>NC_083455.1:10929560-11554560 GCF_023558535.2 Drosophila nasuta | reverse complement strand
ACAACTGTCAAATTACTCAAAATATACTTAAAATGTCCAACGTGCAACATTTTTGCGTGGCAAAACATTGTAATGGTAACAATAACTGTGGATCATTTTATGCATCATCTTGTGGCCGAAACACAAAAAGGGCGCCGCGGGGTAACGCGGCGGCTACCGTTGTGCTTTATGACAGGAAACTGTCAACTGTGTTAAATGAGAGGAATGTTATTATTAAAAAGATAATACGACGCCGAGTTGAATGTTGTCATCAGCTTTTATCTTTTGTTTACAATTGCTGGATACTGTAGAAAACTGGGCGGGGTTTGTTTCGAGTATTCCGAGAATTGCCGAAAATTTTCATTGTTGGGAATGATGTAAATGCTCTAAATGTATACATTTATGTTTATTTTCCGCGGATTCCAAAATATTTTAAGGCAGTTTCTTGGCTGTTGAAAAACATTATACACCATTATGTAAAAAATAATAATTTTTAACTTTATATTAATTCTAACTATGCAATAAATTATATTTTTTTATCAAAGTTGAATTTACTTAAGAAATATTTTTGTATGGCAAAAAACGGCAACTACAATCCGGTCTTAGTTGCTTTAGGTGACAATTTGATGTATATTGTACTTTATGGTATATTTTGATATGTAGATATACTAAATATAACACTCGGTGTATTTTAGCATTGCTCAGTATATTCATTTGGTATAATTGAAGAATAATTCTGCTTTTTTGCTTTTATTTAAAGTGGGTAACGAGTATCTCAAAGTCAAGCACACTCGACTGTAGTTTATACTTGATTTAGTATGCTTAGATACGTACATAAGTACATAAGTTTAAGACCAAGTCACTAAATCTTACAAACATCTCTTCAGCATTTATCTCTAATCTTTATCTCTAGCACTTGTTTTAGCTGTTAAGCTGTTGCATACTTTTGGGAGGGCATAAAAATAATATATGGTTAAGTGTTTTATTAATGACCATGATTTGATGATGTCATGGAAAAACCTTTCAAGCCTCATGTTGATTGACTGCTTTTAGCACAAGGATTATTTATAAGGCTATAGATTAAATATGAGCTATTATTATTAGGTTTGTCGGCTTGTCTATCTATCTCTCTCTATAAGCTATAAGCTTGTGACGCTTATAATAATAATAACTAAATACGCAGATTACGAATACGTAATACAGGTTAATGGCGATCAATGTTATTAATATGCAAGTATTTTGAACTCCGTATTATTATTGTATAGGCACAACACACAATCTCTACACATGACAACAAAAGCGAGGTTGTCGCTGTTGTTGTAATCGATTTTGATAACAAGTATTTGATAAGCGTAAACGTATTCGAACTACTCGAACATGAAATGGCAACGCAAATAGCAATCAAAGAACACGAATCCAGCGTTTTGTCCTGAACCGAGAACCGAACCAATTTGCCGGCGCTTAAGGGTTGCCAGCCCGCTTCCCTCATTTCGGATTCTCTGCCCGAAAATGCGAATAAATAAAATAGATAAGTATGAAGAGAAGAAGAAGAAGAAGTTGAAGAGGAAGCAGCTCTTAAATTGTTGGCATATGTTGTTCGTATTCGTTTGTTGGGTGCGTGCATTAAATTTGAATAAGCACACGAGACTAAAATCTAATCAGCGTCCGTTTTTGTGGGTGTTGACTGTATTTTTAATATATTGTATATAATATACACAATATATGTAATATGGCGAGGCATCTCGCGTCTCTTTGATATTATTAAATATTTACATATTAAAATATGTACTGCCTGGCTGCTATTTATTCATGTGGCGGCTGCTTCTGCTGCCGTTGCCGTTGCTGCTGCCACTGCCACTGCCACAGATTGAAAAGTGCCCCAAAAATGCCAGGCTAAGGGTTCGCCTGACACAAACACTCACACAACAAAAGGATGTGTGTGTGTGTTGTGTTGTTTTGCCGGTTCGCGACGCAATTCAATCAGCGTACGACACGAAAATGAAAGGTAAGCCTCAGACTCGACCTCATCCTCGTCCTCGTCCTTATCCACGATGTCCTGACGGACAGCCCAAGTGAAAGGTAGGCAGAGAGGCATCGTTGTTGGATCTGAATTGCCAGGTAGACGACAGGCTGGGATTAGCAGGTTTAAAAGTTGTTTCGAATACAACTTTTTTTTTGTTGCTGCTCGCCACAAAATTTCACATAGCTTTGCCTGATCGAAAGGAATTTCAATATATGCTATATATAAAATAAATGTTGTATGTGCATATCAGACTTTCACACGTGCAAAACACTTGAACCACGCCCCCGCTCGCACCCGCCTCCGACGCAATCTACTGACACATCCGTTAACTCCTTCGACTTGTCAAACCCTTTTCATGTCACATTTGCCCTGTAACTGGAATTCAATAAATTGTTAAAGAAAATCTCGCAAATTATGCTCGGCAGCATAGTTGTTGTTGGCTGGCAACTTGGCCAAGACATTCTAAATGATGTACGAGAATATGCTTGTGTGTGTGTGTGAGTGTTTGTGGGTTGCCAAGGGAAATGCGCTTTGGGCTGAGCAGGCAGGACGCATCATGTATACGTAGTGTATCTAGTATATTATGCAAACATCGTCGACTGAATTACAATGTTGCGAAATGTTTTAATTAGGTAACCAGAAACCCTGCAAGCCACCAAAAGCCAGCCGCGGGCCGAGTCAGAGGTGCGCACTTTGCTTCGTTTTGGCTTAACTAAGGTAATACAAAACTCCGTCGCTCTCCCTGCTTTCCCCTGCTCTCTCTCTCAATGGTTGCCATCGCATTCCATTTCCATATTTGCTGCACGTCGACGGTCACGCAGCGGAAGTTCGCGGTTTGGACCCAAACAAAATGGAAATGCAACGTGCTAAATGCCGAGCAATCTGTGTGGGGCAAGCAAGCAAGAAAGAATCGAGAATAGGGCAGGTGGAGTGCAAAATGAAAACAGATAGAGAACAACGATAAAAATGCCTTATAAAGTCGCATAAATTTTGCAGCTGTTTTGCACACAACTAGAGAACAACTTCCACACACAATTTAAACAAAACATTTTTAGAGTAAACACAACCCTAACACAACTAATTAAAAGTTTTTGCCGTTTTGTTGCTTTTAATTAAAAGTAATAATATTTCAAAAAATTATGTAAACTGTAATTTATTCTAGTGACAACTAGAGATTGGAATAGGCATAGAGAAATTTGAATGCATGTTTTGCAAATGTGAAAACGTCGGGTACTAGAAAATGTAGTTGACATAAATTGCGACCAAGTTATTATACTCTTTTACCCTTTCGTCAAAGAGGACTTCCTTATATCCTTCTTGGCTTTGAGTGCCAAGTGTAAAAAGTCTTTCGTGTGACTTAAAAGACAAAAAATGTGGCTTTGTAAGCACAAAGCACGCCATGAACAAAGAAAGCTTTTGCGCAAAAGCACACTAAAAAAATATATTATGTTTTCTTTTAATGCAAATGCAACTGCAGTTAATTAAAAGATTCGCAACAAACTTGTGTAATTAATTAACTGCAACTCAACCTTGTCGGGGAAATAAACTCACACAACACCCTTAGTTTCAACTTGTTGGTGTGTGTGTCAAATGTAATTATGAACTTTGAGTCAAACTTATTTGTTTGTTCTTGAGTTACTAATTATACACATTGAGTTAAGAAAGTTCGCATTAAGAACTGTAACAGAACAAGGATTAACGCTAGCTTTCAACTGTGTTTATGTGTATTAATTATTGTTGTTAATATTAATTATTGAATGATAAGTTTTGCATTTGTTCAGCTACGAGTACGAAGCTTTGCCATAACATTATGTAAGGCTACTAAAAGTGTAAGTCAAGTTTATCAATTACAATGTATCAGCTACGCGCTGGTCACACGCCGACCATTTGAGCAAATATTTGATTCGATCTAATCGAAAGTAAATAAAGAAACCGGAATCCAACGGAAGTAAATAAAGCCGTTGACTATAAAAAGCCACTTAAAGTTGTAACAAAGCATAAAAAAGTGTAACAACTTCATCGAGTGAGGATGGGTTTGAGATGGTGTTTGATATTCGGATTAACTTTGGGCCTTTTCACGAGTTGGACACGGTCTGAGCTCATTAAACATCAACAAAGAGTGCAAGAGGAACTCAACAATTGGTGGCGTCAAGAGGTTTTCTACCAGATCTATCCGAGATCCTTCCAGGACAGCAATGGCGATGGCATTGGAGACCTTAACGGCATTACCTCCAGGCTGCAATACTTTGTCGATACGGGTATTTCGGCGGTCTGGCTGAATCCAATTTTCCAATCCCCTATGGCGGACTTTGGCTACGATATATCCGACTACAGAGCTATACAACCCGAGTATGGTACTTTGGCGGATTTTGATCAACTTATAGCCACTGCAAAAGCTTTGGGAATCAAGGTTATACTGGACTTTGTGCCAAATCATAGCTCCGATAAGCATGAATGGTTCATCAAATCGGTTGCAAGAGAGCCTGGGTATGAGGATTTTTACATTTGGGAAAATGGAACAGTGACGGAAGATGGAGATCGAGTGCCGCCTAATAATTGGCTATCAGTGTTCTCTGGTTCCGCTTGGGAGTGGAATGAAGAACGCGAACAGTACTATTTGCGGCAGTTTACCAAAGGACAGCCTGATCTGAACTATCGTAATCCTGCTGTGTTGCAGGCTATGGATGAAATTTTGATATATTGGCTGAATCGAGGTGTGGCTGGCTTTCGCATCGATGCAGTGAATTACATCTATGAGGATGAAGAGCTGCGAGATGAACCATTGAGTGGCACTACAAGTGATCTTAACTCTCCTGATTCTCTTGAGCATATTTACACCAGGAATCAACCCGAGGACTATACACTTGTTCAACACTGGCGACAGCTACTGGACAACTACAGTGCTAACAATGGCGGTGCTCTGAGGATAATGATGCTAGAAGCTTATGCGGACTTGAAGCTACTGATGGATTACTACGAGGATCCTCAGGGAGTACAGGGGGCACAGTTTCCATTTAACTTTGGCTTTATAACCGAACTCAACGAGAACTCGACTGCTCAGGACTTTGTGTTCAACATTGAAAAATGGTTGATCTATATGCCCGTTGGTCATACAGCCAATTGGGTGATGGGCAATCATGACAATCCGCGTGTAGCTTCTAGATATGGTGCCAAGGCAGTGGATGCCATGAATATGCTGCTGATGACACTGCCAGGCATTGCAATTACTTATTATGTAAGTAAAAACGAACTAAACTATCTTCCAGCTGCTTTTTGATTTCGACTAATTAAATCGTAGGGTGAGGAACTGGGCATGAAGGATTATCGTGACATCAGCTACGATCTGACCGTGGATCAACCTGCTTGTGAAGCTGGTCCCGACGACTACAAATGGATCTCACGTGATCCTGAGCGCACGCCCATGCAATGGAATGATGAGAAGAGCGCTGGTTTCTCAAGCAATGCCAGCACATGGTTGCCCGTGAATCCCAATTATCAGGAATTGAATCTGCGCGCTCAACTCCGAGCCACACGCAGTCATTACAAGGTCTATCAATCGTTGCTAAAATTGAGGAAATTACGTGTGTTGCAGGAGGGAAGTTTTACGGCAAAGGCTCTCAATCGTCAAGTGTTTGCTCTGAAGCGGTGAGTGGCAATCGTTGTGACAGTTCTGACAGTTTTTTGATATCCGATTCAATTCTCTTTCCTCTCTAGCGAATTGAAGGGTTATGGCACAGTGTTGACCATCATAAATGTGAGCAATCGTACTCAGCAGGTGGATGTCAGTGACTTTATCCATTTACCCAATCGTCTGACCCTTGCGGTTGTCGGTGTCAGCTCACAGCACAGAGAGGGAGAGCGTCTCAAACCCGCTGAGATCAATTTGGCACCTTATGAGGGTCTTGTCATAACGCTTAAGGTTCATAAATAAGCGTTTGATTAAATAGCGGGCATTTAAAAGTTATTCGAGTATACGTATACGTTGTATTTTATAAAAGTATTGGTGTGCTTTAGCAAACAGCTTTTCGAAACTTAACTTATTTAAATAAGCTTACACTACATAAAAGGAAATAATATTTAATATTTATTAAAAACTGTAAAAAAATAAATAAAGTATATTTATTATGTAAGTTATTACATTCTTTTCCATTAAAATAAATATTTACAACATTTCTACAATTTGTCATCAGTTTTAATAAGTTGCATTTCTAAATTCAAAACCTATTTGCAACTACTTTTGCTTGATTGCACTTTGCGCAAACTTATTACAACTTCAATCTCAAATTTCATTTATATTTCATTTCATTTGTCATACTTATTTACACTTAAAATCGTTTTTGAGTGTTTTAATTGAATTGAGAGCACTTGTTGTTGTTCGCTTTGCTTTACGTGCGTAGCGCTTGTTATTATGGTATTCTTGTTGTTGCTGCTCTTGTTGTTTTAGCACTTTCTCCAAAATATTTTATACAACTGTCAACGCGGCTGCCTGCCGCAGATAAATTGTCGTTGAGTTTAATTAAAAGCCCTTTGTGATTGCATAAATATGAATTTACTTTTTGTTTGTAAGTGTGCAGGTATTATTTTTTGTTTTCATCTCTTGATTTATTCGGCAAGCAGCGTGTGGATGCTGACTGAGTAAGTGGACTGTGTGCGTGTGTGTAGATTTATTGTGGAACGAAAGCTTTTTTTGCCAATTTGTCAGCTGGTTGCCGGCAAATGCCAGCGACAGCTCTCAGTTGATCGCAGCTGTGCTGTGTTGCTGCTGGCACGTCTTTTATGACACAATTTTCATAAATTTAAAAAACATTTTTATATTGTTTGTTTATTGGATTTCGTTTGAGTGAAGTTGAGGTAGGTAATGTGTGGGAAAAATAAACATTTAACATAGTGAGTGAATATCAGTTTGAGAGACGACAAGTAAAAAATGTGAGAGAGGCAAATAGTGCTTGCTGTGAATAGAGGGATGCAGAGAGAGTGGACACTACTGAGAGCGTCAGAGTGAGAAAGCGTAATAAACTGCGATATTGTAGATAGAGAGTTCTTTAAAGCTCAGGCATATAAAAAGCTCTTTGCTTTACCTTTGAAAAAAAGAACTAAATGTAGCCGACGGCTAATACGCTGTTCAAGTTCCCAGCTGGGAAAAAATAAATATGGTATGCAAATTATGGTTTTGTTATGAAAATTAACAATTTAACAAATTTTTTTGATATTATTCATGCATGTTAAATATTAGCGAGCGTTCAACTCAGTTTTTTTGACTAGCAAATACCCTGCAGGTAAATTTTTCCATGCTGACTAGCGAAATTATACATTTATCGGAAGTCACAATTTATTATCTCACTAAGCAAAGGTATAATTATAGATTGCGATCTGGTTGTAGTTCCCAAACAGTTTTGTTTTACTTTGCTGCAAATAATAAACAACAGACCGTCAGGCGCTTCTAATTTTCAATTTCAATTATAAATAATCAGAACAGTTTCAGTCAGCTTTTAATGATGCACAAATTGAAATTGTAATAATTGTATGATTGTTGTTAGCTTTGGGACTTAACTTATAAAACAAAACTGAAGCGAACTTTCGCATTTAGTTGCTGTCAAGTCAACAAAAGGTTCAGCACGATGTCAACACTACAACAACAAACGCAACTACTTCTACTTTGCAGTCTGCTCTTGATACGGGCGCCAACACCCAGCATGTCCAGTTTGTTGAGCACGGAAACGGATGATTTTATCGATTGGTGGCAGCATGCGGTCTTCTATCAGATCTATCCCAGATCCTTCAAGGACAGCAATGGCGATGGCATCGGCGATTTGCAGGGCATCATCTCAAAGCTGCCGTATTTAGCAGAGACAGGCATCACAGCCACTTGGCTGAGTCCCATTTTTCAATCTCCCATGGTGGACTTTGGCTACGACATATCCGACTACAGAAGCATACAAAGCGAATATGGCAGCATGTCGGATTTTGAGCAATTGGTGCACACAGCCACAACTTTGGGCATAAAGATTGTGCTTGACTTTGTGCCGAATCATAGTTCAGATCAGCATGAATGGTTCAAGAAATCGGTGGCCAAAGAGCCAGGCTATGAGGATTTTTATATCTGGTCCGATGGGAAACTGGACGAAGATGGGCAACGACAACCGCCCAACAATTGGCAGTCGGTGTTCTATGGCTCGGCATGGGAATGGAACGAGGAGAGAGAGCAATACTATCTGCACCAGTTCACTAAGGAGCAACCGGATCTGAATTTCCGCAATGCAGCCGTTGTGCAGGCCATGGATGATGTTATGCTGTATTGGCTGCAAAAAGGTGTTGCCGGATTTCGGATCGATGCGGTGAATCATTTATTTGAAAGCGAAACGCTGGCGGATGAACCTCTTTCGGGCAAGTCAACGGATCCGCTTTCCTACGATTACACGCGGCACATCTATACGAAGGATTTGCCCGAAGTGCTGGATATGGTGCAGCATTGGCGGCAACTGCTGGACGATTATACGGCCAAGCATCCGGCTGGCGGAGCGCGCATTATGATGACCGAAGCGTATGCTGGGCTCCGGGATCTGGCAGATTACTATGAGGATGCGAATGGGGTGCGTGGCTCGCATTTGCCCTTCAACTTTAACTTTATCTCGAATGTGAATGGCGAGTCGGATGCTCGTGACTTTGTCTACAACGTGGAGAAGTGGCTGGTGTATATGCCACGCGGGCATGCGGCCAATTGGGTCATGGGCAATCATGACAATCCGCGTGTCGCCACACGCTTTGGCGCCGACAGTGTCGATGCGATGAACATGCTGCTCATGACGCTGCCCGGCGTCGCAGTCACCTATAATGTAAGTGCTAAGTGCGAAATGCATTTATGCGAAAAGGTTAAAGGTTAATGCGACATTTTGTGCTCTGTGGCAGGGCGAAGAGTTGGGCATGGAGGACAATAAGGAGATTAGTTGGGAGGAGACTGTCGATCCGCCAGCACGTAATGCTGGTGAACTGGACTTTCAAAAGGTTTCCAGAGATCCGGCGCGTACGCCTTTTCAGTGGAGCAGTGCCAGAAATGCGGGTAAAAGAATGTCAAGGGTTTTGTAGAAATGACAAAGGGTGATAAATTATTTGATAGGTTTCTCGGATGCCGCCAGAACTTGGCTGCCAGTGAATCCAAACTATGTGCAGCTTAATTTGGAGTCACAGCAGCTGGCGAAGAAAAGTCACTATAAGGTTTACAAGTTGTTGATTGAGCTGCGTAAGTTGCCTGTATTGCGTCGTGGACGCTTCAGCATTGAGCCGCTTTCTCGCGCTGTTTTCGCTATCAAACGGTAGGTGGCGCCAGCTTCTATTCATAAAAGACGTATTAAGGTTTTGTGCACATTTCTTTAGCTCACTCAAGGATTACAACACACTCGTCACGATCATCAATGTGAGCGACAAGGAACAGATTGTAAATCTCACGGATTTCATAAATCGTCCGCAGCAATTGATTGTGGCTGTTGCCGGCGTGGATTCAACTTATGAGCCGGGGTAAGCCAACGCTGTCAGTATGGGAATTGCAAGCATGTTACATTTCCTCTACCCGCAGACAAGCTCTTTCCAGCAGTGCATTGACACTGGCCGCCCACGAGGGTCTCATCTGCCAACTGCTCGAGACTTAAGCCCTCGTAACAACATCACACACTCGTATATCCAATTTGTTTGCGACCATTAATTGCATTTCAGTTGCTTTTGTCACGAGTTTCAATAAAACCAAAAAAAAAATAAGGAAAACTCAAACTAAAACCATTCACAGGACATGAAAATTAATGATTTGCTTTACGTAAATCAAATGAATTAAATTTCCAGTTTTCCGGCAAACGGCAGCATTTGCTTTTCGGTTCAAATTAGATTCAATTTCAGTGCCATAAAGTCGCCTGGCAGCTTGCCCAAGCCAATGTCAATGCCAAAGTCAAAAGAATACGTGAGCTTATACTCTTTTTCAGTTTTTTGGAGGTTTTGCAAAGATATTGACTTGCATATTAAATTAACTTTTAATATAGTATTAGAAGTTCCACTCTTAAGAACTTGCTGATTTCATTTAAGATTTTTAAACTTTATTTATATAAAAGCGTATTTAGTAGTCGTCATTTTGCGCTTAGCTTTTCCATCTATTCTTTTTGCTGTGTTTGCTTCAGAGCGTGTATAATTTTTCATGTGGTCGAGCGCACGAACTCGAAAGATTTATGGAGCACAACGCAGAGATTTGCGAACTGTCGCAGTGCAAATGTGCTATGAAAAAGGAACACAACGATGGAGTGGAGAGAGGGGAGAGAGGGAAGAGACAGGTCACAGGTCTTCTGTCATTTTGTGTTATGCAAAAGTTTTAAAGTTTCAAATGCTGTAGTACATTAAGCACTAGAAGTGCCAGAGGGGCACGTGCAACGCTTATTGTACAATTTGCCAAGACCGCAAACTTTGCAACAAAAACTTGCACCATGAAGTCATTTAACAATTTTGTTTGGCTGCCAATAAGTTAAAAGTTTGAATAACAAGACATCAAATGCTGCATAGCATTGCATAATAAATTTATATGAAAATGTTAAGAAACTTTGCGATTTTTGTGGGAACCTAAACGATTTGTTGACCCTTAAAGTACCATTGGGAATGAGAATTTAAAATAAATACATATATTACTCTATAATGCTGCTGTCATTTAGTTGACATTATTTTCTGCTTCGCTTCGTTACTACCAAATTTTTAATGTAATTATGCTGGGCGAAAAAGTTAAAGCAAAAGCTCGTAAATCAAAGTTTTGCTTGTTGAAAATATTTAAGTATTTTCTATGAATTTTTTATTTGTAATCCTTAAGATTATTCATACTTGGAGCCACAGCAAATGGACCATGAAATAGCATAACAAATGAGTTGCTTTATAAATAGTTTAAGGTTCAACAAATCGAGCAAGTGGAAAGTGGTTAATGCCACAAAAAAAGAAGCGAACACTAATCCAATCCTGCTGCTCTGTTTGGCCTTTTTAAAGCGCTCGCAGCTGCTTTAACAAATCATTCGCATTGCTCATACGCCACGTTAAACACAGAGGCTATAAGCGCATGCCGCGAGTCAGGAATTTTCATATCTCTCGCGCTACCATTCACATGCTATTATTATCATTATTATTATGATTATGAAATAATATTTTAAATATTCGTTATGCAGTGACTACAGCAATCGCAATGGCAGCCAGCAGCTGTTATTGCCACCCAATGCTGGCATTGTACTCTGGGAGCAGGATGCGATTATGAGGTCAGTTTTCGGTAGAAATGCCATTGCAAAAATGGTTCAATTCTAAAACGCAATTTCAGTGCACAGCGTCGCCAATTGGTTAAGCAGCTCATCAAGTCGTTTAATGTGGTTCTTGTGGCGTTGCTAATGTACAATTTGTGGCGTCACAAATGGACGAAAGTAAATTTCAATTAGCCATTTTGATGCATTGATTCTTTGTTACCCCCTAGCCGAAACTGATTGATTGATTAATTAATAAAGTAACAAAAATAACAACATGAGTTTTTCGGGTGGGAACTGGGAACGGAACACAAAAGCAGCTCGCCCAGCGGCTCAACTGTCATTACCAGTTGTCGACAACAGTTGGAATTTGCGGTTATTTGGTATTTGGTTGTGAGTAAAGGAATGAGGGAATGGAATTGAATTTCCGCTTGTGGCCGTCAAGTGGTGCCTGAAAATGACCAGACAAGTGGGTGGCGAAATCCATTGCTTAATCAATGGATTTTTGTATTATGTCATCACTTTTTTGGTTTTGGTTCCAACTAACTTCATTGCGAATGCAATTACAAAATTATTTTAAAATCCTTATAAATGCTTAAGCCATTTGTCTCAAACTTTCATTCAATTGCAGCCATCAATTTGACTTGAAGTTCTTCGCATAAAAACACTAGAACACTAGAAGACAAAAGTGCTGTTAAAACTAAACTGTCAAGTATAATTTTTATTCAATTTGTTAGGAAAATTCAATTCTTTGGACATTCGCATGTAACTAAAGAGAGATCTAAATGAAAGCTACAGCAGCTGGCAATGCCAGTTCCAAGTTGCCAGTTTGCAGTGTAAATTTAACGCTTTGTTGAGTGGCAAGTGGATATCCTTGTTGCCAAGCTGATTGCCGGAAAGTTGGCAACGTCTCGCAAGAGAAAGAGATGCCAATAAAAATTACCAGCCAACTGCTCGCAAATTAACCGGAGCGCAAACATTGAGCAGCCAACACAAAGAGAACATAAACTGTGTAGCCTTCTTGCATTTTCTGACTCATTGATTGATTGTGTTTAATGTAAAATTCTTGTTAAGTAAATACTTGGATTCCAATAGTTGTTTTCTTCAATAATTTCAGAGATATTAAAGGATATGAGCAATAAGGAATATTTGTAAATAAATACAAGAAAAAAACAGCTTCAGTTTTTATTGCTTTCTTAATCAATAATTCTCGCACATTTGTTAAATTAAGATTGCTAAATTGAACTTTTAAATTTTCTTAATTTATGTTGAATATAATGATTGAGTTCTAATGAATTAAGAAAATTAGCAACACTTTGAACTTTTATGAACTGGGTTTATTACTGAAGTTTCCGTAGAGAAATCAATGAACTCAATATTAGCTAACAAGTCAAAATATGAACAAAATATACAAATACTTTAGGAATCTTATATTACTAAAAATATTTATCTTTTATAACTAAAATTTGTATTTAATGAAATTTGAAAATGAATATTTACATGTTTTTGTTTATAATAATGTCAAAATATTAATAAACAAGTAAGAACGCTGCAGTCGAGAATATAACAAATTAATACCGCATATATACTAAAAATATACCAAAGGCTATATTAGGTGTATTGAGTTCAAGATATACAAGATTTCCAACTTATTCACGTATAATAAAAACAGAAATGTAATGAAATTTAAAAATAAACATTTATTTTGTATTATTAATACAATCGAGTGTCGTGAATCTTTGTACAATACAATGGACACAAAATCCTTTGAAATTAGGTTGAATTTGTATGCTGGAACACAATGCCAACTGGCTGTGTTGTATGCAAGCAGCGTACAATGACGGCGAGGACAACGACGTCAGATTGTCTGGCGGCTGTTCTTTGACATCTGCGCACAGCGGCAGCAGCAGCAGGCGCAGTCCCTGACAAGGACAAACACGTACGTGTTGAATCCTTTGAGCCTAAATGCTACAAAAATGTTGAGCAGCTATGGGAAAATTGGCAGTACGCGCCGCGTACCTTGATGTCTGAACGAACAACAGCCCGAGGCGAGTGAGAGCGAGGGCGAGAGTGAGGGCGGTGAGAAACAGCAAAGAGATGCGTCAGCCAATTGGCCATATTCAGTTCAGCGTTCTCCCATTGTGTGTGCCTGTGTTGTGTGCCGAGTTTTCTGTTTGTGGCAACGCCATTTTGGCCATTTTGCCGTTGGCTTCATAAATTTCACAGACAGTTGTGAAGCTGGCGCCGCGTTTTAACTGTTTTTAATTAAAATACATTTTTTTTTCGCTACATTGATAATCAACTTCACGTCTGGCGATATGTACGTTGTGTGTGTGTGTGTGTGAAAGTGGCTTCAAAGAGTGTTATTAAATTGATTTTAAGTCTTTGATACGCTGTAAATGATATAAAATTAAAGATTTCTTTACAATGTTGTGCTTTAAGCAAGCATCGAATTCCTAAAAAATTTACGTGGTCTGAGAAATGATGAACAACGGGAAGTCTGAGAACAAGTTTTAGTTTTTATGGCCGAAGTTTGAAAAGAATTGTGAAACTATTTGCAGCAGTGTAAGAACAGTTTTGAAGACATCTACAACAATTTACTAAAGGATAACAGCAGACTCCCTTTGCTCTCTCCCACATTTGATGTCATTTCTTATGCCTTTGCTGTCACTTGAAGTCCGGTGAAGTCGGAAAGCTTGGTCTGTCGAGAAGTAAAAGCCAAATTGATTGGCAATTGAGAAGCTGCTGGGCATAAAGCAAAAAAAAGAGAACTTTACGCAAAAAAAAAGTTGCATACATTATCCCTTTAAAATTCAATGAAGCTGTTCCAATTCCTTTGGCAATGTCCCTCGTCCCATGCCGCGCTTTACAATAAATTTTCATGTGGTCTGACATTTGCCATTATGCATTGAAATGTTTGTGCGTTTAAGTCAATGACTGGAATTTATGCAAATTTGCACAAGGGCTTTTGCTTAAGACTAATGCCAAAACCGGGAAGGTCACTTTGACTTCACTGAGTCGAGTCCTCGCTCGGCTAACAAATAAACGCAAACTCAAAGACAAAGACAAAGCAGGCATTTAAATTATGAGCTCCAACTTGGCAAAATGCTTTTTATTATGGTCGTGAATTTATGCGCGCCTGAAAGTATGCAGCACTTGAACGCGCTGCAAAATTCGCGTTTGCCCTTAAACCTCGTTAGCTCCTAAATTCAGTTAACCTTCTTTTTTTTTGCTTTGCATCTGCTTTTGTTCGTCAATAAATTAGCTAATGCCTGTGGAAATTCATTGAACCGCAGCCAAATGGGCCACTTAACCCTTTTTTTTCGCCAAACACACACACACACACACACAAAGACTCTGGCATCTCAACCCGAGCAGCACATCAATTAAGTTGGTCCCATTCCACCAATTGGGCTGCTGTCAATAAGTTGAACTTGTCGTTGATGTCGCTTGATCAGCCAAGCGGGACTTCTAACTGCCGCTTCCCGGCCAGACAACTGATGTCGACGGCATCGACGTCCTCGTCCTTGTCTGTGAGTGAAGAGCGAGACAAAGCGGCCGCGGCCAGGACTATAACAAGTGTAATATGTCAATTGAAGGACACACTTGCCAACACACTCCCGACACCGAACACAAACACTTGACTATTTATTGCATTCGTTGTTTGTCTGTTGTTGTCATTCTCGTTTGACGTTGTCGCTTTGTTGTTGCTGCTGTTGTCGCCGCAGGATATGCTACGGATATTTGCAAAATATTGCAGCGCCCATAAATTGTAACCCCAAAGGACGACGCGCGCCACATCGTCACTTGGTCTCTTAGCCGGCGTTGCCGGTTACGTTTACGGTGTTTGTTTTGCTCCTTTTGTTTTTTTTTGGTTTTTCGCTTTGCAGTTGGTAAGGTGGGCGTCGCCTCAGACATTTCCCCGGGCTTTTGTGGCATTGTCCCAAATCGGCACACAATTTGTTGTCGCTACGTGACGCTGCAAGGCAAGTATAACGGCCAAAACACGGCAAATAATTCACCATCTGGACTCGAGACTCTCAGTTAAACAAAGATTCTCACTTATTTATTTAAGCCAATGCTCGAAATTTTAATTTTTGTGTGAATGTGAAATATGGCTTGTATTGTTTACCACTTTTAAGAGATCATCATTCAAATAGAAAGCATCTGCTGAAAGTATATTAGAATTATCCAAATGGATTTCCCAATCGTCAAAGGTTTTTTTTATTTTATTTAATTTCGTAATTCCGCTGTGAATTTAGTCGAGCATTTTTCAACTGCAATGCTATATTTCATTGTTCTGTTTTGCACTTTGAATTTAAAATTTAATTGGAAAATACATTGGGAATATATTGTATGGCTATATATATTTATGTGTGCTGGGCATAAAGGGCTGCCACAAATTGACTTTGCACATTTGGTTGAAAAATCGCCATGGAGCAAACGTTCCCTACTGGTATTTAGGAGATTATTTTTCTACCTTTCAGTTGTGGCTCTCAAAATTCATTTGACCTCAAATTGAATTCATGAATTTTATCTGAAATGCACACGAATACAGACACATACACACACAAGCACACGCATTGTGCTGAAAACTTTCTGTGGTCTGTGTCAGTTTATTAGCCCGAAAAACAGCTGGCCAAAAGCCTGAGCTTAGTTTACCTGTTTCTAACTGATGCTGGCTGTTTTCAAATTGTTTTGTGTCATGTAAACGATGCCCCCACAACAACAAAAACAACCTCACATGTGAGAGGACGAAAGCGATAGTTCGACAAAGGCATTGCTTACACATGTGTCCAGCCGCCGTAGTACAAGCTTTGCTATCAAAGTTCTCCACAGAAGGCTGTCAGTCAAAAGTGGTTCATGCAATCTCGACCGTAACCAGCTTAACCAACCTGCTTCGGTAAGACTGGCAATACATTTTCATTTTGGCCAGTAGTATTTTCTAAAATGTTTACTCAGGCCACACGCGTCGTATACGCAATCTGCTGCTGCTGCTGCTACTCGCTTTTTGGTTTACAAGCAAGTTCCTGGCCATATGCAAGAAGCATAAAAAGTTTCTCATAAATTTTCCGGCAACAACAGCAGAAGCAGCAATTCGAAATGAATTGTTAGCGGAAGGAAATGAGAGAGAGAAATACGGTTAGAGAAGTGTAGTCAACTTTTATAATAGCCCCCGACTCGTTGGAAATTCAATTTCATTTTCAATTTAATGCTGCAATGAGCCACGTACCTCGGCCCAAGTCGCATTCAATCTGGTTTCTGGTTGTGGCTCTGCGAGCTCTTCTTCATCTTCTACTACAACATCTTGTGCTGCGTGGTTGTTATTGTCTTCTGAATTGACTTACCTGCAATGAAATGATAGAAAAATAGATACATATATATTATTTTATGCGTTTGCATGAATCAACCAAGATAAAGTTGAGGTCGGGTTAGGAATTAAAAGTCAAAGCCCAGCGCAGGGGATTGACTTTGGAGCAAAAGTTCAATTTGACAAAAGAGCAACTTCAAGGTGACTCTTGGGCAATAAAGTATCTCATACTCAGTCCCAGTCCCAGTCCCAGTCCCAGCCGCACTTTTCCTCCACAAATTTATCTTTTTCGCTTTTCGGGGGACGTGCCTGAGTTGCTTTATGTGGTGTCAGGTGCGGCGGCGCCACGTAAGCAGATCCTTACCTATAACATACGAGTACCCGTCCAGCGTGAGGACACACTTGCGCGTTGTGGTGCCGGGCAAATTGCCAACGCCGCCGCCAACCACAACGCTGCTGGACGAGTACCTGGTGCTGCCGGCGGTGTTTGAGCCGCTCGATGCTGTGTTTAGGCTGCGACTGTTGAAGCCCAACGCTTTGTTGAGGCTGCTGGAAAAGCCGCCGGGACTGCTTGCCAAGCTCCGTTCTTGCTGGTGTTGCTGTTGCTGCGTGTCGCAGCTGTTAAGACTCTCACGTCGCGGTGGCGCCACCAAGCCAACAAATTCATCATTTCTCTTGCTCAGCCCATCACTCGAGTGATCGCGTTCCCGTTCCCGTTCGCAACGCGTGCGATTTCGCGCATAATGCATGGAGGATGAGGATGCGGAGACGGTTGAAGAGGACGAGGTTGCCACAGCACTTGTTGCTGCCGCAGCAGCGGCTGCCTCCTCGGGACTAATGTTCAACGTTTGCGGTTTGTCGCGTCGCGTCGCGTGCGGCGCATCCTCCAATGTATCGCCCATTGTGTGTGTTCCCGAAAAATTAGTCTCAAGATCCTCGATTTGTTTGATGCGAATTTTACGCGACGCGCGATAACATTTTCTCTGGTATTTCGTGGGATGCTGGATAAAAAAGCCTGTTTGACGCCTACGCCAGTTGAATTAATTAATAACTTTTTGGGTATAATTTTCAAATTGATTGCACTTTAATTCACTTTTCGCTTTTTTGATGTTGAGCCACTTTTATGTCTACACAAACGGAAAATTTAATTAAAACCAAACACGATGGCCAAATGAATAGCAATGAA
This sequence comes from Drosophila nasuta, assembly GCF_023558535.2. Taxonomy (NCBI): domain Eukaryota; kingdom Metazoa; phylum Arthropoda; class Insecta; order Diptera; family Drosophilidae; genus Drosophila; species Drosophila nasuta. The sequence continues at coordinate 11,536,816 of NC_083455.1, read as the reverse complement.
TGGAAATGAAATGAACGTGGACTCAATGCAGACAAAAAGCGAGATGGAGAAAATGGTAAAACACAGGGAGAGAGAGAGAGAGAGAGAGAGAGAGAGAGAGAGAGAGAGAGAGGAAAATATGGAATGGGCCAGTCTGTTATCTCAAATATATAGCACGCATACGCAGTGTTGTACGCGTTGTACATGACAGAATTCCATCGAAACACAATGCAACGTCAAAACTGAAACTGAATCTTTTATGAATGCCATCAAAATGACTTCAATTCTGACATCAGTAGACAGCTATGTTCTATGCTGTTCAGCCAGCCAACACACAAAACCTCCTCGAACTAAACAACAACTGTCAGTTGTTTATAAACAGTGGCAAAGAAATGACAGAATTACGTTTCAGAAATGAATTGGAATTGTTTGAGTTTTAGTGTATTTGTATAGTATATTTTTATAGGATTAAGCAATTTATTCGAGAATAATATTATTTCTATTGAAATGAAATATATACTATATATTTGTGATGGTATTTTTATTGTATTTCAAATGTTTTTCTTGCTTTTATAATGGGATTTGTTTGTCTCAATTTTTTATTTTATTCAATGGTAATTGAGAGCTTGTGGTTCATTCTTATGTTCTGAATGAACAAAATATTTTTTTAACAGATTTATAATGCATTTTGTTTGTTTCTAAACGAATGCCAATTGCTGTTGCTGTTCAATATTGTTCTAATTGCAGTTTTGTTCACACTGCTGCCATTTATTCGACTGGACACGCAAACACGCCCCACAAAAAAAAAAATGAAGCCCATTGACTTTTTCTCCCCCGCTCGAACTACATTTGTCTCTCCGCTATTTGCATTTGAATGACAGGCCATTGTTTGTAGCACTATGCGATTCTGATTTTTATCGCACAAGTATTGACAAGCCTGTCGTAGCATGTGAGTGTTTGTGTCCGTGTTTGTGTATTGGTCAGTTTGTCAGTCGGATATTGATTTGCATATTTGTCATAATGTCTGTCCATTTATCAGAATCCATCAATGCCATTCAAACTGTTGCAATGTTTCGCATTTTTTATTTATGTGAAACATTTTTTTATTACACACATTTTTTAATGCGACGCCTTAAAACTTGGCTTCATTATTTTTATGCCAAAAGCATTTTTCATTAATTTGCAGATTGTTTTTTGGTTTTCGGTGGTTGTTTGTTTTTATTTCTATATGATATTTATTAAACTTTTGGCACTCTGTGTGTGTGGCTCAGTCCATTTTTGCATGTCTTTACGTTCGACACGTACACCAAATAAAACGAGGCGACACTTTGAAGGCGTCACGTTCGCCAGAGGTTGCCACGAGGCTGCCTGGAGAGGAGAGGCAACCAAGAGAGAGCACAGATGGTTGCCGAAGGTTTCGAAGCCTTTTTGGTATGACAAGCAAGTTCAGCGCACACAAAAAATATGTTTGGCAACTGGAAGTCAAGCAAATGTCTCAGGCAATACGTGATACCTTTTCATTTCTGTTTAAACTCTTAGAGAAATGTATATGTCAACAATCAAGTTTCTTAAGACCCTAGATATGTGATCCTTGTGGGGGAATGTTTAAAGAAGTTTTTGATGTAGCTTCCATTTTCCAATTAGTTTTGCCTATTAAGATATTTCTAAAATAATTAATTCTAATTGTAAACGAAATCCCTCGTCACCTCAACAACCACTTGGGCATTAGAAACTTTCATCCTAATATCGATCGATTGGACGAACGAAACGTCAAGTTTCATTTTCATATTTATGAGCATTAACTTTTATGTTAATCAATTTTAAAAGGGTTCTCTCTGCCTGAAGTTGGTTTAGGAAACCTTAACAACAAGTTAAGCAGCTTAACGGCAACAACGAGATATGAGTTACCAACAATTTTCGTTTCATTATCAATTGCAGTTGTTTGGTTAGTGAAAAGAGTTTCATTTGAAGTGAGATTCAAATAAAGCTGCTGTATTGAATGCTTCTGGCCGTGGACTTTAAATGATAAGCATCAAATTTTAATTATATTTTTATTGCCTTTTTTTACCCCTCTTCTCTGTTTTTTTCCTTTTACTGCCATCGCTCCAAGGGCACTTCCAGGACACTCACAGTGTGTCTGACCATCGCTTTTGTTAGTAGGGCCACAGCGTGGGTTGCTGGCCACTTGCCACAGTTTGGGCTTAAAAGCATTTTCAAAGAGTAGCAAAGAAAAAAAATATATATGTATGTTATATGAAAAAAAAGCTGAAGAGCTGGCTTTAAGTTGAGATGAGAGGAAGGCTTTAAGTTTTCGTTGTCAGCTGTAAATATTGCGCATACGCCGCGTTTATCGTCTGCCTAATGATGTATCAATAACGCATTTACGACACAATTAATGGCGGCTACGGAAATCAATGCCCAAGTCCATTAATGTTTCGCCTGCCGCAAGTTATTAGCCGTATTTTGCCGATGCTTTTGGCGACCATAAATCGCGTTATCTAAAAAGGTTAAAGGGCACAAAAAGGACCCGAGACAAGACAAGCACAAAAACATAAAGACCAAATCCAATTTAGTGGGTGCTCTGGGATCTGGTTATTGGTTATGGAGTTCAGGGAACTTGTGGCATAAATTTAAAATTTGTATGCAATCAGCATCGCATAGTTTTGCCCATTTATTTGTACGAGTAAATCTGCTGTTTTGGCCCTTTGTTGTGCTGCATATCGACGAGAAAGTTTTGCAACCCGCATAAAGTGACTGCGCTTATAGTTCTTCTCTTGGTTTTTGGTTTTTTTTGTTTGTTTTGGCCATAAAGCGTTGTCAATGAACTCCAGTCAAGTTACTGACTTTGTCTATTGTTTAGCTCAGTTAATCAACCAGCATCATTGGCTATATAATTCACCCTCAGCTTGTTTTTGTGCGTTGTGCTCAGCTTTCTTGTCTCGTTTGGCGAGATGAAAGCAACAAGGCACAAGTCAATTATTTAATTAAAAGCTGTCACTTGCATGGCTCAAATGTAGCTCGTAATGTGGCACTGTTACAAGGGCTAAGGCTGCCGGCTGGGGAAGGGGAATAGGCAGCCAAGGACGTGACCGTGTCAGAGCCCAGAGAGAAGACGACACGAGCAAAAAACAACAAACGACGCAAAACAGCAAAAACATACACAAATAATTAAAAGCGCATACACAATGCGCACAAGTAGCAAATGAGGAAGCGGACAATGACAGCGGGAAGGGGGAAAGATTATATGCAGGAAAATGCGAAATGTGACTTGCAGAGAAAAACAACTTAAATGTGTTTTTTCTTTTTGCGACATGACATACGAACTTTGAATACACTTGAACTAATTTCAAGTACTTGCAAAAAGCCTGCAAGAAATGTCAAACTCAATTAGTTTGGCTAAGCATGAAACTGAGTGAGCAATAATAGCTGTGTTAATTAGCTGCGACTTTCTAAAGCAAACACAGCTTTCTATTTTCTTAGATAAGTTGTGTAAATCTGACAAGTTAAACTTACTTCATATAATATTTGATTTAAAAAAGATTCATTCTAAGCATGTTAAAAATCTTTGATAAATATTTATAATGAATTTACAATATTAATTAATATTTCAAGGATTTCGAGAATAAGGATTCTAATTTAAACATTCATTGTTTTTTTGGAGTACAATTTTTTATATAGAATGTAGTGAAAGTAAAAGAACATTTTAAATATTATTAAATAATATTAAATATTATTGTAAGTGCCAATCTTTCCATATTCAATACTTTAATAAAAATAATAGATTTAATCGCTTTGCCTAACAATTTTAGTAATTTTCAGTCATTTATTAAGCATTTAAAAGATTCTACTTTCTTATTTGATTTTTTTGCAACAATTGTTTTAAAATGCAATGGAGAAAAAAAATGAAGTTTGCAAAATTTAAATCAATAATATTTTAGCATTTGCTACTTCTGAAATTCAATTTTCCTCCACAATATAGAAAGCAGAAAAAACACATTTTAAGCAATTCTTTAAATTGCGTCCCTCGACATTTCCAATTATTATTACACCAACCGTTGGCTGATTGTGAATTGTATAAATTTCGCGCAGCATTGTCTAATAAATATGTATGTTGAACCCTTTTTCAGATTCTTAATTGTTCGAGTTCACAAATTTATTAGGATCTGCTGTGACTTGAAGTTGAGGTGTTATTTGTTTTTGTTGGGTTTTCGGTTAGATTTTAAGTATTTACAAGTCGTATGCCCAAGTTGTCAGACCCTCTTTAGGGTCATTGTTTAATAACAACTGGAGCTGCATTTGCCTTTCGTTCCGTTGTCATTTGCACTCATCTGTTTGCCCCGTGCATCCTTTTTCTGCGTTGTTTTTTTTTTCGCTCTCTCCTTTGCTTGTGTGCCTTATTTTAATTGTTGTAATTTTGCCGGACATTGTGTCATTGTTGTTTTTGTTATTCTTGTTGTTGTGGTGGCCGCCAGCTTGACGCCAGTCGCCTGTCCTCGATGTAAATAAAAGATGAGTTAAAGTACGATAGATGCGAATGTTGCGCAGGACTCAAAACTGGAGCTCGTTCATCAAGCGAGGCAGCTGCTGCCTTCGATCGATGTGTATGCAATAACAAACAATAGCCAGCCAGAAATTGCATGTAATTGAATGTAATACACACACAAAACACACCACACACACACACATATACTCAGGTTGTAAGGCTTTTACTTTTCTTTTTTTGTTTTGCTGACAGGAAGTGGGTAATAAATTTTGCTAGCTTTAGCGAAACGAAGGACGACAACGTGACACTTATAGTGCAAGCGAGATAGAGAGAGAGAGTGACAGAGAGTGTAAAAGACTATAGGAGAAAGAGAGAGAACAACTTAGTTGGCTCATTAGCATTTGGGGACAGCAGAAGCATAAGGACATGTGAAAGGAATGATAGGAAGCCAGACAGGCGACAGGCCCTAAAGTCAAATGGGCAAGTTTGGTTTTGTTTTTGTCATCATCAAAGCCGCATTTCAATTGCAAATTGCCTTTTGCTTTCCTTCCTTCATGTGTTTTTTCTTCTTATTTTGTATTTTGCCCTCGGCGTTAGTATGCTGCTGAGAAGAGCGAGCGAGCGAGCGAGAAGAGGCGACCAAAGCTAAACTTATCACACGAGTCATGTAAGCAACATATGGTCTTATTCAAAAGTCAGAATAACTTGCATGTTTTATTTTTTATAAAATCTAATACGATGAATTTATACTTTGAATACATAAATGAAGACTTTTCAATGTGAAGGAATTTGCAAGCTTTGACAATAATACTTTAAATGTATATTTTATTTAAAAATAAAAATGAAACTATTAACTGGACTTAATTTATATAGTATAGCTATAGAGTATTTGGCTAAAATTTTAATAAATTTTCATAATTTATGAAAATAGTTGTAAAGTAAACTGAAATATTTTGAGTTTGTATAACTCAGTATTTTTATACTAAATATTTAACCAATAACTGAGCCTAATTTATATAATTCTTTTTTTAAATATCTGGCTGTAACTTAAAAAAAAAATTTTCTAAAGAGTTTACACAAAATAGGATAGAAAAATTTACTAAAAATCTGGATGCGATCAGATAAAAAAAAAAAATGAAGAGTCTTAGTTGACTTAGCTGACAATTTAGTATGTTTAGTACTCTATTATAAATTTTCAATATACCAACTGCAATTTTTTTTGTTTTTGTGGTATATTTTTTTTTTTTTTTTATTAAAATAATAACGAAATGATAACAAAGAAAGATGCACTGTTACCTAACTGGGCAACTTAAACAAATCAGAAATAATAAACAGAAAATTAATTATGTTAGCAGCACATAATAAATATAAAGTAAATAAACATTGTGTAAATTGAACCTAAGGATATAAGGAAATCGCTGTTAATTATTAGGTCAAGACCCGAGCCAGCAGGTCTTGAGGATGACATCGTTTAAGTCTTCTCCTGACTGTAGTGCGGTATATTAAATTGATATATTTTAAGAATAATACCGCGCTGTTTGCTCTTACTCAAAATGGGTAGCGGGTATCTCACAGTCGAACACGCTCGACTATAATTTTCTTACTTGTTAAAAATTCTTCATTGACCTTGTGCTACCTTACAATTCTATTAAAAACTTTTGCGTTCTCTCGCGCAATATAATTAATTATTGCCCCCGTTTTTTTCTTAAGCCGCAGAAACTTAACCGATTGTGTTAAACTGCATTGCATAAGCCAGTCTTGTGGCCGTATTTTGCACACCAAGCCGACGGTGTGGAGCCCCTTTTTGCTTAGTATGGACCCCAGCTGTGGGCTTTAGTAGCTGCAGTCAGCTAGTCAGCTTACAAATTCCATTTACATACATTTCTGAGGCAGCATTCTGAGGCAGAAATGAGAAAGTCGCATTATTAATTTGCCGCACCGCACGACCATAAATAAGACTGTCTCTCTAACCTACAGCAGCGAGGACACACACACATGTGAGGCTATATAGTAGAGTAGTCTTCTCTATATATGCATGCCTATGTAATACATATGTAAATGTGTGCATGTAAATAAAATTCAAAGGACTTGCCCACTTCCATATGGCAAGAACTGTATGGCGAAGCGGGAAAAAGGAAGAAGGTTTGCGGCTTTTTCTTGGCTTGCCTCGTATTTCTTGTTGCGCCACGCAATTTTCTTTGCCAATTTATTACTATTTTGACTTGTAGATGGGAGCGAGAGAGGGAGAGAGAGAGAGGAAAAGAGAGCGGCGACAATTTGTAAAGCAGGCAATTATCCTTATTAGCTGCTTATTTATAGCCAGCCCATGTTTGTTTTCTCGTTTTGCCATTGACGCATAAGCGATGAGTTTGAGCCCATTTGCAATGAACGAAAGGATCGAGGGAAGGAGGAAGGATTGAGTATGTTGTATATTTGTTTTGTATACAGTGCAACAGCTGTTGTTGTAGATGTTGCTTTTGGCATTCAGTCGCTTGAATTGAGTCTGCGAATTGAGTTAATGAGCTGCCTGCCTCACTGACTTTGTGTGTGCTTGAGTGTGTCTGCTTTATTAATGTAATTTCCATGAGACACACTCAGATCACGCAGCGGACGCAGCAGCTTCCCTCACACTCTCATCGACAGCTTTAAGTCATTCAAAATTAATACATAATATGTTGAACGCTGCTCTCACAGCATGACAGGTGGAAGTGGAGGAGACGATGTGGCGGAAGCGGACTTGAAAAAGTCGCACAACATAAAGTACATTGTCAAATCTGCGACATTTTTATTACTGACGCCAGGGAGTAGGCGCTTCCCCTGCCACGCCCCATCGCTCTGAACTGCGGAAGAGTGCGGAAGTGTGTGTGAGTGTGAGTGTGTTCGTATTTACATGCTGATGATGTCGTTATTAAACGCATAAATAAATTGTCAAAAAACGTCGCAAACGCCGCGCGTTCGCAACTCGCGGCAAGGCTTCTGTGTGTGTGTGTGTGTGTGTAGCTGTGTGCCTTTGTTAAAATTTTTTATGTACTTTGCAAACGCGGCAGCTAAATGAAAAACTTTGTCTCATGCGTTTCACTTTTTTTTTTGTAGCTGTCTTCTGCCAGGTTGCTGTTTGCATTTCCACCCAAGCACCGAGCCGAGCCTCTCGTTGTTGACTCTGCTCAACATTTTATGACTTTATTTCACCAGCAAACATGTGCAGTAAGTGCCCAGCGAAAGGGAGCAGCGAGAGAGAGTGAACGAGAATGACAGTGGGGTATAATGCGGCAATTGACAATTAATTGGTTGGGGGACGCCAGTGACAGCGACCTCAAAATGTCGTAGACAAAATTGTCCCCAGGAAGTGGAAGCAGCGCGCATCAAAGTGACGCAGCATATTCATAATTTATAACGTACGCAGTGTGTGTGCAAAGGCGACAGACGAAAGCATTTAAATGAAGGAGGAGCAGCAGTAGAATCAAGTAGGTTAAAAGTCAGCAATACTCTACCAAAATATGAAGTATAGACATGAAGTGAATTACGTTGAGTCAAATTTCGATGCAACCATATAAAAATTGTTAAAATCCAGTTATTATATTATATGCTGCTTTGTTTGGCAGTCTGGTATATTTTAATATTTATGGTATATTTTTAATGTAATAGTATATCGATATACCAAATATAGTCATTGGTATATTTTTTCTTCTCATTTTGGTATATTATTATTTTTATTGAAACCAATTTATATAGCATTCAGTATATTTACGGTATTTTTTGGTATATTATTATTTTATTGAAAACGGGTAGGAGGTACATATGTATGTACTAGTATATCGACACACCAAATATAGTCTTCGGTATATTTAGGGCATTTTTTGGTATACTATTATTTTTATTAAAAATGGGTAGGGGGTTTCTCACTGTCGAGCACACTCGACTGTAGCTTTTTCATTCTATTTAAAAAAATCTAAGCAACAAAGTGATGAATAACTTTTAGCATCAATAGATATATAATACTCGTATGTAGCTCAATGTTTTGTGTGCTGTTATATTTCAAAGAAAGAGCAGCAGCAGAAACAAGTATGTTCAAAGTCGTTGAAACTCTACCAAAATAAAAAATACAACTTAGCTAAAAGTGACACATTTTCTATGGCTACTGCTTGTTGAATAACTTTACGCTTTAATAGAGATATAATAGCGCAATGTTGTGAATCTAGTTGGCGCCACTGTGCAGCTGGAATACGAAGCAGCAACGACTTAAAAGTCATTTTGTGGCTTCATTTGCATGCGTCCATGCATGAGACGCCTCTTGTCTGCTGTCGTTTAACTGATATGCGAATGTGTGTGAGCTAGTGTGTGTGTGAGGGAGTAAGGGTGTGTGCAAAGGACAGTCCAGCACTGTATGGTTGGTGATTAGTAGCCCACGTCTATCAACAGTTGCCCTAATGCCCAAGCAACATGCAACACCAGCACCAGCCACAGTCCGACAACTGACCTCATTCTGTTTACATTTGCAGCTGTTGCTACTAACTAACCAAAGTCTCGACTGCTCCACTTCCTCCCCTCAACTCCTCTCTCGATGCGAAATGCCAACGCAATCCTTAGATCAGCAGTCCCTATCAACAAGCAAACCCTGCAGTGAATTCATGTGGCAAAACAGACCCCGTTTTAGCAGCAGTACACACACATGAGCTCTTCAACACTTGCCTTGTTTTTGCACAATTGACTGGAAATGTTCCGTTTGCTGAGACTTTCTACCATTTCTCAGTCTGGGCAACACATTCGAGTGGCGCTAGCATTGACTTTAGGCAGGCAAAATCAAAAGCGGCATTGATGTGGCACGTTTCTTTGGTTGAGTTGTAACTGCAACTGTAACTGTAACTGTTTCAATGGCTTTGCATAATGTTGTGCAACATTCTTGTTCGCATTGTTGACTTCGCAAATGCAATGATAGCTGTTCAAAAGCTTGTGGATTAATCGGGTTTCAGGAATATAAAACTGCAGAAGCCAATGAGAAATGTAAAATTATTTGAAGTGCTGCCTCTATTTATGTTTTTTAAATGATAGCAGTTGCTTTCGATCAATTGAATCATTTCTTATTTGGATTATAAAAATCTAATTATAGTATTCAATTAAAACAAGCTAAGTTAAATGTGTTAATTTGATTAAACTTCAAAGGTTAGACGAATTTAATTATATTTTAATCATTACATTTTTTTTTAGAATAATAAATGTCAAAATAACTTTTTTAAATCAATTCAATCCCTTCTCAAAACATAATTATATTACATTTTAAAGAGCTTAGTTAAGTAACTGCATATCAGTTGAATTTTGGATTTGCTTGCTTTCTATAAGATTATTTTATCGTATTTTAAAGAAATTATAAATAAAAAAATTTAATAGTTTGATAAACATTAAATTAAATCTCAATTTCTAAGACAATGTTTGAAAGCTTTCCAATATAATTTTCTCCCATAATTTAATTCTTCATAAAATGAAATCGATTCCTTGCCCAACCAAGTTTGGTGTCAATAGAGTTTGTAGGAAATTTAATTTGTTGCAATTCAACTTGTGTCATTAATACTACATACTAATTGCAAATACTTCAATGCGGCATTTGAGAAAGTTTTGTTGAAACTTGGCAGCAACTGCATTTCCACAATGTATGTAAAGTTAACTGAGCTACAAAACTTTATCGCATGTATGTATGTGTGCTATTTGGTTTCTTGGGCGAAAGTTTTATGCAGATTGAAATTTTTGCAGTTGAAGAGTCAAACAGTGCGTATACGTAATGTAGGAAAGTGAGCCAAAGAAGCAATTGAAGCGAACAATTGGCAATATGTTTTGGACGTATGGACGTTCAAAAACATAAGCAAATATGCTGAAATTGTGATTATATTTCATGCTTGGCTTAGCTTTTGTGGAAATTGCAGCTACTTTGATCAAGTTGCCAAGCCGAGTAGAGTTACAGTGGAGCAAAATTGCCAAGACTAGGAGAGTTGAGTCAAGCGCATTACGTCACATATGAATGTGTGTGTAAATATGTTATTTGCAGATGGGGGAAAATCAACAACGTCATGACAAACGTCTGACAAATATGCCAACTTTTGACAGCCACGCCCCAACGCCCACGCTTATTTTGTTCACGTTTCTTTCCCTCATTTTTTTTTGCTATGCAATACGCTTCATATTTGTTGTGTATTTGCGCTTGCCACACACACTTTCACAACGAATGTTGTGACTGTTTTTTGGGGTAAATAAAACGATACGAAGAAACATCTCGCTTTTCCTCCATTCACTGATGACTTGCCGAATCAGTCGAAAGGGACAGAGAGAGAGCAGTCGACACTCGACACCACTTGGCCTGTCTCGAGTCTAATGATGCGCCATTTCTCAAATCTTACGGCTACATTTGCCCCACATACACACATCTCTCTCTAATGGCGTGAAATTCAAAATGACGCACAGAGGTTTTCATGTCGAGCACCAGAGGACCCCGAGACACCAGGCCATTTGCCATTTATCAAGTTTATTAGCGACAGGCCCTGAAAGCAGAGCCATGTTGTGACTTTTGTCGGTGGGGGGACTCAAGTCTCACACACACACACATTACATAAGCTGTGCTGGAATGCAATTAAAAGGCCTAGGAATAACAATCAAACGTATGAGTCACGTACGCAAGGCATTTTTGTGTAATTCAATTGTAAATCATTTGAAAATTACAATCGAAAAAGGAATATAATTGCTTGCATTTGCTTTAATCATTGAGCTGCCAAAATCATGTGCTTGAAATTTCTACAGCATACTTTAAGGCGATTTACTTAATTTATTTGCTTGCGAGCATGCTTTATTGATTCAATATTCGTTCAAAGTCGTTTTTTGTATGCAACATCGCCTTGCGACGCCTGCCCCAAAAAGTATGCAACAAACTTATAGTCGAGCACCAAAATGTGTGTGTTTATATATGTATGGCAAATATACATGCAAGCAACACTTTGGTTGCTTTGCTCTTCTGTGCTGCATGTGTTTAATGTGCACATTTCCATTTCAATGCACAATTTCTATAAACCAAACTGGCTAGAAAACTGCCTTAGAAAGTCAGAGAGAGAAGGCGAGAGAATTTGACGCCTTGACAGGTTTATCGTCTGGTGGGAAGCGAAAACTGGCTCGCCATGGCCTGTTTGGCAGCCATCCAAATCCAAATTCCAAAATCCTCAACTAAGTTTTTGACAAATCCCTTGCACGGCTTTACAGCTTTTTGCGAAAGGGCAGCTCAAAATAAAACCAAACTTTGGCGCTGCAGTTGGCAGCCGGTTTCGACGCATTAATTAAAAGCAAATTACAGTTGCGTTTCCCTTTCTTCTCTAAATTTTCTTACAGTTCTTTATTTCTTTTTTTGTCTGCTGATTGTAAAATGTAAAACTTTGGCTGCAGCATCATTAAAAACTTCTTAGTCGTGTATTTGTTTCGTATTTCTTCGTTTTTTGGTTTTGGTGCTTTTCTTATTAAATCAACAGTATGATTAGCAATTCAAATGCGAAGCCACCTGTCTCAGTTCTCAAGATAGACGAGAAGCGAGGGCAGCTGTCGCGCCGCAAAGAAAGTTTAGCTAATTAAAGTGGCATCAAAAACCGCCGACCGCAAAGTTTATAAGCAAAAAGCAAGCACAAGAAAATGTCAAAACTGTGCGCGCAAATTGTGCAATGAGCCTTCGGTTGCCTACTTAAGAAAAAAGAGAGAGCTGTGGAGATTTTTGTTTAATGTTTGCTGAATATTGTTTACGCTTTCCGCAGGGCAATCAAGTGACGAAGATGTTTCAGATTGAGTTGCCAAATAAATAACAAACTTTAAACGCTGCTAAGTTCTTATTAAAGATTTGATAGAAGCTTAACTTAAACTAATGAAAATACTATTAATGTCAGAAATGTTGCTGTTTTGGGCGAAAGCAATTTAAAGTTGATGGCAAGCAACTAAAACGTATGAAAATAGACAGCTTGAGCTAATGATTACAAATGGCGAGCTGTGTGCATAGAGTATATGGATGGGCTGGCAGATATGCAAAAGCCGGCATAATGAGCAAGACCTTTAATGAGACAAAGAGTGAAAGGGAGAGAAAGGCGAGTGGGATGAGCATAAGGCAAGGGGCACATTGGCTTGCCACAAATTTGCGGATTGTGCAGTTCACTGTCAAAATACGAAAAACGAAAATTTTAAATGTGTTTACCCAAACAGTTTGGTTGGATGGACGCAGGACGCAGCGCAGGAGACGAAGAAACACATCAAGGAGAGAGGGAGTAAGAGACAGAGAGGGAAATAAACACAGCAAGCTTAAAAGCCTGCGACTGGCAGGCAACCAAGCAAAATGTTGCATAGTTCTAGGCGCGCTGAAATGTGAAACCATTTTGGGGGCAACAACAACAAAAACAAAAACAAGCAGCAGTAACAAAAACGAAAACAATAACAATAACAAAAGGGCAATGAATGAAAATATCGTTGAGAAGCAACACACAAAAAAAAACACAAAAAAAGTTGCAAATTGTCAGCAAAAAGTTGGCAACCAAACTCTGAGTATGTCTCTATGTGTTTTTTTGTTTTGGGGAGGTACATACAAAAAAAGGCATTCTGAAGTTTTTGATTTTTGGCAAAGCGTGTGCACGAATGTGTGTGTTGTGTGTTTTGTCTATTTGTGTTTGGTCTTTATGGCGCCCTGATTTAAGGCAGCAAACATATTGCTAGCCAAGTGCATCAGTTGGCGAAAATAAATGTTGCTCAAGTTGATTCTATTCTATTTGAGTTGTAAAGTACTCAAGCTGGGGCTGCATTAACTTCTATGGGCCTCAGTATCAGAAACACATACGAATATATTCCATTTAAGCTTTGCTCGTCTGCGTATGCGTAATTTGGTAATTTAAGTTTGGTTGATGGTACTTTATAACTAAGCGCATAAATGGATTTGGGAGAGAGGGAAAGTAAAGTACCTGATTTAATACCCACTAATGTAGTTTGAATTGTTTGGCAATGGTGCAGCAAGTACAAAGCGTATCACGTATACGTATACGTAATATTTGCTATTTGCTGCTATTGTACTTTTGGCAAAGCAAATTGAAGCTGGAAACCAAGTTAATGGTATTAAGGTTTAAAGTTTAGTTCAAAGCTTTGATGTTTGTTCTGTGAAAAGGATTAGTTTACTTTAATCAAATGAAAAACTTGATGTGTACTCTTAATTAAATTTTATGCGAGTAATTTTCCAACACACTTTGTGATTTAATTAAATATTATTTTAAAGCATATTTTATTTAATAAATGGTGTCGTTTATTACCCGGCTATGCGGTAAAAACTTCTCTGCAGACAGCGCTAAATAACTTTGCTCTAGTTAAGTTATGGCCAAGACAACCAACGCCAACAAGCGCTTGGCTATGGCTTGTGCCATACTTCATTAGCACATTTTACTTCTATTACTAGCTCAGGTCGTTGTTGACAGCACCATAATGAGTCGTTTGTCGTACCTGCATAAAATGATTATGCCATAAAATGCAAAAAAGGACGACCGAAGCGCTCTGCCACAGCATCCACTTAGCGGCTGTTTGCCGAGACCTGACATGTGTCCGAATTGCGTCGCCCTGCGACAACGCGACAACGCGACATCGGTGCTGCCATTAAGCGGCTAAAATTTCAGTGCAGGGCACAGCATAGTAGACATCAATATGCGTCGCGGGCAAATAGCTTGATCAAGTTTCGTTGGTGCGAAAGCGCCACCAAATGTTATTATTATCCAACGAACCAGCAGGGCCGTCAATTCTGTCAATTTTCGACTAGCTTTTCCTCCCACTCTCTCTCTCCCTCTCTCTTTCTTTCTATCATTGTGATTTTCGTCCTATGTGTATGTGTGTGTGCTGATTTTATTAGGCCGTCGAGTGCTGCCCAACAATTGTTTGCTTAAAAGTTTTTTACCCACACACACATACACGTGCACGCGAATGAACTTTTGTTTTGTTTTTGCCTGCGCTTTGTGTTTGGTTTAGTTTGTTTTTAAGGCCCAAGCACGTTCGTTCACACAACCATAACTAGAACTCGGCTGTTTGGGGGATTTGGGGCGACGAGATTGAGGCTCGTCCTTGTCACTGTCATTGTCCCCACAGATTTTGCACGTTTGCTATTTTGACATTTTTTGCGATTATTGATTAGATAAACGCCGTCGACAGTAACAGCAGCAACAACAACAACTACAACAACTACAAGAACATAAACAACAAAACAAAGAGCGTTAAGTCGTTGAGCAAGAGAAGAGAAGAGTGAGAAAAAAGTTCTTGACGGCACTTAAGTCACTTAACCATGGCCAATGGGGAGATTTCATTTTTCGCCTGAACTTAAAAAAGCGATTCATCATTAAAGAGCTGTCTTTATAACCTGCCTGTCGACTGACGACTGACGACTGTCGACTGCTATTTAGGCCTGCATTTATGTATACAGCAAACAGCAGCGACTAAAGCGAACAGCTAATCAAAGTTTGTCATGCAACTCACGCCTGTCGGAGGGATTAAAGCGTGTGTCCTGCCATTATTACTTGTATACGACGGACAGGTGTTTCTGAAATTCGTTTCGTTTTATTTCGTTGCGCCTTTCATTTAGCACACAACTTTCAGTGCTCAATCTACCACACGCAGCACAAACGGAATAACAAATGTCCTAAACGGAGGCGGCCCACAAAAACTTATGCCAGCATTAGCTCGAAGCCAAGAGCTGTCTTTCGAATGTGCGAGCGAAGAGCTTAGAGATTGAGTGAA
The DNA here is from genome assembly GCF_023558535.2 of Drosophila nasuta. Lineage (NCBI taxonomy): Eukaryota > Metazoa > Arthropoda > Insecta > Diptera > Drosophilidae > Drosophila > Drosophila nasuta. The sequence goes on along the minus strand of NC_083455.1, from coordinate 11,521,587 downwards.
ACTGTCGACAACAGATCTGGCTAATCGCCAAGCTTATTAAATGCTGTACTGTGTGCAGTATATTTCTGGCATTTTTATAATGCCATCAAAGGCTGTAAAGGATTTGTAACATGCTGCACATTCTATCTCTCTCTCTTGTGTGTTGGCTAGAAGATTTTGCTGAACAATTAAAGTAAACGTAACACTGTACTGTAATGACTTTTTATTTGTCTTTAAAAATGATTGAATAAAACGTATTTGTTTAAATAAGAGTGAACTGAACTCTGAACTATAATGAGTTTTATTTTTAACTTGTAACTTAACGCCAAGGGTTTTTATTTGTTTTAAAAAATGTATGAAATTAAATTTATTTGTTTATTTTGTTGTTTTAATTGAAGAGAAACATTTTAACTGAACTTTAAACTGCAATGATTTGTATTTGTATTAAAAAATGTATGAAATACATATATGTAAATGCTATTTTTTTCTAGATTTAACTTAAAACAAGTAAGAAAGCTACAGTCGAGTGTACTCGACTGTGAGATACCCGCTACCCATTTTGAATAAAAGAAATATATTTTGCGGTATTTTCTCAAAATATACCAAATATACTGCAAAAATACTAAAAATATACCGAATGGTATATTTGGTATATCGACATAGTACCGTATTCAAAATATACCATAGACAGCACAATATACCAGATTGTCAGCCAAAGCAACTAAGACCCCTAGTAAGTAGGCGTTTTTGCCCATACAAAAGTATTTCTTTAATAACTTCGATAATTTTTATCTGATCGCAACCAAAATTTCAGAAATCATAAATACTATAGTTATTATTGTATATACCAAAATTCGGAACTCTAGCTTTAAAATTACGCTTGTTATTCGATTTTTTTGATTTGCGGGGGCGGAAGTGGGCGTGGCAAAAATTTGAAACAAACTTGATCTGCGTGCAAACATAACAAATGCTGTCGAAAAAAAATTATAGCTCTATCTCTTATAGTCTCTGAGATCCAGTGTTTCATACGGACAGACGGACAGACGGACAGACACACCGACTGACAGACGGACATGGCTATATCGTCTCGGCTGTTGACGCTGATCAAGAATATATATACTTTATAGGGTCGGAGATGCCTCCTTCTACCTGTTACATACATTTCCTGCCGGCACAAAGTTATAATACCCTTCTACCCTATGGGTAGCGGGTATAAAAAGACCATTTAAACAGAACTCTGAATTGTTTGATTTGATTAACAACCCTTTTAAAATAAAGTGTTTGCAAATTTTATTGTCTGAATTGAAACTTTTATTTTAGAACTAGATATGAGTAATTTATGAATTGAAATTATTAATAACATATTTTCAGCTCATTAACACGTCTTATTATGCACGCAACTCAAAATCTATGGTATATTTCGAAAATAGTACTTTATCGATATACGAAATATGACCTTCGGTATTTTTTTTTTTTTAGTATTTCTCCCTTACATTGTGTTTTCATACAGAATGAGTAGCGGGTATATCACAGTCGAACTCACTCAGTTATGGTAATACGTCTTCCATATTTTTATTTTTTAAGAGCCATAAAATTATATAAATGCAGGCTGCCTTTTTTGCTGACATATGGCTTAAAATGTCACCCTTTTTTTTGTGTGTGAAATGAAATCGAAAAAGTGCATGCGGCCGTCGAGTAACTACATTTCGATCTGAATCCTGGTGACACCTGCCCAAATTGGCAAGGCTTTGTGTCAGTCAATCAAATTTGCTCAAAGTGGCGTTTAATTTTTATAGTAGTCAGTTATGCTGTCACTCATTTCGATTGCTCCTCTGCCCACAAACAAAGGCAAGGAATAAGCGGGCACAATACACACATACATTCACACAATGCGGCAACAAAACAGAAACAGAAGCAGAGAAACAACAACAGAAACAAAAGCCGCCGCATTTACACCCAGAACAAGCAAAAACAAGCAAACAACAATACCAAGAATTGCGGGAGGAGAGGTGAAAGAACAGATTAAATTGCTCGCGCGTTTAATTTTTGAGTGAATTTTCCGAACATTGGCCAAAACACTGTCTCCCTCACATCAGAGAGAAAGAGAGACACACGAAGCCTCTGGCAACCCAAACAAACTGCTGTTGGTTTTTGGCTTTTGTGTTTTGTGCTTTTTGTGGGCAACGAAAGAAAAAGAAGAAAATAAATAAATGAAAAGTTCAGCTGTTTTTCTTTTTGCTTCTCAGACTAATACGCGCCTCTCTCTTGCGTCTATATTTATCTATAAACAACTTGTGTTTTTTTTTATCTTCTTTCATTTCGCTATTTCGTTTTAATATCTGTGAATATGAGGCGACATTCGGCCTGTTTGCTGTTGTGACAGGCTAATTGAATCAATGAATCTCTGCATCATCTCTCAACACAACATTTTTCACAAATTTTCCATGCGAATATGTTCTTGTTGTTGTTGTAGATTTCAAGGTCTGTCAGTTTCATTAGCACATTTGCGGATCATTCAGCTACAGTTAATGACAGTCGATTGTCCAGATTAAATCGTACTTGTAATTAACACCCAAAGGGCATCGTTAACATCATTTAAGACATTTCTGAAAGCACACTGCGAGTGGTCTCGCCCAAAAACATCAGCACAACAAAAAACCAAAAATACAAAAACGAATGAGATAAAAATTATTGAGACCGCGAATCGGCTTCTTTTCGGGTGTCATCAGCACACACAAAACTGGTTTGAACATTTCATTTCTTTTCATATACATATATTTTTTTTATCTTTGCTTTTGGGTGATTTCTTGAGTGCCTTGCACTTGACCAAAAGGCGATGGAGATATGATAATGCGAGCGATTTGAAGCACAGCTATGGCAAGTCGATCAGTTCAATACTCTAGATGATTGCAATTGAGTTGTTGAGAAAGAGGGAGATGATATAAACATTAGTCAAATTCAAAAAATAAAACTGAAGTAGAAGTGTTTTAATATACTTGTTATAAATAGTCTAATAATTCAAAAAATAAAATATTAGCCTACATATAAACGGTGTTTAAAATACTTCTACTTCAATTAAAAAATAAAACATTCGGTTACAAATAAACAAGTGTGCTAAAATACTTCTACAGAACATTTTAATTTGATTCATGAAATAAGGTAGACCGAACAGATTCTTTTTATAAATTGAATTAAATATATTACAAATAACCTCTTTAAGAAATATTTACTTAAGAAGAAGCTGCTTAATATTTTAAATTTCATGTATGTTATGCTTCTATTGTCAAAAATCTTGGTTTCAGTATTAAAGATTACTATTTAAAGGATTGTTTTAAAGACTGGTTTCACGCATGTGTTAAATCAAATAGTACTTCTCAGCTTTAAAAGAAATTTTCAAATATTTTGTCGGATCTTATAGCTCCACAAAATTAAAGAAAAACACTGTGAACTTAAATTTTGTCTTTTCTGTTTTCTTTGTCATCAGCTGCCAATGAGTTGTTGCATTTAAGAGACTCGCTGCAAGTGGAATGAAATGAAGAAAACGCGACAGTGGCCGCAAAAAAAAGAAGCTTAAAATGCATTTAATTAAATTGCTTGTGCCTCTGACTCGGCCTCTGCCTCTGTCTGTCCGGCTGTCCGTCTGTCTGGCTGTCTCTGTTGTCTGTTTGTCCTGTTGTCTGGTTGGTTCCGTTGTCCCGTTTTGTGGCTGTGTTGGTTGTGTTGCGTTGTGTCCAGGATGAAACGAGTTCAGTTTTTGGGCCGCCTGCCGACGCATCGCCTGCTGATGGGCATTGAAAATTGATGGAGCCCCCAATTCTCGATACATTGTTGTTATTGTGTATCTTTTGGTGCGCGTATCTTTATGTTATGTTATTGTTGCTTGCATCGTACGGATGCGGCATAAAATTTAATGAGTTTTTGTTATTTTGTGTCTTGTATCTTGCAGTTGGCAATTTTAGCTCATAATTTTTAAATGTAGGTTAAACATTTTTGGCATTTTTTTGCGTTGTTGTTGTCGTTGAACATGAAACTGCAAACACGCAAAAGGGTAACCAAAATCGGGCAATTGCATTGCTGCGAGTCGACTTGAATATCTCTCTGTGTGTATGTGTACAATAATTGACGAGATCTCTCTGAGCCTAAACGTGAAATGCCTAGTACGCGATCTGGGTTTAATTGATCCCCTGGGCTTGTCAATTAGCTGCTTGAGCTTAGAGCTCAGTGCCACACACGACAAAAAAAAAAAGGAAAAACACTTGAAAATGTTGTCGTAGTTGTCGTCGTCGAAACACTTCAAAGATACTTTAAAATCTCCACAACATGTTCATAGATTGCTACGCATCTCAAACTGGCAGCTGCCTAACTGAATCGCCATCTAACAATAGTCCAAATTAGAAATAGACAACACAACACTACAGCAACAACTACACGTAACTACAAATACCAAAACGGACAGACGGACTGACAAATTTTTGCAAATGCAATCGCAGCACACTCACAACAAAATATATTTGAGACTCGAGTTTCAGCTTTTGTGTGCGCTGTGCGTAGAGGGATTACAAGTGTTGTGGCGGGGAGGCGTGTGTACGCGAGTGTGTGTATGTGTGTGTGTGTTGGCCAGCGAGTTGACAATTGCCATGCGAGCAATTAACAAAATTGTTTTTCTTTTTTCATTTTATTTATTTTTAATTTCATTTTTTCTATATTAATTTTTCTCGTTTTGGACTTCTGACGTCGCAACGTTTAAAACGTGCGCCGCGGCGTAAAAGATATAAACATTTTGTATCTTTGTATCTTTGTTGTTGTTGTTGCTGCATCCGTTAGTGTGTGTGGCTGCATGCAAATGTTGTGAATTTCGGCATTTCGTTTGGGGCCAACTACAACACTGTTTTTTTTTGGTCGTTGACGTCGCCGTTGGCGCCAGCGTCGCTGTTGCTGCTGACGTCGACTGAGGCGTGTGCGTCCGGTGCGCAGTTAGCTTTGATCAGCGTTTGAAGTTGTTATTGTTGTTGTTGTTTCTCTGGTGTAGTTTTTGTTAGTTTTGTTTGCATTTGAGCGAGCGAAAAAAATAAATGCTGAGCGAAATGTAGCGCACAGCAACAGCAACAATTTGAGATTTGTATAAACAATTTGCGTCAAATGCAGCGCAACATTTATACCAATATTTAACATTTATTTGCTTACGTGCCACTGGCCATTAAGTATACGAACGGTCAGCCACACACAACTTTGTAAACTTTTATAGGGATTTTTATAATTAGTGTAATACTTGCGGGCAGAAGAATAATTAAAAAGTCTCGATGTGTTGGAAATACTTAAAATGTTTTAATATTGATGCGCCAATAATAATTTTAATAAATATCATATGTATTGATGAGCTCATTTCCGTTGGCTAAATGTCTGCGGTTTTAAAATCTATTCTTTTAATTGCTCAATTTGCATATTTGTTGTCTAAATGAATTCGCATTAAATTAAAACCAATAAAATAAAATAAACTGAAATGTAGCAACCGTTACAGCTCTTTAATTGTCTGCGTGGTATCTGCAAGTTCAACAAACTCGATCGTTTCTAAACTGCACGCATATCTACGTTTGAATCATTGACAGGTTTATTGGCGTTGCCGAGAAATGTGTGCAATGATTTGCTTAATGGAGTAATGTGAAATTCGCTCAATCCTATATCATATAGTACATACATGTATCAGATCGGGGCAATTGGTTTTATCGCCGCTACGAGGAAGTTTCAGTCGCGTGTAACGCTCTCTCGCCATCTCTTTCGCACTGTCTTCCCTTTTTTGTTTCTTTTTGTTTTTATCGCCTGCAGCAAATATACATAAGTATAAAAATTATATGCGTGTATGTGTTTCTTTTTTTTTGGCAATAGAAACACGTACGCTGCAAATTATGCGATAAAATATACGCGAACTCCCCTCTTAATGCGCAGTACTCGTTGTACTGAATACTTGGGTTACTCTGTATTCATTTTTATGAGATTTTACATTAAACTGTTGAACATTTATGATTTGACGAGGGGGCCGCAGTTCGCAGCCCGCAGGCGGCCAGACGTCGCGGATTTGTAAATACGTGCATATAAAAATCAGTTGTAAATCGATGTTAATCATTTGTATACATTTTGATGGAGCGACGAGTGCCAAATTGATTTGATGGCTTTCAGTATTTGGGCAAAATACAAATATATATGTATATGCAAAATATAATGACGTCAAATGAGCCAAATCGGCTGTCTTGAATGGTGGATGGTGGATGGGGGGAGGGGGAAATAATTATTATGGATTGACAGCAGGCAAACGCGGCGAATGAACAATATGCGTGCCATGCGGCGTATGAGCAATGCTCAAACATCCATTAATTTAATTAGCAATTTTGATAATATCTCACACTCGAATCTGGTTCTCAAATCATTATTACGCTGATGGCAAATAAAGCGCAGCATTTATCAGCCAACAAATACGAAATTGATGAACAAGAATTTTGTGTGAGAACTTTTTGAAAGTTTCTTTTTTTTTTTGACAACTTGCATGATTTGTTTTTGATTTTTTTTTTCACATTTCTTTCGGGGGCTCTTGCGTGTTTCATGCTTGCATTGCACATAAGTTGTAAGGCCGAAAAAAATGGGCGCGGACTCATAAAAGGTAACCATAGACAACAATCCAGCGATAAACAACAACAGAAAGAAATAATGTATATAACTAATCAACAAGAACAGCAATTGCAGAGAACAAGGTGTGGGAAACTCTGATAATGAGATAACAGTTCACATTTTCTGTATATATTTGCTTTTATTCTGCATACGTTTTTATTTTGATATCGCATTAATGATGGATGTCGATGAATAATGTAAATGGATACAACAAAAAATATTATAAATCAGTTGGATATTAAATACACTCGTACACATTGAATTGCGATTCGATTTCGATGTTGAGATGTGATTACGATTTCGTTGTGATTTGCATTACAAATGTGAATGCGATTTCTGCACTGCACAGCAAACAAAACAACTTTTGTTTTGCAGTTTATCGTTTGTTGATCGCGACGATATTCGATCTGCGCTTTTATAGACAACTAATAATCGCGGCGGCCAATTGATGCTGCCTAAGCAGAAGACGCGACTACGATAAGAGCAGCAGCAGAAGCAGCAGCAGCGGCGACGAGACGAGACCGACTATGACAACGACAACGACGACAATGACAACAACCACGACGACGACGACAACGACGTCCGCACATGCTGCCTGCTGGGGATAAACTGGAACTGGATTTTTCGGAGTTACGACAACGTCGACGCCAACAGCAGCAGCAGCAGCAGCGACAGCAGCAGCAGCGGGCCACTTGTGGGCATATAGAATCACAGAGACAACAGATATCGAGACTCTCGTACTTGCACTGCACAGAGACACCGAGACTGAGACAGCGACAGCGACAGCGCCAGAGCAGAGCATTAACATCCCACCAACAAAAAAAAAAATAACAACAACAGCACACACCATAACCCGTCCAAAAGCAAAGCTCTCAATCTGCGCGCGGAAAACCTGCCGCAGAGAGACATCTGCAAAGAGATGGAGACAGAGGCAGAGAGAGAGAAAAGCGAGAAGGAGTGTGTGCTAAATGCCGAAAAGCTGCTGTCAACACATTTTCATCACACAAATTTCCCTGTGTAAAAGCTTTTGACACTGCCAAGTTTTATACCTTTTAGCTTTTGTTGTTGACTAAGGATAAAAGCTGTGAATAACTAGTTATAACTAGATATAAATGTCATCAAGTTCATATCGGTTTAATATACTCATATTTAAATTTAATGCTTTTTAATGTATGCTGCTCATTTAAATACATGATTAAGTTTTTATGTATTTCTTCGTAGATCTTCCTGACTTCAACGCCAATTATTAATAATATAATATTTTAAAATGAAATGAATTAATTATTGTTTAAGATATCTGTGAAATTTTAGGTATCCAAATAAATTAAAAATTTTATTCATTTAAATATTTTATTTTATTATTATTATTTAAATGAATTTTGTTTTTAACAACTAATTGATTTTTTCGTTTATATTTAAAATTTATAAAGCATTCAAATAAAATCCAAATTTAGTGAAATGAATTTATGTTTATAACAATTAATAGTTGTTTTATTAGAACTATAACATTTTAGACACAAAGTCACATAAAAATGAATTTATGTTTATATCATGTTTAATGATTGCTTTGCCGTTGATTGATTATTATATTAGGTGATAGCATTTTCTTTGTCTACTCATTGCTAAAAATATCTGCATTTTTATCTACTATACTATCAATAATTCAATCTGTTTTTCTAATAGAATCATTTTTATGTGATATCTTTGGCCTGGGCATTTTTATCACGCCTTATAACCTGTATCTAAAATTAGCACCTTGTGCATTGTTGAGCTTTACGCTCCGTAAGCTTTTGACATGCTGCCAGCGTGTGCCGCAAACTTTTCTGTGGTCTTAACTAAAAGCGATTTCCCGCTATTTGCAGCACTTGCAATTGAGTTGCTCTCAGAGTTAACATACGCTCTCATTCTCTTCTGTTCTCTCTCTCTCTCTCTGTCGATGTCTCTCTCTCTGCTGCTTTTCGGAGCGTTTGTTTTTGTTGTTTACTTTTTGGCGCCTCAGTCTGGGAACTTCAACAGGTTGCCACCCACTTTTTGTGGTTTGTGGCCCTTTGTTGCTGTTGCTGTTGCTCTTGCTGCTTTTGTTGGCGCTAATACACCGAACAAAACAAATGAAAAGCAGAATTTTTGGAAGGACGACCCAACCGCACACATACTTGCACATAAGTACAAACGAACGAATATAGGAATAAATATGTAAAAATGAAAGAAAAAAAATAACTTTAGCGCCTCCTTGGGGGGCGACCCAAACAAGCAACAGCAACAGCAACAATGTGAGCGACAGCAATTTTCAACTGCTGTTTTCCTTAAGTTGAACAAGTGTTTTTATCTTTAGCGCTCACTCGGTCTCTCATCTTTATTTTTTATTTCCGTAGGATATTTTCAGGTATTTGCCTTACACGGGGGTGGTTGAGACTTACCCCATGCCCAAAAATAAACATTGAAGCTAACAAGAGGCGTCTTGCCTGCTGATCTCCGTGCCCCAGCAGCAGTAAGCAGCCAGCTCAGCTCTCCCCTTTGGCCTTACCTTTTGGGACGCTGCTGTGTTAAGTGGCAAAAGTATTTGAGCGACTTACCTGTAAAGAGACAAGCGAATAACAACGTGAAATCAGTTATATTTATAGCCAAAAACAAAACATAAGATTACTCGTACACTCATTTTTAGCCCTGTTCTCCCCAGAGTGTGTGTATGTGTGTGTGTGTTAGCCCTGTTAGGTGCTCTGGGGGCGTCGGCTAAAGCTCTCATTAATTGTGGGCATGGCTCGGCGAGCTCATTAAATGCACACAAAAGCTGCGGCGGCTCAAGAGGCAACCCATTAGCATTAATTGAAGCAAAGATGAGACCATCATCATCACAATGATGACGACGATGACGATGACGAGCTACAACTGTCTTGGGCTATCCTTGTGAGTGTGCACTGTGTTTATGTTAAATTTTTTACAACAATGTAAAATCCGCTTAAGCAACGCCTCAAAGTGTGCTACAGATAAATCCAAGCCAGGCATGAAAAACAAAGCGTTTTTCGCAGCTCAGCGTTTCTGGGAACACTCTTAGTTAAGGGACTTTGTGAAGCTTCAATTGCTTATTAGCAATCACAATAGATTCATAATGAAATCCATTAAATATTAATTAATTTGGAGTGACTAGAATTGTTAGAAATAATATCCAACAAATATTTAATTTAAAAAACAAATGGGTAATTTCAGAAATTATTTTAGGATCTTAGTTCCTGTGATTGACAATTTGGTTTATTTTGCATACTATGGTATATTTCAATTGTAACAGTATATCCATCAAATCTTGGGTTATCTTAGAAGTTATTTAAGAAAGCGAATTTAAGTAACTTTGGTTAACAATTTGGTAAATTATGTACTTTATGGTATATATGTAACAGTACATCGATATATCAAATATAGATTTTAACACATTTCAGTATCTTTTGGTATATTAATTCAGTAAATTTTAATAGTAATACCTCACAGTCGAGTGAGCTCTTTCTTGTTTATAAAGACATTTTCGATTTCTTCACAAAATTAAATTCGATTTACTTCAGGTATTCTCTATATCAGATCATCACTTTGTTGTGTACTCAGTGGCATGCTTCAATACACTGTCAGATTGTGTGCTCAAGTGTACTACTGAGTAGACAGGAAGTATGAGTAGGTGGCAAGATGACAGAGAACCTTGAAAACAAGCAAAATCTTTTGTGATGATTATTAGAGTCTTTCAAACGATTGACTGAAACTCAAGCTTGTTTCGTTTAGATAAAGCGAATCAATTAAAGTTGAAGAAACTTAAGCCTAATAACTAATTGAAAAACAAGAAAATGCAGCTCTAGTATGTTTTTAACAATTAGATTTTATTTATTTTTGAATGCTTTTAATACAACATAGCAATTTGCTTGCTGTGTCTAAACAAATCTAAAATGAATTTACAAAGCAAAAAATCCCACAATTCATATATTGGATTTCTTGACAAACGTTTGCAAATTGTTTTGCTTGAATGCAAAAAAACCTTTTACCCAGCTTGTTTGACAGCATAATTGGGCTAATGAAGTTGCCTCTGCAGGCGATCGAGTGTGGGCGAAATGTCAAATTCGAAACTCAATCTGAAACTCAAATGCAAATTCAAATGCGAAAATATAAATTCACCATTTTGATACACAATTTTGCACAGTTTTGTGAGTGTTGGCAAATGTGAATTCAATTTTGTGAGAATGACTTTAGCTATGAAATATGAATGAAATGTGAAATATTTGTAGTTGATGTTCACTGCACACAGTAATTAAGTTTACGTACAATATTTTGTTCGACGGAACTTGGGCGCAACGTAATGCAATTTACAGCTCAGTACTAATTGTAAATATTACTCATACGCAACGTTGAGCAGCAAGTATGGCAGCAAAATGTTTATGGCAATGCGCCAGGAAGACATAGTTGTCTGTATGTCTGTGTCCGTGATAGATAGAGAGTTCCATGTCTGCTGGGCAATACAATTAGAGCTCTGATTATCTAATGGACCTGCAGTAACAATTAGTCAAATGCTAATTGGGCAACATACGCAGCAATGTTCCGGGCAACAACAACAACAACAGCAACAACGAATTAATTGGACGACTCACCTGTGCAATGTTTGGTCACTTTATCAGAGGATACGTGGGAAGCACTACTACTATCTGTATAACTTTGTCTGTGCAGCTAAGGTTTGTGCTTGTGGCATGTGCACTGTTTAAGCGTCGTTTAACTTCTGTGGCTGCCACAAACTGCAGCCAGTTGACCAAGCTGTTTTGAGTTGCCCAGCTTGTCTATTAGTTGCCTGCTTGGCTGACTGGCTGCCTCGCTGCCTCGTTGCTGCCCCAAAAACTGGACAAACAGCGCTCGATTCTCATCCATTGGGGGGCTTGGCATTGCGTGTCACGCACAGCGTCGACTTTGCAAATATAGCCGAGATAAAGACACGCAAATAAGCCGCAGGCGCCAGCGACAAATTCGGTGCAAAGCTGCAAAAGCGTCGCCAGGCCGGCATTTAATCACTGTTATTAATAAATCAAAAATCTGCATCTGCATTTGTAACTGAATTTCAAAAATTGAATCTAATTAAGCGAACATGCCCAGGCAACACTTGGTAAATACAATTTTTTCTTGTTTGTCGTTTACCAATTTCACACAAATCAGCGCTGAATGTCAAAACGCATGTTGCACAAATGCGTCAAATGCCAAACTAGGCGACTGGCAATAAATCATCCACTGCACACCGACAGAGAGAGAGAGTGAGAAATTAAAAGAGCAGAGAAGTGTGGTAAATATGAGAGAATAATGCTGATTGATAAAGAGAGAGAACAGCAAAGACTTGTGGTCTATCGATCGATCTGACCAAGCGTCGACATCAAAAACCTGCTGACAGATTCCTGTGCAATCAAGCGCGTGAGCCAAGCCAAATCAACATGACGTGTTTAACTAACTAACTAACTGCGACTAGTGAATGCATTAAAAGTACATTTGGGAAAACACACTGAGTGGAGATTAAATTTAAATTTTGGTTTAAGCTGAGATTATTTAAGGAGTTTAAATTTCATTTTATACCTTGGTAAAAGTATATTTAATTAAATTTTCAATTTAGTTTACACATCCGATTAGATATTAACCGTTTATGATTTTTTTAAATTTATAGTATTGAAATAAAATTTCGATCTTTTTGTCCAGGGGAGAAATATTTGAGAAAGAAATTATTACTTTATTATTTTGTGGTATAGTTCATGTACCCTATCAGAAATAATCACATTATTCATACAATTATAAAACTTCACAAATTTAAGATATAAAAAATCAATAACATTCTTTCACAAAGTATTTTCTTTTACTCTTTTATTTGTAGCAATTATTAAGTCGATCACACTTTGGTTAATTTAATTTCTTAACATTTATATTTAATATAGTATGTATTAAGTTATTCTTTAAGTACAAAAGTGTGTATAGTCTACTAATTTGGTGCTCGAGAACAATTTACATTTATTAGTCAAAATCACTTTGATCTCTGCTTCAAACCCCATTAAAAATACAATATGCTCGAGCAAAGCACTTTATGAATGCAGCGTATGAAAAACTAACAAATTTAATATAAAAATTTTGGGCAACGACAGCAACAAACAACAAATAAAAACAACGAACAACAACAACAACAACAACAAGAGACACTTTGTATTTCAGTTTTTGGTTGCATTAATTATCGCCTCGCCATGAAATATGCGCGCCACGCATGCGCAGATCAACGAAACGAACGAACGTATGAACGGTCAAACTACATACATAAAAGAGAGGTGGTCTAAGAGGGGTGTAGTGGTGAGGGGGAAGGGTGTGCATATGACGTCGTCTGTGGGGATCTGTGAACGGCGGGCGGCCGTTTAACTTGTTGTTACTTTTATGGCAGCCAAGAAAACACGCCGCGTAGCGCGTGTTGCGAGTGGGCGGCAAAAGGGGGAGGTGGCGTGAGTGGCATAGGAGGGACGGGGGTGGATTGTAGCACAACATTTGGAGCTTTGACTTTGACTGACTGTTTACCTGTGCCAATTAAATTCGCCTCAATAAACGCACCGATCAACGAGCGATACAAATTGTGACCAACAGCGACTTTCAACGTGTTTTTTTATTTTTGTTTGCTCAGTTTTTGGCTGCCTAATGAGCCAGCGTTGCCATATCGCAGTCTGGCCATCGGTTAAGCCTAGTTGACGTTTACCGATCACTGACAGCTAATGCGACTAACGGTTTAATCGATGCAGTGACAACAGCTCGAAGGAGTGTTGCTATCTTGTGAGTAGATTGAAAAGTTGACAGGAAGTAGAGGCGCGGTTGTAAAAAGATTATTGCGGATTTGTCGCTAAATTATATACTAAGCGATATTACAATTTACAGTTTGTTGCTGTTTTATAATTAAAACATCACAAATTTACTAATACATTTTTATTAAATTCATTCTTAAAATGCACTAAATAAATAAAGTATTGGTATAAAGGTTGCTCTTTAAAAAAATAGTTTTGCTATATATTTTAAGAATTTTCTTTAGTTCATAAACTTATAATTAAGGCAATGGTTTTATATGTGATTCAGCTTTCAGAATTTTGATGGACCTCAAACGAAAGCATTTTTCAAATGTTAAGTTAAATTTTTCTGTGGTAACACTCTCAAACAAAAGTCCAACATATTGGACGCCACTGTAAAGCTTTTACTGGCGCCATCTATCTTTATGCGGAGCAACTAAAAAAGCTCAGCCACAGCTTAAAGCAACTGCTGTATGGTGAAAAGCTCGGTTAAAAAAGTACAGAGATTATTTAAAGAAAAGAGCACAAATTGATGTGAAAGTTAAGAGTCAATGCTAATGGGCCACCGCTTGCTGTCCTCGACACTCTCTCTTTGTAACTTTCTCTCTCTCTGGCACGATATCAGCCAGACTGTTTGACGCATTGATAACAACGATAAGGCTTGGCCTTGAGCAAGGGCCCAACAAAAAATAAAAAGAGAGTAGAATACAAATATAAGAAAGAAAAAACCAAAAACAAACTCAAACTAAGTAGCTAAAGCTAAGCCCAGGCACAGCTGCATGTAAGAACAATCTTAATTGCAGCCATTAAACAAGCTTAGTACGAAAGTTGCCATTAAATTGATATTGCACTTGCTGTTAAATATTATTAATAACGCAAACAAATGAAAAAAATCAGAAATAATGAATGGAAATAAAAAAATGTAATAATATTATAATTCAATTTTGTGTGCGTTTGTGTGTGTGTGTGTGGAGAAAATGAAGCCACAAAAATGCCATAAAAGGATAAGACCACAAATAATAAACAGGCCTGCGGTTGCTTGAGTTCACTGTGTGTTGTGGGTGCTGTTGTGCCTTTGTAGTGGGTGTGAGGTTGTTGTGTATGGATGTGTGTGTGTGTGAGACAAAGTGTTGCAAGTGTTGTGTCATCAACTAGGCTGCCTCTCACTCACACCAACTTGCAGCTCAAACGTATAGTCATTGTGCAAATATTTGCATATTTAAGTTGTGTTGTGTTGGATGCTGCTGCTTGCTAAGACAACCGCAAAACTCATAAGCGCATTTTAGTATCCTTTCAGTACGTGAGTGTGTATGCGTGTGTGTGTGTGTACATCCTTAGATTGTTTCTGCTTGCACGAAGGTCAAGCGCGCGCTTATGAAGTTGACGCGCGTCAACATCGTCAACATCGCACGACAAAACGTTTAATTATGTCAGGTGTTAAGATGCCGGTTATCATGTTAAACAACGTGCCACAATAGACAGCACACACTGCGTATGCTTAATGAATGCGTTGCCTGAATTTAAAGCAGCCTCCTCAACAACTAATATTACTACTACTACAACTACAACACTCGTACACTCTTCACTCTTGTCGCTTCTCCGCACAACTTAATTAATTAGTAGTGAAAAGGATTTTTATCGCAGCGCCCAGGAACCAGATTGTTGTTGAAATCTGCTTTAGTTACTCGAGAGTTTGGGTCCGCAAATCTCTTGCAGCTGCTTTTTGTAATGCACTTTTAATGCGAACTTTTTCACCCCACCCTCTTTACCCCGCTTGCCACAAATCCTTAACGTTACCCCCTGCTTTCCTAAATATATAATGAGCTATGCTCTCAGGTGCTGTTAATGAAAGTTTTTCGTTGGCCCACATAGACTCTTTACTTTCGGTTCTCCTCTCTGTGTGTATATCTCTAATGATTTGCCTAATTTGCTCAAATTGCGAACAAATGAGAGTTTGGGCAGAGCAAGTAACAAGAATGAATTTCTTCTTGTTTCAGTACCAAATTAGTTGCATTGTTTAAAGTTGACGTTGACACTGACTGAATGTTGAATGCGATTTCTCTTGTTCACTCTGTGGCTTCGTTTACTTGACTCTGTTCTCTGTGTGTGTTGTGGTTGTGCTTATTTGTTTGTTTGTTGCTGTAACAGCTGTGCAACAGCTGCACTTGGAATTGCAACGTGGATTTCGAGTTGCATTCACAGTTTGTTAAGTAAAAGCCAGTTCAGATTTTTATCCTTGTTTTAACTTTTCTCTGCTTTGCACAAAGCTCAAGAAAGCGTCTATTTATTTTGTGTTGTGCATAAAATGAGAAATGTGAAAATACAACAGCAGATGACACAAACAAAATGACAAACTACTTAATTCTCTATATAAGTAGACAAACTTATATGTTTATAACTTAGTAAGGAATAAAGAAATGTGAGATATGATTAATTCTGACATTTGTTTATGTAACTAAATAATATTGTGTTGAAATAATAGAGTTCATATATAGAAAAGAACAGTATTAAATCTTAATTAATGTGTATAATATTTCTTTTATTTTCAGGAAAATGAAACTATATAATAAAATAAGGTAAATACACATTAACAATTACTTGAATTTAAGAAACATTTTGAATTAAATAGAAGAACAGTTTTGAGATAAAATAAGGTAAATTAAAAATTATTTGAATTTAACCAACACTTTGAATTAAATTTCTAAAATATATATATTTCGTACGCACATTATACATTTTGCAGTCAAAGAAAACTTTCTGGGTCAATTCCTACTTTAGTTTTGCTCACAAGAAATCCTAATAACTTCGTAAGCTCATTCTGTGTGCAGACAAAGAGAGTCAGAGCGAGAGTATTCTATATTAAAAGGCACATTTATATTGTGCGAGAGCTTATCAAAATGAGGAAGTTGATGGAATGCACGTGAAATGTGAATAGAAAATAAGAGGTACTTAAAGTATGGTTGACGGTCTGGGAGCAGCACTCATTTCAAATTAAATAAATATCATGCAATCTCATTTAAAGTGTCTATATATTAACGTCAAGTGAGGTAAGTTCAGCTATGTATAAGGGGGCATAAGGATAACACACATACACAGACAGCTTAACAACACACATCCATCACATTTACAGTTCATTAATAAATAATGACAAAATTTTGATGTACGACAAAGCATTTAACATTGCCATCCAAAAATACGCCAGCACTGAAATCGACAGACAAACAAGGACGCGATTCCTTTTAGCCTGTTAACGCGTAAAATGACAGTTGCTAAAAGATATAACTCTGCACCGATGTTTGGTTTATGGTTGCCAACTATGATTAATACTTGTAATATTTAAAAAGAAGAAAGACCTCTTGCAGAATGTAAAACTTCGCTGCGGTCTTTGTTGATAATTCATAAATTACAGTCCAAATTATGGTTGTTGTTGCTTGTTAACGTTGTCCGGAAACGGAAGTGGAAACAGAGGCAACGGGACAACGACAGAGAGAAAGATAACAAGACAAAAACAGCGCAACGCAATTTGGTTAGTTTTAAGTGCCTAAATGAGGCGATGGCAACGCAGACAGCGAAACATCTGTTCCAATTTAACGCTCGAGCTGCGACCACCAAAAATTCTTTCCTTTATTTTCCCTTTGACCACAGCAAAGCTTCAGCAAAGGAAAGTTGGAGGGGGGGGGGAAGAAAAACATGGACCTAGATAGCATCATAAAAAGTTATGCGTAAAGTTTAGTCAGTACATTGATTTATTATCTCTCTCGGTACGCTCTCAGTACTCGGTATCCTATCAAAAGCCAGTCCTCAACAGGAAGAAGAAGCCCCATATTGAAGAAAAAGAAGCCAAGTATCTCCTTCCTTCCCATGTCGCATGCTAATCCATCTCAAGTGTCAATTCGTGCGTTGGAATCAAGTCAGTCAGCGATTTAATCGTGCTCCACTCTCTCTCCAATATTCTCCATATTCAATCCCCTCCATGCTGATTGAGCACTTTTTTTGGGGGCAGCTCTTTCAGCATTTTTTTTTTGTGTCCTATACACTTTCACTAAAGTACAAGACAATTTTGTCAAGGTAAGGAGAAACCGCATTAAAAGAGATCCAAAAATATGCCTGGACTTTGCCACGTTTAATGTGGCTTTTTAGCTTAGCTGTCAGAACAGATCTATTAAAGGCCAAAATAAATCATGTTAATGAACTTTTAATTAAATGCAAATATTCAACAAGTTATTTATTTCGATTGAAGAATATTGTTTTTTGTATATCCAAATATGGTAGCATATTTAATATTCGGTTTATCGTAAAATTCGCTTTTATTGTTTGCACGTTTATTTGTCTTGGGAGCGAAAAGAACGAAGAAATGCTAATAAATAATGTATGCGTCTCTTGTAAATGTAGATTTCGTTGTGTGTGTGTGTTGGGTGTGTTTTTCGAGGGGTCGTCTGTGGGTTAATGTGCTGTCAATGCTTCAAGTTAAAATGGCGTGCAATTGATTTTGCCACGCCCACTTGGAAACACTTGAAGGCTGCTGCGTGTAAGAATATAGAAGCTATGTAAATGCCGCTGTCAATATGCAGAATCGCTGAAACATGCCAAAGATTGCAGACATCTACAATATATATTATATTATATGTATGTATATTGTATTTGCCAAGTACAAGCGAACACTTGTCCAACACTTGCGCCCAAGATAAACAGCTGACAAGTGTGTAAGGCCCACAGAATAGGAGTCGCAGTCGCAGTCTCAGTCTTTGTCTCGAAGCTACAATCAAGCTCTGTTTCCAGCCTTAGGCAATGGCTCCATCTGAGTCTCTCTCTCTCTCTCTCTCATTCTGTCATTCTCTGTGGCTCAAGCAGCCACAGACCCATTCAAAGTGATTTAGTGCTTGTGGTCAAGTGGTCCATGATTGACTTGCCTCTGCTAAGAGCTAAATGAAAGACATACACGCACCCACACTTACACTCACACACACACAGAGAGGCTCACGCATACTTAGACATCAACTGAACAAACTTTAATGCAATTGAGGCTTTAAGGCTTTCATTAAACAAGACTGGCAAACAGGCTTAAGACGTAATGTTATTAGTGCTGCATAGATTTGTTCTAATTAATTATACTAAATGCTTTTACAATTATTTAGTTCTCATAAATATTCGTTAAATTTAACGTTGTCTAAATCATTTAAATTCTTAAGCATTCTTAACATATTTAATTGGAGCGTTTAGTTTAGAGTTTAATATTTTGTGCCTAATAGATTTAGTATTGATTACATTAATTTTTGTATTTAGTAAGAAGTTCGATAAATAAATCATGTTAATTCTTAAGTATCTTTAATATTTTTTATTGTGTGTTTAGCTGAGAGTTTAGTAATTTCTGCTTAATAATTTCAATATTGATTACGTATATTATATGAAATTTTCTTAACGAAGAGAGTGTAATGAATAACTTTGCTGTTTAAGAGATATTTTGAAATTGTGAAAATTGAGATTATTCTTAGAATCATTTCAGCATAATTTCAATTTGTATATATTTAATTGAAAGTTGCACTTCTCATTAAGTTCGACTATGATTTTCCTTCCAAGGTCTTTGCAGTTTTCTTTCAATTATTTTGTTCGCAACTCGCGCCATGCAAATCTGCAATAGCTCAATTTTAATTATGCAAACAGCTCAATAATAAACTTCTTTGTTCTTTCACTTTTGAAAACAACTTTTTCGTTGCTCAGAACATACATTTTAAATTTCAGTAGCTTAGCTTTAGCTTAACCTTCTAAGCTATCAACTGCAGCTTGTTAAACTTCTTGATTTATTTCTAACTATTTTCTTGGTTGCTTAATATTCTAACTATTTCTTACTTTTCTAAATTGTTATGTATATATATTCTTTTATTGCATTTGCCAAGCGCACACTTTAAGCAACTCCCCCAGCTTATATGCTCTACTATATTATTTACATCTCTGGCTTAACTATATTGATATAGTTGACCACAGAGATACAGCCAAAGCTCGCAGATTTCCGATGCTTTACAGCAAATACAAACACAAACAGAAATATACTTTTGTAAGGACTTCGGACTCAGGACTTGGGACTAGCATGCACTTTTATCGTTTATTATGTGGGGATTAGTGTTTAGTGCGTTGATTGTGTGCGTGCTCAATGCGGTCAGAGTCATAATTTTGTTACATTTGTCACGCCTACCCAGAGAGAATGAAAGAGAGAGAGAGAGAGAGAAACAGAGAACTGCCCTTTTAATAATCGCATGTTTGCCTGCACTAAGTGCAATTTCTTTTGTGATTTGATTGTGATTTGGATTCTTTTGCGAGCGATAAGCTTCAACATGCAAACGAGCAAAGAATGGAATCGAAATAGGGATGAAAAAACGGTGAAGAACTTCAGGCGAAGTTCATCCGTTGGCGCTTTTAATTATTAAATGCTTCACTCCTGGGCTTGGCCAGCATGTCGACGAACTTGCTCATTAAGCATCTAAAAGGCGGGGCGAGTGCTTGCATTCAATGGCAATGGCAAATGGCGAATGGTGAATGGCGAATGGCAATCAAAAACCTTTCGGCGCTGCCACAGAAAAATTTGCTGTCGACAAAACTTTGCTGTCAATTAAAGGACGTGGCTCATTCCCCGCCCCCTCTCTGACCCCCTCCCTGCTCTACACGCAATCTTATTCTCATTTCACGTTCTCCATTTCTGCTTAAGTTGTTGTCAATGACTTTTACTCTTTAACTGGCAGCTGTCTATATTCCCTGAGGGACAATACTTTGAGCTGACGATGGCAGCCAGGCATTTGGCAGTTGGCAGTTGCGAGTCACAATTGTTGTTGCTGTTGTTCTTCTGGTTGTCGTCGCAAAAGTCATTAATGGCATGCCTTAAGCACAGGATTTTCGCATGCTTAGCTGTATCCCGGTTCTCAGAATGCAATTGCTGCATGTCCTTGACATAATTTACAATTTCAATAACATTTTCGCCTCCTTCAGCTGCTACTGCTGCTGCTTTTTCTTGGTATGCTGGCGCAATTTATTTGCGCATTTGCCCTGGCACAACTCCTTTAGTAAGTCGTAAGTCGCAATCATCATCATCACCATCATCATCGACATAATGAGGATCATTGTGGCTGTTGCTGCTGAGGGAACATGCGCATTTGTCATCATTAAAAATGGTTGGATGGCAATGGGCAATGAGCACCGAGCAAAAATTAGTTGCTCTTCCTGCTGCGTGAGTCCTGTGAGTCCAGGAAGGATATTTATGCGTGTGCAGCTCTGCCGGGCCAAAGGCACTTGAAGTGTCACGCCCTGCCGCCTCTCACTGTTGTCTCATTTGCTTTTGTTGCTACTTCCACTGCTGATGCTGCTGCTGCTCATTATGGCTTAAAAAATGTTAAGCACGTCGCCGCTTGTTTGCATGGAAGTGGAAAGTCGTCGTCCTTTTTTTTTGTTGCTGTGTGTTCCACAACTGGCACTTGAAGCAGGTCGTCGTCGTCGTCGACGCTTGGGTCCAAAGCAAGCCAAAACCAAATAGCGCCCAGCACCAACAGCAGCAACAGTAACAGTAGCAGCAGCCGGCAGCCACTTGATAGTCAACGCTGACATCTCATTATGGTTGTCAGCGCTTTGCTGGCCCCGTCGCATCAACCAACCAAGCAACCAACCAACCAACAGTGCGTATGTGTGATGTCAACTGCCAGTCCCAAGTCCTCTTCAGGTCCCTTTCCGCCCCCACACGCATTTCAGTCATTGCCTGTGACTGCGTGCTCATGTGTAAGCAAAATGGCTACAACGTGAATTATTTTTATGTGCCTTAGAGGACCAATTTTTGGTTGTCTACCCGCCTTCCTCTCCTCCTCTATCTCAAAGTGTGCTTGTGTGTGTGTGTTGCCTGCTGTGCCTGCTAGTTCTGTTCGGTCGCTTGTCTCAATTTAAATTCATATACATTTGCTGGCAGCTAAATCTATTTTTATTACACGCTGTAGAGACCAAAACATTGCTATGACTGGCCAACTGACCCAAATATAAAGGGACACTCGCTGCAATTCTTTATTAAATTAGATATGTTTGTAGATAGAAGACACAATGATGATAGCGAAACAATGATATGAAATCGTTTGAAGAGCAGGAAAATGAGTTAGATGTAGATGTTTTCACCATTATTAATTAATTTAGGTATTCACTCATTTGACTCTATGATTAAATACAAAGATTTAGTGTGTTGATAAGAAAAAATAAGATGCTGATGTTTTTCATAGAAACTCATCTAGTTTGATTTATTTATATGTTCGACCAAATTAATGGACAGGAAAATATAGTTGTAGTACAGAAATCAATGTTTCTTTAAAGCTTTCTACTATTCTCCAAACCAAATTTTCTTTTACTTAATCTTCTTTCTATTTTTGTTATTTTATAGTAATCACTTTTCATTACAGGCAACTGACATTGTATTCTTGGTAAATATAAATTTAATGTTCTGATAAAATTTTTGAAATTATTTAAGAAATAATATTGTACATATAAAAACACCTACTGAAATCAGGTCTCAATTGCTTAGGCTGACAATCTGGCATATTTTGTACTCTATGGAATATTTTGAAAGTAGTATCACATTGATATACCAAATACAGCCTACAGTATATTTTAGTATTGTTAGGTATATTAGATCGGTATATTTTTAGATTTGTATTCTTTGTATTTTTTTTTGTTTCAAAATATTTCATTAAAATCAATGACATAATATAGTAAAATATTACATAAATTAATTTACTCCAATAAGGTTTAATACTTTAAAAATAATGTTCATTTGACATTGGTTCTCATACCAAAAATTCTACTACCCAAGACACATCTGTTCTTATTAAGTCTTATTTCTATTCTTTCTATAGCTTGTATTTTTATTTCATTGGCTAACTTTGCTGGGAATTGTCTTCAAATCCGCTTATGGTTACAGTACTGTGACTATTTATTCCTGCAGTCAAGCGCTGAAACGATAATACACTTTCCTCTATGATTGCTTCGACTGTTCGAATACATATAAATTTCTCCCACAACTCGTCAACTTCAATCGATTCGAGTGTGTGGGTGTGTGTGTGTGTGATGCAAATATGTCAATTGTCGTGGGGCAAAATGAGCAACAATCGCGACAAGTTGTTTTGGTTGCAAGTTATTCAAACTGTTGGCATTCACTAGTATTGCCAGCGACATCCTCGTAATTTGCAGAGCACTTGAAAATGGTTGAAAACCGCATGTCCAGGACCCACTGGCAAGCCGCCCACTTTTGTGATTTCGATTGGCTTCTCGCATAATGCAATGAGAGAGCGAGAGAGAGGAGATAGAGACAGGACAGAACCACAATACCCGCAGTCACAATAACACAGAGGCAATGGCAACAATTGTAAGCCAATTGTCTGGGATGCACAATAGGCGAAAGCGATGGAGACAGCGAAAGCGACAGCAACGGAGACAGAGATGGAGGCAGAGACGGAGACAGTTTTGTCTGTTGCGTTATCCTGCAATACCAAATGCCGGCGTGTGCGTTTCCTTCATCTCAATTTTTAATCCCACAGCAAAGTGGGCACCGGATTTATGCGACGTCAGTTTGCAAAATGCAGTGAAAGAAAAGAAAAAAAAAAGGAGGAAGGAAAATAAGGTAAACGGATGCGGATTCGATTCAAGGCGTTGGCAATGCGATGTTCGAGCATATAAATCAATATTTTGCCAAAAAAAAAGGTCAATGCCAATGTCTGAAATGAAAATTGCTGCAAATTGAATGCGTTATCAAGAGCTGAATTTTAAAGACAGCTCAGCGTTTGTGTGTGTAAATAAAATGGAAAATGGAGATGAAGATGAAAGCTTTGGTGCTTAAATTACTTTCACTCGTCCTTGTTACTTTGACTCGTATAATTTATTCGGTTCGATTCAATACTTGAATCGATTCAATTCGATTGGCATGCAATATACAGAAGACAAGTTGTAAAACCGTGTTGCACTCAGCATTCGTGACATGACTGTTGTGTGTAGTAGTTAATACGAGGACGAGGAGGAAGTGAATGTTGGTGTTCTTTCCCCTTTGCAATACTTTTGTAAAATCTCAGTCGCTGCGCCACTTGACTTTATGAGCTGAGAGCGCAGCCTTTACAGCATTCTGTGTGTATTAATACACTTAAAAAATCGTTGCCTGTGGCAGCTGTAAAGTGAGTGTTAAAGAGCTGCCACACTCAAGGGGGCTAAAAAGCGAAAAAATTCCGAATAAAGTGTGTCAGTGTGTGTGAGATGAGGAAACAAAAGCTCTCACATGTTGTACATTATGCCTTAAGCTTTATTGAGTTAACGCTGATGCGACCACACACTGAGATACTGAGTTGATTGTTACCTTTAATTAGCAGTAAGTAACTCTGATGTTACCCAAGCACTTGCTTTGAGAGGCTCACTCTATCCTCGCTCTCTCTCTCTCTCTTTGCACGATGGCACTTGCTTTTGAGCGACGCTGTCAATATTAAATATTTACCATGCATCTCGCACAAAATTTTGTGCCCAGCCTTTTCTGCCCTTTCGTATATTGCGCATACGAAATGTTGGTCGGGTTGTCAGCCAGCCAGCCAGCCTGTTTGCATGTGTGAATAAACTTGCTGTTAACTTAATTCTCATCGTCAGCAGCAGCAGCAGCAGCAACAGCAACAGCGTCATCATAATTGCACAAATGTTGGTAAATTATTGAAAATCCTATCTGCATCTCGCTCTGCCGCTCTCTCGCTTTGCATTTCAAATGAAAATTGATTTGGTTAACTTGAACTGCAGTCACGTCAGTGTGTCGAGTACACATCGTTTTGATTATTTATGCGTGTATACGCAACGTTACGTTGCCAGGTTCAGTACACAGGCCTCTTGCCTCCCTATACATATCTGTGTAACACAGCAGAAGCAATCATGGCCAAATGAAATCACTGAAGCATTCTTCAGCAGCAGCAGCAGCTATGGAGCAGGCATCCTTTGGTCAAGCAAGGCAACATCCTGTTGCCCATTCGTCCGCTTAAAAAGCAAATAAAAATCATGCAACACAAAATACAACAGAGTCGCAAAAGGGGTTGAGCACGACGTATGTGAGCTTTGGTTTGGACTTTTCTCTTTTGGTTCTGCTCAATGTAGCTACTCTGTTGATGCAGGTGCGGGGACGGGGGCGGGTGCGTGGAAATAGTATTGAGATCTTCTCCGCAAGCCTTTAGAAGACGCGGGACCCAAACGAGGCTGTCAGTGTGCAAAGGCGCCTCGACGTTTGATTTACGTTTCAGATTTTGAAACTACGACTAATGCAAACAGGGTGCCTATCAAGCATTGTTTGGATTACAATTTCCATATCAATACCCCAATTTATTTATTTGTTGATGCATATCAATTATTATGTTTGATGTGATTCAAAAAGATTTACAATTAATTATTAAATGAAATTTGTATAATATTTTTCTGTTAAGTGGCATTCAATTTCCTTTTTTATTTTTCAATTATTTTGATTGCCTTTTAATGATATTTAAATACTTATTAATTGTTGTCTTTTTTTGGAAAAATATAAGTACAGATATGCGCGAATTGCAGTTATTTAATTATCACTTGATTTAATGTCCTTTCCATTTATTGCCATGCTATTTAAATTATTTGTATGCTACAAAGTTCGTACGTCACAATATTATTTGTAGTAAAATTAATAAATTGATTTTTGAGCAATAATCCTACAGCCGATTGGGCTCGACTGTGAGATAACCGCTATACCAAATTAAAATACCGAAAAATACTAAGATATACCAAAGAATATCCATTTTCAATAAAGGCCTTTTACAAAATTATACAAAATAAAAATACTAAACTATACCGAATGCTATATTTGGTATATTAATATAGTTTTGCATTTTGAATATACCAAAGAGTGCAAAATATACTAGATTGTCAGCCAAAGCAACTAAGACTCGCAGTATACATTTTTTGTCTATAAAAGTGTTTCTTAAATAAATTGTACAATATTACAATATTTTTAAATTATTCAGCAATCATAAATATTTACTATTCATACTTTCAACAAATTTATTTACTCTTTATTTATTTTCCTGTCTTTATTGTCAATTGCTTAGCAGTACTCACAAGTTTATCTAACAGCGCCTATCTATCAATGGAACGACAAAAACAACTTAAAAAGTATCCATTGGCAGGGCAATTTCTCAATTTGTATAGATTTATAATGGAATTATAAAGTTTTGCGAATAGTTTGCAACTTTGCTTGCTGCGAATTGAGCTCAAGTTTGTAAGCAGCAACTCACTTGTACAGAGATTATCGCAACTACTTAGAGCAAACACCCTGTTGAATTTGCAAAAGAAGAACAACAAAAAAAGTCGAGGGATGTGAACTAATCTGACTGGATTTCGGGTGAAAAAAGTTACGAAATCGCTTCATTGGACAATTTGGGTTACTGCCTGATGCCTGATGACCCACATACATATGATTAGAGAACTGGATTATTATGCTGCCCACATATCATTCAAATACTCTGTTTTGGGTTTTATTTTTGTTTTTAAACAGAACGTTTCAAATCAAAAGAAATTTCGCAATAAACAAACGAAAAACGTTATATATATTTACGTAGTATGTATATACAAATAATTGAGTGCAGTCAACAATAAAAGTGATTTCGGTTGTGATTACAGCTGAAAAACAAACAAATAATCGACAATACACACATGTGAATGCGAATGGAAAAACAATGTTGAAAAGGCCAGAGAGTCAGAGCCGCAATGTTTTGACTCTGCTCTTGGCTAACATCCTCACCAAAGTTTGACTTGCAAGTCTCGCCAGATTTCGCTCATAGCTAGCTGTCCTGCTAAGTGAGTTGTTCAAGCTTCGACTAGCCATAAACTTTTAAAGTTTGCAATTTAATTTCAATTTGCGCAGCAAAACGTGTGCAGCTCTCGGTGCAATGGTGTGTGAGAGAGGGGGATACAAGTCAAATATCGTACAAAATAGTAATAATAATAATAGCAGCAGCAACTGTGTAACAGCAAGAGCAGCTGCCGCCGCGGGCAATGCCATCCAAATCAAATTTCAAAACACGTAACTGCAAGTGCGGTCATATATGAAACCGAAACCGAAGCGGATGGGGAGAAATGTAGAGAAGAATTCAGTTATTGGGAATTGCTTTTGGGGCAAGCTCAACGCGGTGCCATCTCAAATCGTTGGCCATCGCATAAATTTGATTTGTGTAGCACATAAAAAACAAGAAAACTGTGCTAAATAACGCTGAGCAACAAGCAACAAGAGACAGAGAGAGAGAGAGAGAAAAGCAAACAAAAGCGAAACAAAATGTAACGCATACGCAGCGTGGGCCCAGGCAAAGGCAAACGTTGGAGGTCATTTTATTTATCTTTTGCTTTCCTTTTTATAGCTAAGCACTGCAGGTAATTACATTCTTATTAGGTTTACAATGCATTAAAAAACGTCGACATTCATGATAGACAAACTAATGCGGAAAATTTAATAGAGCTCTTTGTGCTATGCGTGAAGACAATACGCGTACACTTAGCGAAAGCTAATAGGCGGGATTTGATGTCTGCGAGATAAATTACATTGAAAAGAATTTAATTAAGGTGATTTTATTAAAGTAGATAAATTGTGTGTGCTTTGGGGCTGAAGTTGTTGCAAACAAATTAAATGTATTTTATATAAAAGAGCTTAGTTAGAATATGTGTTAGTTGGAACATAAATAAATAATAGGCAAATATTTAAAATAAGTCAAATTGGAATACATTTTGATTAAAAGTAAATTATTATTTGAAGTTGTATTAGTTTAACCCCAAATAAATAGTATTAACATTTATTTCAATAAAAATTATATAGTAATGTAATATTGGTTATCGGCTTTTTCTGGCTTACTAATTTTAATACAAAATAATTTTTTATTGATATAATTTTCTTCTGAGCTCTCGTCTAATTTAATCCATAAAATGCTATTATTATATACATAAGCTTTGTTTATTCTATGATGTCTGCCTTTCAGCAAAAACACCTTAATTATAATTCAAATTAGTTACATTGTAAATAAATAATACGCAAACAATTGAGATTTCAATTAAAAATAAATTATTATTATAAATATTATAAGTTAATAAAGGGAATAATAATAAAATTAACAGCTTTTAAGTGGTTGGGATTCAATCTTAATTTTCTAACTTACAAACTATTTCTAGAATACAAAATCATTTTTTATTCTCACAATTTTTCTCTAATCTGGCTTACAATCCAGTCCATAGAATGCTATAATTATATTTTTTCTACACATAAGCTTGGTTTGTTTATGATGTCTGCCATTTTGCCGTTTCAATTAGCTGATGTCTATCAGCTAAGCACTGCAGCAAGTCCTGGTTTACTATAAACTAGTAGTTGTCTTAACACCCGCCCCTTCTATATAATCCCGCTTAGCGTGTGTGTCGGCGATGTCGTTTATTTGTGGCTCCTAAGGCAACGCAGCGAACTCGGAACGAAAGCGAACTCAACCCAAAGCAAGCGCGACAAAAATAGTTGTTTGACTAAGCAAAGTGATATTCTGCAAGTCGAAGAATAAGCGTAACTAACAGATACCCTGCTAAAAATATAACAATGTTGCAATCTATTTATGGCGTCAGCTAAAATGTTTCATTACTTTACGATCGATTTGTATAGCAAAGTGTTAAAATTACATTATAACTTTATTGCGTTTCAATTCGGACGAAATGTGTCTCAATCCGTCAGTTAACAGTTTTCCCAAGTCTAAACTCGCCTCAACTGTTTGCTATGTGTGCAGACAAAGTTGCCACAAAGTTGCACGCGCGCGCTGTTTGATGAAACTTGGCTAAGAAACGCCGCAAGCAACAAATTATGTAAAATGGAAAACGCGATTTACAATCGTATAAGAACAGAGTGCGACCAAAAAGAGTGATAAGCGGACTTAGAAGCAATACGAATAAACGTGTTTGGCTGAGTTCTCGGAAAAACTGTTGCTCGACTTACAGCGAAAGAGCTCAAAGGCATTCGTTATAGCATACTATCCGTAATTTTAGCGCCACTTTTCCATTATGCGTGCGCGTTTCCAACTCCCGTTTCCAGTTTTCTTTTACTTTTTGCTTTTTTTTTTTAGTTAGGTTAGCTCGCGAAAATTCAATAAACACGGCAGCAGCAACAAACTTTTAGCTGAGTGCTAAACAAGGTAAGTCCATTGTGTGTTGGCCACGCCCCAGAACATTGCAAAGGAGCTGTTGATGGGGCCAAGGGAGGGGAACGGAAGCTGACTCGCCTTTCTGCCAAATGCAGCTGGGCATAAAGTTGCCTTTGCCCAAATGCATTCAACAAAAACAGCGTCGAACTCGAACTCGAACTCGAACTTTAAATTGAAGTTGAACAAATTTTATTTGCACGCCCGCACTTTAAGTGCTGGACAGACAGAAATAAAACAAAAAAAAACGAAAAGGAAAAGGAAGACAGAACACGACGCTCGCCAGGTGCTTAATGAACGGCGACAACTTCGCCACGTAGTAGCAATCGGCTAACAAAAAAAAATAAAAAAAAAGAGAAGCAGGCTATAAAAAGAAAAGCAAGCCTATAAAAAGTATCACCTGCTGTGTTATTGTTTTTGTCAGCTTTTTGCCTTTATTTTTCGTTGCTCAAATTTTTCCGAAATATGGAATGGCGGACCAAGGACCAAACAGTTCCTTGGGGAGCAGCGCCTCAACTTAAATAAAAGTCACCGATGATTGCCATCATAATTTATACAGAGAACCAGTCCGGGCAGCTGGCCCAAAAGAAGCAGCCGCCGCCGTTGTTACTTTCACTTTGAGTGGGCATGAGAAAGTGTTTCAGTAAATTGATAAAATATTGCTGATGCTGACAGCAGATGTATGAAGTATGAAGTATGCAATACGCGCGCTTGATTGATGATCCAAATGCTCCACAACTCAACCGCAGAGTGTATCGTAGATGCTGATACTGATGGCCTTCAGATTCAATTAGGTCGAGTAGCAGAAAGCTACTCTGATGAGAGTGCATTCTCTTAGCGAGTTGACTAAATTGCGTATACGTAGTACGTATACGTATTCACTAAATTGGAGTTGTCATTGTAAGAAGCGATCAGTTCGATAGAGTTTAATAAATGAGTGAAAGTTAAATTGAAAAGATAAAAGAAAGCATTAAATGAAATGCAGAACAGAATTGTCATTTGATATTCGTCCACGTGCCTTTAGAATATTTATTGGGCGCTAAAAAATGGTTGGGAAAACTCAAGTCAAGAAAATAGAGAAGTCATAAAAATAATACTCTCTTCCTACTTTGATATTCTTTTCAATTATAGGAATTTAATTGCAAACGAGTGACTTTTCCAAAAATCAACAAACAACTTTCCAAAGAAATGGCAATAAAAGCCACAGATAAAAAATCCATATGCACATCAGTGAATTACAAAAAGAAGAACATGAACAGCTTTTGATTAATAAGTGAATGCCATGTGTGATTGTAATGAAATTTTGCAGTTTCATTCATGATGAATCCTCCGATACTCGCACTCTGTCCACAAAATCGTAAAGCACGTGAGGCGTGCCAGAGAGCCTTTTGTTGATTCAATTGTTCAAAAGTAAACAACTTTTTGGTTTCCCACACACACAACACAGAGACACAGACACAGACACAAATACAATTGCAGTGCAGAGCTGTTCGCACGTCAATCGAGTTGCTTTTTAAATTAAATTTTTTCGTTCTGTTTTTTATAGCTTAAAATAAACAACAACAAGTTTCTTTTATTTTGTTCCCCTCTATTTTTTCGTATTTGGGTGTTTTTGCTGTCGGAATTCATGTGGCCAACTGCTTCTTGTCGTGTTTCAGCTCTCTGTGTGTTGCTCTGTTTTCTGTTCCCAAGTGGTTGCCGTTGCCGTTGTTGTTGCTATTGCTGTTCGATCTACTGCAAAAGCGAGGCTGGCAATAAAATAAATATGATACCAGCGGATAGATTGTTAAACTAACAAAAGTCTGTATATATACACACTCACAGAAGAGGGACGATGGCAGCGCAAACTGGCAACGGTAACAGCTTTCGTTTTCATTGCTGGCCATTGGCTTCACACGTTTCACTTTCGATTAGGAGGGTTCTGGATATTGAATACTGAATACCGAATGCTTACGCATTTGGGTTCAGAGTAGCAAAAAAGAGACAGCGACAGTGAGAGTGAGAGTGAGAGCGAGTCAGAGAGATATCTACGCTGAGTTTGCGTTTCAATTTCCGCTGATTGAAGTTTGCCACCTGGACGACGAAATGGAGCGCAGGAAATGATGGCAATTAAATTGAATGCAGACACCATTAAGCCTAAGGAGTAGGCCGCGTTTAGTCCCCGTCGTATTTTCATTTATTTCTTGGAGTTTATCTTCAGCTGATTGGATGCTGTTCAAGTTTTGTTTAAGTATTTAACTCGCTCGTTCGCTCGCTCGCTTGGTGTGTGTGTGTGTGTCAAAAATTGTATGAAAACTTTGCAGGTGGCTTAATTCGATTAGCAGAATTTTAGCCACAATTTATGCTAACTTTGCTCTTGTTGTTGCACAAGTGACTAATAAACTTTTAATTGAGTTTTAAGCCGTTGACTAAAACTGTAAAATATTTTGATGCCCGAAACAAGCAAACAGCAAGCAGCGAAGAGCAACAGCGACAGACATCAAATATTGTCGCCCATTTTTGGCAAGTTAACGACTTCCCGTTATGGGAACATTTCAATTTCCTGTGTCCTGTTTGAAAAATTAATGCCAAATTCGAAACAAATTGCCAACAGCGAGCAGTCTGAATGACAACAACCAGGAAGTAAAGGATGCCAGAAGAGTTGAGTCGAGTCGAGTCGAGTCTGTCTCCTACTGTATCTGCTGTTGCTGTTTCTGCTGCTGGTACAAAAACATTTTTGCCAAAATATGCCCGCAAACCTCAACAGAATTTCGACAGCAGTCGCAGCAACCATAAGCTGGTAGAAACAGAGAGTGTTGCGAGGCCAAAAATTCACTTTTTCCCACAGCACCCGCAACATAATAATGGATGTGTGTGTGCCCCTGCTGACAGGCATAAAGAGTGTAAGGCGAGGGCGAGGAATATGTCGGGAAATGTTGCTCTGTGTCTGGCATTTAGCAGCATAGCAGAAAATCAATGTTACCAGCAGCTACAACACAAACAACAATCAACAACCGACTACCGAATACCGACAGCAAGAACAGCATTTACATGATGTTGGAGCAGCTTGGATAGGTCGTCACCTCGAGGCCCGTGGAATTTTCTTGTGTGTTCCAATTTCTTATATATGTTTTTTTTTTGGGGACTCTGTGCGCCGTCTGAGCCGCAATTTAAATTTATAAGCCCTAAAATTGCCAAGCGAAAATTCTTATGCGCATTGTTCTCTCGCTCTTCTTATGTCTCGCTTTGTGTGCGAGTGTGAATGTGTGTGTGTGTGTGTGTGGCTCGGCTTTTATGGCAGCCGGTTGCCATAAATTAAATGGCCCCTGCAATAAAAGCCAAATCAATTTGAGCGTGAAATCGATTTTCATTTCTTTCATTTTTCACATCTCTCACACAGTCTCGCTTCTTTCCATTCCCACACTCAATCGATAAATTCTCGAGCAAAGTGTGCAACAGGTTATTTACCGCGTCTGTGCTGTTCAGATGGCAAACTAAATCAATGCCATGGTTGCCGTGCAACCAAATGGTGTTGCAATTGTCGCCCTTTTGCTGATTAATGAGCGATAGACAGAAAGAGAAAGCACGCAAACGTGCGACGTGCAACAGTGTGGAAAAGCAACTAGTGCGATTCAGACTGAGACTGAAACTGAGGCTGAGACTGAGACTAAGGCCATTGCTCGATCAAATCGTCAATGAACTTCTGCTTAACAATCTCGCTCTGATTGCTTCTCATACACTTTCTCATTCATTGACAAACTCTTATTTCAGGGCACATTTGTTTGCTGTTTTTGTGTGCAATTTATGCTTTTAGCAATTACTCGTACATTATTCAGTCAATGCTCTTGGCAACATATTTGTCGTCTGATGTTTGTGCTAAATGTACCGGAAATGCATTCGAAAAAGCCCATTTCAGTGTTTATTCATTTTGTGTATGACATGCATATTTTATTACCCAAAAGTCGTTTATGGTGAGGGAATATTTAATTTGGATTTTAATGCACAAATTTGTGAATATTGCTGTGGGTAAATAATAAAAATAATATCACATATTTCAATAAATATATTTACTTGTAGATTGTATTTTATTAAAATATTTATTGTCATAATTTAATGTAATAATACTGAGTTTACTTTGGCAAGTTCAAATTGTGCAAATTGTATTGCAGTAACTGTTTTCGTTTTAAATTCATTAATTAGCACATTTACTTATTTACAATCACTTAATGTTGTGTTTTACTATACTGACTTTTGCTTTTACAAGTCAAAATTCTGCTTATTGCATTAATCTGTAAATATTTCAAAACGTCAAAAAACAAATATTTAAATAAGAACATTTACTTTCAAAGTGAATTTTATATGTATAAAATTTATAAATTGTTGTAATGTTTTCTACTTGCTTTACTTATTATGCACTTATTCCATTGCAATAAGTATGCAGTAACTATTTGTAATTTTATTGTTTACACTTCTAAATATCGCAGTGTTTAAATATGCAAAGTAATATCTGATTTATTAACAAATACATTTGCTTTTAGTCCAATATTGGATCTTCAAATTAATTTCAATGTTTTCTATATATAGTTCTATGTACTTTTGATTAAAATTAAAATTCAGATTTAATTAGATTTTAATGCATACATTTCTTAATATACAAGGTAATATCTGATGTTTAAGTAAGCACATTAACTTGTAAATTGTATTTAATTCAAATATATTACAAGTTGTTTTAATGAGTTCTACTTTTTCTTCAGCTTAAAATGAGCTGTCACTATTATTGTTATTGCTTTTAAACCCATTTCTACTAACTGCTGAAAGTAATAACCTTTAATAGAGTTTCAAACTTTCGCCCCTTTCGCAATTATTCTCCCCCCTGCCTTTTCCTTGGCCCATTTGAGTAATTTTACAATAGACATTTCGTAGGTGTAGAGTGTATTGTGTCTTCGGTCTTTGGGCAAGTCTCTTGCACTTTGCTTGTCATTATTTTTAATTTGCGCATCTATGACAACGAACGAGCAGCGTGTCCGGGACCTGGTCGGTCACTGGGGCTAAGAACTGGGCACAACCTCGAATAGAGGTGGAGGAGGGGGAGGAGGGGGAGGAGGACAACTGAAAATAGTTGGCTGTCTCACATCTGGCGTTGACAATGCAATTTCCGCTCGACAGGCAAAAGTACACACGGCAAGAGCACAGCAAGTGAAGGTGGAAAAACGAGTCTTGTCGAGGAAGACACAAGACACACCCTAGTTGCTGCAGTTCGCAGTTGAGTTCAGTTTGTGTTTCCTGGTTTCCTGTTGCTGTCTCTTGCAACTTGGGCACTTGGCAGCTTGCCTGGTTTGTTGCCTGCTTGCGCCTCGGTTCCGGCCACTTGTGCATACAGAAATCAGCAATTAAAGATTAAACGAGCGAGAAGTATGTCTCTTCCTCCAAAAAAAGGATACTTCACGCCATTGAAGGCTTATTAATAAAGGCTTTTAAGGAGTGAGCACATGTTGCAGCTGGACAGCTTAATGCCTAGGAGATTGCTTTGCTTTTGGTGCAATTTTAATTGCATTACGCCTCTGGAAATTGCCAGGACACTCTCTCGCACACACACATACACACGAACAAGTTTTAATTGATGTCACAGCTGATGCACTTTGCGTTGGTCCGGATACGACAAAGCAAAAGCAAAAGCAAAGTCCCTCAAGACTCCAGTAACTTGGCAATTTCTCATTGCTTGCCTAGCTTTCCCTGTTGTTGTTGCACATTGCCTTTCATGCAGCCAGGTCCTTAGAGCCCGGGAGGCGCAACACAAAATAGAAAAAAAACGCAATACAATAGCAGTTGCCATCCTTTAATTGAGCTGTGCGCTTCGATAAACTTTAAATGGCATTTCAAATGACATCATTAAAAAGCGTTAAGTGCTGTGTGGCAATCGATATGACCAAAAAAAAGCAGAAATTCATTCCGCTCGTTTTGAATATGCATAAATAATATCATTAAAATTCCAGTGTTTGACCGGCGTGCGGTAATTTGACATCGATTATAATTAAGCTTATGGATTGTGGCATCAATCAGGCGTAAGCATTCCTTATCAAAGTATCAATATGAATCGATTTATCGCAGATTTTAAGGCACATACACGCACACACTCCCCAAGTCCCTACAAATCCGCTTAAGTCAGAGCCAAAATCTGCCCGAGATGTGCCCCATGGGAGCAACCCGGCTTCCTTGCTGTTGCGTGCCGCATCAAATCAAATACGAGCTCAGCCCAGTTATCTTTTCGGTCATATCATTTGCCACTTGCCACATGGCACAGAGCTGCCGTAAGGCTTTAACGCCTCGACACGTGTTTGCTCCAGAGTTTGCAAATTTTCTGTGTAGTACTTGAAATTTATGTCAGCAATATCTAAAGTGACTTTGCTTTGCTTTAAACCAAAGTGACTGTGGTCCACTCGAAGCCCGCATATGAATAAATAGATGTAGAAATACTCTTG
Organism: Drosophila nasuta; assembly: GCF_023558535.2. Classification (NCBI taxonomy): domain Eukaryota; kingdom Metazoa; phylum Arthropoda; class Insecta; order Diptera; family Drosophilidae; genus Drosophila; species Drosophila nasuta. The sequence continues at coordinate 11,486,463 of NC_083455.1, read as the reverse complement.
TGTGCGTAATTAAATTTCGTTTCGTAATTAATTTCCAAATAGTTTGCCAGACACAACGTTTGTCTGCGGTCAATGAAACGAAAATAAATAACAATTATTTATAAGTGCCATTGAGTGTAAATGCCAAGTTATTAGATGAGCTCTACAAATGGAATTGTGTTTGAGATCAAACAAAGATTTGTCCTTTGTTTTCAATATGCAAATTTGTTGAGGTTAATCGGAGATAAGAACTTTCTGTATTGGAGAAATATGTATAAGGCCAACGAAATATCAGTGTCAAATATCTATAAATATGAAATTGAAATAAATTTATATTTTCGTTAAAATACTTCAATATTTCAAATTAATTAAACCAATTTAACATTATTGTATGCAAATATGAATACGAGATATGAATGCCGAATATCTAGAAATGTGAACTCAATATACATGTATATTTGTTATTTGGTATATTCGTATTTTATTAAATTATTCAGTGAAATACTTCCATATTTAAACACACACAACTCCGCTAATCGACACAAATATTTCTGTACATATATTTATTTATGGCAAATGTGCCAAGTATTTACATTTTAATTTGATTTTATTATAATTAGCGTATTTTGTAAAACTATAATTAAATACAAATATTATTGACTAAGCGTGAGAAAATAATTTGAATGAGCAAACAGTATAATTAAAAACAATTATTTGATAATAAACACTGTTATCCAAAGGCGTGAAAATACAATGATTTGATATTAGAGCTGTTTGGTGCCAGAGGAGATTCATTAAAATCATTGACATTAATTGTTTGGGAATTAGAAAATTAGTGTAATTATTGCAAGGAAATCAAAGCCAGATATTGCAATTGCAATCAATTGAAACCTATTAAAATTTTATAAAGCATTTCAGTAGATATATTAAATGTCGAAAATATAATTTGAGTTGCATGCAACCTTTTGCACAGCTCCTGATGGGACTGACAGTGACAGAGCTTGTCGTCGTTGTTCATCATCGAATTACGTTTTCGGTGCAGCAAAATCAATACAAAAAGGTGAACAAAAGCAAAGTAAACGAAATAAAATGAAAACTGCACACACAAATACACACCTGGAGAGGAGACTTTGGGGCCAATGTCAAACGACGACCTTGCGCACAATGTCAGTCACACACACTCACAAACACACACACAAACACACACACACTTTAAAAATGTGAGACAAAGAAAGTTGCACCAAAAAGAGGGTGAAAAAAAGTATCAATTTGCCATGTTGCATCCTTTCAATCAAGCGCGAGAGGAAAGCTCTGTATTTATACCTTTCCTTTTTGTTTGTTTTTGTTGTTTTGTGTTTTTGGTCACCAGACACTTGATGACCTTTGTGCCTTTGTATTGGTATTTGTATTTGGCGCATTTGTTTTTTTTTTGCCTTGAATACGCACTCGTATGCCTTTTAGTTTTTCGTTGAGCTTCGCTCTGAGTGTACTCACCAATTGTGTAGGTGGCACCGTCCACAGTGAATGTGGCCGCTTTGCATTTGTTGAAAAAACGCGACGCAAAATCCAGTGCAGAGTTTTTCAAGCTGGACGAAACGCGGCGTATGGGCGAATCCGGACAGGATGTGGCTGCCATGGGTTGCAGCAATGGTGGCGTTGCCATCGTTTCAGCTGCTGCTTGCTCCAAAGTTATCGCACTGCTGGTCACAGTGTTGCTGCCACCGCTCAACCGAGCAGTTAGCGCAGCTGTCGCAGCTGGAGTAGCTGCTGAAGCTGTCCCGGTTCTGGTTAGACGAGATGGAACCACAGGCGTTGCGGCACCGGGCGCCAGGCGACGTGGCGGCATCGACGGATTCGACATTTTTGTTGCACCCGCGCACGCACGTTTCTCACAGGATTTTATTTCTCCTTTTTTCTTCTCTTTGCTTCCTCTTTTTTGTGGGGGTTTTGCTTTTTATGCTTTATGCCGCTGGTCACACTTGACAATCACTTTTCGCCGTTGATGGCGCACATTTTGCCAGAGTTTTTTGCTGTTGGCCGCTTCGCTTGCACACACAAACTCTGCGCATTGAAATTGGCCATTAGAACGTGACCCGAAAGTAACCTAACCCAAGCCAATTTGCTGCAATTAAGTTTACCAAATTGACAGCCTGACACAATCTAGTTTACGCTTGAGCGAGGGCCGATTAAACCGTTTCTAAAGCCAAGATTTTTGCTTGCTTTAAAGATTTATTTTCATCATCGTTTAAATATTTCTTGTCGATTTATTACACAGCATTTCAATGTGAGAGAATGCATTTTTATTGCAGCTACAAAAAAGTGTGCAGAAATCTCCTGCTACTCTTTCAACAACTTTGCGAAATAATCGATTTAAAAGCTTAATGGCTATTGACTTTTTTTTGGTAATCCTTGTTGGGGAAATTGAAAAGCCAACCCACTCTCTCTCTCTCTCTCGATTAATTTGCAGCAGTTTTCAATTTGCTCAACGTAAATTTAACCATAATTGCAATTACAGAAGAACCTTCAGCACCCGAAAAATCTGCTACACATGGAAGAGCTTGACTTTGCCAGCTGATGATGATTGCGCTCAATAAAACAGTATTATCCGGGCTACACACACAAGCAAAACAGAGCAGGGCAGGTGTATGGCAGGTTGCCTGAGGGCGTGGCAAGTGTTTTTAGTCAACTGATGACTCTAGTGTCTGTCTGTCTGTCTGTCGTTCCAGCCATATGCCTCTTTCTATACACTCTAAAATGCGACGAATTAAAGTAAATTGCTTGGAAATAAGCGACGCACAAATACACACAAACAGGCAGGCAGGCAGACAGACAGACATAACACAGACAATGAGTGGCTTTCTGTGGCTGGTTGTTGTTGTCATTATTGTTGTTGCTGTGGTTGCCTATCAGACCAGCGTATTGTGATAATAGCATTCAAATGTGTACATTAAGGTCTGCCATAATCTAGGCATGAGTTTCTGTATTTTGTATTTTTGTTTTTTTTTTTTTTCGGGGTTTTGGGGTTTTTGCTTATCGCGCACAAAACGGAAGGCGTCAAAAATTACCACATAAAAAAATGTGAAAAAAACAACGGAAAACGTAAACGAAAACGGCAACAGCAACCACAAGACAATAAAAATAAATGTGCGTGAGAAGCTAAAGAGCTTCGTTCAGCTTGATAAATGCTGCACTCCATTAAATTGCGTAATATTTTCTCTTGAATTTATATGCACATTTTTTTGTAACCTAGAAATTAAATTGTTACTTTAAAAGTGCCACTAAATAAACGAAAGGTTTGCTTGCAGTCAATATTGACACGTCGTAGGTTTTCAATGGCAAATCTAACACTGCGTATGCGTGATATTTGTATACGTAATGTGTGTGGGCAAAAACTGTTGCCTACTTTGCGGCTAAACTAAATTTAGCACACATGATGGGAGTAAAAAAGAGCAGAACAAAAAATGGAAAATAAACGTATGGCAACTGTCAAGCGTTTACTCATTCATGGGCAGCAAAAAAAAATGCTGCATTCATTTCCAACACTCATTCATGCATTCATTTCATTCAACAGCATGCTGGTGCTCTTTTATTTAGTTGCAAAAATATTTAGACAGCAACACGTACAGATGTGTGTGCCAGCCGTGTTCTTATCAGCGCCCATAATACTATTCAGTGTATATGGTATATATAACATACTGTATATCGTATACAACAAGATGTAGAATACTTTTGTGCGTTGTCAGTGGCCTGTCTTTGAATGCCGTGCAAACTTGTCGTCGCCTTTTCATATGCGAACGCATCAGGGCGTGAGCATTTCAACACCTTCCAAATGCGAGAGTTTGTATGAAGATGTGTGTGTGAGTGTGAGTGTGCGATGTGAGTGTGTCCCCTGTCGATACGATAACGAAGCACGCGAAAAAATGAACCGAATGAGCGCAAGTTGAAATCAGCTTGGCCATTATGGATTTTTGTTCTTTTTTTTATGTGCTTTTCGCTCGCTCGCTTTGTTCAGAGGTTCGTCAAAGCTGCCGCCCACCTCTCCGTATTATGTTTATTGTATTATAATAAGTTTTAGTTTTGGACGCGTTCAGCTCGCTGCGTTCTGTGTGCTGAGACTCCCTTGAGTTGCCGTTGGCAAAGGTCCCAATTCATTGTGCAATACTAATTAATACCTTTGGGCGTTTGTTCTCTCGCTCACTCTCCCTCTCTTCCTCTCTCTGTCTGTCTCGCTGAGTGAATGTGTTAATGTTCAAGTATGTGTGTGTGTGTGTGAGTGTGCTCATGTTTGCAGATAAATTGCTAAGCTCAGTGGCTTGGATAAGCATGCCGGCTTTAATTTGGTAAATTAATTCTGAAATATTTAGGTCGCAAATAGCCCTCGTCACTTGCCCCCGCGCGGACGCAAGGTCACGCCACTCGGGGGGCGGGTGGGTTTAGAAGATGACTACAAAAAAGCGGAGACACCGCTGGTGAATGCAGAAAATTTAAGGCTGCGTTCCCTTTTGCCTTTGATTTGCGTTTACAAATAATCAACTCAGTTGGAAACATTTGGCGGGGCTGCCGACAAGCAACAAACCAAAATAAAACAAAAGCAAAAAAAACTCCGAAAAAGGAAAGAAAATTGTTACTGATACACAAGCTCGCTGTCAAAACAGAATGCGCTGCTGACTGAAGACAGAGAACTGAATTGAGCTAAACTGAACCGAACTGGATCAACAGCAGCAGCAATAGCAGCGGGCCATACAGAGCCAATGGACAAGGGTTCAACAAAGGCAAATTGCTGAGCTGTTTAGGCCAAGCAACTTGTCTGTCTGCTGTTGCCGCTCTAAGGCCAAAAATAAAATAAAAACAGCACATTGAGAAAGGGGCCCACAAATATAAACTTTGGGTATATTTTGCGGCTTAAGTGTTGCCAGCAAATAACAACAACAATTGGCTGCTCACTTCGAAGAGATGCTACACTAAGCAACAAAAGATCAGATAAAACTATAAGCTGCATATCTCGAATTAATTACAAAATCAAGCTGTTAAATATTTCGTAAATTTTTGAGTTTTAATCTAGAGTGACCCAAGAAATAATCATTTAATATAATGCAACATTAATTTCGAAATTATTTTGAAGCGGTTCATGACTTTTGTTGGTTTACACTTTTTTACTATACTACAGGAAATAATATATTATAGAGAATATGCTTTTGTGAAACAAAAATAAAAATAAATCAGTCATTATAATTTATAATTTACTCATTTAATTTTCATATATTTTTCTTAATTTTTTTCAGGTAAGCGAAACTTGTATGCTGGTGATGAACTTTCGATCAAAGGCACAAATTTTTCCTGAAAATCACTAAATATTAGATGATAAAAATGTGCACTTAAAGTGCGTTGCTTTTATCTGCTAAGCTGATAAGTTAATATTTATTAGCAACTGTTTGCTTTGCTACTTCTTTGATCTTTCATATTTATTTGGAGCTTAAAAGCATGCTAATATTTATAATTCGAAATATTCATAGTAAGAGCTTCATAAAAAAAATGTAATACACTACAATTTTAACCCCCTTAACATAATTAAAATTTTAATTCATTTTATTATGCGAAAACTTTTGTCAAACTCGCAATTTGTAAAACACACATTTAATTAAACATTAACTCATGGTGTTTTCATTTGCCAAACATTGTTGTAGAGTGTTATTTTTGAATTTTTATGTTGTGCAGTTCAAAAACCAAAACAAAAACAGAAAGCAAAGAAAAAAGGTTGCCCAGTTAGATTGACTAAGCAAAAAGGGTCAGGTCAGAATGCGAGTTGGAGTTGCTTGGCTTGGCCTGGTCGACGGTTTGGCTGGTTAGGCCTGCTTGATTTGAACTGCCACGCCCGAGGGCGTATAAAAAATGACGACAGCGTGCGGCGCTAGAGGGCGCTAGTGGTGGAGGGTGAATGCCATATCATCATTGGGCCAAAGTGTTAATCCGCTTTTGTTTTTGTTTGGCAGCTTGTAACAAAAGTTGCCTTTTGGGTCTGTGGGTCAGGTGACCGACTGTTGCCTGTTGTATTTCCGGGGTGTGTCTGGCACCACGCCGGGATGTGTGTGTGTGTTTGTGTGTGTGCGAGTGTGCGTGAGGTGTTGGCAGACCCGTTTGACTGCTCTTCTCAGATTTATAGCTGGCTTTGTTATTATTGTTGTTGTTGCAGTGTGTTTAGCTATTTGTTTGGGTTACGTAATTGTAATTTGAATGTGTTTAATGTAATTTTAGTTGTCTGACTGTCTGGTTGCCTGTCCGTCGGCCCCTCCCCCTTGATTGGACGTGTTTTTTGGCCTTTCGTTTTTGGTTACAGTTCTCGGCTATTTACTCTGGCCGGACGTGCGACTAATTGTCGAGCATCAGTTAGTCTGGGTGCTCCATTAACCGATTGCCGCTTAGCCCTTAATTTATTTCTTAACGCGCTCGCTCGAGACTGTGAAACGTGAAGCAAATTGTTGAACAAATATTTGCAATTAGCATTCATTTCGCTTGCGCTGACAAGCGGCAACAGGTTCAGGCTAAACGCAGCTGATTTCAAATTGAGCTTGGTTTTATTTTCGTTTTCGTTCTTTCTATTTGCAGCAACAAGTTGGCTTGAATTAGACTCTCACGTCGCGTTTATTTTTGGAATCATTCGATGCACTCGATTGTTTAAATAATATCACACACAAACACAATACACACACACGCAACACAACACGAAAATTTCGCGTGGCATCGGCGAAGCAGACAAGACACGAGTCGAAATATTTGCTAGCTTTTATACGGGCAAAATTTGTGCTGACTTCCTGTCCGACTGCCTGCCAGCGTTGGTTACCACCTTCCGGCAAACGTGTTGCCAATCAACTGGCAGCAACAGTAGAAGCAGCAGCAAACAGCAAATCATTTCCTTGCCACCAAAGTCCTGCAAGAGAGCGAGAGTGCAAGCTCGCAAAGAGCAACAAATTCGTTGTTTTTTTTTTCGTTTGCATCAATCAAAGCTGACAAAAAAGCTCACAGCAAGAGCGACAAAAGTGCGTACAAAAAGAGGCAAAGAGAGAGCGAAACTTAGAGAGAAAGAGAGAGAGCGAGAGTGCTTATTTTGCTCAACTGTTGGCAATGAAATGAAGGAGGCCTTGAAACAGTAATCGAAGGCGTATTTATTTGCAATTCGAGCGCTGCATTGATAAGCCAAATTGTAGCATTAGTCAGCTTGTGATTTAATATCGCAATTCCAAGGTATTTATAATCATATTTTTTAATCATAACAAAATTGATTTATTTACTGTTTTTCCATGTGACCTTCTGCATTGATGTGCTATCATCAGCTGCATTTACTGCCAAATAATATAACTATTGATTTACAGCCGCCTGCCTGTAGCTGTTATCTTTGAACAACAGCTGATTGGGCAGCACTCTCACAGTTAGCTCTTTGTCTCTTCGCTAGTTAAGCTTTTCACCACAAAGCTTAGCGCAAGTAATACAACAGTTGCAGCTTACCAACGCCAGATGGCGGCTGCTTAGCACACAGCTCAGGCTCAGTTGAAATTTAAGCAAATAAATTTGGATATTATGTAGATTATTTAAATTGAAATTATTTATTGTTATTTAATGAATTAAAATTTAACTCAATTTAACTAGAAAAACAAGTGAAGGTATAAAATTGTGTAAGAAAATTTTAAACTTATTTAAGATGTTAATGTTATTGTTTTCAAATAAATTTAAATCTTATAATTAGTATAGTATTTAATATAATTGATATTAATTATTTTTATATATTTACATCAAATTTGAAAATTTACAAAAAATTAAGACTTTTTAAAAAGTTCAAGACATTTAAGAAAGTTCAATAAAAAATCAAAACTGTTAAATAATTTTATGTTAAGTTTATATGTTCATACTAAATCATATATTCAATTAAAATTATTCTTTTCAATAAAATAAAATTGAAATGATCTTATGACAATATATAAAGATATTTATTATGCCGTTATTGAAAAAATATAAATCAATTTACGAAAATACGAAACGATTTTTAAATTTCCATATAGATTACATACGTTAGTTTGTCTGCTACCTGTTGTATGTACTGTATATATATATTATTTACATCGCTTTTGAAACCCCTAAAATTACGTATACGCACAAATCTGCATAATTGTGCAATTCAACCACAAATTTATAGTGCTTAAAGTCGTTTGGTAGTCACACATGGATTATTGGCTGGTAAAATATTTGGCACGCCAAATCTCAGCACCGTCTTTGGGTTCGTCTCAGTTCAAAGCGGCAAGCAGTGAGGAGGGGGAATGGGGGTTTTTCAAGATATATTGACAAATGCTGTGAGCAATGGCAGACGAGCCTTCTGTAATTTATAACACCACAACTCAGACGTGCCTGACAAAGCAAGACCAGACATAGCTGGAGATTGCTGCGTCTCATTCCAAAAGGAGGCTTTAACACTTACATACCAAACATACACACACACACTCATAATATACATACACCTACTATACATATAAATACATCCCTTGCCGCCGCAGATTCTGCAGGTGTTTAGTTATTTATGCCTTGTCACACATACTTCTCACTTCTTATTACATGTTCTTGTTGTTCTTTTGGTGTATTTTCTGTGTGTGTTTTTCAAATGGTTAAAACAAATGTTTTACGCAGCGTGCGAAAAGTACGTGTATTCGTCCTCTTCTTCTTTTTGTTGTTGTTGTTCTGTGTGTGTGTTTGTGAGTCAAAAACTCGTAAAGGATTCGACCCCAAATCCAAATGGCAATCCCACTTTGCCCTCAGCGCTCATCGCTCATGTCTCTGTTTTGTTCTTTTGGAATAGAATAGAATTTCGAAAGAAGCGCAAAGAAATGTGCAAATAAAAACATTTATGCATTACTTTTATTGCCAGCTATTTGGTAGATTTAAACGTATGCGCAAGTGAATTTATATTGAAGTACGAATAGCACATCACGTTGATAACCTTTGGTCTGTATAATGTGTGTGTTTGAGTGTGGTAAAAGCAGCTTGAGCATAATTATCATCAAGACGCTGCAAATTATGCTACATTAAATTAAAGTGTCGGCACTTTCTCTTTGGTTGAATGAATATTTATTTTATTACTGTGACAGCAAATGTTGTCTATTTTACTCAGTAGGAAATGATAGAGTGAAAAATATTACAAATATGTTGTACAGAATGTCAATAATTTTGGGTTGGATTTTATGCTTTCTGAATGTGTTTATAATTATGCCCGCTACCCATAGGGTAGAAGGGTATTATAACTTTGTGCCGGCAGGAAATGTATGTAACAGGTAGAAGGAGGCATCTCCGACCCTATAAAGTATATATATTCTTGATCAGCGTCAACAGCCGAGACGATATAGCCATGTCCGTCTGTCCGTCTGTCCGCCCGTCCGTCCGTCCGTCCGTCCGTCCGTCCGTATGAACACCTAGATCTCTGAGACTATATGAGATAGAGCTATAATTTTTTTTCGACAGCATTTGTTATGTTTGCACGCAGATCAAGTTTGTTTCAAATTTTTGCCACGCCCACTTCCGCCCCCGGAAATCAAAAAAATGGAGTAACTAGTGTAATTTTAAAGCTAGAGCTACGTTTGGTATATACAATAATTACTGTAGTAGTTATGATTCTTAAAAATTTAGTTGCGATCAGATAAAAATTGTGGAAGTTATTAAAGAAATACTTTTCTATGGGCAAAAACGCCTACTTACTAGGGGTCTGAGTTGCTTTGGCCGACAATCTGGCACATTGTGCCGTTTATGGTATATTTTGAATGGTGTACTATATCGATATACCAAACATACCATTTGGTATATTTTTAGTATTTTTTTTTAGTATTTTCGGTATATTTTGAAAATGATACCGCAATATTTTGCCTTTATTAAAAATGGGTAGCGGGTATCTCACAGTCGAGCACACTCGACTGTAACTTTCTTACTTGTTTTATGTTTAAAAATGGAAATGTTTAAGTCAAAGCTGCATAATGAAAATAATTAATATTAGAAAAATGTAATAGAGCGTATCTATAATTTTAAGCTAGCTTACATAAAATAGAAAGTGCTTTAATAGTTTGATTCTTATCACAAAAATGTTATACAAAGTGTCTACTATATGAAGATCGAAATGATTATGTAACAGATGCTTTAATAATTTCAAGAGTACTACAAATCTAGAAGCTCTTCAGAATGTCTATTATTTTAAGTTAAGATTTTAAAAGTAGAAAGAGATTTAATATTTTTATAAATATCACAAATATGTTATACGGAATGTCTACTACTTAAAGTGCTTCAATAATTTCAAGAGTACTACAAACATTTTATACAGAATGTTTATTATTATAAGTTAAATTTCATTATGTAGAGAGTGCATTCATAATTTGATTAATATAACGCATATGTAGATTTATGCTTTCTAGATTAAACTTCGCTGAAAGCACACTTGAATCTTAAGAAAATATTGCTCTTAAACTTATCTCAGATGGGGCTGCTCTAATTCTGTAGCTGGCTGATTGTGGTGCATTAATTTCACATATCCCATCTCCCCCCAGTCTATTCCATAGCTGTAGTCAAGAGTACCACATCCTTCACACACTCGCACTTTTGTGTGCTTCCCATACTCATATAGTATAGAGTCTGTACCTCAGTTGTGCTCGCATGCCATGTGAGAGCTGAGTAGACTATCATGACATTTGAATAATGCGCGCACATTTGGCATTTTATTTTATCATCAGGCATTTTGCTGATGTGCTTACACGCCTTCTCCTTGGCTCTACGACAACAACAGAAAGAGAAGGAGCAACAACAATAGAAAGCATCTTGTGCTCTGCTCTCTGATGAAATTAAAGTGCGATTCACATTCACAGTCATTGCTGTCTTTCTTTTATTTGGCTTTACTATTATTTTACCATTCATTCGTTTCATTTTGCAGTCGACACGCCCCCATTCTTCTTCCTTCATTTGCCATTTTTTCTTGCGTAGTAAAAGTTACTTGCTCTAATTACCACATGAAAAACTCATGCTCTTTTGTTGCCACTCATAAAAAAACTGCTGCGAAACTGAAAATCAAAATGTTAAGTACACGCAGCGTGTGTGTGTGACGCAAAATACTTTGTATTCCGTTTACAATTTCGCTCTCCACTCTTGCCAAACAAACTAGCAAAAAAATAAGAAAGGGTTCAATTTCGAGGCCTAGCTGAAGTGAGCTGTGTTCACGAATTTGTTTGCACACGTTTTGTTTACATTTCGGAGGCAGCTCTCGATGAATGTTATTATTATAGTAAATGCGTTGTCGGTAGACGGTTGTTAGTTGTGGAAGAATTGAGAGTAGTTGCCTTGGCCTTTTCAAAAAGTATTTCGCCGCATGTTGCTAACAATGCATTGAAATTTTGATTGCAATCATTAAAATGCAAGCGCAGACTTGACGTTTGCCAAGAAGGAAGACGAGGAGCTGTACACAACAATAACAAGAACAGCATAATGAGCGTAGCACGCAGTCGTCCTGCAATGCGCAAGGTCAGTCAAGGACGATTCACAAATGTTGTTGTTGGCACTCGCATTTTTTCCTACTCACTCTTTGCTGCTTGCTGCTTGTTGTTTGTTGTTTTTTTTTTGGTACTCGGTACATATTTTTTTCCATTTTGTGTAATTCCAAACAATGGCAGAGGCAGAGCTCTGGCACCCAGGCCAGACAGCAGCATCCCCAACAGCGACAGCGACACAGGCACAGCAATTAGAGCTTTCATACAACAACAACAACAACGAAAAAAAACCATTGGTAAGCCAGTTTCTTAAAAGAACGAAACAAAAACACAAGCTGTAATCCAACATGCAGTACGACAAGCACGCAAAATGAAACAACAATTTTGTACACACAGATTTATTGCATTTTTTCCCAAAAAATTTAAATTTAAATAGAGAAACAAGCGCTGCATAATCTGTGCGGTTTAATTTAGCAATTTAGTTTTTAAGCTCTTTGCCAAATACTTTACACTAAATTGTTGGAAATTTTCGAAAATAAATAAATGCTGCTTTACTCTAAGTGGATTGTATCATTTATTATGCCCTTCGCAGGGCATTTGAAAAATGCCAAACTGGCACTTCTAACATTCTAAAGAAAAAGAAAACACAAAAATAAAATCAATAAAACTAAAGCATCGTCGAGGCTAAGTAATTCAGTCTCGGAATTCGGCTTGTGCTGCCTTGATTTTGAGTGGCTGCTCAGGCTCAGGCTCTGGCTGAGGCTGAGGCTGAGACTCGAGTGCATTGAATGGGCTAATTTAAAATGTGGTCAACACACAATGTAAGCCAAATATTGATTTGCAGCACAGCACAAATTAAGGCGACAGCATGCTTAATGGAAAAATAAAATGCCAAGTCAGGAAGCTATAGTCGAGTGTGCTCGACTTTGAAATATCCGCTTTCCGTTCAGTATTTATTTTAAAATATACGAAATTCATATACCGCAAAATAATCCGAACGCTATATGTTGTATATTGATATAGTACTACATTTAAAATATACTATAGAGTACAAAATATACCACAATTATCAGCTAAAGCCCATACAAAAGATTTTCTTAAATAATAATTTTTATCTGATCGCAACCAAATTTACAAGAATCATAAATACTATAGTTGGCTTTGTATGTAGCAAAAAAAAACTTCGATATTTTTCGACTTTATTCGATTTTTTGAGGCAGAAGTAGGCGTCACAATAATGTAAAATAAAAATAAATAGTGCTGTCAAAAATTTAATAAAAAGATTATATCTCCAGTCTCCAGTCTCTGTAGTCTAGGTGTTCTAGCTAAGATGGTTAAATTGTCTCAGCCGTTGATGCCGATCACGAATTTATATACTTTATTGGGTGGGGATAATACCCTTCTACTCTATGGGTAGCGGGTATAAAAAGGCAGCAAAAAAAAGAGAGCAACATCGATAACTCTCGAGTAAAGTGCTTGAATTATGGAGGCGCGCCTTGTTGTTGTGGCATTCATTGTTGCACAAAATTAATACAACATTTATGAGTCATTTATTGACCGCTCATTATGTGTGCATAAGTGTGTGTATAAGTTAGTGTGCTGGACCCCCAGAAGGCCAAGCAAATGACCCGCACAGCTGGTGACTTCCTGTCGCTGAGTGGCCGGGTCGCTGCATTTGGTCATTACACATTTTGTTGACGTCGTCCTCGCTGATTTTATTATTTGCCCAACCAAATTAGCGGAAATTATACAACAATAATGTGCACTCTAGCGCATGAATCTTTCTGAGCGAACTCAACATTCCGATGCCCTGCTGTGAGCAGATCGAATTTGTATTATTGCCTTGTATTTACACACTCAATAGTTGAGCCAGATAATGTTTTAATTATGCCTCAAGCTGTCCTTTTTTGCATGTTCTCACACAAAATCAGATTCGTGTGTCCACGAACAACGCATAAAAGTACATAAAAGTGTGCAGCAATTTCATGTTCAGCATGCTCACACGTATTTCTTTCTGTGTTAGCAATGGGCAAATATATTTCATATTTATAACATAATTCGATATAATGCGAGCGAGTTACACACATGACGGAGACAGAGACAGAGAGAGAGAGAGAGAGAGAGAGAGAGGGTATCTCTGGGGTTGGAGTAGGCACATTATGGGCCATCGTAAAACCTGAATCAGCTTTTGGGCATACAATTTGTGGCCACACTGCGTATGCGAAAGGCCAACAACAAATATTAATACTGACCACAACCAGAAATAACAATAGCAACAACAACAAGAACCACAACACGAAGGAGCTGGAAGAGAGGATGGCAACGTTAAAAGTGATAACAATGGTGGGCCGAATTCGGTACACAACAACACAAAAGCCGAACAGCGAAACGCACTTTGCTCACTGAGGCATTAACATCTGTTGTCAGTATGTGCGAGAGTGTGTGTATGTGTATGTGTGTGGGTAAGGTGATACCCCCGCCCACTAAACTTACACCAAAAATTTGACCATTTGCCTTGTAAGCGTGTGTGTATCTATCGTGCTTATATAATTTCGATTTATGAAGGTATTTCAGAAATACGCACAAAATGCGCATAAAGAAAAACTTAAACTATCTGACAGTTATATCAACAGCATAAATATGCCTAATGGCTAATGGATTTAGTAAATATGCCAGTTCAGACTGCCGCCGATGTGGCGTATGCGCAATTTAGTTGTTGAGCTCAAAATAAAAACAATATTTGAAACGTTGCACTTTTAAAAGCAAAAACAAAAATAAGTAAATTGTTTAGACATTAGGCTGACAAACAGTGAACAAAAAATGATAGAAAAGTACTTCCTACATAACTAAATATCGCTAGTAAATAAATATCAATTGTACATAAGAATATCCATGGCGTACAGACGATAACAGTAGACGTACCAAGTGAATTCGTATATTATTATGTTGCATTTTCTGTTCGTTATTATATAAACTGAATTGAACCTGACATTCAATTTATATTCTGCTGACAAATCCAAAACCAAATATGAAAAACAATTTGTGCAGCTAATTGAATTGTATTTTGATTTGAAATCAATTTAAGATAATTTCGTTTCAATTTGAAAATGCAACTTGTTGGCATTTCCATTTAAAAATGGGCGTCCAAATAATATAAATTTGACAACTAATTAGAAATTAATTGCATAATTCAAGTATGTAAATTAAATTAAGTTCTAAAAAACTATATACATATGTCAAACAGCAATTTTCATCGCGTAAATAAAAAAGAGTAAATTATTTAGACATTAAGTAATTAAATTTTCAATTTTGAAAATTTATTAAAAATAAATATATGAAAAAATAAGTTGTTGCCATTTCCATTTCAAAATAAATTCATAATTTGGACAATTTACTTGCAATTCATTTCTATTTAATTTATATATAAAGTTTAAATAATTTCTTTATTATTTCTCATTTTTTGCATGCCACAGTACTGAAAAAAAAATGTCCTTGCATTTGCTTGGTCAGCTGCACAACTTTAGCCTTCTCACCAATTGTCATTGGCAGTGTGCCAGCTGTCAATCTATTTCCCCCTCCGTCGTCCCCTTTGCTACGCTCAGCACTTCGACAGCCTGTGCATATTTTAAGACAATTCTCAGCCGTCTCATTTTATGAACTGCTGCTTTCTTCAGCTCTTCACGCTCTTCACGCTCTCCACATGAGTCCCATCAGCTGCTAGCTTTCCCCTCTTTAATGTCGCATGGCATTGAGCTTCGGTCTTGAGACTTTCAGTTTATGTTGAGCATTTGCCTTTAAATATGCTAATAATTTTTTGGCGCTGCTTTATTAAATTTCTACGGCAGCACAGTAAAATGAAATGTGCTCCCGTTGCGACTCCCATTCTCTTCCCTCCTCCCTCCGTCTGCTCCTTCCTTTCCAAGCCAAATGACATAACTTATTTAGCGTCTTTCGTGGCAAGCAGCGTGCAAATTAACAGAGCGCCAAAATGAGGGGCTGCAGATTGAGCTGGCAGCAACAGAAGTCAGCTCGAAAAGCTGAAAGCTGAGAGAGTTTTTTATGGCCGTCAGATTGGAGGCTGTGGTATGCCGCCTTTGCTGTTTTTTATATGCGCTTTAAGCTGTGAAATCGTCTCATTAAATTGACAGCCACCAAAATTTAGCGCGTTTTAATGCAAAAATAATTATATAATTGACGTCAAGCAGCGACAAACAGCCAGACAAGGTTAACTATGGTAATAGATGAAGTTGTTTGAACTGACACTTAACTTTCGCATAGTTGAGGCAATGTAACAAAAAGTATTCAGAGTAGTCAAAAAGTTTATTTCATTTTTAAGAAAAATATTTTTCTGTTGGTTCATCAAAGAATTCCTCAACATTTGCAGCCTAATTAATTGGGATGCGTGGAAATTTGAATGGCTTGAATGGCAATTAAAAAGCTGTTATCAATAACGTAATGAAAATGATAGCTAGTGAAAATTGATGTCAATTAATATTAATTATAATTGCAACACTTTTGTTTAATCATGCATCAAATTGGCATTAATTATAATTTCATAGTCGATTTTGCATTAAGCGTGCATATTTGATCAGTCCTGACCGATTGATTGATGAACCTGCTGATTGTATTAACTACAAACACACCTGCTCATAAATCATAATTGAATATACACGCTCACAGACACACACACAAAGAGGCACACAAAGAGACCTTCATAAATATTTACACACAGCAAACTCGATAATTAATCACACATATATGACAATGTTGAATTGAATTTTTTAATTATTGCACACCAGAGACAAAAGCTGTTGTTTGTCCTGGTTTTTGGTGTGTTGTCGATGATAAATCTAGACTTCCATGAACATTTCTCTTCTTATTTTTTGGTAAACACAATAAAGCAAAACCAACCAAAAATTATTGCATTGATTTTCAATTTGCACAAATGAGCACACAGAATAACCTCATAAAATTGTGTCAATTGCCGCATTTTAAACATATCGCAGCAATAAAAATTGATTTTTTAATAATAATAATCATAAATTACTCTTCGAAATTGCGGTGGCGAAAAACAATTTGTGCGAAAATTATATATTTTATAGAAACAATGCCGATTGAAAGTAATTAGATAATTTTGCTAGTTACTCAAGTCAAAAATAAATTAGTTTATTAATTTGTATTAAATTTCTATTGAACAGAATTCTAATTTTGTCGGCGGATTTATTTACCCATTTTTTAACTGAATAATGAAAAATAACTGCTGTCAAAAATTCAATTAGCATCTTTGCGCAAAAAATGATAAATTCATATTCGAAATAAAGCTGAAGTCAAGTTCAAGTGACTTAACTTTATTTATTGCCCTGCCGAAACACACAAATAATATAATATATTCCACTTCGAAGGGTAGGATAGTATCTTTTGCTACAAATCTGGCATATGGCAAATGCTGATTGACATTGAAAAATGATTGTCGCTATTTGGGTTCGGAGAATTGCAAATAAATAAATATTTGGTATGCCCTAATAAATATGCAAATGTTGTTCTTCATTTTTATTTGCATTGTTTGGCGCGCGCTCCCATTTTATCTGTGCATGCGGCATAGCATTAGGCATTGCGTATACGCCAGATGTGACAGTCGAGTGACTTATCCTTGACTTGCTTACCTTTCTACTGTTTGGTGCTCTGGGCTTTGTGCGGGATGTCTTCGTGTTGTGGGCGTTCTGCAAGAAGACAGAGAAAGAATTAGTAAGGCGTAAGACATTGATTTAAATGCAACATAAACAAAATTCACTTTGATGACTTGGACATGCATGAATATCAAATTATGTAGAACTAAAAGCTTAGCCCAACTCAGGGACTAGCTCAAGTGATGAGCTGTTTATATTTATGATGATAATGGCAGACACACACACACACACACACACACACACACACTCGCAGACATCGCTCTCACACACTTTGACAGATTAAGTTACTTAAGCTGGACGAAGTCGAAGTTTCATGACTTGAAGTGGCCTTTCGCTGTTCGCATATTGCTTGCGGGGCGAAAGACGAAAGCGGCCATAAAAGATTTTGGCGCATAAATATTATGTTACGGCTCAATAAGCTTATGACGAAGCTGCCTTTGCTCAGAGTTTGATAACTGTGCTGTGATTGTCGCCATTAGTCATTAGCAGCTTAGCAGCCGCCAATCGCTCTGCTCTCTGTCTGTGTGTGCTTTCTGTTGATTTATATGTCCAGACACAGTTCTGAATCTCTCTTGATGAATTGCTTTGGACCGTCGACAGCTGTTCATAGCGCACAAAGCGCACATATGGCCAAGATTGTTGTAAACACCTGCATTTAATTGCCAAGGATATTTTCACGCCTTAGCAACTTTTATGGGCATCCCAAAAGTTAACGACAACGCACTCACAAATTGCCGCTGCAAATATTTCACAAGCACAAATCCCAAACAAGATTGTCTGGCGTGTTATGGTCAAGCTAACCAGCCGTCAAGCCGCGTCCAGCCAATGAGCGGTAGAAGAGAAACTCTTAAGGTCACCGAGGGGTGCAGGGAGATAAAGAGGGAGAGACAGCACCGCAAGAGGTTAGAAAAAGTTTTTGCCGCTCGACTGGTAATGACACCCATTAACGCAGCGCAAAGTACTCGACTCACACTCAACAAAACACTCTTCTAGCTATGCTTCTTCGTTCTCTTTCTGTCTCTGTCTTCTACCTTCTTCATGTACCCGCTGTAAGCCACGCCCACCACACCGCCGCTGGCTTACGCACTCTTTGTGCTAATCGGTGTTTGCCTTTGCGCTTTGCTTTCGCAGCGTTTGCATAATTCCAGGCGCCGCTTGTGTCCCTTGTACCCTGTAGGCAATTTGACGGGTTGACAACGTTTGCCTAAGTGAAAAAGTTGCTCCCTTTCGAAGCATGGCAATTGCATTTATCTTGTACACTTTCAAGAAGAAGCCACGGTTTATATGACATTTAAATTTAGTTAGTGTTTTAGATCAAAATAAACAGAAGTTGTCAGGAAAAGATTTTTGCTAGCAGGAGCACATTCATTACTTAATCTGATATAAATTTAAATACATATATAAATAAGTAATAAATATTTTCCTAAAATAAAATTAACAGAAAAAAATCTTTTATCAAATGACATTTTTCTGAAGTAAAAGTATTTAGTCCTATTTTAAATAATTTTATATTATTAGCTAGAATATGAAATGTTATTTCTACTAAATATTAAATTCTCACAATTTACAATTTGACCTTTGAAATCCGAACTTAAATAGAATAAAATAATATATCAATCAGTTGAGTTTATCTGTCAAGTATCCAAATTTAAATTTCCATTTTCTCTGCAGGGTATTTTTCAGTTGAGAACTCTTCAACACAACCGCAAACAAAAAGCAAAGCTTTGCATAAAATGCCTAACGCCTTAAAAGCGCATTAAAGCCAAGCACAATGAATGTTAATTAGCTTAGGCTAAGAAGCCAGTTTGTTTTATTGTGGAATGCCACAATCGCCCCGACTACAGGGTATAGCATAGTTGAGCAGTCAGCAAGAGGAAACACTTAGTTGTTGTATCTATTTGTGTGTTGATTTTATTTTTAGTCAAGCTTTTTCTCGCAACAATCCAATTATTGTGCTGCAAATTCATTAAAACCGAGTGCGAGTTCAAGCATGGACTCAGAGGCAGAAAGAGACAGAGAGACAGAAGTACAGTGAGGGAGATGGAGGGCACAGGGAGTGTGAGACAAGCCCTGGGCTCAGTAAAATTAATTATCCATCAGCATTAGCAGGCAGCACTGGCCTTGGTCCTCTCATCCAGCTCACTTCTCCCTTTTCCATCTCTCTCATTCTGGCATTCCTGTGCCCTCTTTCTCGCTCGCTCTCGTCCTGTCACTTTGCATATTTTCACGCCTCGACCATGGCGGATTTTCATTAACTTTTGCGTCAGGCTGCGGTGGTCATCAATTAAAATTTAAAGATAAGCGCCAGTTGGTCGCCGGTCTGAGTTGTCCGACACAGACACGTTGTCGTTGGACTTGCTTATTGAAGTGGCCCAGCTGTGGACACTGGACAGTGGACAGTGAACAGTGTGTCACACACATGGTTGAGCATATTGCAATTCGATTTAATGTGCTTGCCTCCTCCTCCCTGGAGAGATGAAGAGGCAAAAAAAAAGAGGAAACGCAGGCACACACAAATGTTGCGCAATATGCGAATTTTTGCAGCCCTTCGAATGGCAGCGAAGGCTCAACATTTTAATGAAGCTGTAATGGGAGCAAAGGCCCCCACAGGATGTGGGCAAACAGCACAGCGTGGGTGGGCGTGGCTAACTGCAGTCCGCCTCACTTGCTCGGCTCGCGATGAGCTAGCAAATATTTGCCCATATAAATTACTCGCATATCTGTAAGCAGTGGCGAATGGCGCGAACGTGTGGCGGCTCTTACGTGCTTTGAATTTCAAATTCACAGCACTCCAAAAAACAAAGAGAAAAAAAGTGAACACAAATATTTCTAAAATCTCAATTACCAAAAGCAGCGACGACTGGATGATACTCTAAAAGCTATAAAGAATCATTCGTTGGAGTCATTTTTATTAGGAAACAACTTCATCTCATAGTAAGTAAGAAATACATAATAATTCATATTTTTATATCAAACCACTTTCTAAATTATTTTGAAGTGTATTATCATCTCTTCTTCAAGCAAAGAAAACCGTTTTTAATATAATGATACTGTGAAAACTAATTAAGCACTTCTTTGAAATGTATTTTAAAATAACACTCAACATAAATCAAAATCCTGCAAATTCAATATATTCCAATTGTAGCAAAGAGTCTTTACTTTAAATAACAATTTAATAAAAATTCTGTAATATTGCTTAGCAGCAGTAATCAGGCATATTTTTGTGAAATATTTATAGAACATGCCATAAATTGAGTTTGACCCAAACAGAAAATTGCTACTGCATTATAAACTGCATATTTCAGCAGGGTAGAGGATAAAACTCAATTATTAAATTTAAATAAAATTATTCTATATGCAAACAGATGCGACACACATCGAAAGCACATTTCTTGCCATAGAGCTTAGTTAAGTGATTTAAAGCCAGGCCAAGGGAGTTGGCCAGTGAGGAAGGGAAAGCAGGGACAGTTGGCAGACTTCAGACAGGGGCAGTCGTAGCATACTTCAGGGCGTCAGGTAATTGAAATTTATGCATAAATTATGCGCATAAATGGACAAGGCGAAGCAATAAACAAAAATAAAAAATGCGCAAAAAAACGACGAAACGAAAAAAAGGCGAACAACCTTAAGAAGATGAAAAACAACGTCAACGGCAAACAACAACAACAACAACAATGAAAATATTTTTCAGCGCATGAAATTTTGATGAGGCACACGACGAAGAAGAAGGAGGCAAAAATGTTCTTGTAACGTAAAGCTCTTTTATTATTAAGCTATTTGGTAAATTTTTTACCAAAATAATTTGTTGCTTTTGCTGTTGCTGTTTATCGCCGGAAACTGCAGCATCAGCACGTGTATGTGTGTGTGTGGGTGTGAGTGTGCGTGTTTGTGTTTTTGGCAAATTTACGAGTATTGCTGTCCGCCTGGGGACTCGAGATACACGTACTAGTAGATACAATTTTCTGGTCTCGAATATTGAGTGCCGCCTGGCAAATTGTTTCACATGGCATGCGACGATGTGCAAGAGCTATACATCTCTTTGTATCTGTATTTGTATCTGTATCTGCAACTGTAGCTGCAGCTGCATCTGTGTAAATGTCTATCTCTTTATCTGCATCTGCAGCTGTGTGTTGACATGCTTCAACATGCTGGGGACGTGGCCAACAGCGACAGCAACAACGAATGCAGGCTGTCAGTCACAATTGTGCTGCACTTTATTTAAATTACACAATTTACTGCACAATCTAACATTGGAAATTAACTACAAATGCGACAAATGCGAATGCGCATTCCACTTTCACCCCGCTGCAGTGGGGAATTCAATTAAAGTGCACACTTTAAGCAGCAAAGACAGACGACAGATCGGCATCAGAGCCAGCTAATACAACTTATATAATGGAACAAGTATCTTGTGGATACCTTTTGGCCCCTTTGGCTCTTGGAAACTGGCCTCTGCCATATGTCGGTTGTCCTGCCCACATGTGTGTGTGTGTGTGTTTGCAAGTGTGCTTTCAAGCAGCTTAAGGCGCTTACACTGTCACCTGACTGACACACACAGATACAACCAAAACACACACACACTTAGCTCATGGAGACGTTCCCTATGCGTGTGTGAGAGGAATTTCTCGGCTCACAGCTCACAGCTCTCGGCATTCGGCTTTTGCCTATCCTGAGTGCTTTTCGACCTAAATAAGGTAGCTGACAATTTCTGTTTTCTTCTATTTTTTTTTTTCCTTTTTAAAACAATGTACAGCACTCAGTGCTAAGGGTGACTGTGCAAGTTTGTGTGTAACCCGGCACATATATTTATCGAGAATTGTGGAGCACACATCAGGAATGTTCCATTTATTTTATTTAACTAAAATATTTGCCAGTTTGAGCCAGTCTTATACCCTGCACACAGCAACGCGCAGTAATTGGATAGCATACTATACAAGAAAACTTCAGTCGAGTGTGCTCAACTGTGAGATACCCCGCTACCAATTTTGAATTAAAGCTAAAACAGTGCAGCATTATTCTTAAAATATACCAAGTTAATATACCTCAAAACATACTCACATATAGCAATGGCTATATTTGGTATATTGATATACTACTACACTCAAAATATACCATAGATTTTGTTTTGCGTGCTAACATAACAAGTGCTGCAAAAATAAAATTATATCTCTATCTCTTATAGTCTCTGCAATTTAGGTCTTTATGACATGAATATATTGTATCGGCTCTCAACGCTGATGAAGGATATAGGGTCGAAGGCACAACTTTATAATACCCTTCTACCCTATGCGCGTAACGGGTATAAAAATGTAGTTTAAAAGAATTGCCAACGATGACCAAACACGACCAATCGATAGTCGAGTGTCGCAATCTTTTAATTATCCATAAGTGTTTTTTTGTTGCGAGTGTATTTTATACGATACGAGACTCGAGTTTATCATTTTCACAGCTGTTAAGCGCCATGGCATGCTCTTTTGCAAATTTCAAGGACTATTGACCATAAAAAGCAGTTTCTGCTTAATAAAACTAAACGTACTCAGAGAGCACTCAGTTTGAAACTATGTGGGAATTGCATTGAACTTGCCAGCAAGCCAGCTAAGTAACTAAAATTGCAGATGGCCAACGCAATCATCTGAGAAACATTGTACGAGCAGAGCAACAACATTTTCAAGATAGCTTCTAGAACTGAGCACTCTTCTCTTTTTTTTTCCTATTTTTTATTGTGTGCGCTTGTTTATAGCGCATTTTGCTGAAACAAAGCAGCGTTCCGGAACATTGCACAATAATATGGCGCAACAACGACACTGAGAACGAGAACAACAGAAATAACAACAAAACACGTTGCAAACTCAAAAATAGAGCGCCAAAATAGGCGAGAAACAAGAGACCTTTAGCTTTAGTCCCCTCCACAGTTTCAGCTTAAGCCCCGCGCCCTGTTCCCACAGACCCCGCAAATTGATTTTGATAACACGCTGTCGTCCTGCAACAAAATAACAGACACAGCACAACAGCAACAGCAATAGCAACAACGAAAAAATAGAGTGAACAAAAAAATGGAATATAAAGTAAACGGCGCACTTTGTTCGTCACTTGTCAGGCAGTAAAAGCAAATTACTTAAAGTTCATTGCTTTAAGCGGGTGAGTTGAGGCGCTGATGCCTGATGATGCCTGATGAACGATGACGAAGAGATGACGAGAGTTCCTTCCAACCCAAAAGAAGAAGAGCCTGCGCAACCTTCTTCATTCATTTCATTTGCTGTCACAGCGAGTTGAAGCGAACGGACCACATCGCACAATGACACACATTTACTTGCTGCCAAGCAGTCGCCGTCGAGCCTGGATTGGACGCCTCAATGAACTGCCTTGAATGTGACAAGATGAACGTAGGCCAACAGAGTAGTTAAGCGAGCACAAGTAGCCAAAGGTAGAAGGACTGTGCTGAACAGTGGTTGATTTATAGGGAATAGATAAGAAGAGGATTCCCAAAAAATAATAACAGTAATAAGTAAATGGAGCCTGCATAATGAAGATAAAACAGAATAGAATACAGAGAAAAACTTTATAAAAAATACTAATAAGTGGGAATAATCCAATATTCTTAATACTTTACAATATGTACATATATTAAATCGAATTTCATTATAAAAAAATCAATGAAAAGTTTTAAATTTTTAACGACAGATTAAATAAATAAATCATATATACAAATTGAGTAATAAATCATGTTTATTATACAAAAATTCATTCGAAAAGAAACTAGTAACATAATGATATAAACATATTTTGATTAAGTAATAAAGTCACAAAACAGTGCGATATTATTCTTAAAATATACCAAATTAATAGCGTACTGTAGGCTATGTTTGGTGTATTGATATAAAAGTTAAAATATATACATAGAGTATAAAGTATGAATACACTACACGCAAAGTATAACTAAATATAGAACTTCAATTAGCGTGAGGATAATAATAACGGATTAACAAGGAGATAACTAGAAAACAATTGTGAATAAATAACAACTAGTAATTTAGAGCAATCGAAAAAATAATAACCGTAAAGCACAAAGTACGTTAGCACAATGTGGAGGATAATATCAACAAATTTAAATGAATAATTAGATAACGTGAAAATAATTACGAATAAAGGGCAACGAGTTAATTGGTGTAACTATGTGATTACGACTAAATCAATTGTAATTAGATTCTGTCGAAAAATATAACAAAGCAAGTACCAAAGCTAGAGTCGAGTATTCTTTTTCTCTAAATATACTGAAATATACCGAAGGCTATATGTGGTGTATCGATATAGTACTACATTCAAAATATAAGGTAGAGTAAAAAATATACCAATATATCGGACATGAAAAGTAAAGACAGCGAACACCAAGTGAATCGTACAAGAAAAACATTTTTAAAGTACAGTGGAAAAGAAGAACACTGTAAATTCTAATATGTCTGTTTTAATTTTGTCAAAAACCTGTGCTTGACATTTAATGTCCAAACAAAAACAACGACCAAAATCGTATTATTGGCCATTGCTGTCGTCTTTGGCTTGGGGAGAAAGCAAGGTAAGGCAGCGCAACAACAACATTAGAGCAAAGCCTTGCTGACACATTTTCCATTTGGCTCATCGATCAATTGTGATTGTGATTGTGAAACGGCCCCGAAGGACAGTGAACTAATCTGGCGGTCTGAAGCCTACGCTTGACCACTTTACATAGATGATTGGGCCGAGGCTCCCAAAAGAGCAACGCTGGCGACAATTTTCATTTTTGTTTATATTTAATGAAAAGGATTTGGCCTTCGTCCCTTTTGGGCGCTTCATCTCTGTGTTTTTTTGGTTTTATTTTTTTTGTGGTGCCTTGTTTCAGGTTGTGGGTGGTTTTATTGATCCCCTGGGACTAAAGCGAGAGCGCGCACACACCTAAACCTAAACCGATTTGAGTTTGACATAAATTATGTCAATCGTTGGCAATTTGTTGGGCATTAATGAGCTCAACTGAATTATAGCCGCATGTGCTTGTGGCCCCAACTTGCTTGCCACTACACTGTCAAGACTGCCAAGCCAACTTTACTGTCTGCGCCTGTGCCTACCTGTCAACTATATAATTTAAGAACAAAGACATTTTCTTTTTTTTTTCTACTTTTTTTTGGCAAAAACTGTGTCACGGCAACGTTTTACTTTTTTTTTTTCTATCACCTGTGCAACTTGTCAGCTGCTTAATTATGCAAGAGTGGGCGACAACGTTGGGTGCGAAAAACTTTACTCATATTCTATGCGAGAGGTAAACTTTGCGGTTGTCACACGCCCACCAGCCGCCTCTTTTGTGTGTGAGCATTTTAAGTAATATATGCTAAATTCTGGGACACACAACTTTAAATGAAATTTAGCCAGCACTCACGAGTTCTAAGTCACATACAATACAACACACTCGACTCAAGTCGAGAGCGTCGACTGACTGAGTGTGTTTGGTTGGGGCAAAGACTCGACTTTTGGTGGGTGGAGGGGTCGAAAGCCAATAAATCAATGACACACAGTGCGGCCCTTGGGCTACACCCACCCTGAAGAAAAAGTTCAAGGCCATAATCCCACTTGATGCCGCCACAAATACGCCAATCATGTCATACATAATGCATGACTCGACGCTGGCTCAGAAGGCGGAGGGAAAAGAGACGAAGAGCCTGCAGCAAAGAATGTTTGCCAGCCACAAAAGCGTTAAATGCGCAGCAAATGTCCAACACTGCCGACAACAGGTTAACAGTCTCATATATAACATATATAGTGTATATCCAACTATATAACCCTACATATAAGTGTATAAAAAAGCGAGAAAGTGAGCGTATATTACTTGACCAATTAGAAAATGTGCACGCTTTGTAGCTAAAGCAAAACTATGAAACAACTCTTGGGAACAACCAAAAAACTTTTCCCATTACCCGAGCAGAACTGGGCAAAAACTGAGAGAGCAACAGCAACAAATTGTACAGAAGTAGAAAGTGGGAAAGAAGGCACTCGAAATGCCAGGCCAGAAAGGAAAACATATTTTGTGGCTCACAAATTAAATAACAACAAAACTCTAATTGAGTTTCTGTTGAACGATTTTAAATATTAAAGATCTGTGCCAACAAATACTTAAGATTTAAGCATCTTAGTTTGTCAAATTAACTTGCCAAGTTTCTTTTAAATAATATAGTATTTTGTAGGGAAATTACTTCAGAAAATTGCAATATTTAAAAAAAAAATAGGGTGAATTCAGCTGTGGTTGGTGTTGTCTATTATATGTTGAACCCAAAATAATAATTGAATTTTTAATTCATACAGTAGGGTGACTTATTCATTAATTAAATTATAATCTTAAATGCAAGTTTTCACATTTTTATTATAATATTCTACAACATTTTTTACCAAGGACAATTTCAAATTATTTAAGATGTTTTGCATTTAACTTCTGTTCAGAATAAAGGGATTTATTAGAGTAAAGGCAATAAAATTTATTTTTATTTTGTCTGTTGTATTTCATATCAAGTCAGGTTCTTTTAGGTCGCTTAAATTAACTTAAATCTACTTTTAGAATTGATTCACACATCCAATTGAAAAACTATCAACGATTATATTTGCAGACAAAATATTTTGCTTTAATCAAGTTTATTACGCTCACACCATTAATTGGAGCAACTTTGATCTTTGATTAGAATCAAAATGGTGATAAATATTCAGCTATTATTGGGAAGATTTAGACGGCATTTGAGTGTCTTTCTGATTGTGTCGTCGTCCACTTTGATTGGTTTCTTTTGCCTTCGTGTTTTCTGTATGCCGTGGATGATGGTGAATGGGAAATCAATAAAAATTGACAGCAATCAGTCAAAGGAAAACAATTAATAAAACACAATGGCCACATAAAATGGATTGAGATTGAAACGGCAAATGCCGAGATTGTTATTTGGGAATGAATTGGATGGGAAAGGATTTTGAAATGGGTAAATGGGTGTTTGAGAGTTGGGTGTGAGAGAGATAGAGAGAGTGAGGAAGGGAGAGGGGAAGGAAAACAAAAACCTTTAGGGCCCAAAGGGATTGTTGTTAGCAACTAACTAACTTTTTGGCCGAGTGCGTGTCTCTGGCATTATAAATAATGCAAGCAATCGATTTATTGACTGATTCTCATTGTTTGTACCCAAATAAGAACAGAACACAAATATCAAATACCAAAAAGTAAATGAGCAAGAAGGACATGGGACAACAGGACACAGGACACCGGACATGGGACATGGGACATAGGAATAACCGAAAAGTATGCCGCAATAAAATGACTCAACCAACGTCACAGAAAAACTTCCACAAACTCACTCAAACACACACACATACACATACTAGAGTATAAGCAGTTTTCTGACCAAAGGCAACCGACAAGAAATGGCCATTTTATGAAGTGTTTAATGGATGTTAACTATGTGTGTGTGGGTGGGCTGTGTGTGTGTGTGTGTGTGTGTGGAAATTGCTGCGGGGAATGTGCGTGAATGTGTTTGACTGTGGTCTTATCTATTGAACACTTGGCTGACCAAACAACGCACAACGACAACGAGAACTGAGCCTTTTGTGCGGGAGATGAAGGCAAAGGCCTTTCTGGGGAATTGAATTGATTTTTCTGCTGGTTTTTTTGTTTGCTGCTCTTTTCCTGGCTTAATTGCAGGAAAAGCGTCTTAAATATATGCATCATACGCGAGTATGAATTAGACGCAAGTTTTATGCACATATACGACGTGAGTGTGTTTAAGCCACATAACGAGTATCGAGAGATACTTTGTCATCGCTTAAAGGTTGACGTTGCCCAGGTAATGTTGGTGAATCTGCCAACCTTTTTGCCATTTAAGTGCTCTGCAAAAACCGAAGGCAGCGACGACAAAACTAAAGCAATCCCATCAACTAAAAAGCATCTCAACGTGTGCACACACACACATCAACTTGTGTGTGTCGATGTGTGTGTATCTCATTTGAGATGGCAACACTAAGGCGCTCGCTTGCTGCAAATGGCAGCACTTAAGTCCCCACTCCGACCAGAGAAGCGACAAGCGCATAAAAATGGAAATGAAATGCCAAAGCTGCGCGACAGGCGCTCGTTTTTCAGCCGCACCCAGCAGGGCAGCCACCTCACTTCTCCTCCTCTGCCATTGCCCACCTGCTGAGGTATGCAATGGAAAATGACAAAATTATTGCGGCTTGATTGCATTAGCGGCCATGAAAAGCGTTGATTTGTTTAACTAGATGATGTAAGGACAACGACACACACACACATAAACAGGACGCCCGCCGGATACGGATACGCCGCGGCAGCCAAAATGGCGGCCAAGCAATTAATGACACTGGGGAACGACCTCGGCGACAAACTACCTGACACTCACACACGCAAAACACACAGTAAAAGCGACAGAAACAGCGACAGCGACACTGCGGCGACTGACGATATTCGAGCCCGCAAAAGTATGCAACAGAAAACACAGCAAAGCAGCGGGAAGAACTTTTCGCCTCGCAGCGTAAAAGTTTTCGACTTTGTTGTTTAGTTCCCAACTAAAATATTGAATTATACGCGCACAGCCATCGCAGCTCAGTTCAGCTCAGCTGAGTGTGGGGAATTAGTGGAATGTCTACGGGTGCCTGCCACTACTTAATAAATCATTAAAAGCCACGGCATGAGTTTAATATTCTAATTACTATAGCCTAACAATAGCCTAGCTCACTCGAAGACTCGCGTACAGCTTCAAGAACTTTACTCATTCATTTTAGTTGGCTCATCAAATTGTAAATTGCTGCCACTGCATCTGTAATGTGGTTTTTATCTATTCACCTGCTTCTCTTTCAGGTATCATTTATCTTCTTTTTACTAGCTGTCTGCAATAGTTGAGTAGTTTTTTTCTCCGTTGCTTTTGCCATTTTGTGGTTTACAATCGTGTTTGTCAATTATGAAACGGAGATTTTGCTGACAAATCATTGTGGTAGAAGAAGCTTTTTGAGATTTATTTTAATGATGATTACTCTTGGTTCAGTTCACATTATATAAATGAAGATTACTACTTCTATCTTATACACTTATTGCTACTGTTTAAAACAACAAGCTCATACCGTCAGATGAAATGATTAAGCAACTGCAGATGTCTTTAATGACAAATAATTTTTGTGTTTTATTAATAGAAATTAGATTTTTTATATTGATACTAATATTAATTCCTTTACTTAATTCTGTCTTGTATGTTCCTGGATCTAATCTATAGAAATCATAAACATTAGAATGGATAATTTGTTCTAAACCCATAAATATTAAGCAAAGATTTATGAACCTTTTTAATTGTGATATCTTGGTGTCCTTCTTACAAGCACAAGACACAAAATTTTTAATATACAGTAGCATTATTTTAAGTGATAATGATTTATGTATATATCATAGTTATAGAAACACACAATAAAGTAATGATGAAATAAATTTATATCAATATATAGATACTTTTTCAAATGTAATATGAATGATTTAATCAATTTTAAGACATTTTGTGGTAGATCCACGAAGTAGATTTACTTCTTTTCTTTTTTCAATGCCTATTTATACTCTCATCTCAAATTCCTAGCCTTTATTTCTATAAGAGTTTTTCAAGTTTTCTCTTACATTTCCTTCTTTTATATCACATCGTAAGCCTATATCAATTTCATCAATAATAAAGGTGACTATATTCTTGTTCTCCCCTTTGGTTAAAGCTTTATTTTTGTAATTTTTGCTGACTTGCTTGTATGGCATACCAAAAAAAAAAAAAAGAGGAAGAAAAATCCAACGAATTTCAATTGTGCACTCGAAGAGGCCCACTTACTATACACAGCGAATATTCATATGCATGGCAAGGGATTTTCGACAAGGTTAAACTTGGCTCGTCTTGTTCACACTGCTGTGCACTTTTGGTTGCACTTTATACGTGTGTGTGTGTGTGTGGATGTGTGGATGTGTGTGTGTGGCAAGTAGCGATGGCAGCGCGGTGGCAAGTGGCGCATTTAGCGGCAACTTTGTTATAAGTAGCATTCTCCTGGCCAGGACTTACTGCAACTGCAACGCTGTGTTGCACAACAGCAGAAGCAGCAGCAACGGTAAAATGGAAATATGAGAATTCATTTGTATGAGTGCATTTGTTAGTGTGTGAGTGAGCGTGTGCTTACTTTCCACTTTAGAGATATGTTTACCGTGCACAAATGTGCGAAAGGCTTAGCGACTCGTCGTCGACGCTGCTAAGCCCTCTTTGGCCTACTTGATGCACCCTGTAAACACACAGAGCCAGCCAGAGAGAGAGCGACCAAAATAGACAGGCAAAGGGAGTGAGAGAAGAAGATGCATTTGCCTTTTCTTCACACTCACATACACATACACATTGTAGCATATTTTTCGCACGAATTTTTGAGGCCAGGAGACGTCAGCAAAACAAGAGGCAGCTTCAACTTGTTAACCTCCTTTCATGGCGCTGCATTACACGGACAATCAACGCCTTGCTTGCCAACGTCGTCGACAACAACAACGACGACAACGGCGCCGACGGAAGCAACAAAAAGCAAAATATTTAAGCTGCGCATTCCGCTAACGCCTGGCTTCCGACCTCCCACATGAATTTTCAATTAAAAGAGTTTTCCCATTCACATATTTCGCATTTGGTTTGAGAAGGCGGCTGTTTTCATTTTTTGTTTTGCTTTTTTTTCTGACAGCTTGCGCTGCCCTGAAAATTAACAACTCGTGAAATATGCCCCAAAAAAGTATGCTCATGCTTTTGTTTTTTGCTTGCCGTTTGCTGTTTTTTTTTTCGCTTGTATTGTTGTGAGATTTCTCTGTATGTCATTTGGACGTCGCCGCCTGAAAGAAGCAGTCACTCGACCTTGGCAACGAGAAGACAACTCAACTGACAACATACCCCAAGGCAGCAATTTAATCACCTGACAATAAAAATACAAGATTTTAAAAGTGAATGAAGAACAACAATGAAATCCAGACACTTTTTCTGTATACAGAGGATTCCATTTCTCTGTTGTTTTTTTTACACATTTTTTTTTTGGATTTGTTGCCAGGCAACAAGCAACCGAGCACCCGAGCCGAGTATCTACACTAATTGGCCATTTAATTAGTGATATTCAACATGCAGCAAGCTAAAAGCAATTTTGTTAGCTGAAAATACGCAAATTAGTTGAATTATTACCATCATACTAAGTATATACTATACTCTGTGTGTATATTGGGTCCAAAACATTTAGTGTTGGGTGAGAAGTGGAGTACGTGAGAAGCCTGCGGCTGTCTGCTAGTTGTTGTCTGTGTTGAGAACTGAGGGGAGATTGCGTATAGTTCCCTGAAGCATCCGTCACTTTAATGAGCCTCTCAATATGCATGACACATGGCTTAAATGTGTAATTACGAGAGCGAATGGTAATGTGACAGCAGCCACGTGCTGCCATCAACAGCAATTTTTGAATGACTACGCGACGTATACGTAATGCGGGAATCCTGTTCGAACTTTGCTTTATTAAAAAAAGCAAACGAAACCCTGCTGTGTGCCCTCCAATTTGAAATAAGCCCAAGAAAATGCCGCACTTTTGACCTACTTTCTTATTGATTTTGACGAAATTGAGAAATGCTGCCTCCCATTATGATGTTTATGTGTTGGCTGGTGACCCGTAAGACTACAACTAATACAATATTCACTTTTGTGTGCTCAATGCAAAAGTTATTCAATTGAAAATTGCTTGCAATTGAGTGAAACTCTTGGAAATATTGACACTTACTATACTGTATTCTACATAACTTCCATGCGAATACATGCTGTGAGCAAGCTTTGAATGCACTCACACAATTTGCGTCTATGCCATTCAGCCAAATGGCATTCAATGCGGGCTCGGGATCTCTGTCCTCACAGTTGTGACACAACTTTTGTACCAAAGTCTCGGCTTAAACTATCATAAAATAATCACAATGAAAAATCAAAACTTTTCGCCAGCCAAAACCATAATAAATCAAAATGGCTGCAAAGAACCAGAGAAAGAGAGAGTACTAGAGAAGAAGGATTGGGCGCACATGCATAATGGAAGGACGAAAAACTGAAGTGAAAGATGTGCGGCTCTAACATAAAACTTTCTCTCGCTAGCTCTTTTGTTCGAGTGTTTCCGAAAAGTTCAAAGAGCACAAGAGGCTGCGAGTGGCACACAGTGCTGTGCTATCTTTCTCTGTCTTTCTCCCTCGCTCTTAAGTGGTAGCACAGTGGGTCGTCTGGCAGCTCAGGACTGCAGGTGATTAACACAAATCTGACAAATGCCAAACGACCGCCTTCAGGGCAGCTGCCATTAATTACATGCGAGTTTTAGTTTCTCACTAATGCAGGCCATATTGAAAAATTGGCCCGAACAATGCTAATTAATTTTTGATAATTATCTTAGTTGAATGCAAAAGTTTTAACAGCTCTCAAAATGTTCTCTTTGCTGTTTCTCTCTCTCTCTCTCTCTCTCTCTGTCTGCTTGGCTGCGCTGCAACGTTGAAGTTGAATAATGAGCCAAGTGCGAGGCACTAAAATAAAATTACTTTATAACGCGAGGCGAAACGAAAGGCGCACAATTTTAATTGGAGCATTGCGCAAAAATAAACAAAAACACAGAACCAAAACGCAATGAAACAAACAAAAACAACATTTGCCTCTTTACAACCGCCCATCTCTTGTCCTCTTCCCGCCTTATGCTGTTTCGTGGCTAGCTTCTAGGTTTTGGCAGCAACAACAAATCAAATAACAAATTGCAAACAAGCTAAAAATTAAAATACCTTTTAGTGTGCTGCAACATACTGAAGTCTGTATACGCTTTATACTTTAAGAAGTAATTTATTTTTTTTATTATCATAAATATTAATAAGAAAACATTGCAATTTTTCTACTAAACTTAAATAAAATATAAAGTGAGTTATGGAATTTTCGTATTTTCAAGGAAGTTATATTCTATCGTTTAATATATTCGAAGTTTCCAATTCGTATTTAACTTTTATCAATAAGCATCCTTCGAATGCCGAATGCAAATAAACTTCTCCTTCTGAATATTAATGCAATTAAAAAGAAATTCAATAAACTGCATTTCGACGATTTCGATTTGACGTCAATAATTTAAGAGTAATTTAATTGCATTCAGTTTCTTTATTTCCTTTGCCTTGATTTATATGTGAGCTTGTTTGCGTTCTCTACAATTCACCTTGCAGTCAAATAAAGCAAATATTTACGAGTATCTACGAAAATACATAAATAATTTGTTAGACTCGGTGTGCAGGTAAATATTTGAAAGTAATTCAAGTGTTCTAGCTGCCGCATAAAACTTTATCAGTTTTAAAGTATGCCAAGTGTCGGGCAACTACACAACTGGCCGAAAAACTATCCTTGAATTTCATTTGCATTATGCATAAAATTTGCTTTTTGTTTTGTGCGGTCTGCGCCTGCATACTGGACTTTTTAGATGAAATGTGCTGGCTGAAAATTACGCATACGTCAAGGTTGCCGCTTGGCTGTCACTTACCCTGGTTCGTTTTCCTCCAATTGTTAGAGCTCCAATTGCTTTTGTCTATTGCAGCTTTATTTAGTCGAGGGTTCTCCTTGTTTTTAATTAAGTTCAAGTTGAATTTGTAATTAGTGCACTTGTCTTATGTTTGTTGCTTTCTTTTTTTTTTGTAAATTATTGTGACTTATATTGCTTGTGGGTGTTGGTTTAGAGACTGCAAAATGCTTAGTTGTAGATTGAGGTATCTCACTTTTGTGATTGTGATTTGAAATCACAGCAATCGCGGTGCACAGCTTAAAAGTATTCGCGAAATCAATTTTTTGTTTGGTATTTGCTCGTAAAACACACTGAAGTAATTTACGCTGACACATGTGGCGTATGCGCAATATTTAATAAGCAGTTCCCAACAGATAACATGTATCACTCATACGTCACGTTGCCAATTTGCCAGCTCCGACGCTCAGTCAGCGCACACAAGACGAGCGCACAGCACGTGCACTTGACATTTAGTGTGACAAGCTGCAGAAGAGCCTCGATAAAAAAAAACACACACACACAAAACTCTCACAGAGAAAAACAATAACAAAGCAGGCAGGCAGGAGAAATTCATAAAAATTCAAAACAGATAGCAATCAATGACGTAGTCGAAATTGGTGCGAGTTCAAAGTGTCAGGACAAGTCAAGAATGTCGCACGGTGGGCATTTCGACTAAGGTTTCCTCGTACTAACGAAGAGCATACATAAATTCAAATTAATATTAAAAATTCATCATATTTATGGAAGCTCTAAAAATAACACACACAGTGTGTCAACAACTTTCTCAAAGCCACATTTATTAATAGCCTCACTGTTAATGCGCAGTTGTAATAACAATCCATCAAATGCGTTCTATGAAAAGTGCTTCAACTGACAGTTGAAAGCTGCTTTAAAAGCATATAAATCTCTTTGTTGAAGGCTTTTTAATTATATGTCATATATTTTCAAGTAACAATTTAAAGCTTTAAATGCAACTTTTATCTACAATAGTTAAGCTGTTTGTTGTCTTTAATGTTTCAAGCTCAATTACCGCTCGTAATCAGAGCACAGTCAGCAATCGTTTTCGCTTTATTTAATAAATATCTTGGGAAAACCGGAAATTGTTTATGCCAGATATTGAGCTGTCTCCCGAGAAGCGACGACCACTGTGCGTGCTGTCGTTGCGTGCCTAAAATGTCATTTCCTTGTCCTTGGTGGCAATTGTCAAGTGCGCGTCAGAAAATCCACTTCTCCCGCTCCACCGAAAAACTTTTTCGTTGATATCGTGCGAAAAGCGCAGCTGGTCCCGCTGGCTTTCGAAATGCTTCTGCTCAAGTGCCGCTGTTGCTGCCGTTGTTGCCGTCGCCAATCATTGAAAGTGATGTGCCCGAAACGGTACGGCGCACAATGGCGACAATGGCGCGGCTAAACGCGCGTTTTGCCAACTTCCTGTCCAGTCAGTTAACCTAATGACCGGCATTCATGTCCTGCTGTGCGTGGGTACTTCAACTCGCCCCCAACTCTCCCCCTCCCCACATTGTTCTTTTCGTTTTTATGTCCTTTGCATTGTCATTCATCATAACGTTTGGACGCTTCACAAAAAGATAATGTTTCAATTGTCTAACGTAAAAATGAAATGAAAATGCTGCCACAAGAATTTACTGGATAGTTCGTCTAAGCACAGGACACGAAAGCTCAAGAGGTACTCGTTAGTTTTTTGGTCGGAGTTTTATTGGGCAAGCAAGCAAGCCAGTTTTCAAGGGAACGCAGGACAATGCGGTATCACAAAAAATGAAAACATATTTTTCCAACTCAAAATATTGTCAAGTTATGTCAGCAATGAAAAATTATTGCATAAATTAATTACGAGTACGCAGAATGTAGAACGTGCAGTTAGGCAGGCTCGACATCCTTGCCATGGTGACGACAACGACGTCGGCTACGATGACGATGGGGGAGCGGAGACGGTGGCGGTGGCAAATAATTGAGCACGTGCCACAAGGCACAAACCGGAGGCAGACATGCTGTAGGCCGCCTGCCGCATGCCGCGTATACGTAATGTGACCTGCTACTGCTTGATTGAACTAATACAATGAGCAGGCCTACGTGTCTATGTGTGTGTGCGTGTGTACATACTCATACGCAATTAATAACTTGTGCATAAATAGGATAGCTTGTCGTAATGGTTTCACTTTTTTCTCACAAATTGCTACGACATGTAATTTAATTTTCTAAACAGCCAAGTGTAAAGCCAAGTACCCAGAGCCAAACCACAAGCCGAATTTATGAATGCCAAATAGGGTTAATCAGTTTGCCGGAAACGTATTAGAAACCTCAATTATGTGTGCTATTCAAAATGTTCCTTTTAAAGTCACAATTTATTCAACCTATTATATGTTAACATATATTTAACATACTATATTCGGTGTATAAGAAGGGAACTCTTTCATGTTATAATAGGGTGTTAAATAATCCTATACATATTATACGTTGATACTACTTTTCAGATGTAAGTTTGAATTATTTTTAAATTAAGTTATAAATACTTTTGGCGATTGTTAAAAGTCAGTTAACATATGTTAAGCTCTGGGTAATGATAAAATTTATGGGCTTTTATTTTTTAAGTTATTTATTTTTTGTTACTGCAAATTCAAGTTCCAAATAAAATAAAAGTACTCAAATATTAACGCGAATAAAAAGTTAAGATTCATGTATATATATTAATATTTAATACATTCAAAAATTAAATAAAATATCCCATTATTATTATTGTAATAGTTTATCTGAAAATATGAATTGAAAAGTATCTCAGTTTAATAAAATCTAACATATGGTATGTACCAATCTTCATTAAATTCTCTTCAATAGTCTATAAAAAAACTAAACTTCTTGCTAACCTGTCACTCAATATACCCAGAGACGAGCATTTATTTAGTTTATAAATAGAGCACACATGCAATCAATTAGCACATTCACAACGACTGCATCTAGTGTGAGTATTGAATGTTTTTGCTGGCTTTCAAATGCGAGAACTTATCACTTGTACATGATAATAATGATGTTTGCATACGTTGCGCATACGCTCCATGTGCCGCAATTTGTAATGAAAAACAAATCAGTCAACGCCTCGTTTGGCAGCATTGACAGACTCGACAGCCCAAAAGGGAGGGAGAAGGATGGCGTCGGGAAAACAGCAAGTAGACGTAGCCCAATGAACGCATCAAATACGCTACACGCTGCACTGATTTGTTGTTGGTCTTGACACACGCATCACGCAATAGAACAAAAACAGACACCGAAACTGAAATTCTACAACATGAGAGAGCATCAGGCCAGGCCAGGACACTAAGGACACACACTCACACACACATGGGGCCCATCGATCAGAGTCTAGGACACTTGCGGCCGGCCTGTCAATCAGCAAACTCATCATGAGTACTGAGTTCTTTTAGCTTTTCATTATTTTTGAATTCATTTTGATTTCACTTGAGATTTCGTAGCAAGAATTTTTTTCACTTTCACTGCAATTGGCTTTCACAACATTTGCGATTACGATTGTTATTTTTTTTTTTGTGTTTTCTGTGTTGTTCCTTTTCGTTTTGGGTTGATTTGATGCGTCCGGCCAAGCTTCAGAGAAAGAGAGTGAGAAGGGGCCGTTTGTCGTTGGGTTATTTAAAAATAGCAGTCGCTGTCAAGGACATGTTATGGTTATTTTTGAAGCCGTACAAACGACGAGCATCGCTGCAGGGCGAGTACGTTAAAAACAAACAGAGAGGCAATGTTTTTCTTTTTATTTTTTTCCCCGTTTTTTGTTCCTCTGTTATGTTCTGTTATTTCTTTTGTAATTGCTCTTGGCCGTTGTCAATTGAAATTCATTTGGCAGAAAAACGAACGAATTTGAAAATCAACGCCACTTTCACTATGTTGCTAGCCAAGTCATTTGCTTTGCTTTTGCCTTGCGAGGGCTTTTCTTTTGTCTCACACAAACACACACTCATATCATAGTACAGTTGTTGTTGCTTAACACGCTTTTGTTTATTGTTGAGCAGAGAAATGCAAGCGCTATCTGTACCGTTAGCTGCGATAGCTTCCATACAACTGAAACCGAAACAGTTGGAGAACTTTTGTGCCGACGCTAAAGGCAACGCAATATCGCACATTCGGTTCGACGTTGTTTGCACCATGTGCTTCGAACATGTTGCAAGCGATTATTTGTGTTGTGTTTTGGTTCGATCCACCCATACGGCCCATACGGCGTATGCGTAATGCAACGCCAAGTGCTCATCCATTTGGCTTGCAGCGCATACAAATCGCCAGTTAATACACATCCATACATATATATATATATATATAGAATATACATTTATATCTTTAGTTGGGATTTTCTGTGGCGTTGCGTGTGAAGTGTTGAAAAATTGCTCATAAATGTGAATGAAGTATACGACGCGTGTTCAGGTGTAGAAATTGATAAATGCATTTCGTGTCCAAATGAATCATCATCATTTATTATTATGATTTGTTCTGCGAATTAGTTGAAGTGTAAGCAAAGTGTGATAAATGTAGACGTACAAAAATTTATATATGACTTGAAAACTGAAGCAA
Source organism: Drosophila nasuta (assembly GCF_023558535.2). Lineage (NCBI taxonomy): Eukaryota > Metazoa > Arthropoda > Insecta > Diptera > Drosophilidae > Drosophila > Drosophila nasuta. The sequence continues at coordinate 11,448,143 of NC_083455.1, read as the reverse complement.
ATTTAAATTCAACTTACATCTCCAGCAACTGTAGAGCATTATTTGTTCGTTTTCGCTATTGTACATTTAATGATTGCACAGAACTCTTTGGCATTGTTGGACGTACGAAATGAATGATTGTCTCTGACTGAGGCAGAAAGTGCTATTGATGATGTTCGCATCTTTTGTCTGACCTCTCCGTCATCACATTAATTAAAGCACCACACAACCGAGTCTCTCTTCTCTCCCTCTCTCTTTAACATAGAGTTCAATTGAACTTTGGTTTCGAATTGGGATTGAGAACGTTGAAAGCATAGATATGGATGAATTTCTAATCCTTGCCGTCGAGCATATTCTTCTGTCGGCTGGCACGTAAAATATGCCAGCTGTAGGGGAATTTTGTGGCATTTCTCGCATAGCTGGCTGTGTGTAAAATGAGCGATAAGCGAGTGGGTGGCAAACCTCAAACCCTTGAATACTCAATCAGAACTGTCGAGCAGTTAACCCAGCGTAAGTATAGTAGTTGAGTATGGTGTGGTGTGTGCTACGAACATCGTCTGCACTTTATGTATTTGTTGTTGTAGTTAATAAAGCTCAAACGGAAGACCACAAGGCGCTGTCACAGCAGCCACAGTCATAGCAACAGCAACCAACAGCAGCAGCAGCAGAGAACAATCAATTTCACTTCAATTGGTTCATATTTTATAGGCTGAGCTGTGCTGAACTGAACTGTACTGAGCTGAGGCAGAAGGCCGATTGCAGAGCAAGAAGCCTTGTTCAGTGCGCCTTAATGACCGCATTTGCGGCCAGGCGTTAAGGTTATAGTTCAAGTGGCGCTTAACGGAAATTTCAGTGCCTGTCGTTGCTTTTGCTGTTGCTGTTGCTGTTACTGCCGCACTAATATCCAACCAACACCAATCGCTTGACCCATAAAATTTTGTGGTTTGCGGCCAACAACAATGCAAGAGCTCTGCCTGCTGGCATTCGCCTTTCATTGCCACAATTGAAATGTCAGCATTTTGTTGTTGGTCGGCAATAATAATAATAATGCAGCTTGTTATGCACAGAACTGGACACTGAACAGCAGCTAAAATGGGTTGAACTGACACTGGAGTCATCATGTCAACAAGCCGCTAACACAAGCCAACACAACACAAGAGCTAAACTGACATCTAATACAAGTTAGGGTATGCTATAGATTTAGCTGCAGCAAGTGGTAAGCAAATGCATAGCAATCAACAGTATTTTCATTAAATTTTAGTCAACTATTGTCTTAAATGTGATCTAATTTCCAAAATCTAATTTTGTCATTAATTATTAGTTAAGTTCATTAATTGGTTTGCTGCTGTCAGCTGCCTGAGTTCTGCACTAATTAAATTTTGTTTTCTTTATGAAATCGATAATTCATCATAAAAAAAATTGATTTAATTTGTGCAGTCAACAAAGGTTGAAGTTTTAGTATTTCTAAATTTATTTGTAAGTTGAACTATATACATTACATCTGCTAAAATAAAATGAATCTGTTTTTGTATGGGCATCACATCTATTTACTACGGGTCTTGGATGCTTTGGGTGACAATTTGGTATATTTTTGTACTTTATATGCATTTAGTATATCGATATTGTACTACATTCAAAATATACCAGAATGTAATATAATATCGATATATCAAATATATCCTTTGTTATATTCCAGTAGTTTTGTAGTATATTTTAGGTATTTTTGTAGAATATGGAATAGTTTTATAGGTTTATAAGTATGAATACAACATTTATTTTTTGAGAAATTTGTTATGTATGATTTTTGAGGGCAGTCATAGATATTGACTCAATAAGTCTAAAAAATTTCTATTTATAATTAAAGTCACTATCAACCCGCACATAAATTATTTTTAGGTTAATTATTTGCTCCTAAAATAACAATTATTTTTAAGAGTCAGCCAACTGATTTGCCATTAATATTCTTTTGCAATAATATTTATTTGCAAAGCAACATTATTAATGTGCATTTTGCTTGCAAGCAGCTTGCAAAGCTAATTAAATATTCAGAGTATCCCGGCCAGTTACCCTTTCGCCTCAACTGACAAGGCAAAATGTTGTCTGGCAAGCGTTGCGTTTATGTAAAATTGAAACCGGAAACACCGACCAAGCCGAGACGAGGCGACTCAAGTTGTGGCAGAGAGGGGCGTGGCGTGGCGTAGCGTGGCTTGGCTTGGCGGATGGCAAGGACAACACAGCATAAAGTCCGTCCGGTACATGGGCAGGCAGCCAGCCAGCCAGCAAAGTCAAGCCAAGCCAAGTTATATGTAACATATACCAGGAATATGGGTTGGGTTGGGTACGGAAAACAGAATAGGCAGACTGCGTCATTGTAACATTTGATTGATTGCCTTTTGGCCTATCATAGCGGCAACGAGTCGTCGCATGTTGTACGTGTAGTTAGCTACACGATGCCGCTTTGAACACAGTCATGGCGTAGTCACGGCGCAGTCATGGCGTATGCGTAATGTGATACACAACAAATATGCTGAACGCGTGACCGCCATTTCTTGTCCGCAACCTGCCAGTGTCCCACGTCTCCCTGTCTCTCCCCCTGTCACTGATTTTATCTGTGCTGCTCTTACTGCGCTTCCTTTTACAAGCGGGTCTACCAATTAATTTGCATCCTTTTTACAGCGTTTCGCTTTCAGGTGCAGCGAACGCGCGTCGACCCAACATTTTGTGTGTCCTTGTGCAATTTGTTGCCCTAACCGCGACTGCGGGCATGACAATTATACTGATGGTTTTCATTGTTTAAATCCTAATTGCAGTTTATATTTAGCGATAGAAAAACGCTGTTTCATCGCATCGATTTTTTGCTTATCTAAAACGGTCATTGACATTAGCGTAATTGTTGTGGAAAACTGAGTTGCGAGTGAGCTACACAATTATTTCAGTTGTGATTATCATCTCCTAATTTATGTAGTTTTTGAATATTTAATGACAAACACTTTGCTGGGTTATTTTCTACTCCAGAGTGCTTTTAAGTCGTGCATTTCCTGTTGTTAATTTTTATAATTTTTAGTGACCTTTTGTGCATTTTAACGACTGACATTTTTATCATTTTGTTTACGCCCTTAGCGTTGTTTTTGGGAGGTCACCCTTTTTTCCCTTTGCGTTTCTTTGGCACTGCTAATGAGTGTCTTTGGCTCAAGTGTTTCAAAAAGCGAGAACGCGAAGGACAAAAGCCGCTGCTGCAGTCGCTGGCGACATGTTGTTGTTGGGGGCAGTCCATTAGTCTAATGGCAAGCGACTTTAGCAAATTGCAATTTCATGCATGCATGCTGTGCGGTGTATTGTCTGAGCATTCTGAATAGTATAAGTATGAAAACTCGTATCGCACTTGGCGTCGTACAAAAGTAGCAAGCAACAGCAACCGCAACCGCAAGGCAAGGCGAGGCAACAAGCAACACAAATCGCTCAACACTTGGCAGCACTTAAACGCGGATAACCACATGATAAAATTAGACGATTAGCCACTGCCATGACCACAACACCCCACAAACACATTTTCTCTCACTCACAAACACATAGACGCAACCAGACCGAGGCTAGACTAAATAAACAATTCCAGCTGGTCGAACTATGACTGCGAGAGTTTCGCCTTATCGCCGCGAAGAAGCACATAAAATTTACAAAAAGAACAAAAACAATTTTTTCGTTTTTCGCCGTGTTTTTTCGTGCAAAAAAAAATCGTTTGAAATTAGTTGAACAAAGCATAACCGAAAGGCATTAAGCTGCAAAACCAATAAATACTTGACGCCTTTGCGCCAAGCCAAATCCATTGCATAAACAAACATTAAAGGCATCGGTCTCGAGATGAGTGGATGTTTTCTATGCACACGAGGCAGCCAATTTGATTGATATAAACAGTTAGCTAAAATGATTTCTATAAACTGTTTCGATTTATATACAAATTCGCATACAAATGCTTCCAAGTATTTTGCGGTTTAATCGATTTTTTGATATCTTGATTGAATGTACAAGTTATTGTTCAACATTTAAATAGCAATTTTTGTTGCGCGTGTTTATAATTTTCTTTAATAAAAAGTGATGATTATTTTTCTTTATAGTCAAGCACAGAATATCTTATATTTGCAATAAAAATACTGTCATCGTAGAAGCCAAAAAAGGAATTGTATTTGCACTCCTATGAACTAGTCTCCGTTTGCATTTTTATGGCTTAACCTAAATTATATTGATCATTTTTAATGAAGCTTGTGGTTGATGGTTGCTTGCTCATAAAATCCATACTAAAGTTGAATATTAAATGTGTCGTGTAATCTAGAATTGTTGAAGGGTTACGTGAACTGTGTTTTTGCACCAAATAGATATATAAATATTTTCCATTTATTTTCTTTTGCGGTTTCCCACTGTCAACTGTGAGTCCGTTTAATGCTGCATTTTATAGCTGGCATTTCTTGTTGTTATTGTTGTTGTTGTTGCCCCCGACTCGATTCATTTCAGTGGAAGTGGGCAATGTTTTATCGCATTGTTTTGGATATGTGTTTTCTAAGACCGCATTCAGAGATGCCTTTGTGCGTTTAAAGCGATAAACGTCGTGCGTTTTATGAGCATTAAATTTAGAAATAGAAAATTCGAGCGAACAATTTGAAGTGTGCTTGTAGATTGAAATGCGGGTGGCGGGGTGCTAAATACATTCTCACACAGTAATGAAATATTAATTGTTTACTTTGGCTGATGTGCAGCATTTGTCGGCAAGTGAAAATTAGTTCGATTTGCATTCAAATCATTGTAAATAACAACTAGGCGAACATTAAGACAATTAGAGTGTGCAAGCGAGGAAGCCAATGCTAATAAATTACTGTGCGAACAAAGTTGAGAATTGTAAAACTTACTTATCGACTCGTCTCAACTCGAGCAGACAGTTGGAAAAGAAAGCAAAACAAATGCGGCAAACCGTGACACTTCACAGCTGCTCACTCGAACTCCGACTTCTCTCTGAGTCTCAAAGTGGGGCTTCAGCTGTCAGTTGATAAATTTGAAAACTGTCAGTTGATAAAGAATAATTTTTGCACTCTCTTTCTACCTTTCTCTTTTGTTGTCTTTGTAGATGCTACCAAGTTGTAGACATCGGCCACGCGTAACTTGCCCCTTGGCGAAATGACAACTGGCAAATGTTCGGTGAGTTTACAAAAAATTAAATTACATTTTGCACACAGTTGTGATTTTCATTAATTTAGTGTAAATATAACACACATACATATACACTCTCGCCTCGCATAAGAGCGGCAATACAAAAAGTTCCCAAATTCCAAATCAAATAACTTTTTGCAACTTTTATGCCGGAAACCACAACCGAAAAAAAAATGAGAAAGCCAAAAAAGCAAAATGCTGAACAAAAAAAAAGTTTGCTTAAAAAAGTTTCCGGTCGCTTCTGTTGCTGCTCTGCTCTTCATAGCATACCGTACAATTAATTAGGTAAAAGGGTCTGCTACACTCAGATAATTACTTACATACAAAATATAGTTATTTAAAAATTACATATTAGTTTAATGAAAAAATAAATTAAATTTGTAATAATCATTTAACTACCTTTCGCTGAGCATTACAGAGTATCTCTCTGTGTCATTACAGCTTCTGCGAATCATTTCTATTTACTTTTGTCTTGCGCTTTGTATTCCCTTTCGTCACGGCTGTGCATTTCGTCGTTACGTATACGCCGGGTGAACCGCGTGCTGCGAACTTTTGTCGCATGTTTTGACTGACGGCCAAACAGGACAACAGACAAAGCAGAAAGCGAGCAAATTGCTGCTGCTCAGTAAGCAGCAAAAAGGCAAGAGAATGAGCTGGGGTAGTACTTGCAACATTTGGTTGCATGCAGCTAGCGCAAAGTAAGCGTAAAATGTGCTGTGGCACAGTTTCACTTTGCAAGATTGCCGGATGAAGCCGGAAGTCGACAACGACGTCATCAAAGCAATGTTGTTTTTGTCGCATTTTCAATTTTGCATGCCAAAGTCGTTGGCGGGCATAGTCAAAGATGTCGTCATCGATGCGACCATAAAGCAATGAGACCTTGGAAAAGGAAACGGAAATGCCATCGGAGATGAGCCTAGACATTTATGCACTTACCCAAAGTGTCATAGCTTCCAAACAGAGAAAAAAAAACATAATAAATTCATTCTCTTTTATGCAAACATATTGTAATCTCTTTGGTGATTTGTGTGAAAAGTGCAAGTTGTACGTAGAAAAGTATTAATGTCCAATGCTTCAGCAACTTTGTTTGCACAAAGAAAAAAAAACAAGAAGAGTAAAGTGCAATAAACATTTAAACAGTGAAAAGTTTGAACGAACTTTTTTATGGTCATCTCTTTTTGCCAAGTTTGAAATGAACGCCTGCTAACATTGTAATATGTATTATTCAGTGGCCTGAACTTGAACTTGTGGGTGTCAACTCGACCAAAATTGTCAACTTATAGTTACAATTGCAGTTAGATTTTAGTCAAACTTTTAATTGTTTGTCGGGTGCGAATATTTGTTGAAATAAAAAAGTTGGCAATATGAAAACTTCCACATTTTTTATTTACTATGTTAGCTTTTGAATGCCACAAAGAAAATAAATTTTATGGTCGTTTAATAATTTACTTTTCATTCTTTATTGTTATGTTGTTCTTTTCAAAGTAGTTAGAATTGGCCTTAAATTTAAGGCTCTATATTTTATTTTCCAAAATATCTTGTTCGCTAGAGAATGACGACGTTGGCAACTCTGTTGCTTGCAGCTGTCAACTGCTTAATGAGCTTTGAACAATAAAACTTGGCTGTCTTTCCTGTTGGCTTATGTAATTGCTATCATCAACTTTAATGCCCGAGATGGCAAAATAATTCATATGATTGCTCACTTAACTTTTATTATTATTAATATATTTTCTTTTATTGTATTAGACGCTATTTGAGCATCTATTTCTTGACACTAATTGAAGGCTTCATTTTTATTTTTATTAGTACAATTTTTTGATATTATAAGGCACTATTTGGGCAATCCTTCCATACAGCAAACTGAAGACTTAATTAAATTTTCTTTAAAGAAAATTGATGATTTCATTTGTACCTCTTTAGGTCATTTTGTTTGGCTGTATTTGACTCTATTTGAGCAAATTTTCGTGAAGCACTTTGCTTTCTCTTGTCATAAATTATCAAAATTGTAATTGCAGAGATTATCCTAAAAAAAATGCCAATAGTTTTCCTTTTCAATTAACGAATATATTAAAAATTCTGAATTGGGCAAATCGTTATTGTGACAGATAATAACCTTTCTTGACCCCATGCTACACTTAGGCTCGATTTTTTAATCATCACCTGCTGGCGCACTAATGAATCTTTGATTGCCGCCGTTTAAATGCCACTTAGGGACAAGTGCATAAAAGCCGCCGCGCATCGAACGTGTCCGGCTGAAGGCGTTGCAACATCGCCGCTGCACGGACATGAACGTGGACATCGACAGCACTCGCGCCTATCGTCCGTTGTGGCTCAGCTTACGAGTTCTTGCCCCAACGTTCTTGGGCTCCAGTTCGCATTTGGTTTTTGCCTGCACGCTGCTGCTGCATTTGCTGGTGACGCTCATGTTTCCGTTGCACCTGCTACTCGGGCTGCTGTTGCAAGCAACGCCAGCGGAAATGTTCAAGAACCTGACGATGAGTTTAACCTGTGCTGCGTGCAGCTTGAAGCACATTATGCACTTGTGGTACTTGCCCCATATGCTGGAGATTAGCACATTGCTGCAGCAGCTGGATGATTGCGTATTGAGCGATGAGGAGCTAGACTACTATCAGCATACGTTGCAGTGGCAAGTTAATCGTATTACGCGCTGCATTTACATCAGTTTCGCCATCGTCTATATATTTTTTTTGCCCATCGCGATTTCCGTGCTGCTCTCCGAAACACACGAGTTGTTCTATTTGGCGTGGTTCCCGTTCGATTGGCACAACAATGACTTTAATTATGCCTTGGCCATTGGCTATCAGTTCTTCAGCATTCTAACCGAAGGATTACAGGGATTAATCAACGACATCTATACCCCGCTGACGCTTTGCTATGTAAGTGGTCATCTCCATATGTTTGGCATTCGGATGGCGCGATTGGGATTCCATCGATTGCCTGGCGTTGGCATTCAACAGCAACTACTGGCCTGCATTCAGGACTTTATACTGTTGATGAGGTAGGCCAACAAATCAGTGTGACGATGGAAAATTATAAATAAATTGCAGTTATTACAATTACACGCCAACGAGCTAATAACTATAATTATTTAACTAGTATTGTAGTATAATCAATTCAATGAAAACATGCGCGTGAATTTAATTGTGAAAAAAAATATTTGTTTTCGATCTTTTAGACTCCACGAGCTAACCCGAGTGACTATCAGCTATGTGCAGCTTACGCAATTATTGTTTTGCGGCACCAATCTGTGCATCATTGTCATCTATGTATTGTTTTATGCCGAAGATATTGCTGCCGTTGCTTACAATATTGTCTACTTTATGGTTGTCTGCATTCAACTGTTTCCCAGCTGTTATTTTGCCAGTGTACTCGCTGAGGAGGCACAACGTTTGCCCAATGCCATTTTCTCGGGTAATTGGTATGAGCAATCAGCTGAGTATCGACGCAATGTTCTCATCTTTACACAGTTGACACTGAGGCTGATGAAGCGGCCAATGATGGCTGGAGGACTCATTGAACTCAATCTGAATGCCTTTTTTGCCACCGTAAAGATGGCCTATTCGCTGTTTGCAGTTGTAGTGCAATCTAAATAAAAGTTAAAAGGTCAAATAGGTAAAAAAAACAAAGAAAATTGTGAATTAATAAATATAATTAATACGTTTTAAATAAAACTTAAAATATATAATTTAAAGGGTATTAAATGGTGTATGTTAGCTGCTTTAAACACTGCTCAATATTTCTTTTGTTTTGCATTCCCTTCTGCCGCAGTTGCTCAGCTTGGCATTACGTATACGCAGCGTGAGCCGCGTGCTGTGAACTTTTGCCGCATGTTTTGACTGACAGCTAAGACTACATTTGGCCAACAGAACAAAAAAAAAACATGCGAGAGAAAGAGATAGAGCTGCATTTGAGTAAGTTGAATTTGGGAATTGGAATCGGTTTGTCTGCATGCGGCAGAACGCAGAGTAAGCAGAAAATGCGCTCGCTTTTGCGAGTTTTGTGGCACAGTTTTTTGCTCACTAGAATTTTTGCGGAAACCCAAAAGCTGACTATGTCATCTAAAAACAATGTTATTCCTGACTCGCTTTGCATGCAATGCCATCGATTTGGCCATTAAACATTCGAGACCTTGAAATGAAAAGAACATTCAGAGGCAGACACGAATTTTATGCCCTGACAACAGTGTTTCTTTTGACTGTCTGAAAGTGAATTAAATAGTTCGCAATATTTCGGTAATCTCTAATCGATATTCAAGGCCACCCAACGACAGCTGTTTGAGCGCTTTATGGCTTACAATAAAAATAGCCAACCTAATGAAACCAAACGAAATTAATTTCATATTTGAGTATGCAAGTCAATTAAAATTTGCATTTGCAATGCATTCAATAAACTGCTTTTCATACCCTAATAAACACCTGACCGACATTCATTAGATGACACTAATAAAAATTTTATTAGTGTCATTTAAATACCAATTAGTGACAAATTCAAATCGCCACGTGCTAAATATGACACTCGACCAGTTTCATTTGAGTGGCAAATGTTTAAAACAAAAAAAAAAATGAATGCTCGACAATATTTATTATATAAGGCTCTAAGCAAAGCACGTGTTAGTCTACATGTATTTATCCTCAACTCTGGCCACCATTTCGAAAGTGCCTATGGTTGCATTATCTTTAAATAAAGTTAAAACTCCCTTAACAAATCCGCGAGGAACATGTGATGGCAAGTTATCAGTCGATACTTTGATGTCATTGAAATAGTATACACCCTTTGGTATTGGGCACACATCGCCATTGATCGGAAAATTTGTGTTCTTATCCGGATCTAAGGAAGGCTTCGCCATTGAACCGTAATCGACAATCGCAGTACACGGATCTGTAGTGGAAATGTTGTAGGGAAGTGGTTTAAACTCGCCATTGCCCGACGAATCACTTAAGAGAGCAATATGCATTGAAAAGTGGTCAGGACCGAGATCCTCTAAGATTTCCACGGTTCCATTGACAAGTCGATCGCGACCCATCAGAAATAAATTCGATCCATCATCTAAAGTCCTTTGGCCCTCAGTCAAATTGAAGCTCAGTTTCTCTACAATTAACGTATAGGTTTGCGTGATGCTCTGCATAGTAAATGAATTTATTTTAATTAATTATAGTTATTTCCAGTTTAGAGTGCTGCTTACCAAACTTTTGCCATACAATAGCACCCAAATTAAAGCAATGAGATTGCGAAAATGCCACAACATTTTTGTTACTGAGCTCAAACAACAATACAATGCAGCTGCTAAATTCACCCTTTTTAAATATGTCATTGGCTGCATGACATGCTCACTAACAAGCTAACAACCTATAATTACCATGCATTCGCTGTTTAAATAGATCATCTGAACATAACAAACGTTTTTTGTCATTGTTTCAGCATATGAAATGTTGTGATAAGCAAAACGAAGCTTATAGAAAATTCGCCTTCAAACTGCGGAACATTGTTTAAACAAATTCACACTTGATCAGTATTAAAATTTATAAGCTTTGTTGGTGACACTTTTAAATAACTTTGGCAAGCAGTCCACATATTTAATGTAGCAAGCAGTTCAACTCGTTAATGCCATGTGCACTGCTTGCCCTTATTTACCTTTCGAGAAAACTTATATTTGGTTCAATTCTTCCATTGCTCTTGTACTTTCTCCCTGACTGTAATTAATTACAATTCAACTTTTCACAGACGGTGCCAACGGTGTTCGACGTGTTGAACTCAATCGAAATAATTTGGTTGCCGCTATAAAACTCTCGCGAAACTTAAGGTTAATTAAAGCCAAATTGCGGCAGATGTTCTCTTGACGTCTGCTCGTCCATCTCTCTCTATTTGCTCTTATTGATTTTCATAATTACCTGCCAACGAGTGCCATACATATTCATAACACAATTTACACTTTTGCCATTTCACCCATTTTCCAACCCAAAAAAAAAGTGAGGCAATCAATGGCCGCACAAAGCGTTCGTTCGCTGTAACAAATGAAAATCATTAATTGCCCCGTCCCAATGCGCAAATAAACATTTGTTTGGTTTTGTTTTGTTTCATTTCGATGCGAATCGATTGGAACAATTCAAAATTGCACATTAAAGCAAATGAATTGTTTACGTTTTCGAAGATTCTGATATCTGTATTTGTGAATGATTCCATAAGCCGTTGCTTTTGTTATTGTAATTAAAACGCAAATATCGTAAAGCTCTGCCATACGCACTAAAATCGCAATAGTATTGAACAATTGAACTGGCAATTGCTTGCCAAGTGTTGTATAATATGTTTACAACTGAATGCCAAGGATTTGTGAATATTTTAATTATATGCTTAGTTAACAGAACGCTACGATATTCTGCGAGCGGGGTGAAAACTCTCTTCTCTAATTAAATTTTAATTAATTCCCAGCGAAAAGTAAATAAGTTTTCTGCAATTACTTTAAGCAAATAGAAGTTCCCAAACCTCATTTAAAATTCTCACACAGTTCTTAGGTTCGACATTAGGCAAGGTTAGGATTTTTACGCTCCTGATTTATGGCGGGGCTTTGGTTGTAACGGAGACTGCGAGACGTGTTTGGCTGTTATCGCCGAAAGCTTTGTACGTGACTCTCATTCACATTCGCATTTAACGCCCACCAGACCCACTCGAACTCGTGTATTTCATTTAAAAAATTCAACATATGCAGCTGGTGTTGTGAAAACTTTTAAGTGCAGACTTCAAGTAATTTTAATTAAAAAATTGAACGCTCAAACGATTGAAACTTTGAAGCCGTTTTATTGAGAGCTAATTGAGCTGCAAATTGAATTTTAATCCAATGAAAAAGTACTTTACTTCGTTAGTAAAAAATATGCTTTAATAGAGATTGCAAATAATTAATAGAAAATTGCAATTCTACGGAATACATTCGAATATTTTAAGCTTCAAAACAAACTAAATTCGTTCTTTTTGGCAGCGCACTTAATTCCAATTATAACTATAAAGTAATTTCCTTTGTAATGGAATCTAAAATAATGCGTTTTCCATGGAAATTAATTGAAATGAAAATTGTGTGGAAAAAAATATGAAAATGCAGCAAACGGCAGGAAGGAAAACAAAATGAAAATTTATAGGCGAAGCGGATGTCATGTGATGTGAATGTGGCAAATTTAGTTTCCAGCCGATTGCAGAAACTTGTGTCCTCAAAATGCAAAAATATCGATGGCGATTGCCTGAATGCATAAAATGTGCAACGATTAAACTGGGTGGGATTGGAAGAGTGAAAGGCAGGAGGCTGCGTTTATCAAGAACTTGCTGCCCAAAGCGCATAAAACAAATTAGCATCAGCAGCAGAAGATAAGTGCAATTTGAATTTCGTGCTTCTAACAGTGCTGACATCGCATTATGCAAACCCATTTAGAGAGGAGCACTTGCTGTTGTGTTCTTGCTGTTGAGTAGAGAATCGAAAACGAAAAGCAAACACTGAAACCGAAACCGACACAGGCTCAAAATGTGACGAGTTTTGAAGCCTGAGCTTTGGCAAAAGTATTATGCGCGAATATTGCGTATACGCCCCCTAAAGCATACAGTGGCTGCGGCACGCCCAGTGCTCGAGGTGATTTAACTTTTCTGCCTCCTGCTATTCATTTCCTTTTTCAATAGCACAAAGCACACAAACGGCAAAAATATTGTTGGCATACTTTTGCAAGTGCTTCCTGTCCCATGTCCTGACTGTCTGCTTCTCTTCCTATCTCCATCGCTCTCACTCTCGTTATCTTTCTGTGTTTATTTTAACTTTTGGCATTTTGAACGCGATGCGAACGGGGATTTCATAGCCAAATAGAAAACTAAAACAAAACAAACACAGCACAAACACAAACACCAAGCGCCAAAGCGCCAAACACATAAATATGAAAAAATAAATTGAAACAGTCAACTTGGGTCAACTGACTAACGGACTGACTGGATGACTGGATGACTGGCTGACTGTCTAACTCAACTATCTTCACTGCTGCGAGTTATAACTGTCAAATAGCGCAACGCAGCCCAACTCAATCAGTGCTGCAGCGAAAAGATGTGACAACACCCAAACCGCTGGGCAACCACAGAACCATCATCAAAAATAGTAGCAACAAACAAACAGTAGCAGCAAAATACTAGTTACCAGCAAGCCACAGATTGAATTGCTTTCACTTTGCTTCAAAATTGTTTGCGAAATTGTAAAACGTTAATACCCCCAGGGAAGCAAGCTCATAGAATCGAACCCCTGTTTTGACCAGACCAAAATCTCTTTATCCCAGCTGCATTTCATATTATACTTTGTTTGTTTGGCATATTTCACTTTTGTAAACAGCGGACAACAGATACTTATACAAATCAAAGTGGCGCATTAAAAGTAGTCAGGCAACAACATTTGCCAACGGGGGCTGACCGAGTGTATTATCTACGGGCGCATTAAGCGCATAATGAAATATAAACTAGAATTTGCTAGATGAACCCAACGCTGCGCTGACTGCGATGAAGCTCAGTTCTTTTTATGACTTTGGGGAGAAATGTGAAAAATACGTAAAAGTCGTCAAGAAGCATAGAGAAAATGATTTCAATCTAGAATAAAAAAATGTCAATTGCTTTTAGAATTACTTTACATTTTGTATACAATCACTTGTTTACTGCAAGAGCCAAACATTTGTTTAACTTTTAGTAATTTGTATAGTTTTCTCCGGGCAGAAGAGCTTAATTGTAAACAAATTAACTAAGATATTCGAATTGATAATTGCCTAGTGTAAGCAGTGCGATACTAATTATCACTACAAGCAGTGCAATGCTAATTATTACGCCAAGCAGTGTATACATGTGTTCGGTTACACTGCTTGCCGGATACTTGATTTTTAAATACATTTCTCATTTTAGTAGAAATATTCTTACAAAAATTTATGTATGTAATCACAGATTGACGTATTTATGAAGTAAACATAAAGTCACTCACTACACATTTACCCTAATTGCAAATGGTTTAATTTATTTTAATTGCAAATAGCCTCTACATAAAGTATATTTGATAGTCGCTATGCAACACCAGCAGTCGTATTTCAATTTGTTTACTTTATTTACCTTGGCAAATGGGGCAAATGTGCTTGTGTGCCAATTGCAAATTGTAAAGTGAAAATTGTAATTGCGATTCATTATTCATGAATCTGCCTTTAATTGCACACCAACTGACGGAAACTTCCCAGCATCAATAGTAGTATGTGGATGTGAATTATTTATTTTATGCCCCAGCTATTAAAAGCTAAAAATTATTAAAGAAAATAACCAGGTAATTGGATAAAATTGATTATTTAATGAAAATTTATGTAAATGTACACTATGTAACCTAATTGCCCCTATTTGTCCAAAAAGCAAATTGGCGAATTTATTTTGCAATTATTGCACCACAAAATTGGCGGAGACATCGTCATGCATGGTTTGCTGCCACGGATTTCTAAAATTGTGACAGTGTTTCGAAATTCATTTGAGGACTTTTCATTCCATTCAGAACTCAATTACGGTGCCGGCGGCAGCCAGCTAAAAAGAAAAATGAAATAGACGAGGAAAAAATAGAAAAACGTTCAACAATGGCGACACATGGTTCGTTCGGCCGATGTTGGCGCTTTGCCCAGGTTGTTGCTGTTTTCTTTTTGCGTTTTAGTGTGGCGCCTAAAACTATGCAGCAGATAGAATAACACAGCACACGCTACGATGAGCGACTGCTGTTCGTGAATATGCCGTGAATGTGAATGTGAGTGTGGCTGTGAGTGTACATGTGAATGCTGCCGGTTGTTGGTAGTTGCTCGTTTGCTGGCTGCTGGTTGCTGGTGTTGCCTCTTCTTGTATTTCAGTCATGCATGAAATTTTTTTCTTTCCAGCCAGTTGGCCAGTTTGGTTGTTATTTTCCTTTGTTTTTGGTTTTTCGTTCTCTTTAGATTTTTTCTATTTTTTTTTTTTTAACTAGCGCATGTTGTTGTCATTTCTATTTTCCTACGCAATGTTGCTACAGCTGTTGACATTGTTGTTGGCGCAGCCTCTCATCCTCGTTCTCTTTCCGAGTTGTTACAGCTGATAAAGCTTTCAGGCATTCAGTGTCGCATCTAAATCATGTTGACTTTGGACAACGTAAAAGACTCGCTACAAACTGTAATAGAGCGAAGCTTACTAATGTCAAGTCTTAAGCTGAGGGAGATTTCTCTACGGCGCTTTATTAATGTTTATAATCAACAAAATATCAACCACAAAACAGAAAAGTAACAACATTTGTTTTAGTTTGAATTGGGCTTACAAATTGGCTTTAAAAACAGTAAAATATCTCCTCCTTCTTCACTCTAATTGTCCTGCATTTGCAGCTCCATTTTTACGAGTCGCATATTGATGTTGGGTGGCAAGCGGTGTGGCAAATATGCTGCAAAGTTTATCAATACCTTGGCGCGTTCTCGCAGCAGCAACATTGCGCCACTTTGCTGTGACTTTTGCTTTTTATATTGCCTAAAATAGATCTTCATTGTCGAAAGCAAAACATTGGGCAACACTTTGACAGCATCTGCACCTAGCATCTTCACCTTGCTGAGACAAAAGTCTACTTCCAAATAACTTTTAGGTATCAATTCGGTGTCGTCAAGCACTTTGAGAGCCTGATCATAATCCCCAGCATGAAAGAGATCAAAAAACTTCATTAGCTTTGAGAGCAACTTAAACGCCAATATCTCATTCGAACTCAAGAATAAAGTGCAAGGCGCCCCACCCGAATAGAGGCGATATGTAAGCTTGGTCAAAATCATACGTAAGTTCTCTTTAGGCGAGTTAATATGCAGCATTTGAGCCAAAAGGCAGCACATCAAATCCATTGCCTTGTCCAGCTGTCCGGTGATGAGGTGCATCTCGATGGCCGCCTCATACTTACAACGCTTGGTCAGATCATGGGCAAGTTTGGAGGCCAAGGCATTCTTGTCAAAATTTGTGCTGGGCAGACGGTCGAGCATGCCGCTATTGAAAGGAATTTATAATTGTATAAATGAAAATGAAAATCAAAAATCAATCCATTTTGAAAATTCTAACTTAGCTGTTCTTGAATTTAGATTATCTTAAACTAAAAAATTTGATGTAAAATCAAGAACATTTTTGAAAATTTTAGATTTGTTATTCTTGAAAAGATTCCAAGATAGAAACTTTTTTAAAGACATAAAAACTTTCGAATTGCATGAAATTTTGCCATATTAGAACGCAATTCTTAAACATATTTTAAGTACATACCCTGCATAAACTGTAGGTTCGTTTGGATCCGGTTTGCCAAACATCAAGTCCAGCATTTGAGGTCTGAAGTTGCGTGTCATGAATTCACCGATGACGTTGAGCATCAGACTGGATCCATCTATCGACTGATAATGCCGCAAAAGAAAATAGTAATTCATGGCCTCGTAAACGTCCGTTTCCTCGAATCGCTTCGCATAATTGATGATCAAACGCATTACATTTAGGCGACACAGAACTGCGGCATCATCAGGGTGGCTGCCCAGCATTGGCTCCAGCTCATTGCTGGCCACACCCAGCAAGGAGAGTTCATTGAGCGCAATGGCCATGTGCACAGCATGAACTTCATTGGCCTCAGTGCGAGAGAGATACTCAAGGGCCGCCTCAAAGTGTCCGGTGAGTACGAGCAACTGAAAGAAAATGGGTATCGTTCCAGCAATATTCAAATAATTGCTGCCATAGGCGTAGTGCATCATTCCCTCTACATCAGAGATGCCAAGTGGCGTCTGCAAATCGCGTCGCAGCATTAACTGTGCCCAGACCAAGTCATCCAGGCTCTGAAGCACTTGACCATGAAGATTGACGGGATCGCAGTCCAAGACAATGGCAAATACCTTAGAAAATGAATAGCTGCATATATAATAAATACGGATTTAGAGCAACTGATACGTACTGCCTTTAAGAAGGGATCGCTGCTCTGGCTTAATCTTTCCTTGTACTCGTTACTGAGACGCAACTTCAAGCGATCGTAGTGCGAATTCAGCTTGCCCAGCTTTGGATCAGCCTTAATTTGATGCATCAACTCCAGCAGCTCGCGTAGTTCGGGCTGCGGATCATCCCAATCCTTGAGAAACTGCACAGCCGATGGCAGATGACCACAGCGTAAGCTATAGAAGACAAGCGGCCACAGCGGGCGACGCCGCACAACGTCAACGAAATCGATTAACGATTGCCACTCCTTCAATTTGATACACACAAACATCTTAACCTTATGGTAGACACTGGGAATGCCGCCGCATTTAAACCCGATTCCCGAACGTTTTAAAATGCCACGAATATATTGTCTATAGCCCTGTTCCACATAAAGAAGCGCCTGCTGCGCAAACTGCGGCGACTGCTGGCGAGCCTTGATACAGCTTGACGACTCCTTCGCCATATGCTCCAGCACTTCCCACATCATTGTGACCTGCTCATCGTGGAGTTGCTGCTGGGCGATCTGTGTGAATGTGCTGAGCAGACTTACACGTCGCTGCTGGCATTCGTTGTAGCTTATGATTTCCTGGGCATACAGCTGCTTGACGCGATTAAGCGAAGAAGTGGCAGCATTCGACATGGCTACAGCTGCTGGTTTTGTATCGCTTTGCTCAAACTCATTGAACAAACGCTGCTTCTCATCCTCCCACTCTTGAAATTGCCATTGCCAGCGTCGTTTCTCGATCGTCTTGAATACGTTTGCATTGGTCTCCTCAATGATATCAATAATTGATTTCTGCTGCATACGCTGGAGTAAGCCGGGCACATCTGTATCGGGCATTTCATCTGGTTCAAAAATCATACACTGCAAATTCTGCACTTTTCGCGTCATCTTCGGCATATCGATGCCATTCTGGCTGAACATTTGAATTGTTCGCTGACTATCCATCGACTGCCCAGCGAGACGTGTATGCATCTCATCCGCCTTCTGCAGCACTTCGGGGAGCGTGAGCTCCACAGGCAACTGAGCTGTTGTTGTTGTTGTGGTCTGATTCACCAGACATTTTGCCCTCTCTAGCAATTCACTCAAACTAGGATTCATACTAGATTTTATTTGCTAATTATGGTTTTCTTTATTATTTTTTAATAATTTATTATTTTTCTGCCTTTGCTGTTGACAAATGTCTGTTTTTTTATGTCAGACTAAATTCTATGCTTACTTTTTTATATGAACTTCAATATATGATTAGAGTAGACGATGACTTTTGTCAAACTAAGCTTTTTTTGTAGACCAACTGAGAGAAAAAATAAAAACTTGAGAGAATTTTTGATTTTGTGTAAATATGGATCTTAGTTGTTTTATGGTATTTTGTAAATAATACTATATAAATATATCAAATATAGTCTTTGGTATAATTTTAGTATGTTTGTGGTATAATTGTGGTAATTTGGTATATTTTTGCTTTCATTAAAAATGGATAGCTGGTATCTGTCAGTCGAGCGCACTCGAATGTAATTTATTATTATTTTTTTCTTTTATATTTTTACAGTTATAAATTTCATGAAAAATAAATTAGAATATAATTTTTCAAAACCTTGTGCTCACCATAAGAATATTTCTTAAGTTTTCTGCATACTTTTTATTTTTAATAAGCTTGTTCTCATATTCATAATGAACTACAGAATTCTTTGCCCAACTGGCAATTAGCATGTGATTCAAATACTTTGTTCCCTCTTATATTTTGTGTTTGGCTTGTGGTTGAAATCACTGAACACATTAAAAACATATACTATTTTGTGCCGAGTTCATTATTTTGATATAGTTTTCCACATGCTGGCCGCAATTGCATTATTAAGATGCAAAAACCAGCAGCAAGAGTCGGAAAATTGTCACCAGCTTTAGACTTGAACACACACTAGAGGCCTATCCGATTTCAGTTTGTTGAGGCATCAACATAAGCATGAACTGTTTGTTGTCTTTTGCGTCTGCTGCTCCCATTTGCAATTGGAGCTGCCATGCCTTGAAATTACAAAATTTGCAATTTGTTTCTGCTCAGATCCCCCTTGGGTTTTAGTGTGTGCACTCGTCTGTCCTATTTCCAATTTCCGTACGCAATGTTTGCTGTGACATTTTAGTCGACCACCACGTTCTTCTTCTGTGCGGCACCTGCTCGAAAGTGAATGCTGTGCTGCAGCTTAGACCAGTGGCTGACCAGGCAGGCGTATCACCCGAAGGTCATTTGTAACTTTAACTAAACAAATTTGAAAGCCTCAAACGCATATCAAGTGTGGTCTGGTTCTGGGCGATGGCCCTTTATTTTTGAGCTTAGACGACTACTTACGAGTGGTATGAGTATAAAATGGCCAATGCTTGTTTGGATTGACATCAGTAGCACAACGTGCCACAACAAGCAAAGAGCGAGCAAAGCCAAGTTGCCAACTAGCCAACTAACCAAACATCCCAAGCATCAGCAGCATCAGCAGCAGCTAAACAAATTACAAAACAAGCAGCCAACTAGTCGAATACTTAACGTCAACAGCCATGAAGCGGGTAAGTTCTACGGCAGTCAGGCATTCAATTCTGGCCATAAATTTTCACCCGGCCGATTGCCTGCGGTGTCATGTAAAACGCATCGAACCAGAGGCAGAGAGACAGCCCATAAATCAGGATGATCAAAAATACAAAACGATAAAACTCGTAAACATATTACGACAATTTGTATAGAGCTCAACTCTAAGACAGTCGCAATGAAATACAAATACACTTTCATTCAAGAAATTCTAAATGTTCATATTTAGCTTTTCAAAAAACACATTCAAAATTTGAATTCTTAAAAAAACTATTCAAATGTATCCCTCTAGTAAAACTAAAAATATCACTTGAGGAAACTACTCAAATACTTTATTCTTTAATCAGTACTTTCGCCTAAAACATCTTTTAACTAATGTATAATTCCTTAGCGGAACTTTCATGCTTGCTTATTCTAAGCTTCAAAATTTGTTATTCAAACTGTTTGACAAAGTTGATAAACTCTATCACAAATCCTTGCAAAGCCGAGAGGACAGACAAAGTTTCCAGCCACATGCTGTCAATAGGCATTAGGTGAGAGAGTAGGAGCTTTCATTCGAGACTTTCTCCCGCTCACAGCTAGCAGGAGTCTCATTCATTTAGGCTGAGCTAAAAAAAATATAAAAGTGAACGGCAAATTTATGATGCCAACAGCCAATTGGTTCAATTTGATTTATGCTGCTGCTCAAGTTTTGCAGGCCTTAGTTTTTTAAAAGCATCTTCTATTCTATGTACCCAGACTTGCCTGTTGCTGTGCCTGAGCCTGCTGACCTGCAATGTGGCCAACGCCTCCTTCCTGCGACCCCTCGAACTGAGCCAGCTGGCCAAGTCCTCGCAACTTCAACGTAGCAACAATGGCAACAACGAGCAGCAATTGCGCGCCGAGCTGAACAACGATGATGCCAACTTGGATGAGGCCACAACCATCTTGCCCAACTCAAGCGAGGATTATGATAGCCGGCCACAGTACACATTTGCCTACGATGTGCGTGACTCGCTGACCGGTGATGATAAGCGACAGGAAGAGAAACGTGATGGCGATTTGGTCAAGGGACAATATTCGCTCATTGAACCCGATGGCACGCGCCGCATTGTCGACTACACGGCTGATGATGCCAGCGGCTTCAATGCCATTGTCTCCAAGCAGCGTCTCGATGAACGTCTTGCCTCCTCGTCTGCCTCCGCCTCCTCCTCGTCTTCGTCTGCGTCTTCTTCCTCGTCAGCAACTTCTTCATCATCGCGCTACAACAGCATTGAGGAACTGCAATCCCGTTTGACCGCCCAAGCCATGGCCGAAGCTCAAGCCATTGCCGATGCCCAGCAACAATCGCAGCTGCAGCTGGAGGCCCAAGCTCGTCGCGAGTCCGAGAACCAGGCACGCCTGCAGGCCCAGCAACTGATGGAGCAGTTCCAGCAGCAGGTGCAGCAAACCGCACAGCTGCGTCAACAGCAGGAGCAACAGCGTCAACAGCAGGAGCAGCAGCTGCGTGAACTCCAACGTCTGCAGGAGCAACGCGAGCGTGAACAGCGCGAACGTGAACAGCGTGAACGTGATCAGGAACAGCGTCGTCAGCAGCAGCAACAGCAGCAGAGGGAACAGGAGCAGCGTCAGCGTCAGAGCCAGAGCCAAGGACAGCGTCTGTTGGAGCGTCTGAACGAGCAGCAAACGCTTCTGCTGCCCAATGCCGCCCAGCTGATTGGCCAGAGCGTGCAGGCCAGCGTTGTCTCGCATCCACCCACCTTGATCTCTCGCCTGCCCGCTGCCAGCACAACTACCTCACTCTTGAGCCGCGAACGCGATTTGGATGCCTGGCGTCAACTGCCCAGCGCTCGTCTCTCCATCGAACGCACTGCTCAGCCCAGCTTGATTCTTGCTCAACCCTCCAGTGCTTCGGTGCAAGCGCAGCTCATCAGTGCTCCTCTGCTCCTGGAATCGGGCAATCTGAATGGCTTGATCTCGACGCGTCTCAATGGCAACGCAGCTCGCGCTGGCGCCGCCATCAGCTGGAGCCAGGGACGTCGGCTGTTGGACAATGAGCTGTGGCAGCTGGACAGGCTGGAGGATAACGAGAGCCGTCGCAGCGAAGAGCAGCGTCGCGATAGCGAGGAACTTCGCTCTAAGTCCATCTCCAGCTCCAGCTCTGAGCGCAATGGCAATCGTCGCGCTCAGTGGTAAAAGGCCAAGAACAAAGCAACAACTTCAAACTGAACGGCAAAATGGAATCACGATTATGTGTAGCATTTAAGACACACACACTCACACACTCACACACAGACACACTCATGCACACTAACACATACGCAGACACTTAAACACACACACTCAGTGTAAGTGTTCTCAAGTGTTGATGTTAGATTTAAACTGGGATACGGGACTCTATTACTATTTGCTCTGCTTTCAACAAACTAACCCGCCAAGCTGCGATTCCAATTCTCTCCTCAATTTTAGCTAAGTTTAATTGTTTTTTTTTGTGTAACTTTTTTATCTTAGTTAGCCAATTGCATTATTAAAACTAAAAAAAAAAGAAGAACGTATAAAATAAAGTGAAGCCAACGTAGAACGTGTGGAAAATGTAGAAAAGAATTGAGAGCTCTATTAAATTGTTGGTTGGGCAAACAACAGGTGGTTTATGCGCCAGTTGACCCTAATCTCCTTTCATGGACTTTGACACTTGGCCATGGCCAATACTGCACATGCTTCCTCCCCCTCTCTCTCTCTCTCTCGATTGCCTCCTTCAATGCTGGACACGTGTGCGCACAAGCTGACCATAAACCTTGAAGCAACTTTCTTTAGGGCAGCAACAGCAGCAAATGGCAACAAATTTTTTTAATAATAAACAGGCAGACAGCGTTGAGCCAAAACAGAAAGTGGAAGGCAGGATACAGCTAGGACAAAGTTGATCCTTCTCGCCGAACCATAAAGTTTACGTTGCACACTTAAAAATAAACTTGCACTTGGTCAACTCCGAGGTCGCTGCTGATGCTGCTTCTGCTTCTCCTGCTGCGAGCAATCTGAGAACCTGGAGGAGCTGTGTGCGAAATGATGTTGTTAACGGCAAAACGCTAAAACGCTATAAAAACAATGAAAATTCCATGCAGGTGGGGCGCAAGAGGGTTGCCTAATAACTTTATATTTTTATGCCAAAAGTTGCTAATTCTACAGATACATTACAGAAAGAAATGAGTTAGCAAGTCTTCAAGTTTTGCACTGAAAACTTTTTCACCGAAACCCGAAAAAAAGATTTTTTTATTTCAAATTTATTTTTGGAAAATTTTTGATGGTACTTGGAAGTTTTTAAGTACAGTTTGACCCACAGACAAGACTATAGTCTTGTCATATATGTCATATATGACAACAAAGTAGTTTATTAAACTAAAAGTTAATTAATTTCGCTTTACATATTTATTTAGTATTTTTCGCCTTATTTTCAAAAGATTTTAAAGAATTATTAAATAGTCATACTCATATTTCCTTTCATATTTTATTAAACAAATTTTTAAGGAAAAACAACTAATGGCTTACCTAAATTAAGAGAATTCAGAGAATTACACAATTGTAACATATTTATTGATATTCGTATTATTTTCAAAACTTTTTATAAAATAGTCTAAAGATCTTAAATTCTCAAAGTTCCTTTTATATTTAATTGAAATTTTTTAGGGAAATAAAAACATTTATGGCTAAGCTTAGTACAAAGAATGAAGTTGTGCAATGTAAAAAAAAAATGAGAGTATTATTTAGTTGTTTAGTGATTATCTGTGGCTTCCCTTTAATCTGATAGTTTGCTTAACTAGCTGCAACTTTGTGAGCCACCCTCTTTATTTATCCGCTACTACAAAGTTTAAGGTTACAGCCACGAAGTTAAAGCTGGTAAGCCACATAAGCGATGCAACTACATACATAATATATTTAATAATAAAAAATAAAATTCCGCTCAACTATTTGAAAAGTCGCTTAAAGCTCGACAGCTTTTTTTGACTTTGGCGCCGGCAGATAAAAGGGCATGACAGCAGTTTGAGCTGGCCGATGTCAGTTGGTAGATGGCAGATGCCAGATGGCTGCTTGAAGATGCCGGCTGGGTAGTCCAGGAGAAAAACTCGTAAACTCTGGCTGAAAGAAATCACTTAAAAGTTCATCAAAAGTGCAGCTGCAACTCGCCTTGGGCGCTGGCAGTTAACAATTGACTGACAAGCGCATGGAAAACTACAGCACTGCTTTGCGAGTGCTGCAAATGTCATTGTCACAGAGAGAAAAAGACGGGGATCAGATTGCAGCGAAAGCAAAGCAAACTGCTAAGACCTCACTTGACTTTGCCACTTCCTCTGCGTTCTGGCCAAAAGTCTATTGACCTTGTTGCGTTGTCTGCGGCAGCTGTTGTGTTAAAACTTGGCAAAAAAACCTGCGTTCAGGTGGCGCACGCCCGCACATTGCGAACAGAGCTAGGAAAACAAAACGGAAACGGAAATGCCAGTTGCCAGTTGCCAAACATCTCTGTTTCGATACACGGAACCATGATGAATGTGTGAAGCATGTGTGCGGAACTACAGCTAAAGAGGAAGATACCAAAAGGAAGTGCTCTCCATTTCTCAGCCTCTCACAAAGTAAACGAACAGTGATGAATGCTTGTAGTAGTATGGGTAAAATCTCAGAGAGTCTCAGACTCACAAATCGGGATATTTCCCTCTCCCACAAAAGTTAAATATTATAGCAACAGACTACACGTATTATATGTTACTCGTTTTCACATAGAAATGAAAGTTACCTAAGAAAATTCATTTCGTTTTTATTTTAAATTTTTTTTCAATCTCAGTACACTTTGACATAAGCTT
Source organism: Drosophila nasuta (assembly GCF_023558535.2). Taxonomy (NCBI): domain Eukaryota; kingdom Metazoa; phylum Arthropoda; class Insecta; order Diptera; family Drosophilidae; genus Drosophila; species Drosophila nasuta. Next base: position 11,423,581 of record NC_083455.1, on the reverse strand, counting down.
CTTCAGCAAGTAATACATGTAATGTAACTTGAAACGCAACTGACAAGTTTTATTATCGCATTGTTAAGATGTTCAAGCTACTTTTGCGATCTGTTCGGCTACCTAAAGTCAGCGCAAAATGCCCACAGTATCTCTACTTGAAGCGGCTGAGCAGCAAGGCGTTTAATACACCGCGTCCACCCAAGGATCCACCAGATGTAGGTTACCAACCGCAGAGTGTTGACCATGAAGACATCGAGCTAGCTGACTTTGTGAGACCCGAAGCATTTCGGCAATTTCAATCACCCGATGAAGTGCTTGGCCCTGGAGCTGGAATGTCGAAGGAGTACAAGAATCCGCAATATTTTGGATATCATCGCTTCAGCTACGTGGAGTTGCAGAATCAATCAATGGAACTGCGTGATGAACGACGAGTAAACGGAGGAGTCCAGGCCAATATGGGGGAGGATGACGAAGATGAATGTCCTGATGACAGCATCGAAGCGATGATGGCGCAGGAGGCAGAGTGTAATGAGACGCTGCAAGCTCAAGCGAAGGATGCGGAAAAGGATAGGGAAAAAAATAAGCTAAAGACCTGGTGTGTGGCTACGGAGAAGAAACAGGAAGAAATTCGTGAAGTGCAGAAGTGTGAAGAAATCGAAAAGAAAAAACTTCAAGACAGCAAGAGTAAATCGAAAATTGAAAAGACAATCGAGAAGGGGGCTAAAGAAATTATGGAAGAATGTGTGAAAAAGATGGAGAAAAGCGCAGCGGCTGGGGAATGCAAAGAGAAGGTGATAAAGGAAACGCTGGCTGAGCTGGAAAAGGAATGCAAAAACTTGAGTAAACTGAATACAAAAGCTGAAGAGTTAAAAGAAAAAGTAAAAGACGTGGAAGAGAAAATTGCAAAGTCCCAAGCAAAAGACGATCAATGTAAAAATGAGAAATCTGATAAGAAGGATGAGAAAAAGTCAGATAAATGCGAAAAGACGGATAAAAATAAGAAGTAAACAGAAAAGTGAAGCAAAGAAAAGGCAAACACGTAACAAAACCAACTTAGCAAAGCCACAAACCGCACAGTGACTCGCCAACTGTAAGAGCTCTTGCAGCGATGGCTAAGCGAAGCCAACAACCACCCACAGTTGCTGTGAAACTGTGCTGGTCCAATCTCTTTTGTTTATTGCTTGGCCTTTGATTGTTATTTTGCTGTGCGTTTCTTTTCAAGTTGCAATTTGAATTGTTAATAAATTCATAGTAGAATTTCGCATACAATCAATTGATACGCCTTACAGCGCCATAACGGAAACTCACAACGGGGTTGCTGCACAATTTCAGGGTCAAACTTAACCAACCAACACCTCAAAGCACACAAAACAAAACAAAACAAATATAAAACGAAACGAAACGAACGTAATATGTGAATAAGCGGTGTTTTGAGGTCTGGGGTAGATGAATGGATAAATTTAGATATTCGCATAGGAATATATTTGCTATATGGTAGCGTCATTGATTTTGCATGCAGTCATTGTTGAGTGCTGAATACTGTTGCTGCTCGATTGATCTCTGTGAACCGATAGCGAGAGTCATCACGTGTTTTTTGCTTGCTAATTAGTCGATTATACCTGGAAAACCCGCAATCCCCAATGGCAGTCTGCGAGAGAGGGAACAGAGATAATAAAAAGAGAGAAAGAAAGGGCAGCTAGCGTAGTTAACTGGAAATTTGTAATTTATTTTTTTACTAACTGCTTGAAAAACAGTTCAACATCTTACAGCACACAGAATTAATAGGCAATCAATGAGCTAGAATTTATTCATCAGATTTATTTCACAAATATTGTTTATTAAAATTTATGATAATAAGTTTCTAAAGTTGACAAAAATTGGAGAGTTATTGTTTTTATATTAAAGTCTGTACTAACAATTCGATCATAATAATTGAAGGCTGTCGTTAAGTCGAAAGCTAAAATAAGGTAATTTAGTTCTGGCGTGCAATAAACACAAATAGCATTATTATAAATGAATTGAATTTCCTAATTTAACAAGTTGAATGATTTACTATATTGTAATCCTATTGAATTTTCTGCATACCTCAGCTCAGTTGAGTATAAAGTATTTGTATGCATGCATTTATGCCTTATTTATACCAACTCTTTAGAATGCGATATGCAGCAAAAGGTTGACTTGAGTCTACAAAACCGAGCTGCATGCTCTCGAAGATGTATCCAAGACTGTGAAGCTCTTTTTAGAGGCATTTAAGCTGAAAATTGCTGCTAAAATATTTGCACAGTGCAAAGTTAGCAGATGCAGTCGCAGAGGTCCAGACTGCGGCCAGTGCAGATCTTGACCAGCTGCATTGATGCATTCAAATGTTTACACACAGCACACAGTATAATCTCTCTCGCTCTCTCTATCTAACTCGCTGTCTCTTTCTGTCGAGCCTAGGGACTGTCTGGCGGTCATGTAAATGCCTCTAATTTTGGGCCTAACGACAACTTGTCGCTTGTCATGCATGCAGTCTCTCTTTTTCTCTCTCTCTCTCTCTCTCTCTCTTTATCTGTACAATTTGCCGTGTTGCATTGTGCATTGTTGCTTAGGCTGTGTGCTACGGTTGTGCCTCATCATCATTTGCAAAGCTGAACTGCTGGCGGCAGGTTTCCCAGCAGCATCGTCAGCAGCAGCAGCTGCCGCTTTGCACTTGGCATCAGCATCAGCAACAGTTTAGCTGCGCTTTATTTGTGCAGCTTTTAGATGCGCTTAAGTATTATTTCTTTTCTTTGCTGACTGCCTTTTTTTTATTTTTTGTTTGCCGCCTCGTAATCGCAGCTCATAGATCAAAAACGAAGCGTGCTAGGCTGCTGTATCTCGCTCTCTCTCTCTCTCTCTATCTCTTTCTCTGTCTGTTTATCTGTGGCCATCTCTTTCATTTTGTTGTCCCGCGGTAATTTGCATAATTTAGTATAAAATGCAGCTAGGAAGTCAATCAGAGTGCAATCCGCTCGCCAACTGTGTGAACTGCCGCAATTCTCATGGCAAATGGCGCCGCATTCCACAAATGAAAAACTCCCAACACAAACGCACAGCTGTGCGTCCCCTTTTTTTTCGTCGAAACTCGAAGCAGAAGTGCCGCCACCCACACACACTTAAAACAATCCACGACAAGACACAACTCACAACACAAGACAAGTCAGTCAGTGATATGCAACTAGAGCGCAATTTTCAAATGGCCAAGAGCTCTCTCAACTCAACTCAACTTAACTTGGCTCAGTTCAATTGCCACAATTCCCACAGAAAATTGAGCACAGATTATTTTTCGGGGGGGGAGACTTGAAATTGGAATTGGAGCTAGTACAAAGTTTTTAAACTTCGTTTGGCCCCCATTGGCCATACAAATTAGCCAACTCATTTTCGCTCTGATTAAAGGCAATTTTCCAAATTTTCCAAAGCGCGCCCTGTGACACTAACAACAACAACAACAACAACAAGTAACAGCAGGCGAAATGCATTTGCCTAGCAATTTGGACTGTCGTCATTTAATGGCTTAAATCGTACCGGCAACAAGTTGCCCCAGCATGTTGCACTCGGTCTGTCTCGGTTGCTGTCTGTGTCTGTCGCCCTCTCCTCTCTGACTCTCTGACCATTTGTGTCGCCACATTGGCCCGGGAAAATTGGAAAATCGTTGAATTCAAGCGCGTGTGCATTGAATTATGCAAAATTTGTTTGCCTTCCATTCAATTTGGTGGGATTTTCATGGCGCAAAATAGCTGTGGCAAATAACTTGGACATTTGGAACCATTTCATGAGCCAATTTGGTAGCTAGTTATCTGCTTTATTTATTCGAATTAAAGTTTTATTGATTATTAATTATTTAATGATTCATTTTAATCGTAAAAATGTAATTATTTAAATACTAGAATATTTTTATTTGTATATGTAATACTTCTGAGTTACGATTTCATATGCTTTGACTCAAACTACAACTAAATCTTTCTAAGTAACTTTTCATTTTTTAAATTATGCTCTTCATTTTCGAATTTAGATATTTACACAGTTTACAATATGTTTAAGACTTTGTTTTGAATTTGTTTTATTTTCTTTTACAATTTGCAAAACAATTTAATGTCCAGAATTCCATTTACAAGTTCCCCAATTGCCCACAGATAGAAAGATTTGGATAAAGCTTCATATTGCAAATATTCACAGATATTCTTGCTTTTTATTTTTAAAACTACAGAAGTCTATTTTTTAGAAGTTTCAATTTTACTAATTTAAAAAAACATTTTTCAATTCTTATATATTTATTTTTAATAGGATTCCAATATGCTTGTGATTTTTTTTCTTGGCAGAAGAAATATTTACAATTTATCATAGAATATAGTAAGGAATGTATTCATTTGTGACATCTCTATGAGTATACACAGCGATTTACAACTTAAACTTACAAAGTTCAACTGAGTACTCTTAAAGTAACAATTCAACTTTAATATATTCCCCTATAATGGCTTATACAATTTATGTTTCTCAACAAAAATTTTCCACCAGATAATGAGCTGTTAAGCCGCCTTAAGAGTCCCAAGAATCCCAAGATTTCTAAAACCAACTTGATGTTGTTGAATTCCAACAATTTATTTAATAAGCATGGTTTCCTCTGCTTAGTTATTATCTAAGCTTCGCACTAATGAATAAGGCTATTAGCTGTCTCTTAGGAAACCCTAATAACTTCCCGAGAATACATTGTGCTTGCAATTTGGCTGAAGGCAGTAAAAGACAATTGATATGTTGTGGACGAGAAGGTGTCTCTCATAAATTAATGCAATCTGCTGTTGCTGCTGATGGCGAGACACAGGAAGCATTCGTTGCCTGCACTTCCGAGGTTAGCCAACTGGAACGTGGAACGTCTTCTTGGAGTTGGAGTTGAAGTTGGAGTTGCTGGAGTTGTCATCATCATCATCAGCTCGTGCAGGAATTTTTAGCTTTTATAGAAGCAAGGTGTCTGCGCTGAAATTTGCAAACGAAATTTATGCATAAAATCATTGAAGCGTTCAGTTGACAGTCGCAAGAGAGAGACTAGAGAGTCAGGGCAGCACCCAGTAGAGGGAAACAGGCTAATAGGGAAACCCTGGACACGCAGAGTGAAACTCTCTCACACAACAACACAAACTTGGCTCACATGCCGGCATTTCTAGCGTGCTGTAATTCCGAGTTTCCAAGTTTCAACTTGTTGACGAAGTACGTCTCTCTGTGCAGTTGGCATACTTAGTACAAAAGAAAAAAAAAGTTAATTATCTTTTTTTTAGCTCCCGCTCTCTGTTGATTGTTGTTGTTGTTATTGTTTTTTTTTTTACCCTTCTTCTTTTTTTGTGTTTTTGTAGCATGCCCAACAGCTCCATTGGGCTATTATCCATGGTTCGGGCCTAGCTCTCGTACTTTTTTTGTGTTGTGTTGTATTCTGTGTTCTCACTCCAAGCGATTGTTGTTGCCACTGTTCCATCCGCTTTCTGGCGCGCTTAGCTTCAAGTTCATTGAACTGTTAATTGTAGCAATGCCTCTGTCCAACTGTGGCCAGTGTGAAAGGTGATTTTTCAAGGCTGCCTGCCACGTCCGGCGCTCAGATGATTCTCAGCCTCGAGTCCAAAAAAAAACATAACGAAATGCTCTAAGGTTCTTAAAGGTTTTTATTTTGAAAGTTTGATGTTTTTACAATCGGTATTTATGAATTAGATTGTTGGCTTAAGGTGCTAATGAGCGCCAAGCGCAACACCACTGACCACAACAAAACAACAACACCAGCAGGCGCAAAGGCACAACAATAATTAATTTCCCACAATTGCTGGTCTCCAGGCCAGGCTATCACGATATTTGCTGTTTGCTGCCCAACCAATTTATTGCAATTTAAAGCGGTTGCCAACTGACAACAACACACCAACAAAAAAGCTGCTCAGATTTCATTTCAAATCACGCACAAAAATTAGAAAACATTTCACAGTTTTTTACGACTCAATTAACACAATTAACGTACTCAATGTTCAGCACTGAGGAGGAAGTTTTTCTGCTTTTTTTATTTTCGTTTTTCGTTATTTTGTTTTTTTTTTTTTTTGTTGGGAGGTCTGTGTATACGCAATATCCCGCACCATAGATGCCACTAAGAGATCACGGGTGTGTTATAAAAACCCCGTGAATTCTTCCAGTGCCATTAACTGTGCCGAGATGCAGACCAATAAAGCTACCACATTTTTTTGTTCACTGTTTTTTTTTTGGCTGAGAACTTAGAACTGGTTGGTTGGCAACCTTAACTTACCTGAGCGAGAGAAAGAGAGAGAGAGCAGAGTGAGTACTTGAAGTAGCCTCGTCGAGAGATCTATCCCACGTGTTTGCCCGATATGGCAACGCTGGCTTGGCTGACTGGCTGCTTTGATCTGGGAAAGACACTTCAAAAGTTATTTACCTGCAAAAAACAAAATAAAAACAACTACTCAAATGAACTTGTTCTCTGCCAGGCCAGAAGCCAGAGGATCCACATTTTATTTTATTAGACTACTGTTCACATCTATCCCACGTTGTGGGATACACTGCGCACCTGTGTGCTTGGCTTCTCTTTTTTTTAGTGCCTGATAAGGTAACCTCGCGCTTTTTGATCTATCCCACGATTTAATCAAAAACGCAAATTTTTGTGTTTGTTTTTTTCTCTCTTTTTGCGGCGCGCTTCGCGGAAGTTGTTCATTTCCATTGATGGCAGGAAGAGGCGACGCTTTCAAGGGGGAGGGTGTTGAAAGCTGCGGGTATCACAGGGGATGGGGGAGACAATGTGCGTGGGAAATACAAGTTCCCACCTGAATATTGCATGTGCTATCATGTTGATATCTCCCTCTCTCTACATATAATATAAAGCTTTGGGGCTGAAGTGTCTGGGTCGCTGCGGTTGGCCGCATAATTCGCTGTGAAAAATCATTTTGTGGCTGCTGCGTGCTGCATAAAATTACAATTCAATTTGGGTTAAAAAAATTCAAGAAAATGAGCAGCGAAAGACAAACAACATTATGATTATTAAAAGAAGCAGCAGCAGCAGAGGAAGCCAATTAAAAAGTTATCATGTTAGCTTAGCTAATTAAGCAGCGCAGTTTAATGTATTTCAATGCGCGATTGCGCTTCACTGAGCCAAGGCGATCGCTGCCACGAAATTGGGGGCACAACGAAATTGAGCTGTTGCCTAGCAAAAAATTGTAACATCGAAAATTGCTTTGACTGCTATTTTTTTGGTTTTTTCGTTGGTTCATTGCTTGGTTGGTGAATTACAAATGACCTCTGGTCTCTGACTTTGGTTGGCTGTTGTGCTCTGGGGCTGGGAAAACGTCGCCGTAAATTAGTCACGAAGAAAGCGAGATGCGAGATGGCAAATTGTAATCGAGTTTGTTGCCTAAGTCTTTCGTTTCGCTTCGCTATGTTTCGCTTCGTTGCGGCCAATTTATGCAAATGCCCAAAATAGCGAAATGGCGAAATGTCGAATGCCGAATTTCGGCTGCTCCATTTCATGTAATTGCCACTTTTTTGTGTGTTGTGTGCTGCTTATCAGGCAACGGTAAATCAGTACGTCAGTCAGGCAGTCAGGCAGTCAGTCTGGAAGTCAGTCAGTTAGGCAGTTATAGGCAGCTAGGCAAGTTCGTCAGATAGTCAGTCAGTCAGTCTGACCGTCTTCGCATCATAGACATGCCGAGCATGCGTCGTGAGGCGACAGCCATCAATCAAAAAGCGGCGCAATCAAACCTCCACTCGGACGACAACAAACAACAACAACAACAGCAACGACGCGAAACAGTTAAAAACTCAACAGCTGCTGTTTGACCATTTCTCAAGGCAGCCCGCTAACGTAATCGCGTGTCGCAGTTAACATCGTTCCCCCTTCCTCGCCCCTCGCCTGTTTTCCCCTCAATCTCCTCGCAATATCTGAACATGATTTTTAACGACAAATTTACGCGCTTAATCTCTGGCCCCGGCAATAATCATCGGCGTCAGAGCGAAAATGAAAAAAAGGCAGCTGAAGAAAGACAAACCGACAACAAAATATGCAAATGTGAGCGGTCTACGCTGTTACATGTCTCCACATCTCACATCTCGCATCTCGCAGCTTCGCAGCGTGGCAACTTCGGCATCTTCATCTCCATTCGCAGCCCCATCTCCATCTCCATTTCGCATCGCATCCACGCGCATCTCATCGCATCATTAGCGCCAACACTTGAAGACCCTGCTACGGACAGTCCGAACAACTCTTTAATGTTTAAGTGCGTTTTTCATTAATTGAAATGGTCAATTTGTTGCCACTGAGCTAGACAGACAGACAGCAACTGGAAAGAGATGGACTTAGAGAGTCATTTACAGTCGATCGCTCTCTCTCTCTCTGTCTCTCTTTCATTGATTGTTAGTAGTCGTTGCCTGCCCTACATGGCCAGGCCAGCAACTTGCCACTTGGCACTTGATAGTTGGAAGTTGGCAGTTGGCTGTTGGCCGCCCGTCGAATGTCGCCGTTCACTTGGCGCCAGTTGCTCCGCCAAGATTCAAGATTCCAGCTGCAGCTGCTGCCACAGCACAGCACAGCAGCGCAAAACTCATTCATCACAGCCAGCCAAAGCGTCATCGGCAAAACGCATAAATATTAATAGGAATACCTCGAGCAACAAGAAAGGCGTTCTAATATGGAAGTCTTATTGCACTACCAAGGATGAAGTAGTTCTGTATTGACAGCAAATAGGGATATTTATATATTCTTTTTTAATTTAGCAAAAAACTTTCCAGATCGTATCTAACATACGATTTTATAAAGATATTTTGCTCGCTTTTTAAATTTGAATTCAAAACTTTTTAAAACACTTTTTACTAACAGTCAACCTTCAGAAAAAGTTCGATTTATCAGTCTATTAGTCTTGAATAGCTTTTCAGCATAAAGCTGCTTATAGTTGTTGTTATCTTGTTGTAACCGAAATAATTTATAAATGCTCTTAAGAATTTTTTTTGGCTATTATGTGCGTTGACAGTTTGTTTTCTCTCATTTTTCACGTTTCCTTCTTTGTCACATTTCTGTTGTTTCATTTCGTTTTTCCAGCATTACAAGCTGCTTAGCAGAGTGCAGTTACCCGGCAAGCAAAGAGTAGAACATAAAAAGAAAAAGCAGAAAAGAAACTAGTCATGGTCTTGACCATGTCATGGACAAGAACTCAACTCAACTCAACTAAGAACGGTAAGCGACGGAAATCGGTAACAACAACATCGTCGTCATCATCGTTGTCGTATATGGCCAAAAGGTAACAGTAAGCAAACTGTTTTATCGTTTATCAACGCGGCCTTTTTAAGCAAATTGCAGTCAAATGCTCTATGCTCTCTATTCTGTACGGAATCAAAGCCAGTTCTAATTGTCTGCAATGACAATGCAAACTGAGAGAGGAAGACAGAGCGAAAAGATTGAAGATACGTGTTTTTAGGTATGAAGACGCCTCTTAAGCAGGCCTTAACGGTAACCACACGCGCTTCTACCACTCGAGAGTCCGAGTTTGAATCCGAGTCCAAGTCCGATTCTGAGTTGTAGCAAACGACGTGCCTCAAACACAACACAACAATAACGAGGCAACTTCAGCTTCATCTACAACTTGAGACTTTTTTTTTTTGAGCCAATTGGCATTTCAATCACGCATCAATCTGGCACGTTTTTATGATGCAGATCACAGGCAGCAGGCAACAGGCAACAAGCAACAACGCAGCCAACAACAAGAAATACAACATCATGTTTTGAGTATGACGAACTGAACTGGACACAGCACGCGGCATTCACATTGGTTGCTGCTGCAGCTGCTCCAGCGTTCTCGTTCTCATTCTCATTCGCAATTCCTGATTTTGAGATGCCTGCTTTATGAAAATGAAATTTTTATTGGTCGGTTATGTTTTCGTTACATTTCGTGGATTGTTATAAATTTCATTGATAATTGCCATATATTGATGGCATGATTATGTGCATGATTGTCTGATTGTCTCTCTGTCTGTCTCTCTGTCTGCTGTTGCACAGTTGTGTTGCTTTTGCTACGTGCGTGGCATATGCACTGCGAAAATATTTATTTTCATTTTTTTCAGTCTGTTTCTCCGCCTGTGTTTGCTTGCTGCAAATTGTTTTCAACGAAAATTGTTGCACGCTTTGTGTTACACGCAAACACACATATACATATATTTTCAATTGAAATCTTTTATATGGGTCACAAAGAGTTGCTCTGATTGTACAACATCGAAGCATGTGAACAAATGCAATTTTCCACGGCATTACGATGCTGAGTGAAACTGATGATAATTTCACATTATAAATTGAATACCAATTTAAAAATTATACGAAAATGTACAGACAATAAATTATTATTCGAAGCATTTAAACCAAAAAACAAAATGAGCAGACAATAAATTATTATTCGAAGCACTCAAATTAAACTTAATGTAAAACTAATACTTCTAGTAAATATAATTCTTTTAATTTATTATTAATACCGTATTGAGCTAGCAGTCAACTTTAAATGAGTTGTTACTGCCATAAATCAATTGCACATTAAATAAATTCGAAAGGAAGCTAACAAAAATATGGAAGCCTGCAATTAAATTTATCTTCACGAAAATATGTCAATCTATGGCAATAATTGTGGCTTATTATTTTTAATTTTTAGTTTTTCATTGAAGAGTTTATTGAGATTTCGTGACGAATGGCTTCAATTTAGTTTTGGCCATGATTGTTGACCGCATACTTTAGGCCAGATCTCTCGACATCTCACTCATAAATTAACTCGAAAGCTGCAAACTGTCAGCGATTTGTGTCAGTCGCAAGTAACTATCTTATGCCTTTTTAACCAGTTGTGTGCTTTAGCCTTAGAAAGTCGCTGCCCAAAATGGGCTAATACCGCTGCGGCTCAAAACGCTGGCAAATACAAACAACCGCTCAATATGCAAATCTTGGATGCTACGCCGCTGCCACTGCAACTAAAGAAACAAAAACCAGACATGCTATATGTGTGTGTTCTTATCGGCATGCGACTGGCTATCAAAAATAATTGACAACTAAATGCGCATTGAAAATGTCGTGTGGCGTGAAAAAGTGGCATTTAATGTGCCGGCAGTTGTCGTCGTTGTCGTTGTTGTCGTTGCTGCTGCTCGTTTGACAAAATCGTTTGCCTCTGATAAGATACGACAAATGTCATTGACTTGCGAGGCCCACAGCGTGCGCTTCTGTGTGTGTGTGTGTGTGTTTGTTTGTTTTTACGAGTTTTTAAAGTGCAGCGTGGGTTTGCACACACACATGTAGAAACTGCCCTCTGCTGCTTCAACTTCTTCTCCTGTTTTCTTGTTTCGTTTTTGGTCATGAGAGCGTGCGCCCACGCCAAGTGCTTCAAGTTCGTTGCCAGAGTCTTTTGTTTTTTTGTGCTTTTTTTTTGCTGCCCTGTTGTCCCAACTGCCCTGACTACAATTGCGTCGCACTTCGTTTTGGCCATGATTCATTGACCAGAGCAAGAGAGCAGACAGACGCTCTGCTACTGAGACTGAGCTCAGTTAAGTTGCGTTGCGTTCAGTCGAGTTGAGTCGAGTTGGGTTGAGTTGAGCGACTGGCACGACCACCGCAATTACATCCGGTAATTTAATGTAATTTTATATTTCATTTCAATCACATGCGATATCTACCTGGCAACTTTCAACTCTACAAACACAGAAAATACAACTACGTCTACTCGAATCAACTCAACTCGTTAGCAACTCAAACTGTACCAACGTCAATTCGAATGGGAGAGAGATCTGTGTTTGGACCACCATCTTGACTTTCAATATCATTTGATTATGAATGTCGCCCCTCAATTTCAATTTCAATTTTCAGTTTAATCAAAGCGCGGCTGCTTTGATATCACAGCACAAAATGATTGATGACTTAATTTGAAGCTGCAAGTTGCCAACAAATTTGTCAATGCGCCGCACTGAGCAAGATCGTCGAGCAATCTCATAGACAATGCCTAGGCTTTGTCTATTGGAAGATTCTACAGTTTTTTTTTCTCTTTTTGTGGATTCTGAGCCTGTTCTTTTTGATTAATTGTCGAAAGACGTCCAAACAATGGCCAGAATAGTTTCGTTTTTGGAATTTTGTTTTGTGTTTAACAAAATGTGGCTTTTTCTTTTTCTCCCCGAATATTTCATTAATTAGAATTTTTGTTTGCAAGACCATTAAACAGGCCACAGCGAAATAGCCCTAAGATTAATAAGCGGCAATTAACAAAAATCAAACAGCCGAATGGAAACCACAACTAATAACAAAAAAACTGTTAGAAAGAGGCGTTGCTCAATGGTTTAAAAACGCATTTGTAGACCCCCAAAAAAAGAGGTAAAAAAAACATAATATAGCGCTATAGCGCTGCCTTCCTTTCGCTCTGTGTCTTTTCCTTTTAGCTTAATTATGCATCGTCGTTGTCGTCGTCGTCTCTGAACCGACATTCAATTTCGCTTTGCTTTTATTTGATAAATTAGTCGCGGCAGGCGGTAAAGGTCAGCGAGGGGTCGCTTTAGGCAGGGTCAACTGTGCCTCTGCGTGTGCGTGTTCAAGTCAAGTTTTTTGTCAAACTCTTGGCATTGGCATTTGCTTTGACTAAACATCAATCTGACTGCCCCTTGACTGTCTGTCTGTCTGTCTTGACTGTCTTCTACTTGCCTAGTTGTCTCATGTATCAGGTATCAACAGCAGCATCAGCTTACCCAACAGGAAGCGTCTCGCGGCCATTTCGCAAGTCCACATTCACATCGTGATTGACATGTTCAAGTTGTCTGCAAGAGAACACTGAAAGAGAGAGAGAGAGAGACACAACATAAGTATCAATGAAAGGCGTTGTAACTAGCAAGGCCGCGAGGGCTGCCAGAAGATAAATTAAATATACTTTATTCATTCATTTATAAATATTTTTTTTCTTGTTTGAATTTACTTAATTATTCTTAACACTTGACTTCATCTTAAAACACATTATTGTAACTTCTTAAAGTTTTCTTATTGAACTTTTCTTTAAATGTGTTTTACCCGATTTACGTCACTTGTTTTTAATGGGATTAATTTCGAAAACATTTTAAATTAATACCGAAATATTTTAAATGCATTTAAATAATTTTAATTTATATTTTAAAGGCTTTTTAAAATAGTATTATCATTATTTAGCAAGATTTTCCAATATATACTTTTAAAAATACTTGTATTGCAACTATTCTTTTACACATTTTGCAACGATTTGTGTAACTTATTTTACAAGCAATTTGCATTGAAAAGGAAATTCAGAATTACTTTAAAGGCTCTCAACAGTTTTTTTGTAAGCATTTGTTGAATAATTTAAGTCTTGAACTCTTTTAAATATACACAGTTTTCTTTGCCACTTGAATGTAGCTTTTATTTTCTTAATATCGTTTATACTTTTTTTTGTGGCAAGTTGCAACAAATTAATCTGTGGCATAGCATCTACAATCCTCAGCCACATGCTCACTTAAATTATGCACACATCAGTTCTGCTTCGACAGCCCCCAACTTGGGAGCTCTATTGTAAGACTTCCCTTGGCATTATCTAGGCGCTTGCTCGTTGGCCATCTGCCGTCGGCTAATGCCGCTGCTCTACATAATAGAGCCAACATTAAAGGCAGGAAACTAAAGCGAGAGCAGGCGAAGCAACAACAAAATAGTAAAGACTGTAGTTGCAAGCAAGACTTGTGGAGACTGAAGACTGAAGGCCGAAGACTAAAGACTGGGAACTGCTGTTGACTGGGAACTCTACTCTGTAAGGCTGGCCTGTTGTAAGTTATGTGGTCAGCAGAGAGCAACAGGCAACAGGCTGGGGCTGGGCCACAAAAAACAACGCGCCAAGAGGCAGGCGCGACAACTGAAAGCGATCTCGTAGGGTGGCTTTGGTCGATGCATTTGACAATTGGCCTGGTTAGTCGACTGTTGGCTGCTTTGTTGGCTGGTTTGTATTGAGTTGAGTTGAGCTGAGCTGAGCTGTGGAATGCTGTTTGCAGTTAACCAGCAGCTGCAAAACAACACTAGGCAGTTACTTGGAACTTGCCACATGCCACAATTAAATGCCAGGCATTGCTGCATTTCATCTAGCTGTCAAGTGGACAGCGTGCAAACTGCGAACTGCAACTGCAACTGGAAACTGCGACTTCAACTGCCACAGTGAAGCTTTAGTTAGGTGTCATCACATGTCGCTAGAGGCGCCGCTTTAAGTCATTCAAGAAATTAATATAAAGAGATGCAAAGCAGCGCGAGTCGAGAATGATAAACTGACAGCCTTATGACAGCATTACGCAAATTGCCAAGCCAGACGCTAAGCAGACGCAACGAGTGTCGAGCGCGAGCGTCGAGCTCAAGTGAGAATCCCAAGAGAGAATCAACAACACAGAGACAAGCGACAGCCAACGATTGGCTTAATAAAATGATATATTAAATGCGATTAAAACGCGGCAAAAGGCGACGAAGACAACACGACAACAACGACAACGACAGCGCTGTGGATGCTGCAATAAATATATTGGAACAGCGGCAGCGGCAGCGGCAGCTACTGTTGCAACTGTGGCACGTTGCAGTTTGGTTCTTGGGCGCGGATAACGAAAAGGAAAACAACAACAGCAACAACAAGAAGATGAACAGAAAACCTGCATGGCAACTTGAGAGTTTACGTTGCGCGGCACGCTGATAAAAATGTTCATTAATTTAATGCGTTGAGCATAATTAAATGCGTGTTGGTCTTGGGTGCCCCATAATGACATTAAATATGTTTAAACATGCATAAATAAATACGCCAAGTGGGCACACAACAACGCTTGCCACTTGCCACTTGCCACTGCACAACTTGTGGCAGCTGTGCAGGTAGCACAGAGAACAGAACAGAACAGAGCTTACTTCTTGGCCTGATGTTTTAATCAGGCTGCCTGACCCAGACGCTTGTTGCAACAACTAGTTAAATTAATGACGCAACATGCGGCACCAGAAAGAGACAGAGAGAGAGAAAGAGTCAGTGAGAGAGGAAAAGATTTACGACAATCGCCGCTTCAATTGAGACTTTGTTTTCCTCTCTTTTTTTGTCGACCACGCGATAAATTGTAAAGTTAATCGCTTGTCAAAGTTTTCGCGGGCACATTTATCTCTCTGCAGCTCGAAGCTGGCCAGGAGCACAGGAGCCGAACAGATTCCCAACTGCTGATAAGTAATAGATGCGGATTTATGACCAAACTCAAATGATCATAGACCAACTAAGAAAAAAAGAGCGCAACTTTAAGCTTCTCTCAGATGCGAAATGATAGATGACGAGGCCATAAACTGCTTTGGAAAAGTGTATATATAGTTATAGTTTATGATCACTTGGGGCTTATCATTTGCCTCAATTGATAATATGCCATAAAAAAGTTGGGTACCTACGAGCCAAAATCTAAAATCAGGTTTTTCACCTGCAGCTTTACAACTTGAACTCAAGGCTAAAACTCCATGAAACAAATCTCCTTTCTAAGCGCTTAATGTGTGCTGGAGAACCTTCTCTCACTTTTAATTCAGCTTTGCCCGAGCGTTTTTATATATATGTTTTTTGTTATGACACACCTTTCACTAATACAAGCACAAATATTAATACTCTAATTTGTGTTGACTTCATAACTATAAGATGTTGATCTCCCAAGCTTTGTTTGTTATTTCTGCTCTGAAAAGTGGCGTTCTTGGGTGTATGTACAAATCTTTATAATTATAGTATGTAAGATTCCTGAAAATTTGGTTTCAAGCACATACAAATTGTAAAAGTTATTCAAGAATCACTTTTGATAGCAAAAAACCTATACTGCAATCGGATCTTAGTTCCTTTGCCTGACAGTCTGGTATATTTTGTACTCTTATATATAGTATATATCTATAATTGTGGTATATTTGTCTGTCCAATTATTCGTATTTCATAAGCAGTGTGTGAAGAAATACAACAGCTACTGTCAAATGAAAACGATGACATATAGCCCACAAAATGTTTCTGACAATGAAACGAAATCTATTAACCTGACTCACACTTTAAACAAACACAAACACACACACACACTCACACTTGCACTTACACACACTTTTACACCTTAAGCATGTAGGTGTGGGTGTGCGATAGGTAAAGGTATTTTGATAAGGCCACTTGTGCAATGAAATTCACTTGGAACACTTATCAATATTATGCTTTCGGTCTAGTCACAAAACGAGTAATGACTTCTGTTGCTGTTGTTGTTGTTTGAAATACGTGTGTTGTTATTGTTGTTGCTGTTGCTGACAGCAGACAGCAGACAACAATTGTGCATTTCATGAATTGGAATCGGCAAGTAGTTGTTGCTGTTGTTGTTGTTGTTGTTATTGTCCATTGTTTGTTCGGTTGGTCGGTATGGAAAATGTCATTCAAGTCGCAGCCAGTTGACAAATTGTCAACTGATATGGCAAATGTTGTGTGTAGCTTGGAAGCTCACAAGCACACATAGAGTTAAAGTGCCTTTGGCTAATGTGCAAACATGTGTAGATTTATGTGTCGGCTACCACACTCTGTTTGTGCCTTCCTCTTGCCTCTTGCCTCCTTCCTCCTCATACCGGCTCATGCCACACAAAGTTTCTTTGCATATGCATTAGGCAAATCCGGCGCTCAGCTTGTATTTTAGCTCTTGTTTCCCTGTGGTTTTTTTATGTATTGTTATTGTTTATCTGTCTATCTGTCTGTCCGTCTGCTGTTGGCAAAGTCTCAAGTTCAGTTCACACGCTTTCACTGATTGTGCGACGCTGTCAATTTGAATTTAACGATTCGGCTTGCTACGTTGGCTTGATAGATAACGCCTCACACACAACCACAACAACAAAGAAAAACTGTACCACATGCATAATTAACAAGTTCAACACACTCGCACACTCACGCACAACTCACGCAGCAAGCTAGGCTCATATAAGGTTTCAGCTTGAGGAGCTCTGGGAGCGTGTGCGCTTCACATGAAAACGCTGTTTGTCGGCATGCCCCAACAAATTGCTGCTAATGAGCTGCACCAATGTTGCACCTCGTGTCTCTCTTTCTCTCTCTCTATATCCCTATCTCTTTCTCTCTTAATTAAAACCATAAACAGCATAAAAGTCGCTTGCGCTTACCTGCCACAAAACTTCGCTCCATTTGTCGCAAATGCACCGCAAAAAGGACTCCGGGGAAATGTCAAATGCCGCCAGCCTCTATTTTTGCCCCCATTGATGTTGCGTTGTTGCGCTGCAAGCAAATAATAAAACTTTACTTTAATACAATTCACACATTAAAAAAGTTAATTAACTCTATCGTATGTTCTAGTTAAGTGCCAAGTAATTGCATATTTTGTAGATACTTTTTTAATCTCGAAGTTATTTCCTATTAAGTATTTTTTTACTGGACTGTTTTTTCAGAACAAAATATCTGTTTAATCTCTTCGTAAATGTTAAATATGTGATTTATAGCCAGCAAATATCTATTGTTTCCTGCCTGTTATTAGACAATAAAATGTTACTAATTTTCCCAGAAAATTTCGATTACAAACATTAAAAGAGCTTATCAAAGCTATTAAAGCTTTTTGCTTTCTTCTAATTAATATTATTTAGCACAATAATTGCAATTTGAGCTGCTTTTATCGAGAACGTTTTTTGTTGAAATTAAATAAAAATAAAACTTGTTTTTGCGCAGTTTGCTATTAAATTTAGCACAACCAATTTTTCCAATCAAATTTTTGCGGCCAGCTTATCAGTAGAAAAAAACCGAAACAAAACAAAAATTAAATAAAAAACGTAGAAATAATTGTAGACAGAAATTCATTTGGTATGGCACAGAGCGAGGCCATAAATGTCATTCCCAGGCAAAATGGCAAATGCTCTCTCGTTGTTGCCACACGCCTTTTTGGCCAGTCAGCGTGGGCTTGTCAACAACAACAGCAACAACAACAACAACAACAGCAAGCGGCAACAACGAGTCGACAACAAGCAGCCGTAAATCAGCGGAAGGTGCTGCCCTCTCTTCCCCCTCTTTTCTTGTGTCGTAAAACATTGAAAATTATGATTTAACGCAAATTTTGTAATTAATCTTGACAAATAAAGCGGCCCGCGGAGCTGCGTGTAAAGACACCCCCGCCTCAAGCTTCATCTTCATCTACGGCTTGCATGCAGAAGTTAAGTTTTAATGCCCTGCCAGACTTTGTTGTATTTATCTTCATCCTGCACACACACACGCATACACACTCAGTTTTTACATGCATAAATCTTGGCGGCACTTTCAGCCAGTTCTGCTGCAGCCAGCTTGGCGTGGCATTTCCTCCTGTCTGTCTGTCCGTCTGTCCGTCTGACTGCTTGCAACATCATCATCATTATCCTTCATTATTATTTATGAAGTTTTCTTTGGGTTCTCTCGCCACAACCGGTTTCGACAGTGGAAGCCTTTCAAGTATTTCATAATTGTGCCAAGTTATGCACAAATGCACATTTCGTTGATGTTTTCGGCTGCTGCCTTATTTAGTAAATTATTGCGTTTTAAATGATCCGAGAGAGTCCGAAAGACAGAGAAAGAGAGAGCGTGAGAGAGAGAGAGATAGAGCGCGCTAACGGAAGAATGAGACTTTTTGGTGACCTTTACGAGGCGCTGCTGCTGCTGTTGCTGTTGTCCGGATCTTAATTATATGTTGGCAGCTCACGACGCTGATGAACAGTAGCAATTATTTGCCAGGCCAGCACTCAACACTCATCATTCAAACACACACACACACAGACACACGCGCGCACACACAGCGATCGAGAGAGCGCGTTGATGATATATAGTCATATTACGTATACGCCACGTATGGCGCGAGTGGCCTGCCTTAACTAATTGCCAAGAGAGTCAAAGCCAAAAGACCGCATTCGAACTCGAAGTCAGAGTCGCAGTCGCAGTCGCAGTCGCAGTCGAGTCGCGAGTAACTTGAAGCTGTCATTAACTTGGCAGCCTGGCGACGTCTGAGTGCCAATGCAATGTGCCAGGCTAAAACGCGCTCCGAACATCATAATCTCCCTCTTGAGCTCGAACTCATTGTATGTATGTGTATGTAGTTGTGTGCAGCTTTGTATCTTATTTTGTGCTGTGTAAGCAACGCTGATGAAGCTCAAGCTGTTGTATCTCTCTCCCGGTTTCTAATCTGATTTAAAAGATTTTCCATTCCCTCTTCTTCTACATTTTTTTCGGACTGATTTGTTTGCTTACTCGATGCGTCAGAAGTGCTACAATTGAATATCGCTTCCCGATTTTTTTTTGTTTTCTGCTTTTTGTTTTGTGGCCCGTCAGCAAAGCAAATAAAAGTAACAAATATATGTGTATATGATAATAGCAACAACAAAACTCAAGAAAAGAGAGCGAGAAAAACGTGACTGTTATGAAAAAGTCGTGTATGTAATTTTATTTTTTTTGGTTGTTGTTTGTGTTTTTGTGGTTATCTGCGTGTGTCGAGTAGTTGACAGTAACGGAGGAGGAGCAACAAAAACAACACTAACAGCAACAACAACAACAATGCGAGTCACACAAACAATGCGCGCAATTTTGAATGCGTTGGCAAAGCTTTAAATGACAATGTGAAACGATTCGTTCTATTGTCTGGCCCTCTACTAATTTGTGTGTGTGTATCTGTTGGTTATTAACAACACACTCACACATACGCTCACACACTTACATTATATTTCTGTGAACAACTATAATAGATAGTTATTAACAATAGCAATGGCTGTCTATCGCATTCAAGTTCTCTCACTTAACTCAGCTCAGCTCATAAATTGTATTATGTGTGTTTCATAAGCTGCTGGCCCTAAAAACCTGTCTTCAATAGATCTTCTATAGATCAATATCTGCCTAAGCTGTGTTGCGCTTATCTCTGCTAGTGCTGCCTTTCGAAAATACAGAAGAATACAGAAAAACCAGACTTCTTTTTATCATAGGCCAGCTAATGGTCAAATTGATCTCAACAAAACACAAGTTTATACTCAGCCGAAGCTGGTTTTCGATTTTCACAGTCAGCGCATAAGTTATGATGATATCAGATTTACTATCAGCATTTAATCTATCGACACTGATCTACATCTTAATTTGCGCAAACTAATTAAAGCGCCTACGAATTTGCATAGCTTTGAGATACTACTTTTTGGCTTAGAGTCTCAATGTTACATAACTTAAAGATACATTTTTATCTAGCTACCGCTTTGCTGTTTAAATTATGCATTTAGCTGAATTTGTAATTGTGAAATAATTTTCTTTAAGCTTAAAAATACATTTTCATCAGCTACCGATGTTTAAAATATGCATTTCAGTTTAGACACAACATTAATATACGTTTTTATCAGCTGATTTGATGCTTCAAATATGCAGTATAGTAGATGAATTTGGAACTTTAAGATGTTTATTTTTCAGATAGGGGTTAGATCATAAGATACTTTTCTTTCTAACTGCTGTTTTGCTTATTAAAAAATGTATTTAGCTGTATTTGAATTAAAATACTTTCTTTTCCTCTTCTTACTCATAATTTAAATAGAAATACTTTCTGTAGTGAAGCGTAGTTCATCTTGCTTGCTAAATGTTCTGCCTAAAGTAACTTTTCAACTTTCATTTGCTAAATATCGATTGCAGGATTAACTACTTTGGCTCAAGTAGGGAAAGTCTTGTTTAATTATATTTTTCTGATCGATTCTCTTGAAAGCAGCACAACTCCGCTGTTAAATTGGTCTCTTGTCTGTGCTTCGTGCCGGGTTATTTGATGTTAAAGCCCCCTCCGCCATTACAGAAAAAAAGTGCCGCCCATGTACATATTTAGGCGGCAGCAAAATCCCCATCCTAGCTCGTTGCCTGCAGCGCGTGGGTGGGTGCAGCAAGAGGCTGCGATCGAAGTATTTTCGCCAGAGTTTGTTGCAATTTTTGAGTGGAGTTTTTTTTTTTTTGGTTTTAAGGCACGGCTAGAGCCTGTTTTCTTTTGGACTGGCTGCTGTCTAGCTGTCTGCTTGGTTCGTTCGTAATCAAAAGCGCTCAAAATATTCGACGCTTAATCAATTAACTAACATAATTTCGTGCAAAAGTAATTAACTACTCCTGTTGAGATAGTCGACCGACAAATGTTTGCTGTCAGTAGCGTTTAGTGTCATTCATTTTCGCCGTCCAAGCGGCGCCCACTTTGCTCAGAGCAAACTCGTTTTGTTTTTGTTGTTTCTGTATTTTTTTGGCCATCCTTTGCGAGTTACATGAGTTTTAATTTTTGTAGCGCCTTAATGGGACTTTTGGGGGCGGACAGTTGCCTAGGAGAAGATATCGAACGAAGAAGAAGAAGGATTCTTCCGCGATGCGAAATCAAAAATCAATACATAATTCTTTTGACATGCCAATCGCACATTTGTGGCATGCAACGAAGCCAACAACGACAACATGTTTGCGCGACTCATTCAGATAAAAATGCAATGCAGAAGAGCTGCGGAGCTCAGCTTGGAAGCTGGTGAACGTTGCAGGAACAAAACGACGACAAGCAGACAACAGGCAACAGTTGCAACTGTTCGAGCTGCACCTTAAAACGAGCAGCAGAAGAAAAAAAATACAGACAGTGCCCAGAGTCGAGAGTCGAGACTTGGCGAGAAGCGAACGTATGGAGTAGAGACACAGAAAAAAAAAGTGAAATCTGCTAGAATTGATCTGGGGAGTCGACGTTGTCGTGGTCGTGGCTTCAAACTGGTTCTCTAGAGGAAGTAAGAGTCAGAGTCGCAGTCTGAATCTGAGTTTGAGTCGGAGTCTGAGTCTGAGTCGCTGGTCAGAGTCTTTGCGGTTGCTGCTTCTACGACCTCAGCTCAGCTCAGCTCAGCTCGGTTTGGAGCAAGCAGCAGCGCCTTTCATTCGCTGTCAGCATCAATTGAAGCAGCCGGCCTCCCCCTCTCTGTTCTGCTGCTTCCTCACCCTCTCTCTCTCTCTCTCATGGACTGTGTCCACTCTTAGCTGCAGCTGGACAAACCCAAAAGCGCAAAAGATATATGAGCAGTGCGATGTTGTGACTACTGCCTGCTGTGCACCTGTGTGACGATGGACGCTGAACGTTGGCGATGAAGCTGAAGCTGAAGATGAAGATGGAGTCTTCTTCGTCTTCATCGTGGCTGACTCTGACTTTGACTTTGTGACTTTGAGTTGGACAACAACAGCAACATCAAAGCTGCAGCTAAACTTGTAGCTGTAACTGTAGCTCAGAGCTAAGCTGCCTGCCCTGATGGGCTTTTAAATGATGCCATTTGTTGCCATGTTGCGTGTGTTGCTCTTGCGACCGGTAGCAATAACCCTTTCTTTTCGTTTTTCTTTTTTGACCAATTGTTGGGCTATTTGCAATGCTACCAATCCAGTTAGTTCATCCCATTTGGGCCCAGCGGCGATCATTAACGCCCCAAACGCAGATCGCCGCCGTCGCAGCGGCGCTTTGAACAAAATCTTTTTTACAATTTCTGCCGAAAAAAATGTGACAACAACATCAACAACGAAAAAGGTCATCGCTACCGTCAGCATTAAAAAAAAGAAAATAAAATGTAAAAAGCAAACAAAACATAGGTACACATATTACTATATACAACAAAAACACACACACACATTCACAAAAAAGCAAATAAAAATAAATAAAACATAAAATGAGCGAGTGAGATTGTCTGGCCCCTGGCTGACTCCGACTCCGGCTCTGACTTTGACTCTGACTCTGGAGCTAGGGTCTGAGACCATTCCAGGAAACGCAGCAACTTTTTCAGAAGTGCTCGACATGCCGGAAAATAAAAACCAAAAAAGGAAAAAACCACAACTACAACGAAGCCAACTAACAAGACACTTGGACTCCGAACTACACTTGCTCTGCTGAAAAGTCAAGCTAATATAAAGTTTTTACCCGAAGCGCATAAAAAAAACAATCTAAACTAAAGAGTTAGCCAAAGGGTTAATTTAATGCTGATGTATAATTGTACAGACAAAAGTAGTATTGAAATTAATATAATTTTAAAAAAATATATATATTTCTTTACAGTTGATAATATGTACTCTGAATAGTGAAGTTCTCTGTAATCGAATTCAACAATCTCATTTAACTAGTCAATGAAATTTGAAACCCTTCGGTGAAAATCCCTACTCAACATTTCCATTTTATTATATGCCAAAACATTAGGCATTCTAATGGAAGTTTAAGTGCTTTGCCATTCGTTTTCGGAGTTCATTATCCTTTAAATTTTCACGGCTCGTTAGAGTTAAGTAGTTGTGCTCGTCTCGTGTTGCAGTTAGTTGTAATTCAGCTCATTGTCATGGTTAAGTGTTGTGTGTGATCTGTGCACGAAGCAGGCAGAGAAACACTTTTGCAAACTGTTGACGTTTGCAAGTGTGTGATAAAGGAACTTTCAAGCTCAAGATTGTAGTTGAAGTTGAAGATGAGACTTTCAACTATTGCGACTGCTGCTGCTGTTCAAGCTGTTGAAGCTGCTGCATGACCCGCTGGCAATTATTACAGGTTGAAGCTGATGCTCAACTGGTGGCAGATTCACACGACTCTGAGCCTGGCTAAGTGTTGCGACTTTGACGGCAATTAGACAGGCGCGCAACTGCCACCAACAGCGGCAGAGTCAGAGTCAGAGTTGGTGTCGGAATCAGAGTCAAAGTCAGTATGAGAGTCAACGGTAGAAGCAGAGCTCTGTGGCCTCTTGGGGGTCAACAGACCTGATGGATTGTCGGCAGACACACACACTTTGCGCTCTCTCGGCGCTGTCTCTCGCTTGTCTCTCACTTGTCTCTCACTTGCGCCTCACTCGGCTGCACCGTGGATGGTGGCCACATCACTTGCCCTCAACACACAAATCACGCACTTTTATTTGCCAGGGATTTAGTCAGAGCAGATTGCTGTAGATCGGAGTAAAGCAGCGGCCTTTTAAGGCTGCCTTGGCATGAGTTTGCAAATTGTTGCTGCTTTCAGTTTCCTGCTGCTGCTGCTGCAACTTTATGGCCACAGCAAGAGCTGTGTGTGTGTGTGTGTGTGGATAGCTCTGGGTCATTTTAGGAGTCGGTCGGAGTCCAAGGCAAATGCTTGCAACTTGAAACCTGCAGGAGCCAGCTTCAGCTTCAGCTGCAGCTTCAGCTTTGTGCAGGAGGTGTCCCAAACAGCAATGAGATTTTGCTTTTCTTATTTCTTTTTTCCTTCCTTTTTTTTTTTTTTTTTTTGGTTTTAGTGCTTGCTTCTCGTACATTTTGTGCTGTACTGAGCCAAGTAAAAAAAAAGAAACCAGTTACTGACTCCAACAACTGCTGCAACTGCGACTGCTCCTGTGGCATGCTGTAATTGATATTGCAACTGTATGTGTTCATGTATGAATGTGTGTGTTTCTGTGTGTATCTGTGTGTGCCATGTTGCTGAGCTGATCGGAGCTGAGCTGTGGTGGAGTTCAAGTTTCAGGCTCACACGTGTTGCTAATGAGACATAACTCAAACACACAACAACATTGGTACATCAAAATCAACACGCACACACACACACTCCTGTACACACATACACTCAGACAATCGCACAACTGATAACCTAATAAAGTCATAGCAATTAAGCCCTGACTACAACTACACAAACAACGAGTGTGGCGAGCAACAACTTTACTCTTCGAGTACAACTTGTTTGCCAAATCCAAAAAGTTGCCTAAAATGATGTCACTTGCCGCGACTTGGCTCGCAATTATAGCCAAAAATAAAAAGAGAAAAAAAACACACACACAACAACAACAAAAAAATATCAGTGCCGAGAACTGTCCAACTGTCGATTCAGCAGCCTTTTATTATACAATTTTTCGTCGTCTTCTTCTGCTTCGCTTAGTATTTTTTTGTTTTTTTCATTCCTCATTTTAAGTTTATCTTTTATTTTTTCTTTTGTCTGTAATATTATTATTATTTTTTAGGCCTGTTTGCCTTTTGTGTGGGTTACAAAATAATTCATTTTTTAATTTTGTGTATCCCATCTCTCACTCGCTTTTTTGAAAAATCATTATTTTAATCGTTTATTGACTTGTTTAAAGCGCCGCTAAATGTTTTTTTTCCTCTCCCCACCTGTCTCTCTCTCTCTCTCTCTCTCTCTCTCTCTTAGGTACAAATTATTGAAAATGATGGCGCAAAAAAAGAAAGACACGTATTTGTTTCATTCTTTTCATTGTTAACTATTATGGATAGCGTTCAGCTTGAAGCTTATAATTTTCAGCTAGCTCTAAATATAGTTCACATGAAGCTGGGGATTTTTTAGAAGCTTGAAAAGTTGAAGACCCATTCGGAGCTATTTTTAACGGAAAGGGTTTTTTCGAGGAAAATTAGATGGGGATAATTTCAGAAAGAAATTTGTGATAAATATAGTAAAAGAAATACTATAAAATATAAAATAAACTGGCAAAAGATTTAAAAAACTTGTATCTTTGTGATATTATGAATGTAATATGAATTTTCACAAATTTAGAAAATTCATATTTTTAAAATGTCGGGTTCTCAAACTTAAAAACTGTTTAAAAATTATTTTGAACTATAATGAAATCATTCTCTTTGGCATTTTAAAAGTTTCGCCATATTTAGTTTAAGTACTTGAAATTGAACGAATAGTCTGCTTAATTTACAAGTTTTATGTTTGCATTTAAAAGTGAATCAGTTCGAGAAACTACAACTACAAAATATATATGTATGTAGCTGCGGGTTAAAAGGGTCTCTTTGTTCATTAACATTTGAACATTAGCAGGTAAATCTTTGATCTCTACACGAATAACTTATATCTAACATAATTTGAGGCAAAAGATCTATTAGTTGACGCTGATTAATGATGCATGGCAAAATGGTAATAAAACCAAGACCAAAAAGAGCAACGTATATAAGGAGAACACAATACATAATATCGTTATTTTGTACATAATAAAATATTGAACTCACCTGCCCTTTTGGAGGCCAAGGACACAACGGTCAGCAGTTGCTTTTGTTGCTGCTGTTGTTGTTACTTTTGTTGCTGCTCATGTTGCGGCTGCTGTTGCTGCTGATGCTGCTGTTGTAGTTGTTGTTGTTGTCGCTGTTGATTTTTATTATGGGCTCTAACTTTTTGAGAGTCTCTTCTGTCTGGCGTCTGACGTTTATGAGGTGTTTTATGCCAGTCGCTGAGTCCATGTGTATGTGTGTGTGTGTTTGCAGTGCTCTCCTCTATTTGATAGCTTAGACCTTTCAACTGTTGCTGTTGAACAAGTTGGTGTTGCTGTTGCTGTTGCTTCTCCCAATTCGATAGGGTCTCTCAACGCTAATTTTTTGCTCTGCTTGACTCTTCTTCTCTACGCTGCGATGCTCCGCTGTGTTGTCCTCGCTTTCTTCTCGACTCCTCTCGCCTTCTCGTTGTGGAGCACAAAATTTGCAAGTGCTTACTAATAGAACGTTTTGTGTTGTGTTAATGAATTCGAGAGTTTTATTGACACTGTGCGCTGTGCGCTGTGCTTTTGCCGTTCTCCGTTTTCGCCGTTGACGTTGCTCATTTCTCGTTGTTTTTTTAATATATAGTTTTCTTTTTTTTTTTCGTTTTATTGTTGTTTGTTGAGTTCTTATTGTTGTTGTTGTTGTTGTTTTTTGCGCCACGTTTCTGTGCATGTCTATTTCTATTTTGCTATTGTATTATCAGTTTATCTAACACTTTTGCTTGTTGTTGTGTGTGTGTGTGTTGTGTGTGATATCTCTGGCTCGCTCGCAGCTGGCGCTATTGCCGCTCGACTGCTGTCTGCTGACTGTTGACTGTTGACTGTGTGACTGTTGCTGGGGACGAACGACGAACTGCGCGCGCCGCTCGCTGACGGTGCACTGATCGGATCGACACAAACGTGGCCAACACGACAGGTAACCACCACCAAAAGCGACGTACACAAAAAAATTCGAACGCGCCACCAACAACAGCAACAGCAGCAGCAACAACTATCGCTGGCCTGAAGCGTCGAACTAAGTCACACACTGGCTAACAAAACTCTGGAGTTCTAAGCGTACGTTTAGTTTATTTTTTTTGTATCTTTTTGCTTTGTGCTACGCGACTCGCTCGCTTGCGTTCCAATTTGCGACTTGTCTGGGCTCGTCTCTGGTACGGGGTTTTTGTAACCTCGCCGAGCTACCTCGACGGGCTGCCGCTCGACGTCGACGTCGAGTTCGTCGTCGTCGTTCTCCACAGCTCCTATGCTTGTCTCGCTCGCACATGGCGCGCTCAGTGAAGCGTATTAGCACAGGTGTAATTACCTGTTCGCTGTCGGCTCTATAGCTATCTTGCTCTTGCGCTGCCGCTTGCTCTCGCTCTCTGTGTGTAACCCACTCTCTCGCTCTCGCTCTCTCTGTCGCTCTCTGTTGCTCTCTGTCGCCGCAAATGATCATTAGCCGTGGAGTCGCTCTGCTTCTGACTCCAGTTTCGTTGGCTAAATTGTCGCCATGTGCGCTCTACTCTTGCCCTCCCTGCTGTGTGTGCCCCCAAAAAAAAACCTGAGACACAATATTGCTTAAGCAACAGCGCTTCCGACTTTTCACCAGAATTTTAAAGGTACACACACACACACACACACACAGCAGCGAATTCGCCTCACTGTTTGACCTGTTCCATGTGAACTTTGCTGGCGAATGCTCAGAGGAATGGACAGACGGATGGGGTCGGACTTCCGCTAGCAGACACCGATTGACAATTGCTTACATTGGCCCAGCTATAATTTCAATATCGTTTAAAAGCAATCTTCTTAACTGCCTAACTGCGGACTTATTATAAAGACCGGAACTAGCTACGCATCTCATCGAATCGCATCGAAGAATGTACTTTTCTAGTATCCCAACGGCAATCGGATGTTTGCCACGCGTCAAGCACCTACCTCTAGGTACCTTCATTCTTCTCCCTTTGTATAGTCTAATTGCTCATTATGATCGATCATCATCATCCTCTGATCAGGACTGGCAATGGATGCCATGCAGCTACCTTTCAATGACCGCAACTTCCGTCTTTTTTTTTAGCTTTTGCCAGCTGCATTCATGTGGAACTTTAGCAGCTACTGTTACTTAGATTGTCTATTGCTGTTTTGCTGTTGCTATTTTTCTGGGTGCTCTATGTTTTGCTTTGATTTCATTGCAAAATCATTCGCCATATTGCTGTTTTTTTTTTCTGCGCTATTTTGTTGCTGGTGTTGGGGCTTTGCAACGTCTGCTTAACGGAAGCAACCGTTAGACGATCTGTTCCCGGTGACCGGTGACTAAATGCAATTAGTTGCAGCAACAAACTGCAGCTGTTACCGCTGTGGCTGCCACATTTTGCTGTTGCAGCTTTCCATTTGACTAAGCAGCCAACAAACAACAACCGCTGAGGAGCTGTAAATGATCCCGGCTAAATATTTACCTTCCTCTGACCACCAGGCTTCTATCATCCCATAATTCCCCAAAAAGTATAACACTACATTTAGCTTACATCCTTAATATCTTTGGCTTTACTCCATTACTAATCTATTTATTGTCTTTTCACTCCCATTAATTTATCAATGCTCCCAAATCGATTCTCATTGCCAATTGGCTTTCCTCTCTTTGAACTCTGATTCATTGTTTTAATAGTATTTCTTGCAATTTTTCGCAAATAATTTGCTATTAAAGCGAGCTAAATCAATTTGATATTTATACGCAAAACTTATTCAAAACGCTTTTCAATTATGTTGAGCATATTTTTGTTCTATTTCCATTTTCTATTTATATTTCTATTTTTTTCTGTTATTATTAATCAGCTCTAGATTTTAACAAAATTGAATAAAAGATTTTAAAGATTTTCTTATTGGTAATTCATAAGGCATTTCATTACTGCTTTCTAGTTAAAGTTACGTTGCGTAATGAAAATAGTTTTTAAAATGTATAAGTACAACCTCAAACTCATAATCATTGTCCACTATAACTTCAGAACAAAATAGATCCAAGCAAGATTTATTTTAAACAAAAATAAATAAAAATAAATCTCAATTATTTCTTTAACAACAGAAAATTGTAATAAACAAATGAATACACATTTCTGCAAGACTAGACCAGTTAAGAAAATAAACTTTATAAAAATAAATAAATAAAAAATTTTTGAATTAGAGTTGCGTACTACTCGTATAAAAGAATATGTTTTCAAAATTTTATGATTTACTCATGAATAAAATGTTAATACGTCTGTGTTCGTTTAGTTTAGTTAAATAGGTGTATCATTAGCTAGTTCAGTGTGAGTGTATTCAAAAGGTATTTGGATTATGAGTGATGAGCGTGCAAGTATTCGTTGAGATATTTTTAGAATTTTAGTAACTACACATGACTATAATGCGACTAATCTATTGTTGTTTCAACAGTCAGAACAGTTCGTTAGGCGCATTGCAATTTGGTTGTGGGATGTAAACAAGAGAGTACAAGACTACAAGTTACCGTGTAATAAATATTCCCGAGAATGTGGAATTTTATTTTATTAAGTCTGGTATCCGTCAAATTTATTTTTATGTAAATCGATTTTTGTTTCATTTTTGTGTGTACTAAAGTTTTTATAAGCTCAAATTTGAATTAAATTAAATAGGGTATAACAGGCATATTGCATAACGTTATTAGTTCTACTTTGCTACAATTCTACGTTTTGTGAATTTTATATTTCATTTCTGTTTCGAAGTTTTTTCGATAATACTTATAATAATACTTATGTTTAACAAATATGACTGAATTTACAGGGTATAACTAGTTTTTTGACTAGCTGTTCATCTTGTGTTCGATAAATACTTTTTTAGTATTTACTATATAAAATGCCATAATCTTCTACTTTTGCTACAAATTTACTTTGTTTGTATTTCACATTTCATGTCAGTTTAAGAGTTGTTGCAAGCTTACTTATATAATACAAATATGGGTAAATTTGCAGGGTATAACTGGCTTTTTGGCTAGATGTTCATCTTGTGTTCGATAAATACTTTTTTAGTATTTGCTATATAAAATGTCATAATGTTATACTTTTGGTACAAATTTAATTTTTTGGAATTTCACATTTTTTGTTCGTTTTAGAGTTGTTGCAAACTTACTTATACGAGTAAAAAACAAATATGGGTGAATTTACAGGGTATAACTAGCTTTTTGGCTAGCTGTTCGTCATATGTCAGATAGATACGTTAACAGTATTTACTATATAAAATGCCATAATGCCCGTGTATTCGAAACTCATGCGTTTTTTATTTTATTTTATTTTGTTTTATTTTTTACATTGTCATCGAACCGTGACGGCGCGTTGTTATTGTGCGATCTGTCGGTTGTGCGATGGTGTGTGTGTCTGGTATGTGTGTGAGTGATGTACCTGTGTGTGGCTCAGAGTCTAACCCCCGGTTTGATGATCTAAGTGTAGAACATGCGATAATGTTTATGGCCCTCTCTCTGTGGCTGCTTTATAGGGGTGCACAGCCGTTCACTATCTCTGAGCCTGCATGACAGACGACAGACAACACAACACACAACGAAAAACAAAAAAAAAACCCAAAATAAAATTATAGAAAAAAGTAGTTAAAATGTGCAATGGAATAAGCCAGAAATGGGCGCTACTGTGCGCCGGATCTATAGCTATGTATGATCGAGAGAGAAGGGATAATTAATTATGCCGTGGGTGCTGCTGTTGTTGTTGTTGTTGTTACTGTTACTGTTGCTGTTGTTGTTGCTATTGCTGGTGACATTTTGCAGCTTGTCTTGATAAGGAAATGACGCGGCATTAAATAGCAATCTATAGAGTAACTCGAATTCGAATCAACTCCAACAACGGAAGCAAAAAAAGTACTTTCTGTCATCTCAGCAGTTAATGCTCCAATTTCGTATACACAGACACATGATATATATGTATTATAGAGGTATAAAAGTCTCTAGCAGTATGTTTCTAAGCATGACTCAGTCAGCTCCCCTAACCACTCTCCACTATCCACAACTTTCGCCCCCTCTCCTCACTTGGAGCTGCTTCCCCTTGACATTTCGTTTCGACAAATTGTGCAATTGCTTCGACTCTTTTCTGTTTCTGTTGTTTTGGCTTTTGTGTTATTGTTTTCGTTGCATTAGTTTGCAATTATTGGCCAAATGCAATTGCAAATTGCATTTTGGGAAAGCTGCAACAATTTCGGGTGAAAGTTGCAACATGTGTGAGCGCAGCAGCAACAACAGAAACAACAGCGGCAACAGCTGGCGTCAATCCTCAAAGCCTCTGCAGTTAGTTTTAGTTAGTTTTCTGTCTGCTTCTCCTCGTTTCGATACAGTTCTAACTAACGAGCTTTCACCAAAACAGGAAAAAATCATTTTCAAGAACTTCCCGTAGAACTTCAAACTTCAAACGAACTAACGGATGTTTAGTCGAAAAGCAAAAACAGGCCCAAATCTGTTGTGCTTTGGGCCAAAAAGGGGGCCAGGCGGGTCAAAAGCAATTGACCGCACAGCAGGAACAGCAGCAGAGAAAAAGGGCTTCAGCTTAATGTAAAGTTGGCACGGCAACAACTACAAAACACTAGTAGCCTGCTACCAGAAACAATAACAATAACAATGATAAAAAAAAATATAATAATAATAATAATAATACTATAATAATCATAACAACAACAATAAGCCAAACATGTATGACCATTTTGACCACATTTAAGTGAAGTCATCAAAAAACAGAATTCTGTGAAACTTTTGCCGCTGCCCGACATAAAACCCAACCAAAAAAACACAAAAAAAAACACTGTAAAAAACAAAAAGTAAAAAAGAAAACAGAAAACAGAAAGAGGATTTCTTAATTACTAGGGGCCAGTCGAGCGGCCAGCAAAAATACAAAATAAAAAAAGCGGTGCGTTTAGGGTCAGTTTCTTGTAGTATTGGCCTCATCATAATTACAGGGCAGTTCTTTGCTCCATAAGCCGGGGCCAATGTGATATGTCGCGCTCTATTGCCAGAGCTCACTGTCTCCGACTCCGACTCCGACTCGGACTTCGACTTTGACTCCTCCTCCCCTCGTTCTTCCCTCTCTGAGGCAGCTCCTGTTATGAGCCGACAATTATTTTACGAGCTAACTGAAACTCTAACAACAACAAGTACAACTCACGACAATTCTGTGATCCCAAAATGGGTTCTTTTCTTTTACTATTTATTTTTCTTTTTTTTTCTTTTTTTTTGGTATTTTTATACTGTCAAATTCTAGTTATGCCGCCGTTTGCCACTGTCTAACGTTACGGCTGGCTGCCTCAACAGATCTGTGATAGCGAAATAAATTTTTTAAATGCTGCGCATGTGCGACAACAACAACAACAACGAAAATAACATTAACAGCAACAACCACAAAACGACTACCACAAATGTCACCCAAAACAATATAATTTTTCTCTGTTTGTGTGTCTCTTTTTTTTGAGAGAAAAGCGTTTAATTTTTGTGGCTGAAATTGTTACGATTTTCCAGCATTTAGCCCGAAGTTGCAAGCTGCAAACCTGCAGCTTGAAGGCGTTCTCTGTTCCGCCCTCTCGATGCTTTCATGCCACATTGCCGCAGTCAACGGAGCAGAAAATAAAAAAAACAAAAATGAAGGAGAAATATATCTAAAGCATGTGCAACAGGTCCACCGCATATAGTGAACTACTTATGTATGGCGACTTCTTCGAAGATCCGCAGAGTGCCGCAGATCGTCAGGTTGTGGCAGGTTCGTTAGGTTGCCCTAGGTTTTTGCCTCTCGGTCCCTCGATGACTATGATAATAATTTAGACTCTTATCGCTCAAACATGCAATATGGCTGAACGGCTGGCTGCCTCAGCAAACCTCAAAGCTGACTGTTCACTGCTGCTGACTCCTCATTGTGGCAACGACTCGGCAAATATTTTCCGCTTCTGCTGCTGGAAATGGAAAATTGTAAAAAATTATGTGCTAAACACGCAGCTTGCAAATGGCTTGGCAAGTGGTACAGTTACCGCAAAGCTTTAGCAGCGCATTCTTAACTAATACTTTCCACACTGCGCTACAGAAAATATGACTGTTTATGGAGCTTACTATCGATAGCAAGCATGCACGCTACTATCGATATCATACAGTTGACATAGACAAGTTATCACATATAGTAAGCATAGAAGATATTGTTGTCAAACTAGAATTTAAAGATACCTGATTTATATTATCAACAGTACATTTATTATTGAAATTTATTTATTTTATTTTCTACTTATTTATATATGAAAGGGCTACACATTATTATCAAATTATGAATAATAAACCAGTCATTAAAAGTTACTCAATAGATTTGACACAGAATGCAAATAGTTAATGAAATTACTAACTGTCAAATTTTGTAAAATATTTAAACGTTTTAAGGAGTAAGCAAAGCTATTGATTATAGTTACACAAAGCTATTGATTATTTAGAATTTCTGTCATCATCTTATTGATTATCAAAACGAAAAGCTTGCAAAATGACATTCAAATTGCTATAATTACAAAGCACTACTTCATCGATCATTTAGGATTTGCTATATTATTACTAGACCTCGAATTTTGCACATTTTCATAATTGTATTTCCTTAAAACATGAGTTGAAAAAAATATATATTTTTAAACGAAAATAAATATTATTAATTGATGATATTATTGCTCTCAATCAAAAGTATTTTTCAATAACTTTCTAAATGAACATAACTGAAAATGTATAATTCTTAAAGATTCTCATTATTTTTAAAGTTCATCCAGACATTCCACTTTGGTAACATTGAAGTAACATTTCTTTGCATTTTCTCATCTAAAATTATTTTCTTATTTTTCTCTTTTTTTAAGTATTACCATTCCATGGGTTTCACTTTGAAGTAAGTCATAAAAGATTATCACTTGGCATTAAAAATCTATTAAAGATTTTTGAAAATTCTTTTCATAAATTTGAAACATGCAGCTTAGTGTCTACCTAGCGTTAGATGGCGCCAGTTTAGCGTTTCAATTAAAGTGCAATAACAACTCTATTATCGTGCAATAAGCCAATATCAATAAACGTCATCGATTTGCCAGCTGCTCGAGCTGAGTATCTGCCAGATACAGATTCGAAGCCGAAGTCGAAGTCGTACTATGTGCAAGATGACGTGAGATATGAAACGCTCTAAAAACAATAAAAGCAGAAATCAATTTTCCACTAAAGTGCAGCGGCAAGTTGCAAGTTGGACAAGTGCCAGGTTGCAGGTTGCCGTTGCAATGATGCGTGAACGTGTTGAGGTTGAAGTTGTTGTAGTCGTCGTCGTTGTTGTGGTTGTTGTTGTTGTTGTCGTTAGTTAGCTACCGATTGTTGTTCGGATTGTGTGGCAGGCTAACACCTTAAATGGTAGCCAGGCCACTTGCTGACAAGCTCGAGTAACTCGAGAGCCTGTGATTATCTCTGAGCTCGAGAAATATTTATGAACTGATGGCCGAACGCACAATCATTGATGAGGATGCAACAGCAACCACTGCAGCAGCAGCTTCTTAACTCTGATCTTATCTCTGCCCCAGCTCTGGCCACAGCTATGGCCACTGGGTATTGATATTAACACTGAAGCATAGACCACGCCATCTTGCCGCAAAAGTATTGCTGGTTGATGGCTTAGCAGGAAGCACGCTTTGTAGCTGCAAAGTACATACTATCTTATGGAAATTCATTTTACCCAACAAAAAATTATGAATAACAGCAGCAGCAAACGCAATTCTTTTGAGGGGTCGGGCTGTTGTTGCTGCTCGAACAACAGGTGTAATAATTGAAACCGCGCGCTGCTTGGAAAACGCTAATCACGCTGCTGGCTTTCAATCTGACTCTGTCTCTGACTCTGCCTCTGCCTTTGACTCTGACTCTGACTCTGGCTGTGGCAAATTATGAGGCAGGCGTCGTTGTCTCGCAGCTACTTCAAGATGCGAGCACATTCTGCACTTGACTTGGCTTTGCGGTTACGCTCGCTGATTTCTTGGGCATTATCGCAGTCAGCAGCTGTAAAATTACAAAAGTCAGAGACGTAGAGACACACGCTGCTCTCTTGCGAATATAACTCATACGCCGCATAGCACGTCAGTGTTTCAACTCGAGTGTCCTGCTTGATGCTTTTCCCACGCTCTGCTCCTGAACCTGGACCTACCTTAATTAGCGGTCAGCCAAGCGTGCTCATTTGTCGCACCTGTGCACACCACACACACAGACACACAGACACATAGTTAACGCTTTTCTCGGTGGTTGCCTCGCAGGGAAATGACTTACGCATTTCAAATGAAGCAAACGAGAATTTACATATCAATCGCCCAAAATGAAACAACAAAATTGCGCCTCATGCTGATAATTATCAGCGACCATGAGTGTGAGTACCCGTATGAGTACCCGTATTCATGAATGTGTCCGTGTGTGTGTGTGTATTCATTTCGTTGTGCGCCAATTGCAATTGAATTGAAGAGCAGCCGGCCAGAGGTCACAGACGATTCACACACACACACTTACACACATTCAACTGAATTATCTGGAAGCTACACTGAGCAACACAACATAACACACGTGGGGTGGATAAACACAATGATTAAGCAAACCGTACACAGCACAACAAGTTAAGGGAAGCTCTTAATGAGAATTAATGCAATTTAAGATGCGTTTAAGATATGGGAAAATAATACCAAATATAAGTTAATAAGGTAGCAGTGAAGAAGAAAGAATGAACTGGTTAAATTATTCAGCACTTAATTCAGGGATGTGGCTTTAACTGCAAAGAATATATTTAATAATATGCAGATAAAACTGAAAATAAATTAATATTTAATATATATATATGTACTTATAAAGTAAATATGGGTAATTCTCTGGCGATAAACGTCGCGTGCGACACTATTTACAAAAAGGAAACAATTTTAAAAATAGGTAAAGATTGTTCTTGTAGATCTGTTGTACGATAAAATATATAAATTTGCTAATTATTTGTTTTTTGTATAAATTTGATAATTTTGGCAATTATGTTAAAACAAAAAAATTGTTCCCAATTCATTCTTAGCTTTAATTAAACTGCCAATCAAAACCTACAAGATTCATTTTTACTCAAAATAAAAAATGCTATCATCATCACTCAATAAGTCGACTGACTAAGATAGAAAAATACAATTTTACAACCAAATATGAGGATAATTCCTTAAAAAAAAATCTACTTCAAGGATAATATAATTTTTTCAAAACTTGTCTAAGCTTTAATTTCAATGTTAGTAGAACAATTTATCGTTCTCCTCGAAATAAAACTCTTTCTTAGCATTCACATCTTCTTTCGTGCTGAATTGTTGAACTGACTGACATTTTTTTGAGAAGTTCATAGATGAGCGAAAAAAAACAATGAAAATATATCGAGTGTGGAATAAAAATATATGCATATATTACTACAAAATAATAAGGTATAAACAAATCCCAAGTTATTATAATAAATAACAGATACTTACCAGAAACTAGTTCAGTTTGTATGTTATATCTGCAATTTACAAGATACAAAATGAAGTGTAATTTAAATAATAAGTATATTTTGAATTGTAAGTAATCAAGTATTTCGAATATTATTCTTAAAGTGGAACTAAGTTCAAAGGCAGCTACTGTTAATTTACATATGAGGAGTTTAGAACCTGTTGCTTGGTGTAATTGCAGCGACCACGCGACGCGTGAGATCAACGGCGTCTCAGAGTCAGTCAGAGAGGTGAAGGCGAAAGGGGAAAGGGGTGAAACAAGTGGCAAAGAGACAGAGTGTGCACCTGTGTGCAACGCGCACAAAATAATGCAAATTATCGGCTAGAATTGCACGGAATGGTCAGGTGCTGGCAGATGTGCAGATAGTGCTACAAAGACTGCACTCATAATTGAGTTGCAAATGCGGCGGCTGAAAGGCGGTGTCGATGGGTTACCTACCACCTTATCCCCTCCTCCTCCTTCCCCCTCTTACCGTTCCACTTCCCCCTTCTAATCCACACACACACACAGTTCAGGTCTTGAACTTGAGGTTCCCAGGCCTGCTGTGTGTGCTGCTAGCCAAAGCAACGACGGGAGCGCTTACATTTAAATCACCTAATGCCATTTGAAAAAGCAAAGAAGGAAAACAACATCAAATTTAAATACGCCCTTTCACAGATAATCATCATAATTATCTTGCAACAATAAATAAAATACGAGTGTATATCTAAGCAAATTACAACAATTAAAGCCAAAGCTAACGCACAGTTAGACAACACCCAAAAGCACAAAAACAAAAACTTATCCAGGCGAAAGCGACCGATTACCAACTAACTATATTTTTTTGTTTTATTTTGTATTTTTGTATAAGACTTCCATACTCTTGCGGTATGTAGATGCATAGATACATATGTTGCGTATATATTACATTGTAGGTTGTACATTGTACATTGTACATTGTACTATCCACTATACTACATAATAAACATAATTTTCACACGCGTTTCATTTTCGAGGCGCACACACACAAATTAGGCAGAAAAACACTGCGAGAGACCCAAAAAGAGCCCCAAAAACGCGAGCAAATGCTTCAGCTTGATTTCGAATGCGAGGTGCGCTTCACAACTTGCTTACAACTATTTTACAGAAAGAAATTATTTATTATTTAAGGAATTGCTTAAAGTACTTCAGTAAACATCAAATTTCTAAATAAAATTTTAAGGAAGTTGACTTAACTTACAAACTTGCATATCGATTTCTTTATAATTAAAAATAAATAATTAACAAATAACTCAATTAACTTCTTACAATTAAGGAACAAAGGCTTAAAAACCTTACTTAGAAATTTGTATGCTAAATTTGCATTTTAAAATTAAAAACATTTTATTTTAAAATTAAAATCTTGATCTTGTAACAACTTTCTTTATAGGACACAAATGAACAATAGATAACAATAAATGCAGCAATAATTTGTTTTCTGACAACAGAAAATTTCTTGGCAAAAGTTTCTTCGTAGTTTATAAAAGGCAAAATTTTGCAGGACAATTATTAATATCGTATTTTCGAAACCTTTCATTTGTAATTTGCTCAGTAACTTTTAAAGTATTAAAGTATTTACTTATCAAACTCATTATCAAAGTTGTGCAAAATATCATATTATGCAATGCAATTATTAGAACATGATGCATTAGACAAAAATCATTATTAAAAACAATTCAAAAAATTCTAAAATTCTTATTTATAAGTAAATAATACAATATGCATTAAAAGTTTCTAGATTCTCATTAATTTCACAAATTGTATATAACATGAATTAATGTTTTTCATTAATGTCACAAGTAGTTAAGAAAGAATACAAAATGAATTTAAATAACACAAATTCCCATTAATGTCACAAACTTGTCAAATCGCCCATGTAACTAGTTGTTATAACCATTGTTGAAATTATTGTTTGTAGTATTGTTGTTATTGCTTCTATTATTGTTGTTGCTATTGCCTGTTGGTGGTGTCAGAGTTGTTGTTGTTGTTATTGTTGTTGGAGTCGGAGTTGCGTGGTGCGACGATGACGACGACGAGTAAGCCCAATGCCCAATGCCTCAAAAGCGGAAACTCATTGGCAACGCTTCGTTGCGTAAATTTCTCGACGCGACTTTTCGGCCAACAGGTTAACAAAAAAAGTAAAATAAAATAACTGACAAAAACAACTACAAAAAGACTGCAAAAAAAACACAAATCTGACGCCAAAACCACCAGCAAAATGGCGGAGCAGAAAACAACAACAAAACGGCGAAAAAAAGAAGGAAAAAAAATGTTTTAATATTTCAGTTACGCTTCGGCAAGCGGCGACATCGCGATAGGCAGGCTCTGCATAGACTTCTTGAAAAACAGCAAAAAAAAAATAAAATAAATAATAACAACAACAACAAGAAGAGCAAGAGCAACATGAGCATTTCAAATTTGCCGGAGCGAGACAGTTAGTGTGTGTCTGTGTGTGCCAGAAGGAGATAGCGCTAATAGGGGGAAGTCAGTAAAGCCGCAAAACAAAGGGTAAATCACGGGGCCCATAGATCTAAAACAGATTCGGATCTCGTGCCAAGTAACCACAAAAAAAGGTAGAAGACATGTTGATGTTGACTGTACTCTGTGTTGTATTTGCTATACTCGTATATATGTGTATATATAGACCGAACACCTGAGCATTTCTTTATGGATCTTGAGCAGAAAACCTATCGCGGCGTAACGTCATTAAAATTAGTTGAGATATGTTAGTTGGCTATAGCTGAGTTAAGATGTAAGGGTTCCCGATTGCCACTCTTCTGAGCTACCCCAGCAAACACGCAAGAGGGACGGCAAGTCATGCGCCCATATCGCAACAGTTTCTAGTTAGTTCGGTTAGCTCTTCTTCTTTCTATAGCCATGACTATAATCGGAGTGAAGAGGAGTGGAGTGGAGTCGCAATTGTAGCTGTTCTATTGGTTACGCTTCGCTGTCGGGGCAATGATGATAATGGCGATGTCGAATTTGATTTTGATTTTGGTTACTTCTAGGCCTCTATGGTTTCTACGCCTGGAAAGCTTCGTTGTTGCACGCCGAGATTCTCACGTAATTAGTGCCAAGAACAATAACAACAACTACAACAGCGAAAGCCATATAATTAGCCCAGCTGCGAAGAAGAGTAGCTCAGAATTATTCATAGTTGCAGTAAAGATGAAAAAAAGCGATTCGAAACAACAAAAAATGGAGCATATATGTGAAAGAGAGAGAGACAAAAATTGTTATAGAATAAAATAGCATACAGTAGATTGTGCTACTATAGTGCAAGATACGCAGGTGCTTCGGGTCGCTGGGCCACCCCAGAGTTATGCCAGCGTTGAACCAGCTGCGATTCTCAGTTAACCGTTTAATGACTTTTCTTTTGTGCCGATGCCATTAGAAGATTTCCCACATCCTATTGTCTCCGCTGCCTTCATTCATCAGCACATCATCAGTGCAACTCTCTCTCTCTCTCTCTGTGTCTCTGTGTCTCCCTCTGTCTCCCATTTCCCATCACATGTGCCACGCCTTGTCTCTGTCTCAATTATCAACAACTTCTCATCTGAGCGACAAGTGCAGTCCATAAAAAATCCCAAAGACTATAATATATTTTTATAGACTTTCAAAAAGGCACTCAATAATATGCCAAAGGCCAAAGGCTTGCCATAATTTAA
Organism: Drosophila nasuta; assembly: GCF_023558535.2. NCBI lineage: Eukaryota > Metazoa > Arthropoda > Insecta > Diptera > Drosophilidae > Drosophila > Drosophila nasuta. The sequence goes on along the minus strand of NC_083455.1, from coordinate 11,383,404 downwards.
TAAATTGAAAACTTCATAAACCTACTTATAAATTTATCCTTATTGTTTTATTTTATGTGATCAGATAAATAAAAATCGAAATAAATAAATTAAATTGTTTGTTCCAATTTAAAAAAAAGCTTATCTTATAAAATTAAAAAAAACGCTTTCCAATTTATAAAATAGTAGTAAATAAAAGAATAAATAATATACACATAAAATGAATGCTGATAAAATTTTACTAAGTTTATTATATTGATAATTGAAAAGCATTCAAAAGCAATTAATCACACCAAAAGTTAAAAGTAACTAATTTAAAATAAAGAGCTAAACAATGTTTGCCTGATACGGCGGACTTATCAACTTGTTGACCATCATTCTATAATTACACCTTAAACAACTTTCAGGTGTATTTTTTGGATAAATAATGAAAATGCTCGAATCCATAAGGATTTGGAGCTAGTAAATTTTCTGTACTGGAAAAAATATATTTTTCTTTTTCTTTAAAATTAATATTTTTCTTTAAAATTAATTATTAAAATTCTTAAATTTGATTTAAAAACAGTGTTTTATAGAAATTCTAAACCCAATATCCTTTCGTTATCGCCAATGAATAGGGGGAGCTATTGCATAATCGTTCGCATATACTTTACAGAAATTAAGCTATTTCATGTCGAATTTGTTTCATTGATTTTGCTGAACACTTGAAGTCTAAAAGTCTAATTTTCCTTGGCAGAATCTATTCATTAAATACTCACTCTTGACGATATAAATACTGCCAATAATTACATAGTATTTGTGCCGAATCGAGCCAAGGATTCAATTGAATAGACAACTATGTTCGAGCATTTCTTGCATATATAGGAATGTGAGATAGATAAAAATATAAAAGTATTATGCATAGTAGTATAACGAAAGAAATAACATTTTTCCATAGAAAAAAAAATGCATAAAATACAAATATAAGTAAAAAATATTTGTTAAAAAATTAATTTACCTTTTGTTATCTTAATTATCTGAATAAATTGTATTTTATTTAATAATCCATAAGAACTTTAGTTATTATTGTATCAAACTGAAATCGTTACTTTAGCTTTAAACTTACGCTTCCTATTCCATGGAATGATATCAAGTGGTGCTGAAAAAAAATATAGTATAAAAATATAGTATGCGGACAGATAGATGGACAAACGGCCATAGCTATATCGCCTGTATATATCCATACTTCATGTCTATGCTTCTGTCAATATCTATACTTCTATACTTCTGTCTATCTATACTTCTGTCTATCAATACTTCTGTCTATACATCATGGGGTTGGAGATGGGTCCTTCTGCCAGTTCCATCCATTTGATACTGGCACAAAGGAATTCTCAGTCCGCTGATAAAATAATTTATGCTGCCTCTCTTAAAGTCGCTTTACTTCTAAATAAGTAGCTTATACTTACTTATATCCTGTCTATTTCTTGCGAGTCCTATATCAATTTAAAGGACTTAGTAAAGACTCTTAATCTCCAAAAGGTAAACTTGGTAATTCTTGTAGTTCACGAATTATCCTAGATTTCGTGATTATACACTTGTCTGATTAAGACGCTGACCAAAAAATTACAAGTGTCGGATTCCATATTTTTTTAGAAGCCCATGATGCAATACATGTATTTTGAAAATGTGACAAGAATAATAAGACATATAAAACATTTTCAAAACAGGACATTAGTTTTTTTTTAGCATAACTCGGCTAAATACTGCTCGGCTAAAATCTAGTAATGAGGGTAACCAGGATGGCAATGAAAGATTTTAAAGAATGAAATATTATAAAGAGAAATTGTTACATAATTAAAAAAAGCATCTCTTACTACTTAAAGAGCAATTCTAATTTTCATCAATATAAACCGATGACGGACTTATAATACACAAATTGTTTACATATCAGACAATCCTGTATGATCCTATAATTCTTGTGACAAGTGAAGCGCGGACATTCAAATTGACCTTGTAGTTCTCGAGTTCTCTTGGTATTTGCGATTTCTACCACATTTTCAGAGCGGCTTTAGCAGTATTATCTAACTGCCTAAAAGTATACCCCAAAATAATAAGAACACGAATGGAAATGCTCATATATAAATCAGAAATTATAAACTGTAGAGCTATGCAAGCTTAAACATTTTAAACTCTTTCTAATACATAATTTCAAAATTAATTAATTTCAAATAAATCTACTATTTAAATCATGATTACAGATTATGTACGAGATTTGTTTTCAACACACTATCACAAACATCAATTAATGCGATTAAGGCTGATAAGAGATGGTACTTTTACTGTGAGAAATTTGTTTCAGTTGCGACAAATATAAACAATTAGCGACTCTCAAGATTCGAGTGTTTGCCGCTCCGACTTAAACTTATCAGTTGCTTTTGTCAGCTATCGAGCCATCAGAGTTGAGAGAGCAGTTTCAGTATATTCCGAGCATTCCTCGACAATGGATCAGTGCAGGCGGAATATGAGCAAATTGCAATTTGCATTAATTTTCACGCTTATTTGGCAGAGCAGAGCAGACTCCTCAGATCCCTTCCTGCTACAGACCCAAAGGTAAAGTATATTGTTTTGATCTGTAGATTGAAGAGATATTAGATAAACTAACATTACTTTTTGTTATTTGTTTGCATAAGCTTACCCTCGGATTTGAACTTTATGCCCAGTCTGTCCAATGGACATTTGGGTTACACGGTCTTTGGAGATGCCATCTTCATGAATGGCGTGTACAATGGCGCCACTGGGAACAGCAAGCGTGCGAGAATTCCCAACTGGATCAACATAAATGCCGAGATCTGCGATCGCTTTGGATGCGAACAAGCAACTGACATTAGCTATGAGATGAATCTGCGTGATGGCTACTTTCATTACACGAAAAGCTACGCTTCCATTGGCATAACGCTGGAGCAACGCACGTATCCACATCGTTATTACAATCGCGCTTTGATCTACGAAGTGCTGGCCACACGACATGCGACATCCACATTTATCAACTGTAAGAATTAAATCAAATTAATAACTATATTAAGCGTACTAATATATACTCACAAAGCAGCACCGCGATTTCTAAAGCTGACACAGCAACCCGGCAACGCCAGCGATGCCTTTGACTTTGTGGTGATCAACAATGGCAGCGATGCAGTTGAAAATTATCGCCAGTTACGTGGACGCACCCGTATCGTGGAGTTTGAGAAGTTTCAGCCGCAAGCTCATGAGATTCACGTGGCATTCAGTGAGTCCCTTGAGCAGCCACGTCAAGTACCTTGGCCCACATGGCAAGCTCAACTGCAGCATCGCGTTGCCATCTGCTTGGATCGCGTAGAAAGTGTTGCACTCAAGGAATTGCAGGATGTGATGCGGCTCAGTGACGCCGCCTTGCTGGCAAGCCACACAAAGTTGTGGCATGAGTTTTGGCAGCAGCATTTCTCCATCGAAATCACAGGCAATGCTCTCGAATTATCGCGCATTGTGAATGCTGGCATCTTCTATTTGGTCAGTTCGCTGCCCACGCTAAGCAGCAATCAACCGAACGATCCATACTATGGCTTGAGTCCCACTGGCTTGGCACGCGGCAATCTGGAGGCCGACTACCAAGGTCACAACTTTTGGGATACGGAAATCTGGATGCTGCCGGTGGCCACACAGTTTGGCTACGACTATGGCAAACTGCTGCTTGAGTACCGCTTCAGCCATCTGAATGGAGCGCAATACAATGCCAATGCAACGGGTTACAAGGGTGCCAGGTGCGTCTAAAGTCCTTTTTACTTTTTTTTACAAGTATTTCTGTTATAGATTCCCCTGGGAAAGCGCCTACACGGGCACGGAAGTGACCAATCCCTGCTGTCCCGAGGTGTCACAACAGGAAATACACATCTCACCGGACATTTCGTTTGCGCTGCAAAAGCTTTTTGCCCAATCCCAAGATTACAATTGGCTCTGTGAACGCGCTTGGCCAATTGTCGCCGAGGTGGCCGACTTTCTGTTTAGCCGAGCGAGCTGTGAAGCGAATGCTTGTCACTTTCACCAGGTGATGGGACCCGATGAGGATCATGCCAACATCGATGACAATGTCTACACCAATGCTGTGTCCAAGATCGCACTCGATTTTGCTGCCTGGACAGCTGACAAATGCGACAGCAACACCAACAATTCAGCACGCATCGCAAATTGGCAACAGCTTAGGGATCAGCTGGTCATTTTGTATGATGCACAACTGGATTATCATCCGCAGCATTTGGGGTATCAGTTGCAGGCCATTGTGAAGCAGGCAGACACCATATTGCTTGGTTATCCACTGCAATTCGATACTAGTTCAACGCATTTGAATGATTTGCATTACTATGCGAATGTGACACGAGAATCGGGTCCAGCTATGACCTGGTCCATGTTTGCAGCCAACTATCTGGGAACCGCAGAGTTTAGTCGTGCCGATGAGTATTTTACACGCGGCTATCAGAGCTATGTGCGTCCCGAGTTCAAAGTATGGAGCGAAACGCCCATTGGTTACGATGGCTCTGCCAATTTTCTAACTGGCATTGGAGGTTTCCTTCAAGCTCTAATCTTTGGCTATGGTGGCCTCAATTTTGCTCGCGTCCATGACACGTTGCAGCTGCAATTGACCACTGCCAATGTGCCACCAAATGTACAGCAGTTGCAGGTGAAGTACATTCAATTTGCAGACAGCAAGTGCAGTTGGCAATTCAGTCATGAAAACTCAACAATGAATTGCTCTGGTCCGTCGACGCAGCATTTCGAACTGATCCAAGGCAACAAACACACGCAGCTGGGCAGCAATTTTACAGGTAAAAAGAACTTATGTAAGTAGATACTTAACTTTTACTTAAACCTAGATCGTTGCAGTGACACTAAACAGAGGAGATTTACCATTGCAAATTCTACTGCTAAACGCCGATAAAACATCTCAAGCTTAAACTGTATTAATTTGACAAGGATTAAATAAACATACACACGTAATTTGTTATTCGGAATTATTCAAGATTTATAATTGTTTTTGCCTAAATGCTGCTTATTTTTGTTTGCGAAAAAGTTTTACAAATATCTCAATAAATACACTACGAAATCTTAAATAAACTCATTTGAAAACAAAAATAAGAGGAGGAAGGTGAAATAAATTTGTACAATTAAAAGAGATTGTTTACCAATAAATGTGAAGTTAGTAACTTCTTGTGTGAAGGGATCTGAACTCTAAACTAATTGTGAACATTGTTAGTTTGTTTGGTGATTTTGGAAGTAACTATTGCATTGCGTTGTGGAAAGTGTTAAATTGTTGTAGGAGTCGGAACTAATTATTTAAACTTTGATATTGAAGCACCGCTGACGCCTGCGGCATTCTTGTTGCTGCCACTGAGCACCACATATGGTGTTTTGGTCTCCTTTTGCTTCTGCTGTAACATGGTTAGCGTGCAGAGCGGGGTATCCGTTGAGCTCATCGTTTTCATCAACTGGAAGAAAAATACAATTAGTAGTTGTTATTGAATATTATTTACATTTTGAACTTACGCCATCCTGCTCCATTTTCTTGAGACGCTTCTCGATCTTGTTCTTGCCGGGACCTTTGCCGTGGAACTTGTGTGACAAATAGCGGAACGCCTCTTTGAGGTTTAATATGCGACCATTGTCATCAATGTAATCAAGCTTAACATTCGGCTTAAATGTCTCCTTGTCCTTAAAGTCCATAATGGGACCAGCATGGAAGCGATCACGTCGCCCAATCTTGTCCTCCTCGCTGCAATACAAAAATTTGTATTTAATAAATATTCAATGTAAAGAGAGTCAAAGCAATTATCTTACCCGGCTGCCTTGTCTTCAATCGAATAGTTTTTGGCCTGCAGATGAGCCATTTTTGTGTTGCTCGGCCGATTCTTTTCCTCTTTCTCGAGATAACCCTTTGATAGAGCTAAACGCAAAGCATTTGCAACGCCAGCACCCACATCGGGCTCCTCATCCAAAATGGCACGCTCTTCGACATCATCGCCCAAATTGTCTAAATCAGCCGGTTGCATAACTTCATCAGGATTCACAGAATTCCATGTGCCATGACTTAGTGTAGGCTCCTCGTGATTGCCATCCATATGCTCATCCATGGCATCATTATTATCAAAGTCCATCATATCATTGGAGTCCTCATTTCGATTACCAGCCATACCATAAGTGGGTATATCGCCAAGTGTGCGACAAAACTCGGCTGTGGCATTCAGCACAATGTTGCCATCGGCACTACTTAGAATAACACCAGACGCACTGGTTGCCTCGTCCACAGGCTCCGGTTTAATGTCCTGTTTAATGCTTGCCACATCAATGGGCAGCGACTTTTTAATAATGTTCTCCTTTTGCTTCAACTTGCGCGCCTTGTTCAGCACACGCTCCAAGTCATCATCGTCGGGCTCCAGCTTGATTTGCGGCTCCTCTTTCATGACCACATCCTCGTCGTCGGCTTCGCGATACCGTCCATGACGACTGCCCATGTTTGAGGAGCCAGCAGCCTCTGCAAGCGGTTCCAAGTCCTCAGCTTTTAGTTTCTGACGCAGTTTCTTCACCTTTTTCTTGGGCTTCTTGAAACTGCAACAAGAAATAGAGTAAATTTATTTACAGAATTTGTAGAATGTCAGCTGAAAACTTACGTGGCCAACTCCTCCACGCTGAAAGTATCCGAGGCTAGTTGTATGTTGGTATCCTGTAGCGTTTCCAGCCGTTTGCCGGCCAATTTGGTTTTAATCTCGAGCAATTTTCGTCTATGCTCACGCTCCTCTTCCACATTCTCGCCAATCACAAAGTTTTTGCGTGTTTTGGGCTTTCCATCGACATCATCATCGTACTTCTCGAGTATGGCTCGCTCAATGGGATTGCCCAGCTCATCGTATTGCTCCTCATAGACGTTATAACCATAACTAAGCGGATTGAGCTTCTTGTTTGCCACATTCTTTTTGTAACGTTCATCGTCAAGCATATTGACATTGACCAATGTGTCACCCTCCTCTTCATTCAGCACATCTTGATCCTTGAGCGTTAATATGACAGTGCGACCCTCGCCAAAATCATCCATATCGTGCTCCACGCGCAAGCCTTTAAGATTGCGATCGCCATAGGCCTGCTGTCTGGCCTTTTGTTTCTCTTGCTCCACCAGATCCGCGACACCAAACGCCTCGTCTAACTCCTCTAATTCTTTAGCCTGCAAGAGATCGATAGTCAGCAATAGTTTGCATATATGTATATATAAACCATTTACTCACCTTGCGCTTTGCTTCTTCACGTTCATTGACCACACGCTTGTTGCGATCCACCCACTTCGCCACGTTATCCGTCTCCTCGTCCGATTCGCCCAGCGTGCGTATGCGTGCCAAACGCTCCTCCAGAAAACGTTTCTCTTTGCGCTGCTTTAGTTTATCACGCAACTTCTCCGCCTCCTTCTTCTCTTGTATATTGTCGGCAGGCTTGTGCAAGAACTCGCCCCACTCATCCTTATATGAAGAGAGATCCTTGTCAGCACCAGAGCGTGGTTTCTCCTGTTGGCTTCCGCTTGCAGATGTTGACGCAGCTGCTGAGGATGCTTTGCTAGGTCCGCTGTCCATTTCGAGTGGCTTCAGTCCCAGCTTGGCACGCAATTTATTTGTTTCGGCAATGGAGAGCACATCACCTGCGCCATTCTCTGGTATAGGTGAGTGCTCACGTTCCCTTTCTCTGTCCCGCTCCCTTTCACGTTCCCGAACTGGCTCGCGTTCTCTTCCTGCCTCGCGTTCACGCTCTCTTGCTACATCTCGTTCTCTTCCTGCCTCGCGTTCTCTAACTGCTTCACGTTCACGTCCTGGCTCTCGCTCTCGGACAGCTTCACGTTCTCTGCCTGCTTCACGTTCTCTGCCTGCTTCACGTTCTCTGCCTGCTTCACGTTCTCTGCCTGCTTCACGTTCTCTGCCTGCTTCACGTTCTCCTCGCACCCCTCGATTCTTGCGATTCGCTTCCGCCTGTTGCTGCTGCAGTTGTGATGTGCCAGGCGACTGTGATCGAGATCTTCCTCCTCGCACACGTTCACGTTCTCTTCCTGCCCGCTTGCGGGCTTCTCGTGCCTCGCGTTCCCTTTCCACCTCTCGCTCGCGTCTTCGTTCTCGCTCATAGTCTGCATGCTTGGAGATTTGCGGTGGTGGTGGCGTGGCTACTTCATGTTCACGTTCTCGTGATGCCTGCGGCTCTCGTTCCCTCTCCCGCTCACGTTCTCGTTCCCTTGGCACCTGTTCTCGCTCTCGTTCCCTTGGCAACTGCTCCCGCTCTCGTGCCTTGGCTCTGGCATCTTGCTCAACCGGCACCTCAACGCAATCGGAACCTGCAAAACACACACAAGTTCAAAGACTTAGTATGGACACAATATAGTAATTTAAAAGTTCCAAATTGGCCAAAGTTTCTTGAGCTCACTCACAGTCGGTCTACATCTGGAAAATAGGAAATAAAAAGAGAAAAAAGAGAACAAGAGCGCTTTAGTGAATTCTGAGCCAGCGAAATGTACAGCTCCAAAGGCAATTGATCAATTCTAATCCCATGTAGAAATATCGCTTTTCGATTTGGGGATGTTGAGCAATTGCCCCTTTAAATGGACTGCACAATCAATTGATAACTATTATATATACGAAACTTACTGTCTGAGTCGGATTCTTCCAGTGAGATGACTTCGCTGGGACGCTCACGCTCCTTGTGTCTGTGATGCTTGTGTCGATGCTCCTTGTGTTGTTTTTTGTGCTTGTGTTGGTGTCTATGTTGTCGCGTTGAGGACGAATCGTCTGTGAGATCCAATGTCACATCATCTTCGACGCCGCGATTTGTTGTCATGCGTTCACGCGAATGCGATCGATGACTGTGTTTCTTATCTTTTTTATGTTTTTTGCCCGAGGATGAGCCCATTTTTTCGCTTTTTCCGTATCACTAAAGTCCGAGTTTTTCCTAAACGTTTTCGTCTTCTTCTTATTTTTTACTTTGTAAGGTTTTACAACACTGACAGGTATAATTTTGTGGCGTTGCCACTTGAAATACTTTATCGAATATATTGCTGTCGGTTTACCACCATTTTTTACTTATCGTCAAAATACGTTCCATATTTGAATTATGTTTAAGTCACACATAAATATATAAATAAATACATTATTACATAGAATGTATAAGATTATTACATGCAGAATATGTTAATTAACGCGATCCCATCGCCAAACAGTGCTGTCGTCACATACACAAATTAAAATCGAACCGTCCTTGGAGAACGATGTTTGCCGTATTGTTGAAGTGCATTTGGGATGCACCAGTTGACTACATTTGGTCAGATTTGGGTCATTTGAGTCCAGCTCCCAAACAAAAGTGGTGCCCAGTTGATTGCCGAGAGCCAGCACCTTTTGCCAGGCATTAAATGCAAAACGCACAAACCAAATCTCGCACATTTTGTAATCGAAATGATGCAAAACTGTTGTCGAATCCTGTGGCTTGATGTCCTGACGCTGTGCTGACAGTTTTCCCGGCTTCCAGCACACAATGGAGTTCTCGCAGGACTTGGAGAAGACAAAATCACCAAACCACTGCACACAATCCACATAGTTTCGATGAATGTCACGAGTGGAAAAGTCAGGGAAATGCTCCTTAATTGTGGGAAATGGTGCCGTATTTTTACTGGCGTTAAACGTCGAGCTCAGCTCGATGGCCTCCTTTATGTCCGGCTTATTAAGACGCCACAATTTAAGGGAATGGTCCATGCCGCTAGACATAATGCGATCACCACGTAAATCAAAATCAATGGATAACACCTCATCCCGATGTCCCTCGACGCCACCAAAAACCGCCACACACACATCCGTCTGTATGTTCCACAAGCGCAGCGAATGATCCTTGCTGCCGGAGAGCAACAACTGTGGCAACATCGGATGAAACTTGAGTTCATTGATGGCATGTCCGTGTCCAATATAATTCTTAGCACACTGATGTTTTATGATGTTAAAGATGCGTATTACACCACGATAACCTGCGGCAGCGAGTACAGGATCTCTAGTGATGGCATCATAGGACCAAGCACACGTGTAGAAACTTTCATCGGTCTGCAAAGTTGAATTAAATATGAATATTCTATGTTATTATGCATATTACATACATCGGGATCTGCATAGACTTGCAGCAGACGTATACCGTCATCCTCGCCAGCTTCCAGCTCCGGATTGCGCTTGACACACTCATAGATGGAAACACGATCTTTGCCCACTGTAGCAAACACCGCTTGACTTCGATCCAGAAACGGATTAAACTGCACACCAAAGATTTGATGATTGTGATCCTCACGTACATGATGGCTGTCGGTGGTTATTAAATGTAATACATTTATTATTAATTAGTAATTCCATTACACAACGCACCTATATTTGTAAAGCGGTTGCACCATTTTAGGCGCTTTGGCGCGTCGACATAATTTCCTCAGCTTTCGCGTATTTGGCGATTTACTTTTGCTGCGTGTTGTTGTCGTTGTTGTTGTGGCGCTGAAAACGCTTGCCGAGTCCAACGATGCATTGTCCTCGCAATCGATGCCTCTGCTGCTGAGTTCAGCAGCCACGGTTGTGGCTATATCTGGTGCTGACTGCTCTGGTGTCGGAGCATCGTCGTTCACGGATTGCTCCTCTTTGCTTTCGCTAACATTATTTTCCGTCATGTCGCTCGAGACGCAATGCCGCCTTGTTTACTTTTTTTTCTGTGCGATAGGGTTGCCACCTGTACAGTCTATACTTGGGGTTGCGTTCCTACTCAAATTTAAATACAATGCTGTTTTTAGGAATCCAAATTTTGACGTAGTCAATAGTAAAATATAATAACAACAGATAATAGTCAGTTAATGAATTATGACTTCAAAAATGTATACGATTAGATGCTTGTCATATCGATATGCAAAAACCGCCATGTATCTAAAATTTCATCGATGTTTCTCCGCCTATAATTTAAACACAATTTTTTTTTTTTTTTCTAATGTACTATATATATGTATATTTTTCTTAAAATTGTATAATCGGTTGTTTTTTGTGTTATTTCATTGCATTTAACGTCTATTGGCGACTTCTTTTGGCTGATTCTGATTGGCACTAAGCATCTCATCGAGATATTTGTCAACTTCCTTATGCGCCCTTAAGCAGTGATCAGTGCGTGAGAAAATGTTGTGTGTAAAATACATTCGCATCAGATCCGTTTTTGTGTGCCACAGTTCGGCCTGCGCTTGTTGCACCTTCAGTTCGTAAGCAAAATGTGGTCCCATTTTCAAGTCCGCTGCCATCAACATTAATTCACATTTTTCCCGTCGTTTTTCCACTAATTTCTCTAAGCATTCGCGTTGATCCTTTTGTAGCTTGATGATTTCCTGTTGTCCTGTTGTCAGCTGTGCGTCCGCCCTATTATTTGTTGACATTGCATCTGGTAGCTCGCAACGAATCCTGTCGCCCAATTCAACAATTTGTGTCAACTTTGCACTCAGATTTGATGTCAATTTTGAGCGCAACGCTTTGCGATCGGTATAATTCAGCGAGGGACAACTGGTGCAGTCCTGCAAGTCTAAAAACGAATTCAATATATGTATACGCATACATCTATAACTTGTATTATTTATTTACCTAGCAAATGCTCTGTTCCATCACCCAGCCGTATAAAATCAGCCACCGAAACCAATTTAAGAGCGCGTTTGATCTCAGGAGTTTGCTCTTTGCCAATGTTTTTAATTGCACGCACTTCATTTAATATCAGTTTCAGTTTAAGCACTTTCCTTAATTCAGCGATGCGTGCCTCCAATAAGTCTCGAGTTTCAGTTGAAATTATATTGCCGGACGGATCATTCATTGTATTTATTTTATATTGCTTGGCTTGATTTTAAAAGTGTGTATTATATTATTATACGCTGGGTTGATCCTACGCATATATCGATAACGATCAGAGATTGTAAATATATCGTGGTGTCAAAACGGAGGTTACACTATTTTGAATTGCTTGTGACGTCACAAGCTGTCTACCATTTGTTTGGAAAGCGCGCTGAAAGTAAGTGTTCGATTTGTACCACTTGAATAATCAACATTTTAAAACTCATGTCAATTGTTTCTAGTGCTTCTTAAAGGGTTGAGCAGTCAGATACCGTGGATGCCGATTGCCGTAGCTGTGGGTGCAATAATATGCACTGAAGTCATCTGCATTGCAAAAAAACATTCGCGAATCAAGAAAAAAACTGAAGAAGTCATCGATGTAATAATATTTAATGAAAACACGCGTTCTCAAGATTTTCCAACTAGCGCAATGGAGTCGATGATCAGTTACATTAATCAGGCTCAATATTCCATCGACTTGGCCATGTACACGTTCACCAACCTGGAAATGTTCCAGGCATTAATGGAAGCCCACATGCGTGGTGTCCGACTACGAATTGTCACCGACCTGGTAATGATGACTTCAACCTTAACGAAAATGATTGATTTTAAAAACGCCGGTTTTGATATTCGTTGTCCGTCCAGCAAAGTGATGATGCACCACAAATTCGTGTTAATCGATGCACCCAAAGCTGCAAACGATATTAGTCTACAAAGGACCAGCAACAAGTTAAAGACAAGCACTTATCGTAGCCTGTTGCTGAGTGGCTCCGTGAACTGGACGAATCAGGGCTTCCACGGTAACTGGGAAAACTGTATTGTCATGTCACAGAATGATAATCGTGTGATAATCGCATATGCAACAGAATTCGAACGTATGTGGAGCACATTTCCAACAGTCTAAAATTTGTATTTCTTACATCGAATCTTAATTCTAAGTTCAGCACACATAAAATATGATTTGTAACTAATTGGCTTGCTGTTTTAATTTATGCATGCGCCGCTCAAATGTGTCCTTTAACGCTTTCAGGCGCTCCATTTCTGATCGCATTTCAATATATTCCAAATAGGAGACCTCCGATTTCAGCAAAATTTCACTCTTCAACTTTAGCACGCGGTTCACTTCTTTCTGCTTGCGTTCCACAGCAGAAATCTTCATTGTTAAAGCAGAGTCCTTTCCTTTCTTCGCCAGCTTCGGCATCTTTAATATTTCTACGCTTCTGTAAATATTACGTTATTTTCTTGAATTGTTTATATAAATTTGTCCGTGACTCGTTTTACCTCCAACAATTTTGTAAATACAAAAATAATTCATGTCGCTTTGAGATGGGAAACACAGCGATAGCATTATCGATAATATTGTAAGCACACTATTTTGAGCTAAAATACCATTTCAGTGCAATATTGCATTTTAATGCCGCTTTTAAATCCGGCAATCCTTGATCTGGTCACACCCGCGCAAGAAATAACATTGCAAACTTGCTAAGAATAACAACAAACGCAATATTTAACCGCTTTTTAATGAATCCACTGACAGACAAAGTGCTTGTGGCCAAGGAGGCGCTCGCGGTGGCGCTCGGCGACAATTGGGAGCTCTACCGGGGCAACATGAAGAACTGGTTTCGCAACCGCTGGACCAAAGAGGAGTTCGACTGTGAGAGTCGCAAAATTTTGACACCTGAGAAACTGCATTTGCACAATCAATTGTTGCTGGCGCTGCTGAATAAAATCGATGCTTTTGCGCCACCCGAAACAGTTGCTGCACTGCAACAACATCACTCCAGCTCAGGCCGCTCAGGTCCCAACAGCAGTAGCCGGAAACGGAAGCGCAGTTCTCGGACTTTTGCCGAACGCTTTACGTTCGAATTATGCGATGTGCTTAATTTTGTGAATGAGGATAATATGCAGCTCATACGACCACCTTCTTTGGCTGGTGATCAACAGGGAATGCAGCAGCAACAACAGCAACAGTTGCCCACACAACGCTACTGCGCCCAGGAATTGTTTCTACCCGATGCTGGTTTCATCATGGGACGTTTTCTAATTGGTGCCTGGGAGATTGGCCTCATCTCAGTGGACGACAGCGTGGCCGAGTACGTGGCAATGGCTGTGCAGGTGCTGCTCAAGGATCTGCTATCTGCCATCATTAAGAAGCGCAAGCATTACAAGACCAGCGGCGAGGGCAACTTCTACTATGATGTGGGCGCCCAGCTGCGTGATCCTTCGCTGCGCAACACAGTTACAAGGCAAAAGGTGGACGACACGCCGCTGGAGCACGACAAGGAGCTGAACACAGCGAACTTTATGCGGCGGCAAAACGATGACATTGTCTTTCTTTCCGCCTGCGAACAAGTGTAAATTAGGAGGACTTTAAAAAACTTACTGCCTTGTTTAATACGTGATTTCTATTGTTTTCCAGGTTGCCCTGCGAACGCACTGTGATTACGCTCAAGGATTGCCAGCTCGCCTTTCGAGATCGCAATCTCATTGGCTCCCACGCCGTCTATTCCATCAACATGGAGCGTCTTAATATGATGATGCACTAAGGTTGGACTCATCCACTAAATATTGTTGCACATATCGTGCAATATTGTGGAATATTGAAATTATGATGTCGTTGCTGAAACGATGGGGATGGAGGTTATTGACTACTGTTGAGGTCTGTACAACATAATTTAGAGAGTTTAAAGTAATTTTTTAAATTTTTAACAAATTAATCTACAATCAAAGTCATAACACAACATCATTCAATTTATTTTTGGCACAATATTTTAGAAAGCCTTTTTTGACTTATTTATTTAGATATATTTACTTTATTTTTATAAATGATAACATAATAAATAATACAATGATGTGTATAGAAATTAACATAGATTTTTAATGTTTTTCTTTGACCATAATGAAGCATTTTAATAAATTTTCAACAATAATCGATTTTAAAATATAAATAAACAAAAATAGAGAAAATAATTGAAATTGTTAAACCTAATTCTACAAAAAAAAATATTTATTCCTTCTCATGAACAGATAGATTAACTTTAATTTTTAAATAGGGATTAATTTTAATTTATAATATTGCTTTTAAATACAAAAAACTTGTTTTTTAACTTTCTTATGTGAAAATAGGAAAAAATATTTTTGTATTTTGATCAGTCGCAAAACATAAACTTCTATTCACATTTTCTAAGTTCTAAGTTTTTTTTTTTAATTTATAAATTATATTTTAATATACTATTATAAATTTATATAAATTCTATTTCAATGTATTATTATGAATTTATCAAAGTAGATGTTAATTTTGTAATTATATTTAAGTGTATTTTTTATAGGCAAAGTTCTCTTGGCGGCGGCTTGAAAGGCACTTGGCCAGGGGCAAAAGCTTCCGCTTTAAATGCTGCAATCTCCTCGGTTGTCAAATCCTCCATGCGACTGTAAATGGTAGAATCACTTGGCTGTTGCTGTTGCAACTGTTGTTGCTGCTGCTGTTGTGGCGCCGCTTGTTGCATTTGAACTTGCTGCCCAGGCGGAAATCCTGTCGCTGCTGCTGCCTGGCCAAAGAAGCCATTTGGTGGTTGTTGCTGCTGCTGCTGCTGCTGTGCAGCTTGAGCAAATATGTTGCCTGTATTTGGGACTGCTGCAGCAGCTACAGCTTGAGCAAAGATGCCACCTTGCTGCTGTTGTTGTTGCTGTGGCATAAAGGCGCTACTTTGGCCAAAGGGCGAGGGATTTGTGGCCTGAGTTGGCTGAGCAAATGAAAATGACCTAGCAGCTGTTGCTGGCTGTCCAAAGGGATTCATCTGCTGATGTTGTTGCTGCGGCTGCTGTGCAAAGATCGAAGGCTGCTGCTGCGGCTGTCCAAATGGATTTGGCTGCTGTTGCCCAAATGCTGCAGGCTGTGGCTGCTGTTGTTGTTGCGGTTGTCCGAATAAGTTTGTGCTGCTGGCACCGCCAAATATATTATTATTGGTAGCTGCATTATTAACGGTGCCGCCTCCAAATATATTGCCAGCTGCGGGCGGGGCTGCAGCTGGACCACCAAAGATATTGCCACTACTCGCTCCCAAAGCGGGTTTGCCAAAAATGGAACCAGCTTGTTGCTGTGCTGCATTGTTGTCGGCAAAACTAAAAGGATTGCTATTGTTGGTGGCAGTCACTTGAGCGCCCTCGGGTGCTTCATAGATTTTGATCATCACGTCAATGATTTGTGGCGTCATCTGCAGCATTGCCTTCATTTTGTTGACTGTTTCGTGCACTTGATTTGTATACTGTTGATGGAATTGATCGAAGCGATTTTGACTGCGACTTTCGTAGGCCTGGAGACGCACTTCTTCAAAGGACTGATCCTCGATGAAGTTAGGAATGCTGGGCTTATCCTTAAACGGTCCATAGACCGAGAAGCGCCACATGTTACTGTTGATGCACGCTTCCATATCCGTCTTGAGATATTGCCTAAAAATTCGGCGGAGGCCCAAATTTCTCTTAGCTATTTGCAGCGTGTTTTGATTATCAAATAAATACATACTTAACATCAAAGTGCTCATTGCGACATTTGGTGCCGAAACGACACGATCCTTGTTGAAAAAAACGGCAAACTCCCATTTCTTAACTATGTGAAATAATGCAAAAACAAATCCAATTTGTTATTTGCTGCTTTGCCGGGGGCCTTTTAACAGCTGACTGGCTGATGCCAATGTGTAGCCCTGGAAAAAAGCGAATAGTGTGAAAAGACATGCCTGTTATAAGCTATCGTTAATCGATAATTCTTCTATTCGGTCACTGTTAACCAAAAATAAAAATAAATTGAATTGGTTTTTGAATGATTTGATGGAAAATGGGGAGATGTTATTGCGTTAGTAAACAGTAATTATTGCAAACATGCCACAAATATCGTTTTAAAAAAACAATTATTACGGTTTAACATTTAATATTTGGTATAAAGTGCCCAAACACCTTTTCGGTATTTTTCAAGATTTCAACTTAGTTTTGCTGACATTTGTATACAGACAAAGGTTTGTTTTTAAGAAAATCTGAATATTGGGATGAGAACTGTTCAATGATAAAGCATAAATATTGTGGAAGACTGAAATAAAGGGTGTTCAAAGTGCCGCGTAATTTTACATGCGTTTAGAAATATACCAAAATGTTAAATTAACCACTTTGGCATATCAAACTCCAACATTCATTTTAGACAATATTGCCTGTGGTCACACCCAACAAATTGTTGTTGAATTTGTTTGAGCGGTTGTTTCGGTCGCGTCGGTTGTGCGGAGTTCGACGGTTGTAGCATATTATTATTGTTGCAAACATTAAACACACGCGCCACAAATACTCGCCCCACCTACCCTCTTCTTAACTAGTTTTAGGTACAACACGCAAGTTGTGCAAAAAATAACGAATAAAACCAATTTGAAAAGAAAAAGAAGCAACAGGTCGCTGCCCGTTTTGCGTTTGCGTCTGCGTTTTGTGTGTCTCTCGAAAAGGGCAGGCAGGAAAATTCAAGCCAATAAAAGATACATACAGAAAAAGCCGAAGTGCGCGAAAATTGTGTTTGCCAACTTGCCTATGTTTGTTGTTTTGCGATTATAATTTCAGTGTGTGTGTATGCGTGCGTGTGTTTGCAATAAACAAACAAACGAAACTGGGGAATGTTGTTATTGCCTACACATAAATTGTGTGAAAATTCTGTTGTTGTTTTAACAATTTAGTCGCGGAGAAGGCGACGCACGTTTGCGTTTTGTGGCAGCATCGGAATGCGGCAACAGCAGCAACGCGGCGCATGCGTCTGCAAATATTTGTATTTGTTGTTGTCGCGACTGCGCAATTTTACACGCTAATTGCGCTGACTCCTTGTGCTTGTGTGTGCGTGACTTTCCTGCTGCTGGAAGCTTTCTGACAAAAAAGCTCTCCCATCATACACCTATTGACATCGATCGCATTTGCTAGGTAAGTGTCACTTCACCTCATAGTTCTTATTAGAAGAGTGCGGCTGCCTCTTGTCAGGCTACTCTAACACACCGCCCACTTGGCTGTTCTCATAAGGAAAAACAAAATTAACTCATAACAACCGTATAACTCAGTCTCGCTTCATCTCGTCGTCGGTTCCCTTGCACAAATTGCTTTATTCTGACGCCCACTTGGCAGTTAGAAGAGTTGGGCGCGCCCACCGTTTTTGTAAGTGTGTGTTTGTGTTTTCCTCGATTTTCCTCCGAGACACACAAGACAATAAACAGTCAGCGATATCAAACCCATTTTCCACTTATCTTGACAACAATAAAATCTAAGTAAAAATCAATTTTCAAAACAAGCAGGACAAAACACACAATAGGAGAGAGAGCGAAATGTATAGAGGAAGAGAAGAGCAAGAATCTTAACAGCCAGCAAAAGGGTCAACCTAAAAATGACAATAACATCAATTTTGAGGCATTTATATGCGCCAATAAATTTCACAGTGAAACAAGAGACCAACAGCAACAATAACAAGCAAGAACAACAACAACAACAAGCAGCAGGAAAAAGATGCACGACATCGGCTCAACAATAAGAGAGAAGATCAAACAAAAAACTGCAGTTGCTGCCGACGACGACGCTGTTGCTGCTGCTTTCGTTGCTTGCTGTTGTTGTTGTTGTTGTGCGCAGCAGGTAAAGCCGATTGAGCGGCCAACAACAAACAGTGCGCAGCATTTCGAAATGTAATGTGCATCAGCAAATCAGTGCGAGTAAAAGAGAGAGGGAGAGAGTGCAGAGCTGGCAACCTGTTGCACTGGCTGCTGTTAGAAATATGTTAAGTCAATTTCGTACAACAACAATTATGCAAAGTTCGAGCTTTTTATTTTTGTCAATGAAATTGGCCATCGAAAGAAAGAAGAAAAACTTTCTTTTCCTTATGGGCTTATCTCGGCAGCACACAGAGACTGCGACGTTGACGTCGACTGCGCTGTGACGCTTGTTTTTTATTTTTATAATTGGGCGGCCTTTTAGTTTTTTTATTTTACGCGGCTGCTGCATATCAGCTTCATGGTCCATTAAGACAATTTAGGTTGCCGCTCCCAGTTACAGCAACAACAACAATGCTGCGTGGGAAGTTTGGAATGTGCTCATGTATGTGTGTGTGTGTGTGTGTTTTCTGCTGTCATCTTTGGTCGCTTCTTTTATTTCGTCCAATAGAGCGAGCGTTCGCAAGTTGCTGCAACAAGTGTCCCAGTTTATGGCCTCTCCTCGCTCGGCTAGCAACTCGAACTAGTTTAACTTTCCTGTCCACTCACCAACAACAACCTCCGCTCTCTCTCTCTCTCTTCCACTCTTGGAACTCTGCTTCTTCCATTACCGTTGGCAACATTTTCTCAGCAATAGCAGCAAAAATGTTACTGACAACAGAGCTTTTTGCATTGACAACGGCACATCAGCAGTGGAGAGAAGGGGAAGCAGCAGCAGCAGACAATGTTACTTGCATTTTTTCCAAGAAGTTCAATTGACATTGCGAGGTATACAAATAAATTAGCTTATTGTCTACTTAAGAATTTGCGCCAGCAATTTAAAAAAAATTTGAACTTCCTGGCTCAGGAAAGCACACACGCTTTAGTTACAGTTAATCTAAGCAAGCGTCATTTAGCTGGCACAACAGCCTATCAAACAAATCGCAAAGTGGCCCGCCCCCTAAGCTAACAGGCCTGCAGCTTTTACTGCTAAACTGCAGCTGCTGTTGGTGTCTGTGTGTGTGTATGAGAGTGAGTAGAGAATGTTACTGCTCATTTTCTGCAGTCGCTGTCAACGTCATTTCGCTGCTGCTGCTGCTGCTGCTGTTAAGCGAACATTGTTTTGTGCGATAAACGCTGTAGAAAATTTACATAAAATGTAACTGCAAGCAACGGCAACAAATTTCTATTGCACGGCCATTTGGGCAAAAAAAAAAAAAAAAAGACGAAGCAAAGAATATCGCATACACAAATTAACATTAACACTTTGTTGCCGTTAAAAACAAGTTTTTGTTCAGCTAAAATAGTGCCACAAAAGTTGTAATAGAAGACAAGAAGCGCAGAGCAAAACTAAATGGGCGACTTGCAAATACCCTGGAGTGTAACAGTTTAAATATGTTACAAGTCTAGTTGAGTAAAGAAATAACAGTCAATGTTAATAAATTCATTAACGTGAATAGGATAACAGATATTCTAATTACCTTATGTATTGACGGCACAATAATTGAATTAAATTTTTGCTTAGGTACTGCTAAAAGTATAGCAACGTCTAGGGTATTAATTGTAGAGGGTATCGAAAAAACCGAAACGGCAGCATCAAAAAAAAAGTACGTTTAGAAATTAGAAAGTACGTAGCTGAGGCTGTTGCTGTGGTGCGGTGTGAGTATAACTCGATTTGTGACTGTCATAAATGGCGGAAATTGTGGGTCTGAACAACAACAACAACAACAGCGTCAACGACGGCGACAGCGACAGCGACGTCGCAGCTTTAGCTTCGGCCTCCGACTTTCTTGCTTACTTTCCACTGCCGATCGCTACTGACAGCCCGTTATAATACTGCCGGGCTTTTGCCTCTGATGCTCTTTCGCTTTGCCTATAATTTGTGCCATCAGCATTATCGTTAGCGTAACAGAGACAACGAGAGCGAGCAGCTGAGAGAGAGTGAAAGAGCGATAGATGGAATGGGGAATTGCAATGAAGCGTGCGTTTTGTCATTTCTGCATCTGCTGGCAAAGTTATTAGGCTGCCCTCTATACAAATTACCCACTCACACACACACAAACACAGATACACGGACAACACTCACATGTTGTCAGAGTTTGCGTTTGCGGCGTGCGTTTTATTAATTTCGCTTACCTCCCATTTTTTTCCTTTTTATTTTTGCTTTTTGTTGTTTTTTATGACTTATTCAATTCGATCCGTTGAAGAAAACCGGCTGGGCAAACGATCTGCGTTTATTATTACACTTAATGTGACTTGATTTATAAACAAGGCAGCAGCATCCGAAACGAGAGCAACGCAATAACAGCAACATCAACGGCAACGGCAACAACAAGCTTGCAACGTGCCACAGCTGTTGAAAGACGAGCAAACAGCTTCAGTTGCCTCTTACAATCTGGCATGGTTCAATGGGTCCCAAGTATTGGGTTACCTGCCACTTCTTCCCTTCTTTTCATTCCCCTTCCCCTTCGCCACCTCCCCCTACCACTCTGGTTGCCTTTTTCGCACAGCGACACGAACTGCCTTTTAATTAGTTCATAAATTTAACTTTATGTAAAAATACAATAATCATTGTGCGTTGGGCCACAAAGCCGTTAAATTAATACCCTCCTTTACCTTTCACCGATCTGTTGAGCAGCAAATAAATCAAATAAAGCCACAACTTTTCCCTTTTTGCATTAAAGTGATGCCTATAAAATCTAAGCCAACATTGACAGAGTTTTTACAGCGCATTTCCATAACATTGCACCGTGCTGTTAGGTTAACATTATTGCTGGTTAACAGCGCAAGCTTAATGTTAAATATACAACAAACTTATCAAATAATTATAAATGTTTCTTAGCACATACAATAAAGAGAAGTTTTTTATATGTTCTTTAAATTGGTCTTTTTATAATCCTCCTTTAACAAAGCTTTCACTAACATTGTTATGTTATCCTTATAGCTACTGCGCAGTTCTTGGTTAAGAGCGCAAACTCAAGACGCAAATGCTCGTGATCTATAAACAAACAAACAAAGAGCTGTGTTTATTTGTATATGAAATCTCAATCCGGAAGTTTCTGTCGCACACAAAGGCGAGCGTAGCATAATATCATTGCTTGGGCATCGGAATAAGCGGCTTTTGTCCAAGAAAGGAAATAGAATTCCCCCCCATCCCGTCTTACAACCAACCGGCAATTTCTAAAGTCATTTTAATGGTTTCCGCTTTTATGGCATTACCTATTACGTATGATTATTCGTAAGACGAAGAAGAAGGAAAAAATCTGAAAAATTAATAGAAAATTAATTGGGCTGCATTGCCTATTGCCTGTGGCATTTATTGCGCTGTTGTTGTTCTTGTTGTTGTTGTTGTTGTATTTTATGGTTCGTTCACGCTTGCTGTGAACTGTGAAAAGCGTGTCGCCCATGTAGGTGAGTGGGGAGGAAGTGTGGGGAGAGAGCGAGAGGGAGTTGGGCAGCATAAACAAACAGTCAACTGAGGGTTAAAGCGTGCTAATGCTTACATAATGTTTTGCTTTTTGTTTTCATTTTCTATTTCGTTGCTTTTATTGCTTTTATTTTTAAGCCACGTTTTTTTTGTACGTTAAGGAGAACGATTTCAAGACATTAAACATATAGAATATCGAGAATTCCTAAAGCAAATTGAACTTAAAATGTGCAAATTTGTCATATTTCAGAATTTATATATAATATTAAATATATATTTTCTTAAGTAAACATTTTTTTAAGCATTAGTAGAAATTTACAAAAATGTTAACCGCAAGTAATTTAAATCCACGATTCAAGTCTTACGGAAATGTTTGCTTCCACTTACATTACTTTTTGCAAATGCAAAAACATATCTGCAATTTGTTTGCTCATTTTTCTAGTGAATGATCACGAGTCTTCCATCAATCATAACCAGACATTTTCTGGTCCAGTTAACAGTTATACGCTTTGAGAGTTATTTACGATTAATCGCATATGCATAATGTAAACAGCTATTGGTTGACACTCCCCGAAAAAAATAAAAATGCTGAATAAACAAATATCCAATCCCAATCCCAATGCTCAATTCTCAGGTCTCAATTCTCGAAGCTGCATATCATTATAATAGTTGAGCACCAATCCCACCAAGAAGCAAAGTCGAGAGCACGAGCATTACAAATAGCCCAAATTTCCATTTGGACTTATGTTTATGGTTTATGGTTTATGGCATCATTTGATTTTTAACGACTCGCAAAACACAAAAAAAAACAAAGGTGCGCTATAAACTTGTCGATTTCATGGCGAAATGTTGCCACATCGAGAAACGCAGATCGAGAACACAAATACTAGACGCAAATAATTTATGCATGTAAATGAGCAAAAGATCGAGAAAACTTGTAAAAATAAATAAACAACAACGAGAAACATTATTACGACAACAACTTTCGAATTTAACTCATTACCACGCCCTCAACAGCAAGAATAGGTTGAAGGCGGCAGCATCGTAAAAAATTGCCTAAATATGCAAATTCGTGTCTGCATATATTTTAGGCAGACTCTAGAAGTTGTATCAAATACAACAAGGCATCAATCTTTCAGCCAGCATTAAGAACTTGTAAACGGATTCGTTTGCCAAAAACAACATTAAACCTCAACAACCTGACGAACTAACCCAACCTTAGGCGGATAGACAGATAAACACATAACATACATACATATAACATACATATGTATGTAGACTTTTGTCTATCTATTTGTGTTTTTTTGGTTTTTGAGCTGTCCTCGTAACCCAGTAAAGTTCAAATGTACAAATATTTAATTATCATCTAGCACAACGGCTGGAAAAACTTCTTTTTTTTTGTATGTGTACCCTGTAAAATATTCTTAAGAAGAGTCTAATGAGCTGTTGTTATAAAGTCTTCAAATTATTCTTTTTAATTAACAAAAATGAATACATTTTACAGATATGAGATTGAAATTGAAGTTTAGAGTTAAACTCAGAATTATTACTAAATATTAAAATAAATTAACTAACTGCTTTTAAATGGATTCTCAAATAGTTGACATGGTCTAGAATTAGTTACAACCTAAAAAACTAACTACAGCGTATCTTTAGGTCGAGCACAGCAGTTCTCATTCCCCCAATTTCAGGTGTAAATTTGAATTCTTCAGTTTTCTTTCCATTTTGAATAATCATGTTCATATATGGGAAAGGTTTCTCAATTTCAAATAAAAGAGAAAAAAAAAAAATTTAAAATTTATTTATGCTAATGTTCTGCTCGCTTGAGAGTTGGTGAAGAGACGGGGGTCCATTGTTTGGTCAGGCGTTTCATTAATTTGCTGCCGTTGAATTTGTTAGCTACTTTCGATTTTCTCGATGTTGTTTATAGCTTTATTATAAAGCACACACACTCACAGACTTACTTACAACCTAAACACATTCTGTGATTAATTGTGGCGCTGCTGGTTGGAGAATTGAACGCCATTTGTAGCAAGCTCTGACGTCGCTGACGTGGGCAGCGCTTTGGTACTTTTTATGGTGCGATATTTGGGATTACATGTTGAAACTTAAACTGGAATTGGAGTAGTTTTAGCTTTTTAGTAGCCATAGTTGTTGATGTGTTGCTATTAGTGGGTGGCTATGAATGTATGCTATAAATGGAATGTTAAGTTAACAGCGGCATATGCTGTTGCGCCTGAAGGATATGACTGTAAACTGTTTATGCAATGTTGTGTTAACAGTGCGCAGTTAACAGGAGCTTATGCTGTAGGACAGAATAAAAGCTGTAAAGATGATATGTTAACAGCAGCTGTTGCGGCTGCGCGCAGTTGGAAGAGCTTCCACTTCCACGTTTCGTGACATTCTCCGCCCTACGCTCCACATTCGAATCGGCAGCTTGACTTGCGGCTTAACCTCTATGATGTGTAGTTTTCTCCCAAGAGCTTTTAATTCTTGTGTCGGCGCCCGCTTTTGTTTTCTTTCCCTGCGCTGTTGTAAGTTTCGTGCTAGACGTATGAATTTATAATGATCACACAAGTATAAAAGAGAGTGAAGGGAACGAGAACAACAAAATGGAATGCACGTAGTAAGCGTGGTGGGTGGGCGGCATTTCAAATTGCTTTTAATTAGTTGGCTGGCTAAAAATCTTTGATTTCATTTGGGCCACATTCGTGGGCATCCATTTCATTGACGTTTTTTTTGGGTATCATTTTACAAAGCTTCTCAGAATTCGTGGACCGAATGCTCACGAATGTTACGGTGATCAGTGATTGATAAATTTAGCGGCTTTTCCAGTCACGGTGTCACGTGCAATTTAATCGTCTTATGATTCAACAGTGTCCCCCACCATTGTTTCCTCGTTCTTCCCATTGACAGCGTCATCTCCCTTCTGCCTACACGATTGATAAATGAGCAACGCGCCAAGGCGAGTCCCTCTGTCTCTGTCGCGCACACGCTTCCTTTTGTCTTAGTCGTGGTTCATTCATGAAATTTTCGCCGGTCGCCTCTTTCTCACAAGTCATCTGTCTGTCTTAGCGCTGTTGACTGAGACGGCGACAGCGACGCCGCTGTTGTCGTTTGTCATTTGATACAAGCGACGAAGGCGTTTTTCGAGCTACATTTGAAAAACGATACACACACACACACACGTCGGCACACATATACCACGCGTTTTTAGTGCGTGCAATGCAAATGCAATGAAGCGTGTAGATCGAGAGAGCAATATCTGTCTGTCCGTCTCATGTGTCTATGTGTGCTAATGTGTGGGTGTTTCGTTTGTCTTTGCGCTTGTGCTTTTTTCGTGTGCGGGTTTTCTTGTCACAAATTCATGCGTTCGTTCGCTTTGCCGGTTCATGCTGTGGGTGGCTGTTGAAGTCTTCAAGCTTGGCGCAGGGCTGCAAAATTGACGTTAACATGGCGCTCCTTAAACTTAACAGCAGTAAGGATGCATATTATTTTGCGCTGTTGATTACCCTGTAGCTTTAAATGTATTTGTTTTTAAATTACATTTGCCAGCCCTGGTTTATGCTATTCACTCACACGTTGTTGCTTTTGCTGTCTCTGTCACAGTCGCCATCGTCGTCGTGAGCTGAGCTTTGCCTTTCATTACAAATTTCATTGTCTGTGCGCGCGGTCAGTTTTGAATTGTGTTGTTAAGTAAGTGTACTTAACCCACATGACTTGTGGTTTTCTCGTCTCTGTCGCTGTCGACGTCGCCATACTGTCGTTGTTGTTGTTGCTGCTGTCATCACATCCAATCCAAAAAAATTAAAAAGCTGTTGTGCGTGTGCTTTTTTTTAAAGAGATTTCTTAACCTTGAGTACCTTTCAGCAATGTTCACGTATTTTTTGTTGTTTCTTTTTTTTTGCCTTCGTTTCTCGTTTTATTTATTAACCAATTCTTTTTGCTTATTATTTTTATGGTATATTAAATTGATGTTTGCTCAGTCCCCCCTCGACAAGTGTGTTTATTTATTTTAGGTCTACGTTCATTTCCTTAATTAAACACTTGTTTCAAGCTTCGTTGAGCAATGCTATTAAAACGAAGAAAAACAAATGTACATTAACAAAAAATATGCCGACTGTCAAAAATATCAAAAACATAAGCTAATGATGTATTGCAGAAATTAGCAAAAAATCACGTACGCCATTTTTGACTGTTGAAGCAATTTTACTTTAAAAATACTTCTATTAACAGCAAACACCTAATGTTAAGAAAGTTCCATACACAACAAAAATTGCCCTTACGTAACCCTTTATGTCGTTTACAACGAAAGCTTTATGTTGTAAGCTGAGCCTACAGTCATAACTAAATAATTGCTTACTGTTAAAACACGCAAACAAAAAATATGCTGTGATTTTGGCACAACATTGCAAAACTCATACATTTGTAACATAACATATTTGTGTGTGTTCATTTGCCAACAATTAATTGGGTTGCGATTAAATGATTGATAGCATTAGAAAGGTGAAAGCTCGGCTCAGCTCTAACAGAGCTCACAGCTGCTGTCAATTAACAGCGCACACAGCTGCTGTCAGCTGGCAACCTGATTGAGTGGGAGGGTGGAATAGCAGCACTGTTAATGACAATGCCATCTGTTAACGTGTTGCTAGCTCGCTCTATCATGGATGTATACGCACTTATCATTGAAATTTGTATTTGCAAACAGTTGGCAATCAATTTGGACGACTCTCTCTTTAAATCCTATTTAAGCTGTCAACTCTGCCGCGAAGTTCTCCTGGCAACAACATCTGCTTTAAGCGAAAGCGCGAAAATGACAACAACAGGTGCGAAATGTAAAACGGCGGCGCAGAACTTACAGCGCATACGCAACAACAACAAGAGTTGAAGGAAAGACGGACAAAAGCATATTGGCATGTTGGGCCCCCTCTGATAGCTGCCTGCTATGCAAAAATTACAGCGCAAAACAGAAACAAAAAGAGCAAACGGCATCGTCGCCATTACGAAATAACAAAAGAATGCGGCAGGCAAAAGCAAAGGCAAGGCTTGGACAGGCTGCTGCTGCCAGGCTGTTGAATGACTGACTGGCCCTTTGTTTTTGCTTTGAAAAAATTATTGTTGTTGTTGCCCCACACACAACGCGAGTCAGAGATGTAGAGAGGTACATTCTGAAAGAAAACTTACAAAACACAAAGCCAACAGTTGTAAATCATCGAATTACCTTCAAATAATAGCAATCGCTCTCTGTAGATGGAGCCACAGTCGCGGACGAAAATGAAATTGCCAAAAGCAAAAGCAACAACTTCAACTACAACTACAAAAAAGCAAGCACAAAAACAATGCGAGAAGCCAACAACAATTTCAACTTCTCACTCACTCGCCAAAAGCCACAAAGCAAGGGACGTGGAATAAGGGGGCGGCCGAGGCAGATTTATGTTACTGTGTTGGTGTACTTGTATGTATGTGTGTGCACACTGACACAGACTCCAGTTGAAACAGGCGACGTTGTATTTGGCGACTTGCGAAATGAAGAAACCCTCCAAAAAGCAACAACATCAGCACAAAAACTTCGTGTGTCAGTTACGCTTAATGAGCACAAATATTGCTCTCATTGTTGTTGCTGTAGATTTGTTGCTTTTGATTGCCGTGCCGTGAGTCGCAGTCTTGGTCTCAGTCTGAGCCTGGGCCGGGGCTTCGACTTGGGCACTGGGGTCGATTTCAATAAAGACGACACTGGGGTCGCCAGTCGGAAATGCCAATACGTGGTGCGATCATTCCGCCAACCAACCTTTATATGCCTACTTAGTCTCTCTCTCACGAGTAACAACGTACAAAAAAAGACACTCTGCATGAAAGTTCATTTTCATATATGTACACTCAAAGCCATGCATGTAATTATAAGTGTATATGTGCTTGTGTGTGTATGTTAATGTGTCGCAGAACTATTCTACGTATGCTGAGAGCTTACAGCGCAATATGTCAATCACAATGAAATGCGCAAAAAGCTTTTATCCTCATTTAAGCTGCTCTCGCTGCGAGAGCGAAATAAGAGCAAATGTTAACATGGTATAGCAAATTCAAGATTGTCAGTAAGCAGAACAACACACAAGATGTTTTGCATAGCAAAGTCAACGATCGCATCTTAACTTATGTATGATACCATGATTCTCAATTCCCAGCTGGGGTGAAATTTAATGAAATGTTTTTTATTTTTTTATATTTTAAGTGCGCAACCTATCAAATCAAGGTTCTTTTAGATTAGCCGACAAGTTTTGCCTTTGCCTAGAGCTTTACCACTTAAAGAGACCTTCATAAATGTGGCTTAAACCCTATAAATAGCAAATCATCACCTGGTTGCCTTCGGCATCGCATTGAAACGCACTTTTTCATATATATATATTTTTTTTTTGCCTACTTATGCGTACGTTAACGCCTTCCGCCTGCTCCGATATCGCTGTCCCTGTCTTGTTTACGAGCTGGCGTGTGGCGCGCTCTTAAAGCTCTCTCTTAACCAGAGTTGTCGTCGTTGCTTATATTTTATTTTTATTGCTGAACTTGCTAATGGTTACCATTGTCTGTGAGTGTGTGTGGGGTGGTGTTGGGCGTTTCTAACTATTAGGTGTTAGCTCTGTTTTGTTTTTGCTCTTCACAACACAATAATAAATTGGTGTAATTAGTGGCACTTTTAATGCGCGGTTGTTGTAATAATAATAACAAGCCGAAAAGCCCCAAACAAGCTGTATGTAAATCCAAAAGCGGTTCTTTTTCAACTCGCGCAGCCTCGAGCCAACTTATTGTGCAGAAAGGAAAGGGAGGGAAGGTGTTGAGCCGCAAAATTGTGCAGAGCCGGTTTCCCATACTTAGTGGGTGGCATCCGCAGTCAAAAGTTGTGGGAATTCTTCTACCTTTAAGCCATAAGTATAAGTTGTATCTTCATTCGCTTACAATGGGGCAATAAAAGAAGAGTGGCAAAAACTTTGGACGTTTTTTAATGTGAAAATCACGAAATTGCTTGATATCTGATTGGCATAAAAGATATGCGGCTGTCCGCAGATCATATCAGAATATTATGCACATTAAAAAACGAGGTGTCAAAAATATGTAATAGAACGCCAAATTACTAAAAATGAGACGACAGAGAATACCTATAGAAGACAGCATTAACTGTTTAAAAACAATTTGGCATACTATATAATAAAAATAAAATTTTCTTATTATTTGATTGATAAAATTATAATTTTTATTGCATAGCATTAAAATGAAATGTTATTATTATTTAAATGATTAAATTTTAATAATAACAATTAAAATTGAGTTTTATTAATTTAATTAAAAGAAAAAAAATGTTTTTTTTAGCAAATACTTGAAATACTTCATTTTTAAAATTATGTTATAGGAAAATACTGTAGAAGTTAATCACTAGACTTGCTGTAACACTTAACAGCAGGTTAACATGATACTGGTGCTCAAGTAGAATGAGAGAATGAGAAATGCAGCAGCATCTTAATAGTGATGTGCTTAATGCAGCATGAAAGCTACCAGCTTAACAGAGCTCTGCAATTAGCGCTATTAAATAGAACAGAACAATATTTTGCACAAATAGCGAAAGTTCTAATGACAAATCGCGATAGCATTAATGTCATGCTAAGATATTGACGTGACTTTCTAGCTTTTAGCAGCTTAACATAAATGCGCCTGTCACGCTTTACAATTCAATTGACTAAACACTAACTGAGCAGCTGCTGTTGGGTTTCGCTTTCAAGATCCTCTCTAGAGATAGTCACACACTTGGTTTTGAAACCAGAAACGACGACGCCATTAACAGCGTTAGTAACAGTAACAGTTTGACAGTGACTGTGACTGTGACTGTGACAATAGCAGTTTGGCAGTAACTTTGACGTACGTTCGTGGCAATGTCAGCGACTTTGGGAGTTTACGACGCTTCGTTGCACGGCAGACAAGGAAACTGTTGTGTGTGTGTGTGTGCGGCAAGCAGCATGTGGCATGTGGCTTGAGGCATGTGTCATGGCTGCACTGGTGCGATAAATGCACAATTTCACTTTCTATCTGTCTAATGGCAGTTTAATTATTGCTGTCGTCGTTGCCCTCAGCTGTCGCATCAATTACAGTTTGCAATCAACTGATTTATGTTTATCTACCATTTACTTTTTGTGTGTGTTTTTTCTACTTTTTCGCTAATGTTACCTTTTTGTTTATCTCTTTGCAGGTCGTAGACCCAAAAAGACACAACTAATTTAAAGTAAACATAAACATAAAAATAAAAAGTGCAAACAACAGGGAAGCAACAACATAAAAATGTCCGGCAATCAACAGCAGCAGCAGCAGCAACAACAACAGCAACAACAACTTCAACTACAACTACAGCAACAACTGAAGAATCACCAACAACAACAAAAGGCAACAACTTCAAATACAGCTCCAAGCAATTTGATAAAAATTAATAGCGTTGACAAAATTGTACATAAAACAACAGCGACGATTAGTAAGCAGCAACAGCAGCAACAACAACAACAGCAGCAACAATTTCAGCAGAGACGCTCATTGCTGCCAGCAACAACAACAACAGCAGCGACAACAGCAGCGCAGCAAAGCGTAACGCCAACGCCGACGTCGGCAGCGCAGTCGCCTGCACAGTCGCATCAGCTGCAAACTGTGGCCACAATACACCAGCAACACTCGACACAACAGCAACACACACAGCACGCAACAGCAACAGCAGCAACTGTTTCTCGTCTCCCCATCCAACAACAACAACAGCAACAACAACAGATCAATAACAGTTCTAAAGAGTTGCCGCCCACGCGACGCAGCTTCTATCAATTGCAGCAGCAGCAACAACAGCAACAACAACAACAGCAGCAGCAGCAGCAATCGACGCTTAAGGCGCATTTAAAAGCGCCCGCTCACTCGATCCCCCCTCGCTATCAGCCACCGCCGCAGCCGGGTCCAGCAGCTGGTGGTGGCATTTTGAAGCCACACTTGCCTTTGAAGTATCCACCGGATATCCCACAATTATCCAGCATCTATATACCAGACTCTGTTAAGCAGCAGCAGCAACAACAGCGACAACAGCAGCGCTTTCTGCAGCAACAGCAGCAGCAACAACAGTCTGTAGGCAAACAGGATATGCTAAAGTTTGTGCGCAAACCGGAACAGGAACATCCGTCGCCCGTTGCATCGGTCACCTCATCCAGTGTGGCAGCCACGGGCATTCCAACAACAACAGCCAATGGCGGACGTTTAACAGTCGAACAGAATCGACAATTGCAGGTAATAAAATTAATAACATATGTTAAACAGTTGAATGTAATACGCTTCACTCTTTAACAGTCCCTGGTGAATGAGCTCCGCGCGCTGAAGGAACAAAATCAGCGTCTGCTGGATGACAATCAGGAATTGCGCGATTTGTGCTGCTTTCTGGACGATGATCGTCAAAAGGGACGCAAGCTGGCACGCGAATGGCAGCGCTTTGGACGATACACGGCCAGTGTGATGCGACAGGAGGTGGCAGCCTATCAGGTGAGTTAACAGTGGCTGTTAAGTACTATGCTGTTAAGTTAACAGTGTAGCTGTACTTGGCAGATCTGTAAGCAATTTAAACATTTGTTAATCGTTGTGAGGAATTTGTTGAATATATACTCTTAGAGTACTATATTATTAAATCAACAAAATATAATTTTAAATGTATCATTGTAATTTGTAACACTAATAACGACAGACACAATTTTTTTTTGTATTTTTGGTAAAATTATTTTGAAAATATTGCGACTATAAAGATGTTTATGTACTATTATTATGATGCGATATAAAAGCAGCAAATATTACAATAATATGGATGTCATTTTAATAATTAGACTATTTAATAATAAT
The DNA here is from genome assembly GCF_023558535.2 of Drosophila nasuta. Lineage (NCBI taxonomy): Eukaryota > Metazoa > Arthropoda > Insecta > Diptera > Drosophilidae > Drosophila > Drosophila nasuta. The sequence goes on along the minus strand of NC_083455.1, from coordinate 11,351,509 downwards.
AGTAATTAGACTCTTTGCAACTGTGCAATTACGAATTACACTCTAAGTAGATTTGATGTACGGGCCAATAAGTTATTTATATTAAAGAAGTTAGATTAGTGGTAAACTGAATTATTAAGTAATTTATATTAAAGAAGTAAGATTAGTATTAAACTGAATTAAACCCAAAAACTATAACTTTCGGTTGTATTGTCTGTATTATAAAGATTTACATTTAAAAGATATCTACGCACTTTACTCTTAATTTACATTAATGCGACTGTTATAAAAATAACATTGCTACTGTTGTTAAGCGCCTGTTAATTAGCATCACTACTGTTAAGCTATTCTTACTGTTAGTTAAATAACATAAGCTCTGCCTCTGTTAAACGAGTGTTATTCAAACCCTTCTTTTATTTTAACCAGAACAAACTGCGGCAGCTGGATGACAAGCAGCAGGAACTGATCACGGACAATCTGGAGCTGAAGGAGCTCTGTCTGTATCTGGACGAGGAGCGCGCCCATGTGGCAGCAAATGCTCTGTGCGCCGGCTGCGGAGCAGCGACGCGCAACGCGCTGCGAGATGATGGCGACGGCTCCAGTTCAAGCACGAACGCGGATGAGACAATCACAGCGCTGCGCAACTATGCGGAACAACGCCAATTGCCGGTAAGTAGCGAGACAGACTCGATTGCAACACACATACACAATCTAACTAATGGTATGCCCCGAATATTCTGCAGCAGGATCTGCGCAACGCTCACACGCTGAACGATCAGACGTTGCAATATGTGCGCTCGTTGGAGCGACGCATCCAGCAGCTGGAGGAAGAGCGCACCACGCCCACAGCCAATATGCAGCAGCAGCAACAGCAGCAATCACAACAGCAGCAGCAGGGACAATCAACAACAACAGCAGCAGCAACAGCAACAGTCGCATCACCAGCCAAATTAGCGCCTTCGCCACATCCTCCTCCACCTCCACATCTTCACAACCAGCAGGACATCAGTCAGGCGGTTGCAGCTGCTGCGGCAGCAATGCAAATGCAACAGTTGCCCGAACCCATCGCCGGTCGTCCCGAGGCTGTTGTTCGTGCCCTGCAAGTGCTCGAGGTGCGAGAGCAGTTGGAACGAGATCGTCTCGGAAATTTGGCCGGCAATGCTTTAGATCAGATGGATGATGGCGAGAAGGCGCTGGTGCGCGAGATGTGCAACGTGGTGTGGCGCAAGCTGGAAGGGAGTCCACATGCTGCCACAGCACTTGAACCGCTCTAAGCATTTACCAATACAAACAAAACTAAAACTTGGCTAACAACACACACACACATACACAAACACACCTACTTACTAAACACACATTGTACAAAGTTTAAGCTTAAGCGCTTTATTTAAAACAAGAAGATGAAATACTCAACATATCGATTTTCGTGTAATCCTTGACTGTTAATTTTTTTACATTTTACATTTCGAATGCACTCGCATGTTAAGCTAACATTAACAGAACAGAGATGTTAGACTAACATCAGCAGCTACCACGATGAGTATACGAACGAATGAGCTGTCCTCAAAAACAAACAACAAAAAATACAATGCAACAAATATTTTCATAACTATGCAAGTCGTTTTATTTGTTCGATCAACGAAAATACATTAAAATGCCATTATGAGGGAGTTTGCATTTGTCGAAAGTCAGTAAAAAATATTGCTGCCTTAAGCTTTTATTATCCCTGTAAAAAATACTATTTTAATAGCGTTCTATTTCTTGCAACTAATTATTATCACACTCAACTGATGACATTTTGAATACCCAACTTAACTAACGTAACGTATTATTATCCAGAGTCTAGCACTGTAATTTTGCCAAACCAATTAGTATCCCTGCATTGAGTTGGCATTTTTAATATCTATTTATTATCAGCGTCCCCAGTGATGCCATTCACTACGAGTAATTGCTATCGATCTCCCAGCGACGCCATTTTGAGCATCTAATTATGAGCACGTCCCTGGAGATAATGTCAGTTATGCGGTTACGGTCACACTCTTGGCAGTATGCAATTTGGGGGAGCAACAACGAGTAGCTAATTTCCTATTTCGGCATAACTAATTTGCATTTGGAGTGCGAAGCTTACTAACCTTGAAGCGGACGAAGACGGAGACTGAGATGTAACTGTTACAAATGTTCTAAAGTTGCCACACATTCATCTGGTGGCTGGCCATAAAATTAATCACATTACACAGTTTTTGCTTGCGTTGCTTTGTGCTTTGCTTTGGTCGCCAGCTTTCTACGCTTTGCTGCCCGCTACTTAAAGACTTGTTTTGTAGCTCACACTAACTATTGTTGTTGCTGCCGAAGCCGATGCCGCTGCTGTTGTTGTTGTTGTTTTGAGACAAACGTAAATTACCACAGAGCTGTTTAACCTGATTTTTGCCTTTGCCAATTGCGAGTAGCCTGGGTATCACATTCATTCACAAAACTGGCAACTGGCAGCTACTACAACAACAACAACAGCAACGCCGCGAACATGATGCAGCAGAAATGCAACCCAATTTCAGCTAATTCACGTATTGTCCAGTCGACGGAGCCTCCAAAGTGTGAACATGTGAGTTTAATTTACTGTCATTATGTATGCAAACTGGCCAAGGGGCAACGGGTGGGGGGTGTGGGATAAGCATCAGCCGGTCGCGTGTGAAAAGAACGGGAGAAGAGCAGAAATAGTGGGGAAGCAGTTGAAAGCGCAACAACAACATAGGCATGCATAAATTAACAGCAGGCGTCTGTTAAGCAGCAGTGCGCTGTCTAGCATTAACATGGCGAGCAAGCAGAGTATATGCTAGGGATGACACTTGCTAGGGTCATGTTAAGAGAAGTGTCGTTTTAATTCATCAAGCAGTGCGTGCAGCACACTTGCATGATGATGACACTTGTTAGCGACAATCAAATTGTACTATACTTGCTAATATTAATCACCATCTCCATTTGTCTATCTATACAAGGTAGAAGGGTATTGTAAAACATTTATAAAGTAAAAAAATAAAAATTCTATGAATAAATTACAGAGTTTGTTGAAAAAAATGAGTGGTGAAATGAAAATCAATTCTTATAGAAAGAATTGGGGAATACACTTTTGCTAAATATAAGTCACGACTGTACACTCTTTATTTTTGGTAAGCAAGTGTCATCGTAGCACGATACAGCAGTTGAAATGAAGCTCAGCGCACAGAATAGCAAATAAATATAAGCGCAGATTAGAGCCAGCAAAATGTCGACCGCAGCAAAAGTGGCAACAACTGTGGCAACAGAAACAGCAACAGCTGCCAACAGAGAAAAGCTGATCAAGTCGGCCACGCACAGCATCCAAATGGAACTCTGGCCGATGTTGATGTTGTTGAAGCCAATGGAAGCCAAAGTCAAAGTCGAAGCTTGCGGCTTGGGGCAGCATTTATAGTTGAACAACGCAGCGGAACGCACGCGGCAACAAGCGAGACGCAATTGAAGGAGCCTTCTCTATACAGCATTGGAGTGGAGCAGCACATGGCATTGGCATTGAGATTGGCACTGTGTGGACATGGAAGTCATGAAATTGTTGTTGAGCAAGTGCAATAAAATCGTGAGCTTATTACGATGCGCGACTAAAAAGAAAGTTATTGTCGTTGGTGGCCCAACAACAACAACAACTGCAGCAGCAGCCGGTTGTGTTGGTTCTTGCAACCTGCTGATGTTGCTGCTGCAAGCTGTTTGCATACTCACAATGTGGCTGAGCCATGCACCTCAGCTGTGCCTCGCAGCACCATCGACTGCAGCCACAAATGAGACCGAGACCGCCTGGCCACCCATGCATCATTATGATATCTGGAGCGCAGATTTAAAATCGTCAGCGGCAACTGTGCCAAAGCAGCAGCTGGATATGGATGCCGACGTAGATGTGGATGTGGATCTCATTGAGGAAGAGGAATTACTGCAACATGCTCACGGCTATAGCTACAGCTATGGCTCTAGGCCACAAATGAGCAGCCAGCAGTGGAGCAGTCCTCAATTTAGCAATCGAAGCAGCAGCCAAAGCCACAGCAGCAGCAACAGCATTCGACGGCCCAAAGGTAAGTTGCGCAAGGTCAGCGTGAAGAGACATTACGAATAATAGTGCCAAGAAATTTTCAACTGCAATTTCGCTAGAAATTATAAATGTGTGCAAGAACAGACACTTTTCAAATAACGTTAAAACGTAACTTACATTTTGTGTTTATTTGTGTTCTCAATTGCACTTCTGGTACACTTTCCTTATACATATGTATAAATTATGATTATATTAGTTAAGAATTTTTATAAAATTTCGAAAACTCAAATTCTCAAATAGTTGAGAATTGAGAATGAGCTGCCAGATACTTTTTAAAACAACATAATTTTTGGTTAAATTTTGTGTTTACTTACGTTCTCAATTGCGATTCTGTCACACTTTCTTTTCATATAATTATAATTATAATTATAAAATAAAAATATTTCGCCACTAATTCACTTTGTAAAATAACGTAAATAATTACTTTTACCAAATCTTTCTATTCTAATCTTCAATTTCATATTGATTTTGCCACAATTTCGCTAAATAAGAATATCTTTACGGATAAGCAATTAGTTAATAGTACCTAAAATTACAGACTTTTTATTAAATAATAATAATTTCGACCACTAAAATTCTCAACTGTTAAAGTTTTCATGAGTTAAAGGTGTTTTTAATTAGTTAAAGTTAATTAGTTTAAAGCAGAAACTATACAATTTTTACTATTTTCAAATGTTGTGCTCCTTAATTTCGCATTGTGTGAAAGTATAATATTTCACACTTGAACCAATTAGTTAGCTCTGTTTATTTTGATGGCGTTTAAAAATTCCCATTTTTAGGTTGTTTTTTTTTTTGAGTTTCATAAAATCTAAACATTAAAATAAATAATTAAAATATGAAATAAATTCAAAAATTATTTTAGCAAGTTTATTTCGAAAAATCATTAAAATAAATGCTAAATTTAAATTTTGTGATTTATGAAAACAGTGCTGACTTTTAAACTATGTAGTTATGTTTTTAATACTTCATTTTTTTGTATAGTCTACTTTTGGGATACGTTAGGAATTTCTTTTCGTTTGCATTTTCAACATTTTCTAATATATATATATAAAATTCATATTCCTCTATCGAAAATATTTATCTTTGATCTATGAAAACAGTGATGACTTTTAAATTAGTTGTGTTTTTCAATTTAATGGAGGATAAGACTTTAATTATTTTGTATAGTCTACTTTTGGGATGCGCTAGGCACTTCTTTTCGACTGCATTTTCAATTCTTTCCAAAATATATTTAAAATTCTTTACATGATTTTGGTAATGACTCTAATCTATCTCACTTATTCTGTGTACTTGCAGTTATCCATCTGTTTCCGGTGCCCGTGGATGGCGAGTGCCTGGCGGACGATGGTCGTCGGATGGGAAACTGCTTCAATGCCTACGAGTGTCGCCAGAAGGGCGGCCAAGCACGGGGGGAATGCGCGATGGGCTTTGGCGTCTGCTGCGTATTCATGGCCGAGTGCAACGGCACCATAGCCAACAATTTAACGTATATAGTCTCGCCGGGATTTCCCAGTTTCATGCCCAGCAATTTCACGGAATGCAAGCTGCGAGTGAAGATCATGAGCGAGGACATCAGTCAGCTGCGAATCGATTTCGATCACTTCTCGCTGGGACAACCGAATCGCCGAACGGGAGTTTGTGATGGGGATGTGTTTCACATCACTGGCGGAGCTCGAGGAGCCTTTCAGCTATGCGGACAAAACAGCGGACAGCATAGTGAGTAGAGGAATCTCCTTCATTAATCCTGCTAATAAATACACTGTAATTGCTTGCAGTGTATTATGATGTGGCAGTGCGCACCGTGCCACGTCAATCGACGCTCTATGGCAGCTTACGTCCAGCGGCAGCGACGAATGTGTCAGCAAATCCTCAGGATCAGGTCATAGAGATTACACTGAATGTTTCCCGACGCTTTCTGCCCATGCGTCTGTGGGAAATACGCGTGCTGCAAATACCCTTTACACAACGTGCCCCGCCGGGTTGCCTGCAATATCACACGGGTGTCGAGGGCGTCATGCAGACGTTTAACTTTGCGGAGAACGGTCGCCACTTGGCCAATCAGCACTACAGGATCTGCGTGCGTCAGGAGACGGACATGTGCTCGATCAGCTATCAGCCGTGTGATGAGCAATCGTTTCGCATTGGCGGCGGGTTGGGCGGCGGTTCCTTTATGTCGAATGCTGCAAGTTCAACTGTGTCGCCGCCTGTCACTGAACTCTCCGCGGCAGCTGAGAATGCCACGTCCACAACGACGAATCTGTTGCAGTTGCTAAGCCAGTGGGTGAGGAACACGACGACTGAAGACCCGACAACGACAACAGCTGCAACGACAGCGGCGCCTATGAGAAATGCCAGCAGCACAGCAGCAACGTCTGCCATGACCACAGCGGCGCCAGTGCGTTCCACAACAGCAGCAGCAGCAGTTGCCGCTGATGATGATTATCCCGGCTGGGTGGACGAGCCAGAAGAGGAGGAGGCGGAGGAGGAAGAGGAGCAGCCTGCAGCTCCGACCAACGATGATGCTGAGGGCTCTGGGGGTGGCGACGACAACAGCAATAGCATCTTTAATTTCTTCGGCGGAGGCGGCGGCGCAACGAGCGCTCAACCCGGAGTCTCGAGACGTCCGCGTCCGGTGGGCGGTGTAACGGCCTCGTTGGGTGTCAGCAGCTCCGGAGGCTTTGATCTGTTTGGCTTTTTGCGCAGCGCATTTGATTTGCGACATCGGCGACGTCGTCGGCAGGCGCGACAATTCTTTAGCACGTGTGCGGATCGCATTACGATGCCCTGCATCATTGAGGATTTCATTGGCACCGGACTGGGACCTTTGCCGGGCTGCGAGCCCGTTCATTGTGGCTCTCAGTTCTGCTCCACGGGCACCTGGCCGTGTCGCATCGAAAGCACCGTCACTCCCTTCTACATTGGCGTTCATTTTGGAGGGGGCGATGCACCGGGCAAGGGGAGCGCTGAGGAGAACATTGGCGCCTGTCTGCGCTATGCCCAGGTGCAGTGCATCTAGTGCTTTTCGTCATCATTTCGTTTTAGTAAATGCGTAATTTATGCTCACTCTTAATTAAGTTACTCTAACAATTAAATTATTGTGCTGAACCTTAAAAATATTCACCAGCTGCTGCATAAGCTTTGGGACAATGACGTCGAGCGTATTGCGTATACGCTGCCCTTGTGCCCCGCTTGATGCGCTCTTTGTGCGACTTGCTGTGCCACAAGTGCAGCATAAACGAGACTCCCCTTGTCTGTTGCAGCACTTCGTCGAGAAACTCTTCCTCAAACAGTTGGCGCCAATCTGCGGGTTTGATCGGTAAGAATTGTGTGTGATTATACAGTTGAAAGCTTTGACAGCCCCTTGGATTATTCCGCATCTCGGCAACGTTGAATGTGCCACAAGCTCGCTGCAGAGCACGTGTGATGACATCTCGTCCACTCGTGTGTCTGTTGTTGGCATCGAAACTCTGCTGAAGGTCGCGCAAACAATCTCCGGAAAACTGATGCCCAAATCCAGTCGAGGTCAAGCTCAGCATAGCGGTGGAAATTTGGTTATCAAGATCGGCACCCGCATAATTCAACGGCAATACCGTCACAGTATTCAATATCATTGAGTCCAGGTGCACACAGATGCCACCAAAGCGATAGAGCGTAAGTAAGCGCAACACATCCGCCAGATGTGAACTCAGATAGCTAAAAGAGATTAGCAGGGATTACATTCAATTGAGGAACAACGTTTGAGAACTCACCTCGATTTGAAGAGCTCACCCTTCTTCAGCCAATCCTCAATGGGCGTGCCGGCACCGTAACGCATTAGATTCACTTGACGCAAATGGACATTGGGATAGCTTAAGATGGCATCAATCAGCGGATGTCTGTTTCCCTCCTGTTGCTGATATCTGGGACTGGCGAAGAGCACAAATATTTGGTAAATGTCATTATTGAAGGCCGCAGATTCAATGGCACATGCTTGGCGTGCAGTCAACTCTAAGATGTTGCCATTCGAAGGACAGCTCGTATCGATGAAGAAAATGGTGCTTTCAATTATTGGTTCCACTTCGGATAGCAGCACATCCTCCAGTGGAATTCCAAGAGAGTCGTCTAACTCATTCTTGTTAAGGAAACAGTTGGCTGGTTGATACTTCGTTTCCATTTTGTAGATGCGTCGAATGTTCAGCACATAGATCAGAATCAAAGTCAGGAGAATTAAATTCAGACAATTTATGATGCAGCGCTTCAGACGTGGCGTCATGTTGATTAACATATGATTGAAGATCACCACGTTTGATTCTAGCTATAGAAGTAACGCATCAAATTGGAATTTAGCTTCATACCCTGTAAATAAGATGCAACATCAACGGAGTGGCATATTCGGCTCAAAATGTTTGGTCGTCTACATTTTGTATAAATTTCTAACGATAAATAAATTTGGGTAATTCTCAGGCGAAAGTGTCTCGTAAAAAAGACATGTACCAAAACATTATTTTATTTAGAATAAAGATGCATTTTATTGCTCTTGATTGGCACTTTAATAAAAGCTACAAATGATTTTGGAATCATTTTTCCGTCTTAAGATAATTGCAAAAATAAACAAATTCATACAAAAAATTAAGGATATTATTTATTTTATCGTAGAGTTCCTAAAATCTATAACAATGACTATTACTTATTTTTTAAATTGTATATATATAATAATATATATATATATAAATTTTTTTTTAATAAAATAAAACAAGAAATTAAATATTTTCAAGCATACTTCTTCTAAAATATAGTATACAATAGAATATAAAAGATCAGTTAACACTTTACTTTTATTTTTTTATGATTATTTTCAATTTTATATATTTGCGTATTTATTTTAGCGCTGCGCTTCCGGAGTATCTACTTGTCAAGCAAACTCCTCTACAGCGAATTTAGTGTTCAAGATTAATTAGTTATGGAAATCAGTTTTGCCCGCCAGTTGACTACATTTGTCTAATATTGAAACTAAGAAATACTCTACATGAATTTACAATATAAATGCACGGGTATACACACTCAACGGGCGCACAAGGTATTCATGTGCCTTTTCGACTCATTTGTACGCATGAGTACGGGTATCAAAAAATACACATACACGCATTCATGTGCGAGTGTCAAAAAATACACATACTCATGACTCATGAGTTCGGGTATCAAACAAGTAAGAAAGTTAAATACCCGCTACCCATTTTGAATAAAAGCAAAATATTTCGGTATTATATTCAAAATATACCAAAAATATAAAAAATATACCAAATTGTATATTTTTTTCTATATCGATATAGTACCACATTCAACATATACCATAGACTGCACAATATACCAGATTATCAGCCAAAGCAACTCAGACCCCTAGTAAGTAGGCGTTTTTGCCCATACAAAAGTACTTCTTTAATAACTTCCATAATTTTTATCTGATCGCAACCAGGAATCATAACTACTACACTCTAGCTTTAAAATTATGCGTGTTATTCTTTTTTTTGATTTTCGGGGGCGGAAGGGGGCGTGGCAAAAATTTGAAACAAACTTGATCTGCGTGCAAACATATCAAATGCTGTCGATTAGAGCTCTATCTCTTATAGTCTCTGAGATCTAGGTGTTCATACGGACGGACGGACAGACAGACAGACGGACATGACTAGATCGTCTCGGCTGTTGACGCTGATCAATAATATAAATACTTTATAGGGTCGGAGATGCCTCCTTCTAATTGTTACATTCATTTCCTGCCGGCACAAAGTTATAAGTAATACCCTTCTAACCTATGGGTAGCGGGCATAGAAATGATCGAAGCACAACCGAGTGTCTAAAATGATCCGGTGCCGAATAGGCAAATGCAAGAAAGGCATGAGTATGACAATCACTCACACTCGCAGTACCCACACGATTTTGAGTGTGTGTGTAGCTCTTATTCGATTGAGATTAGTGTCGAAGTTTGCCATCCTTGAGTGGGGGAGTACATTTATTAGTTACTTGCAAAAGCTTTTGGACAATAAAGTTAGGCATATTACGTATACGTTAGGTTTGTGTATTTTGTGCTAATGCGACTTATTATGCAGCATAAAGACGGAGTCCCTTGTCAGTTCAACGTCCTGAAAAAGTCCTTGTCAGGACTCCAATCAACGCCATGAATTGAAGACTTGAATGCAAAGTATTCAGTGTTATCTATTAGTTGTATGCCACCATATTCTGACTCATTAAGCAGCATCTCAGGAACGATCAACGTGCCCCAAGCCTTCCATAGAATACAGATGATAACATCTCGTTCCCATATACATATGTAACATGCGAGCTCAGATAATCACACTTTAGGTGATATACTAATCTAGAGGCAGATCCACTTTAGATTTATAATATCCTAAACAATTTATTCCAATCAGACTCTGAATATTGTAGGCGTATCTGTCAATCGAGCAGGCTCAACTGATGCGACTATTCAAACTCAAGTCTTAGGTGCAATATCAACTAAATTTATAAGAAAGAAGAAACATTCTTTGGAATATTTTATCCTTTGTTTATTTTCTAATTAGAATTTTCGCTGATTGCCTCATAGACCTTAGGACAATATTGCTTCGCCAGCTTGCCATAGGCAGTATCTGAGTTGAATTTAACAGGCAACTCGTAAGATAACTTGTTCCATAAATGCACCAAATACGAGCCGTTCGTTAGCTCGAGAGTTTCCTCCACGCGTGCAGGATCAAAAAAGTCCTGTACATAGCTCCGCTGTACAGCATAAAACGCATACCAATCGTGTATATGAAGGCCACGACAACCTGAACGATTGTCGAGCATTGCAGAAACATTCTGCGTGCCACAGAACTTGCTTGCCACACGATTGATGAGTTGATCTCCATTCTTTCGCCAATTTTTCGCATCGAAATGCTGCTGGAAGTCGCGTAGACATTCTTTGATAAATTCACGACCAATGCCAGAGGGAGCCAAAGATAAAAGACTGCTGGCTAGCGACTGCTCACTCTCGGCGCCAAGAAAATTCTCGAGTAAATTCATCAAGGTGCGCATGAAGAGCACATCGAAGTCCACGTAGAAGCCACCAAAGCGATAGAGAACCAGCAGACGCAGCAGATACGAGATGTGTTCAGTCGGATTACTAAGAAAACAGAAAAGCTTAATTGAAGAAGCCAAGATATGTCCTACAAACTCACCGTGACTTGAAGAGCTCGGCACTTTTGAGCCAATCCTCAACTGGAGTGTCGACTGCCAAGCTCTGAAGATTCACCGAACGCAAGTACACATTGGGATTGCTCAAGGTTACCTCAAGAAGTTGCGACATTGTCTTCTTGTCTGGCAAATAATTCCACGGACTGGCATAGAGCACAAAAACATCGTAGCTGGGATTAAGTTGAGCAGCCGATTCAATGGCGCAAGCTTGCATCGCTGCCAGCTCCAGCTTGTTATATTTAAATCTTGGCGGCATACTGCAACTCGTCTCCAGAAAAAAGATGGTCCGACGAAATCGAGGCTGCCTTTCCTCCAGCAGCAGATCTTTCAGCGCGTTGAGCGGACGCAGCCGATAAATTGCATCATCTCTTGAATAATCCTCAGGCAGGTAACATTGTGCAGACTTTGGAGTCAAATTCTGATGCTGTCGATAATTACGATTCATGGCGAATACAAGAAGCAGTATGATCAGCAGGAGAAGAACTATCCACCTTCGTTTTTTGAGCTGCACGAGCAGTTGCTTTGGATGTGCTGTCATTTCGTTGTAACTTCAGCTAGTGCTCAGCTGAGCTGGCTTCTTAAACTTTGGAGCATAGCCAATTGTGAATATTAATACCATGTAGATGAAAAAGCGTGTCTGAAGGGCGTCTGCAACAATTTAGTGCATAAAATTAAACAACTTTCATGTTTATTTGCTGATCGGTATTAAATTCAGAACTGTTTCGTTATAAATTACTACAATTCTTATCATCGTCTTTAAAACTAAGCTCGTTTTGCGCTGAGAAGACTTTAAATCAAACTTTGTCTGCCTAGAACCTAAAAAAATAACGCTAATCAGATTGATGAACAGACAGACTGACGTCTCAGCTGTTGTCTTTGTACAAAATCATAAATACTCTATGGGATCGGTAACATTTAAATATATTCAGTTAACACTTTAAAGTGTATGCCGTATAAAAAGTGTAAAAGCATTCTCTTAAATAGTTTTGTAACGAGTGTTTTCGGTTGTAAACTCATTCTAAATATAGATGAAAGCATTGTCGGAGTCGATTTATGTCCATTGCTCAATTTGTTTCCAAGATTATGTTTTCATTTTCATTTTTATTTTTAACCGCAGCAAGTCTCCCAGACGAGAAATATTCTCTAGTATAGTTTTGCTTATTTTTATGAGATTAGTAATATCAATAAGTTTGAACATTAAGTTTTCTTCAACCTAAATATAAATTAGGGAACATATGTGCTCCTCACACATATCGTTTCTTCATGAAATTATAATTATTTTTGTTTTCATATTCATTAAACTCTTTCTTTGGCAACAGCTCGTCTTACAGACGAGCATGTTCTTCTAGCGTACTTTAGCTTATTTGAATGGGATTAGTTACATCAATTAATATAAATAAATGGCTAATTTGCTAGCTTTTCCTTTGGCATATAGAATGTCTTCAGGTCGAGCACGCTCATATAAGGCACTCTACTTGACGTTGTTTTTTTTTTGGAATGTGGCGAGTTACAACAAATGACTCACATGTTATAAGTATTTACTTCCTGTTCGTTTGGTAAGCAGCGTATATGTCATTCCTTATAGCTGTCTATTTCTTGGAATGACAATCGTGATAGAAAAGTATTCTCAGTAGCAAACTATGTTACCTAATGAGGTATTCAATAGTAGACGCGAAGTACACATTTTGAGATCTTTTTCTGATCGATTTTGTGACATTTTTTCTAGTCTTTAGAAGTATTCCCCAGCGGCTGCATACACTTTGGGACAATTTTGTTCCGCATACTTGCCATAGGCGGTTTCCGAACCGACTTTGATTGGCATTTGATGGGAGTGTTTGTTCCATACATGTATTAATAGTGAATCCTTCGTTCGCTGTAGCGTTTGCTCCATGTATTGTGGCTCAAAAAAGTGTCGCCATTCCACCCAACCCACCTCGTAGAATGTGGAGCGCTTAAAGACCTTAAAGCCCATGCACCGTTTTGGATCCGTTTGCATCACCTCAATGCTCTGCGTTTTACAAATCCTCTTGGCCATTCGTGTCACGACTCCCGGACCATTGTTGCCCCAATCAGCGCCATTGAAATGCTGCTGAAACTCACGCAGACACGATGCGGCAAGCTGATGACCAAAGTCAGTGGGTGCTAAGCTTAACACACCATTCGCGACATGTGTATCCGACTCGGCGCCCGCAAAGTTCAGAGGCACTTGCTCCAGGCTACGCAGCAGCACCACATCCAAATCCAAATAGATGCCACCAAAGCGATATAGCGTGAGCAACCGCAACAGATCCGAAATGTGCACGATGGGATAGCTAAAAAGATGCAATCTTTAGTTGGGAAGGCAAATTGAATATGGTGCAAACTCACTCCGATCTGAAGAGTTTACCATCCTTCAGCCAATCCTCAATGGGTGTGCCGACAGCGAATCGCATTAGATTCAACTGTCGCAGCTGCACATTGGGATAGCTCAATATGGCATCAATCAGCGGCTGTTCGCCCTCCTTCTGTTGATATCTGGGACTGGCGAAGAGCACAAACACCTGAAAGTTGGGATTGTGTTTGGCCGCCGACTCAATGGCGCAGGCCTGACGTGCTTTCAGCTCAAGTGGATGACGTTTCGTGCTTGATATGCAGTTAGTCTCCAGAAAGAAGATGCTGCGCCCTGGTGTGGGTTGCGGTTGTGTGAGTAGCACATCGCCCAAGGGCTTCGGTAGATTACTTTCCACTTCGTTTTCGGCTACTATCGGGAGATTTGTTGGCTCGACGTCCATGAAGCACTGCAAATTGGGCTCTCCATCCAACTGCCATTTGTGGCATGTTATGATTAAAATTATGATGGTCAAGATCGCACACAGCGTGTACAACGCGACACGCAAGTGACGGGTGGAATACACACGTGGAATCAGGGTCATCTCGATATGAATGCGGACAAGACCGCCACGATACTAAACCGAATGGGCGATTGACGCAGATCAAAATGGTTCAGTTACCCTGTAAAACATACAGTGTATAAAAGGGAGGGTCTTATTAAGATGTTTGCGCGGTTGCCACAAAAATAATCTATTTTCCGCTGATAAGCAAATATTATTTAGAGGAAGTAATTTAAGATTCTGAAATATTTCTACATAAAATTCAAACCCGCATACTTTAAAAAGATCAATTATTTGCTGGGTAATGCGATAGTGAACACTGGCATTCATTATACTTATAGAGTGTTTACATTTGCATACATTTGTTATTGTACTCGCGATCGCTCTCTCACTATTTCTCATAAGTATTTGAACACTCTCTTGCTGACCTAGCAATTAACATTTCGAATTCCATTTAATGGGACAGCAGTCACAATTAATCTCGGTTGAGAACTAAAGGAAACGCGACTTTTAATTTTCTATCAAACTAACAAAAAAAACTACGCTTGCGACGCTATCTCTTAGAGCAACTTGTCGGAGTTAATTTAAATAAGTAAATCATAGCAGATAACCACCACAAACACTTGCAATTGAAATAAGAACGTTTGTTTTGCGAAAAATACGTACATTATACTTTGTTTTTGTGCTCGCTTCCATTGTATATTTGCACTTCATGTTGCCAACTTTTTTTCCCAGCTACTCCTTACTATCTACTACACCTCGCTTAACAACCACCAATTGAGACACGCTTGACGTCATTTAATACCAGCATTTTTACTTAGCGGTATTTTTGCGCGCCTAACGGTCATGTAATGAAAAAACGCACCAAAAAATACTGCAAAATCCCAGAACATTAATATTATATGTGGCATTTCGAGTACCATCTAAATGAAAATAATTTATCATATGTATTTAAGAAAAACTTAATGAATTTCACAAGAGTTTTGTATACAAATGATTTTTACTATTTTTTGCAGATTCTGCAAGGGTACTCAAAAGTCGACTAGCCGACACCAAAAATTTTTCTTATACTATTACACATACATACATACATAAGTATTACAAATATTATATCATATTTGAATTGGGTTGTTCGTAGGTTTCGTTCTTATTTCTACTAACCTAATGAGAAAATTTGCATAACAAAAATGTTGCTCGTGTTATACGTCAAATTTTTTGTTTTATCGCCCCAAAAACGAGGTATTGCTAAATTGAGCATTTGTTTTGATTCATATTTGGAACGTGGGCGAGTCTAATATGTATGTAACAAATAGAAAAGAGCACCCGCTCTCTTTTTCTCTATGGCTCTCTCACTGTGCGCTCTTTTTGTTTGATCTCTGGTATAGAGTAGATCTAATTGATCACTTAGAAATATTCACCAGCTGCCGCATACGATCGTGGGCAGTGCTGTTCTGCGTATTTACCATATGCGGTACTTGAACCGACTTTAATTACTTGTTGTTTTGAATGTTTGTTCCACAAATTTACCACAATAGAATCCTTAGTGTGTGCAAGCGTTTGTTCGAGCAACTGCGGTTCGAAAAAGTGTCGCCAACGTTTCCACGGTACTGCGTAGAAGGCGTTGCGTTCGAACACTTTAAAGCCCAAACAACGCTTACGATTATCCAGCATGACGCTGACATCTTTGGTTCCGCATAATTTTTGTGTCACACGCGTTATCACATCCGCACCATTGTTGCCCAAATCTTTGCCATTGAAATTACGCATAAAATCTTGTACGCACGAAACCGCGATTTCGTGACCAAATCCATTGGGCGCTAAGTTCATAACACCAGCGGCCAATTGAATGTTGGATTCGGCCCCCGTATAATTGGGTGGCAGGTCTTCAATGCTGCGCAGCATCACCACATCCATGTCCAGATGCAAACCGCCATAGCGATAGAGAGTCAAATAGCGCAGAAAATCAGAGATGTGTGAGGAGAGAAAGCTGCTCAAATGAAAAAATGCTGATTAGTAAAAATAGGCTGACCGGCAAAAGGAGAACTTCACTCACCTGGAACGGAACAGTGGACCATCGTTGAGCCAATTCTCAACAGGTGTGCCGCTAGCAAAACGCCATAAATTTAGCTGACGCAGCTGCACATTTCTATAGCTCAGTATGGCATCGATTAAAGGCTGATAACGTTGGCTGCTTCCACTTCCACTCCCGTTGCTACTGTTGCCAAAGTAATGATAGGTGGGACCGGCAAACAGGACAAAGATCTGGAAATTGGGATTATGCAGTGCAGCGGATTCAATGGCACACGCTTGTCTCGCCGTCAATTGCAACATGTTGTACTGCATCTCTGTACTCTTCTGCCCAGGACGCGGTCTTTTGCGTTTCGGTCGATGGCAGCTGGTCTCGTGAAAGAAGATGCTGCGACCCGGAGTAGGCAGTGGTTCAGTAACCAGCACATCATCAAGTATTTTGGGCATATTCACTGGCTGTTGCTGTTGGGCTGCTGGCGTTTCCATAAAACAAAGCTGAGCATCAGTTCGCCAGCGATAAGTCAGTAAGATGCCAAGTAAAAGCAACAGTATAAGCGTCGAAAGAAGCAGACGAAATCGTCCATAATGTAGCAGACGCGCTAATAACAAGTTCAGGCGCCATAACATGATGATAATGATGATGCTGCCGCAAATGTATGTATTTGAAATAAACAAAAGCGGGGTTTGTTGTTATGAGATTATGCTCACTCAGTGATTTAAAGACAGTAGCTTATTCATTGGCAGTTAATGTCATCATAAAATATAGCTGAATAAATAACAACATTATTAGGCGGCAACAAAAGAAAAGCAATCATCTAAATATGCAAATGTATGCTAAACAAATAAATATACACAGCCGCAAGCACACAACTGAAAATACAAACACAATCACATACACACACACACACACACACACTAGCTGCAATCGAACAGTGCAATGTAATGGTTACATTTTTATGGAATGTAATTAACAGCCTGCAATTCAAGGTTGCTGTAATACATTTGTAACGACAATTTTCTGTTCGTGAAGTACATTTTGCAATCATTAATTTTTATTAAAATTATTATTTAAATAGCACTATTAGTTAATTTTAAACGCAGATCAAAGATATGCAACAAAACTGTTTGATGCAAGTTGAACAGCTGTGCTACATAACAGAATCAGCTGCTTGCAGCTCAGATTAGTATATTAAAAAATACCATGTATTCAATACATATTTATAATTTCAACAATGGGTGTGTAATAATAATAATATATTCATTACAGAAAGGTTTAAGTCTCTTCATACAAATTTCACATTAGTATTTTAGTGAACAAAGTCACAGTTCCCGTGATGAATACTGTAACATTTGCGTGTGGAGTTAACAGAGCTATTGAGTTAACAGTGTTAGGAGTAAAATGTATGGCGTGTATAAGCTTAACTTGCAATGCGCGCAAAACTAATAAACTTGAGTTCTTAATGGACATTAAATACCTGAATAGTTATTTACTTTAGTCAAAAGTAAAATGTGTCACCATTGCAAACGATTAGACATTTTAAAATAGGGAAATTAGGATAAATTAATTAATTAATGACAATGGCCATTTAAGGTGAGAAGTTGTCAAATAATATTATATTTGCCGGCTACGTTTGAACTTCTACTGCTGGTCATAAGTGTTTTCCTACTTAGTAACTACTGTAATTATTATTAATTAATACATAGCTTACAATTATTTTCTATGCCTACCACACAATTAAGAATATTCGGCACTTATAGATATTTAAAAGTATTCGTCAGCTGCCGCATTGACCTTGGGACAGTGTTCTTGCGCATACTTTCCGTAGGCAGTGTCATCGCCCTTTTTAAATTTCATCTCATATGACACCTTATTCCACAAATGTATTAAATACGAATCCTTTGTCTGTTCTAATGTTTCATTGAGATATTGCGGCTCAACGAATCGACGCCATGCTGGCCAAGGAATCGGATAAAATGCCGTCGTATTGAATACTTGGAATCCATTACAATTTCTCTGCTCTGCCACAATTTCCTCGATCGATGTGGAGTTGCAAACTTTTTTTGTCACTCCCATAACTAAACTGGGCCCATTAGAGATGTAGCCTTGTCCATTGAAATTTTCTTGAAAGTCTTTTAAGCATAGTTCGGCAATCTCGTGTCCTATGCCCGTGGAATCCAGACTAAAGACTGCATTGCATAGCGCACCAGGCTCCTCTGCTCCCACATAGTTCAATGGAATATTTTCCATGCTACGCAATACGACAACATCAATGTCCAAGTAGACTCCGCCAAAGCGATAGAGACTCAGCATACGCAGATAATCCGAGACGTGTTCCTTTAAATAGCTAAATGAGATGTGAATCAAGTTATTTATTGATTAATTGCAATTGCATATAACTGCTCATTAAGGATTGTTAAAAAATTAAAAAAAAATTATTATGAATGACAATATTCGAGTGTTTTACTTACGCAAATGTTGGTTTAATATTAATATAACATTAAGGTACACCTTTTATTGAATATTGAACAATTGTTTTGAATCAAAAAAACTTGGTGCGCATCCGCTAAATATAAAAATGAAAGCAAAAGCATTTTTATTTTCAATTTCACTTATCGACATTACTTCCGTCTACCCATTATTATAGAAACCGAAAGTTGTTATTTATCTAAACATACTGAAATAATTATAAATGTATCTTAGAAGAACAGACAGGAAGACGTGCAGCAGAACATGCAGAACTCATTATCATTATTGTGGTTGACTCTAATTAGGAAAATATGTGCATACAAATGTATTTCCCACACTCCACTATACACTATACTATACCATAGACAGACAGAAATCTACCATAAATGTGACTATGTGAAATGTAAAATATTGAAGTGATCTATCTGGTCTCAATTTAATTATGATGTAAACGGAACACGTTTGGACACGGACACGGCTAATGTAATCTCTAGAATTGATTTTGATTATATACCTTTATGTTACATGGTTCAACAATGCGTAGAGGGTATAATGAAAACGTAAAAGTTGTTGATATTTATTCCTACCTTGAATCAAATAGATCTCCTTTATTGACCCATTCCTCGGCTGGTGTGCCCTTCGAATAGCGCCAAATATTCAATTGACGCAAATGCACATTCTCGTAGCTTTGAAGAGCCTCAATCAGTGGTAACTTCGGCCTTTCAGCTCCGGGTAGATAGGTGGGACTTGCAAAGAGCACAAATACCTCAAAGTTTGGATTGTGCAATGCTGCCGATTCAATGGAACACGCCTGTCTGGCTGTCAAGTTCATGATGTACTTCGATCCTGGCGGATGACAACTCGTCTCGTGGAAGAATATGTTTTTCCCTTGCGTGGGTTTTACATCTGCACGGAGCACATCCTCCAGTCTTATGATGCTATCATCTGTGTTGTCATCGTCTGCATCCATAAAACATGGAAACGGCTTAAAGTTGGCAGGCATGTCATTGTCCTCGGTTGGGGATGCCACAAATAACAACATTAACCCACCGGCCATGAGGCAGAATAATAGTCGTTGTAGAATTTTTGGTAGGAACACTGGTAATTTTATCGGGGTTTGAAACATACTGAGGCGGAAGACTATATGACTTGGGAACTCGAGCTCATTTAGAGTAATGAACATGTGCGGTTCGTTCGTTTGTTTTTAATGCCACTATACATTATAACATCGTACGACAACCTTCGGCTGGTATCGAGTCTTTTTCTTTTGCGAACATGCTCAGCGTATCTTCATTTCCATCAATGTATTTTTCTTATCAGAAGGAACACTATGGCCAGTATTCATGGAATATACATTGTCCAAAATGTAAAGAGTTGAGTTAAATTTCAGCATTGCGGGCTGAACATTTAGAGCTAGTTCTTTTTTTTTGAGTTGGCAGGTCTGTTGTTCTTATAGATAGTATATAAGTGTACGAATCCGTTTGTATACATAGATTACAGCTATTTAAATATGTTAACGTGGTTCAAGATTCAGTAATATTCCTACTTATTGCGAAACTATATAAAAACTTGAAACAGCTGTGTTAACTAGAATGTATCCAGCTATATACACTGTGTTTGGACAATGCACCACTTATGTATTTGAACTTATTATCTAAATTGAAGATATGTTTACATTGCTAATACATTGTGAAAATAAATGTAACGTTTGATTTTAAACAACCATTTGAGGTGAGAAATTGTCAAATAATATATGCCGGCCTACTTCTCGTCGTAAGTATTTTTTAGGTAGTAACAACTGTAATTATGATTATAATACATAGCTTATAAATATTTTCACAATTAAGAATACTCGGTACCACTTATAGATATTTAAAAGTATTCGTCAGCTGCCGCATTGACCTTGGGACAGTGTTCTTGCGCATACTTTCCGTAGGCAGTGTCATCGCCCTTTTTGAATTTCCGTTCCTTCGACACCTTATTCCACAAATGTATTAAATACGAATCCTTTGTCTGTTCTAATGTTTCATTGAGATATTGAGGTTCAACGAATCGTCGCCATGATGGCCAAGGAATCGGATAAAATGCCGTCGTATTGAATACTTGAAATCCGTTACAATTTCTTTGCTCTGCCACAATTTCTTGTATCGATGTTGAGTTGCATATTTTTTTGGTCACTCGCATCACTAAACTAGGTCCATTTGTGATGTACTGTTGTCCATTGAAATTTTCTTGAAAATCTTTCAAACATAGTTCGGAAATATCGTGACCTGTGCCCGTGGAATCCAGACTAAAGACTGCACCGCATAGCGCATCAGGAGTCTCTGCTCCCACATAGTTCAATGGAATATTTTCCATGCTACGCAATACTACAACATCAATGTCCAAGTAGATACCGCCATAGCGATAGAGGCTCAATATACGCAGAAAATCCGAGGTGTGTTCCTTTAAATAGCTAATGCAGATGTGAAACAAGTTAATTAATAATGAGATGTAATGTCGGAAATTATACCTAGAAGAAGGGTATTATAACTTTGAGCCTCCAGAAAATGTATGGCAGAAGGAGGCTTCTCCGAGCGTCCGTCCGTCTGTCTGTCTGTCCGTATGAACACTCAGATCTCAGAGACTATAGGTGGCATAACTTTTTTTCAACAGCACTGGTAATGCTTGCACGCAGATCAAGTTGGTTTAAAATGTTTATAAAGCTCACTTCCTCCCCCACAACTAGACAAACATCGAATAACAAACGTAATTTTGAAGAAATTTTGATATTGATAATAGAAACTATTTATGATTCCTGAAAATTGACTGCGATTGGATAAAAATTGTAAAAGTTATTTGAGAAATACTTCTTTATGGTAAATTACGCTTGCTGCAATCGGGTCTTAGTTGCTTTAGTTGACAATCTGATATATTTGACCTGTTTGGTATATTACGAATATATTATTTGGTATAGTTTAAGAATAATACCGCACTGTATTGCTTTTACTTAAAATGCGGGTATCTCACAGTCGAGCACACGCGACTGTAGCCTGCCTACTTTTTACATAATGATAAACGGCTAAGTATAATCTGAGTCTGATTTCAAATATATGTTATGCGAAGTAGGCATAATGAGAGCGTAAAAGTTGTTGATAATGCATCCACTCCTACCTTGATTCAAAAAGTAGTCCTTTGTTGATCCACTCCTCGATTGGAGTGTCCTTCGCATAACGCCAAATATTTAATTGACGAAAATGTACATTCTTGTAGCTTTGAAGAGCCTCAATCAGTGGTAACTTCGGCCTTTCAGCTCCGGGTAGATAGGTGGGACTCGCAAAGAGAACAAATACCTCAAAGTTTGGATTGTGCAATGCTGCCGATTCAATGGAACACGCCTGTCTGGCTGTCAAGTTCATTATGTACTTCGATCCTGGCGGATGACAACTCGTCTCGTGGAAGAATATGTTTTTCCCTTGCATCGGTTTTACATCTGCACGGAGCACATCCTCCAGTCTTATGATGCTATCATCTGTGTTGTCTGCGTCTGCATCCATAAAACATGGAAATGGCTTAAAATTGGCAGGCATGTCATCGGTTGGGGATGCCACAAATAACCACATTATCCCACCGGCAATCAGGCAGAATAATATTCGTTGTAGAATTGGTAACTTTATTTGGGTTTGAAACATACTGAGGCGGAAGACTGTATAACTTGGGTGCTCAAGCCTAATTAGAGTAGTGAACATTTGTTGCTCATCCGCAAGTTTTATATGCTCCTACAAATTTTAACATCGTTCGCCAACCTCAGACGACAATCATAGTCGTATCGGGTCTTCTTTTGGGAACATGCTCAGCATATCTGCACTGTCTTTTTGTTATCAACAGGTCGACTTTTCTATGACCGTACCCATGAGATATAAGAGCATAATAACTTTCGAAATATCGAAAGTGAATTTCTTTGAACCTTGAGCTTGCTTCTAACATAATCTATTTTATGAGGTCAGCCATGTACATTAAGCTAAAGTTCATTAGATAGGAAAATTTTTCAGGACTAAGAGAAAAACATGTAATTTGTTTAATGTGTCTGTTTCTTTCATTAGTGGTCAGTAGTTATATTTCTAACAAATGTATGATTGAGGGTATACGTTTGTATAGATCACTCTATATAAAGTTTATTTTACACATAGTTTACATACTAAAATCGCAATTCAACTTTCTTAAATATTCATACTTATAGCGGAACTATATAAGAACTTGAAACAGCTGTGTTAACTAGAATGTATCCAGATATACATATACAATACACAACATAAGTATTTGAACTTCTTATCTAAAATCAATTTACATACAATTTGGTAAACATTTCGTTTTCTTATGATATGAATTATCTTTGAATGATATCTGTTCGACTAAATTCTTCAGGTACTGTATTCGGACTGGCAGCAGTATATTCTATTAAATGAACGAACTCAATACAGAAGGGAGAAAAAGCATTAAGAAGTTCCATTGAGGCTGTAAGAAATATATTTCATGTCATAAATATATATTAAGTCTTTTAATGATAATAATAATTATTACTTACATTAATTGAACCACTTTTCAGTGACTTTTAAAACTGCAGGGCAATGTTGAGCTGCCAACTGAATGTAGCCGGCTTCAGAATCAACTTTAAGGGGTTTCATTGAACTTTGGTGATTCCATATATGTGTCAAATATGAATTCTGTAATCGCTTCATTGTTGCATTCGCAAACTTTGGGTCGAAGAAATACTGCAACTCATGACCGGCAATTTCATAAAAGTCTTTCACTGGGAAAATCTTAATTCCTTGGCAACGAAGAAGATCCTGCTGCATTACAGTAATGTTGTTTGTGTTGCAAACATATGACATCACTCTGGACACACTTCTGGGTCCATTTTGGGCCCAGATGTTGCCATTATAATTTCTTTGAAAGTCCAGCAGGAATAGTTCGGCAAGCTTGCGTCCAAATCCGTATGGCTTAAGTCCGATAACACTATTCCCAACACTGAAATTGGGTTCAGCACCCAAAAAATTTATCGATTCATTCTCAAACCTGCGCAGCACTAACATATCCATGTCCAAATAAAGGCCACCATAACGATATAGAACCAACAAGCGAAGCAGATTGGATATATTGTTCATCAGATATCTGGTAAGTGAGACATATAAAAACCAAGATTAGCTAAATATTGTACTGAAAAATGTGGCTAACTGCATAAAAAATTAATTTCACTTTAAGCACATTATTATATATTATTTCAAATTCAATGCGAACCTTGAGTCAAATAGATTTTCCCTCCTGATCCAATTCTCGACTGGAGTCTCTGCTGAAAATTGCCACAAATTAACTCGACGTATATGAACATTCGTATAGCTGAGAAGCGTGTTGATTATTGGATCGCTTGGTTTCCGGTAACTTGAACACACCGAGAGAACAAAAACATCTAAATCTGGATAATGTAGTGCAGCCGATTCAATTGTACAAGCCTGTCGTGACCTCAGAGCGAGCAAATTATATTGCGGATCTGCACAGACACAATTAGTCTCCAAGAAGAATATCGTGCGACCCGGGCGCGGTTTTTTTTCCGCAAATAATACATTCTCTAGGGGAGATGGTCCAGCTCCATCAATTGAAGTCCAGTTCACGGAACTCAGGCCATTAGTAACCGCTTCCTTATAACAGTTTTTCACATGTACTATTGACTTCTCTATGCGAATGAGCATAAAGACGATTATGAACACGTTAATTAATAAAACCGGAAGTAGTAGAATTTTGCCGCTGTTTAAGAGAAAAGCACGAATGGATCTTTGGCATTGCAACATGTTGTTACGAATGTTGGGAGAGTACTGAAGCTAACGCATATGCGAAGTTTTCAACTTAAGCATAGAAAAAAATACTATACTATAACTGCTCAATAAGACTACAAATATTAACTCAACTGGTGTGTGTTGAACTGGTATTCTTGTAATTGCTCATTGACGCAATTTCTTAAGATGCGAATTCTGTTAAGCTTTGAGCGATCTTAGAAAAATTGTTATATTATATTATACCTCAGTAAATAAAAAATTTGGCAAATGGAATTCTTGAAAAATTGTTATATTATAGTATCCCTCAGTAAATAAATGAAAACTCTAGAGAAATTGTTATATTATATTATCCCTCAGTAAATAAATGAAATTTTAGAGAAATTGTTATATTATATTATCCCTCAGTCAATACAAAATTCGGCAAATGAAATTCTAAATATTGATTGTATTTTTAGTTGAGGTTTCTCCATCAGTTGGCAAATTTCGTAATCGGTAAGTGGTTAAGAGTCAGGTCTTAAAATCTCAAGACCAAGTTAGTACTAAACTGCAAAGTACTCAAATTATCATATATAGTGCAGCTTACATTTTAATTATAATATTCACTTAGATTAATCAAACCATTTTCGCGCCGCAGCTAAAACTTTGGGGCAATTTTGAGTCGCCAACTGTATATAAGCTGAATTAGAATTAACCCTAAGATCGCGCTGGGTGCTAATATGACCCCATAAATGTGCCGCATATGAGTTCTTTAGTAGTTCCATCGTTTCATTTGCAAATTCCGGTTCAAAGAAATACGCCCAGTCGGAAATCGCATAAAAGTCACTGCTTCGGAACACCTTAATGCCTTGACAACGACGTTGATCCGACTGCATAACGGTAATGTTATTCGTATTACAAATGTACGACATAACGCGAGACAAACTAACGGGTCCATTAACGGCCCAAATATCGCCGTTATAGTTCATTTGATAGTCAAGCAAGAAGTACTCGATTATCTTATGTCCAAAGCCCTTGGGCTCTAGTCGTAGAATACTGTTTCCAATTTTGACCTTTGACTCGGCACCCACAAAATTTGGCGGCTCATTCTCGAAGCTCCGCAAGACGACAACATCCATGTCCATGTAGATGCCTCCAAAGCGATATAGAGTCAATAGGCGCAAGAGATCAGAGAGGTTAACCATCAGAAATCTAATGAACTTTAGATATTAGAATTAAGTCAAAACAATTTCATTTACTTCAGACCTGGAGCGAAAAAGTTCGTCCTTTGAGATCCAATCATGTATCGAAGTATTTTTCGCTAATTGCCAGAGATTAACACGACGCAGCTTCACATTGCTGTAGCTCAGAATTGCTTCGGTTGTAGGATCAACTTGTTGTCGAGAGTTTGCACAGGCGAAGAGCACAAAAATATTCATCGATGGATTATGCAATGCAGCCGATTCTATAGCGCAAGCTTCTCGTGATGCCAGATTTAACATATAATATTTGGGATCGGAGCACGGACAGGTGGTCTCCAAGAAGAATATCGATTCTCCCGGCGTTGGCTGATCTTCCGAAAGCAGCACATCCTCAAGTGGAATTGGCCCGCCATCTTCAATGGGCGTGCGATTTTGCATAGCCAAAGAGATTGCATCCATGTAACAGGTATTATATTTAATTGGCTTCTTCGCTGTGTATCGAATCATTGTGATTATAATACACGCATTAATCACCAAAAACGGTAGCATTAGATATTTGGCACTGTTCATAAGGCGAGTGCGAATAGATTTACGACGTTGAAACATGTTGATGCAATCCGAGTGTTGTTAAGCAACTGAACCAAATATCGTCAGACAGAAGTGGCAGGTGCAGAAGAGAGAACATATTAGCACAATTGGTTTAGTAGGTTAAGTAATCTCAAATATGCACATCCAGCTGGTGCAATAACCATCTTTAAATAAATAATTCATGCACGTGGAGACTTTAGCTGTTGTAGCCAAACAATTGATATATTTCCTTTTTTGTTTTACACTTTTTACAATAGCATAATCTAGTAATTTACTCACGAATTAAACACATTTAATTATCGTGGAGACTTTAGCTGTCGTAGCCAAACAATTGATATATTTCCTTTTTTATTTTACACTTTCTTCAATATCATAATCTAGCAATTTATTCAAGAATTTAAAACATTTGATTATTATCGCTTATCACTTTAAAATAATTCTCTATTTACTTTGTAGACCCTTGGACAATACTTCTTCGCAAATTGTGCAAAAGTATTTCTAAAGTCAGCCTTAAGCTGGCATTTATTAGAGTCAGCGCTCCATTGATGTATTATATACGAATCTTTGGCTTCCTCGAATACGTTGCTCTCGTCGCTAACAGCAAAAAAAGTATTCGGATTGAATACCTTAAATCCATGACATCGATGAGCATCTTTTTGCATTTCTTTAATAGAAAGGGTTCCACAAATTTTTTGCATCGTGCGGTTAATAAGAGTCTGCTCATTGCTCTTGGCATGGTAACTTTTCTGAAACTCGCGCAAAAATAGTTTGGCAAACTCATGACCAGAGCCTCTGGGCTTAAGGCTAAAAACCGCATTTCCCAAACTCTGATTATCATGGGCCCCAACATAGTTTAGTGTCAAGTTCTCCAATGATCGCAAGACAATGGAATCCATGCTCAGGTAGATGCCGCCAAAGTGATAAAGAGTCAAGAAGCGCAGTAAATCCAATGTGTATTGCGACTGAAAGCTAACAGAAATAATCCATAAAAATACTTAATAAAAGTTGTTGTAATAAAACATACCTTGAGTGAAGCAGCTCGGCCTTTTTAGCCCAATCTTCGATTGGAGTGCCGTCTGCAAAGCTCCAGATATTCAATTGCCTAAAATGCACATTCCTATAGCTTTGTATGGCATCGAGTAAAGGGAACGTTTCGCCAACTGGCATATGAGTGGGACTTTCAAATAAAACAAACACCTGAAAATGTGGATTGTGCAATGCCGCCGATTCAATAGCGCACGCTTGTCTTGCTGTCAATTGGAGTATACGATGCACATCTCCAGGATGACATCGGATTTCAGGGAAGAATATAGCTCGTCCTGGTGGAGGTTTAACATCTGATAGTATAATGTCCTCTAGACTTGTGGGGTCTATGGCTGGGTTTAAGTTTAGAGCATTCATCTCAAATGGCGGCACTCCATCTATATAGCATCGGTTTATAGGACCTTCTTCGAAGATTGTGAACATGATGAGTACAATAAATTCCAGTCCATGAAATATCAGTATGGGAATCAATAGACTTCGTGCATAGAACAGAAAATGTGTTAGCAAGCTCCGCCAATGAAGATGCATGTCGTTGCAATAAAAATAATGAACTATCACTATGAAGGAAATATACTTGGTGTTGGCTATCGCATTGAGTACTTTTTTAATATTTGTTCAGCTGCATCATGTAATAAACTAAATATTACTCCGTATGAGAAAATATTTTAGAAAAAATTTTAACAATCCTATCTGAGAAAAATTTATCAGTTGCTGCATAGAACATTGAGAAATTTTCTTGAGCATGAAGCGCTATTATGTGTTTGTATTAGATAGGAGCTCGTTGTCTGTCTCATGACATTACTCAGTAACATGAAGTTAAAGAAATATCGACTATCTCGTATCATATAAAAAGCGCTTGGAACAAAAATACTAAAATACTAAACCTATGGCAACGTTTTGGATTATTCATCATTTACTTCCCGGCTTTCGATCCACAGAGTAATTACCAAATGTCCATTTTACGAATAACCATATGCCGTAAAATATTATCACTCCATTGGTTGGATTCCCACAGATTTCGATTTCCACGTAGTTTAGTGGCACATTTTCAAGCTTTTTAAAACAACCATGTCCATGTCCAAAGAGGCCTCCAAAGTTATGCAAAGCCAACAAACGAAGTAAATCAGATGTGTACTATGGTTTAAAACTGTGAGATAAATAACATGAGATGGTAGCGTTAACTTATTTTCCCTGACGATCCACATCCCAATTCGTATATGATGTTCACTTGTCAGAAATGTTGACTTGCTTTTGTAGTTCCTTATAAGTTAAGCATAAGTATTTTTCGGATCTACATACATCTTTTAGATTAGCAAACAAAACAAACGTTGGTAAATTTTGGATTATGGAAGACAGCATTCAATGCAATAGAGTTGGTTTAACCTCTGAGAGTAGTACATCCACTAGAGCATGTTATTCATTGGCTGACAAAACATCCAAGTAATACTGATGCAAATTCATTAGTGGCAAAGTTTCTTAACATATTGAAAGTTCTAAAATGGTATGGGCTTCAACTTGAGAAAAATTAAAAAAATGTAACAGCTATTTAAGCTAGTTTACACCACGCAATTTCACAGGTTCGTGAAACATGTCTTTGCAATTTAGGTGAAGTTATGCAACTAAAACTTTAAGTGAGTAAAAACTTGTAACTCTTTGACCAACATACTGAAAATAATTAATGTTTAATCAGCTGCCCATTTACACAGTTCGACTTCATGTGTATCTAACACACTAAGTGTGGTTCAACTTTCTAAAGAGTTATTGCGACTCATTGTTCGATTTTTATACCTGCTACCCATAGAGAGGAAACGTATGGAACAAGCAGACGAAGGCCCCATAAAGTATAACATATATATTCTTGGTTAGTTCTCACAGTCGATATATTCATATCCGTTTGTCGGTCTGTCTGTCCGTCCGTTCGCCAGTCCGCATGAACATCTATGTAGATCCCAAAGACTATAAGAGATAGAGCTATAATTTGTTTGTCCGCAATTATTATTGTTGCACATAAATCAAGTTTGTGGTAAAATAGAATCGACCAAGTAAAATTTTAAAGCTAGAGTCGCTCGACTGCAGTAACAGTATTTATAATTCCTAATTGGTTGCAACCACATACAAGTTGTAGAAATTATGATCATTAGAAAAAACGGCTGCTGTAGTCGTATCCTAGATGCTTTGGTTGAAAATTTGGTATATTTTATATTCCATGGTATATTTTTACTGTGGTATTGCAATTACAGCCTTCGGTATATATTAGTATTTTTGAAGTATATTATTTAGGTATTTTAGTACTGTTTTACTTTTATTGAAAATGGAAAATAGCATGTATCTGTAGCTTTTATATTATATTTGTATAAATTTTATAATTGTTCTTAAAATTATTTTGAGATTTCAAGTCAAATTCCTTAAAACAAATGTCCTGCAGCCGCATAAGTTTTGGGACAATTCTGTGCGGCATATCTGCCATAAGTAGAGCTTGGACCGACTAGTTTGCACTTCTGCGAACCTTTATTCCATAAATGTATTAAATATGAATTTTTTGTTTTCTCTATTCCATCGTTCAGCATTCTAGGATCAAAAAGGTAAATCAGTTTTTGCAATATAAAAAATGCACTAGCGTCGAATAATCGAACTCCATGGCAACGTTCCCGATTATTTATCATTTCGATGACGGACTTTGTGCCACAGATTTTTGCTAATACACGTTCAATTAGCATTGGTCCATTAAATAGATAATATGTGCCATTGAAAGTTTGTTGAAATTCCCGTAAGAATAATTCGCCAACCTCATGACCAATGCCCGTGGGCTCCAAACTAATCACAGCATTCGAGATAACATTGGTGATCTGGGCACCCATAAAATTAAGGGGTATATCCTCCATGCTGCGTAGCACAACCACGTCCATGTCCATGTAGATGCCTCCAAAGCGATAGACGGTCAGTAAGCGAAGTAGATCTGATGTATGTTCAGTGGGGAAACTATCGAAAACATGGTATGAAATTAGCAATAAAGAATATGAAAACGATTTCCTCTTACCGAGATATGAATTTATTGTCCCTAACGATCCAGTCCTCGACTGGAGTATCCTTAACATACCGCCAAATATTCAATTGTCGGAGATGCACATTACTGTAGCTTCGAATGATATTTAGAAAAGGATTTTCTGGATCTATAACTTTGGGATTAGCAAAAAGAACAAACACTTGAAAGTTTGGATTATGCAAAGCTGCCGATTCGATGGAACACGTCTGTCGTGCTGTTAAATTGATTAAATAATGAGACTGCGAGTTCAGCGAATAACATTTAGTTTCCAGAAAGTATATTGCACGTCCTGGTATGGGTTTTATGTCCGAAAGTAGCACATCCTCTAGATTCTCGTGGCCAGCATTCAAACTCCAGTTCGTGGAGATTTTTCCTGGTAATTCATCCAAGTAGCATTCATGTAATTCATATAAAGTATCACTTTCTTCGAAGATGAATATTATCATTATTTCCACCACATGAAAAACTATTATGGGAAACACAAATTTTAGACAGATCAAGAGACGTGCTCGCAATTTGCGTATACGTAGATTCATGTCTTGGCAATGTGAATGAGTGAATACAACTAACAGCTAAAACAGTTATTATTTTCAATTGGATACTTTTTTTTAATATTTGCTCAACTGCATTTGCTATGCAATGGAGTACTTAATCTAAACATCCGTAGTTGCTTACAATTATTTCATTTTTTAATGCAAACACTTCACATTTAAGTTCTGAAGTTTGCTTAATGGATTACTTTATTCAATAAGTTCCTCCATATTTGCATATTTTTATTAGACGTGTTTCCTAATACCACAATTGAACATTATTGATTACATTATTACAAGGGATTTTGCAAGTAGAACAAACACTTGAGCACTTGAAACACTTAGATGATGTCCATTCAATGGAACAAGCCTGTCGAGCTGTAAACTTCATAATTTACCGGGAACGTGACAATTGGCTATTGATAAAGAATCGATAAAGAATATTATGTTTCCCGGTATGGGTTTGACATTCGAGAGTAGAATATCTTCTAGAATTATGTATTTGACATTTTTATTCGCACTCCAGTTGGCGGCAAAGATGCGAGCAACTTACTCAAGTAACATTAGTTTAAATTAAATATTAGCACAATTCCATGAAAACAAATATTTACAATAAAGTCTAGTTCGTGGAACATCAATATGGGAACTAGAAATTCGACACACCTGTTAAGACTTGTTCGAAATTTCCATTTACGTAGAACCATAACATTGCAGTCTAAACTAGTTACGACTAAAAAATGAAATAGCAACTGTTTAATTGTACATTTTTTGTTGTTTGTTTAGCTGTATTACGTTATTATATGGTACTACTACAAGTGCAATTGAATCCTCTATCATAGCAATTAATTAACCGGACTAATCGAAATATTCTTTAGTTATAGCCAAGACCCTGGGACAATGTCTCCGCGCCAATTGAATGTAGGCAGCATTGGAGTCAACCCTAAGCGATCTTTTCGTACTATATCGATTCCAGATATGAGTCAGATACGAATTCCTTAAGCGTAGCAGCGTTTTATTCGCATATTTTGGCTCAAAGAAATGCGCCCAGTGATAGCCTTGGATCTCAAAGAAGGCTTTGTGATTAAATACCTTAACACCCTGGCACTGATAACGATTTGTCTCCATGAGGCTGACATTATTCGTTCCACAGATTTGTGTCATTACGCTTAAAATGTTTCGTGGCCCATTGTGAGCCCAGATATCGCCATTGAAGTTCTCTTCAAAGTCACGTAACAATAGTTCAGCGAGCTTGTGACCAAATCCGTTGGACTCCAGACCTATAACAGCATTCGATATATATTGTTTGGCCTCAGCACCCACAAAGTTAGACAACTGATTCTCGAAACTCCGCAATACGATCACATCCAAGTCCATGTAGATGCCACCGAAGTGATATAAGCACAATAAGCGAAGAAGATTGGAGATATTATTCATCAGAAATCTACAGAAAATAGAGGTAAATGCAGTAGTCGATATTTTATTCGAACAATTTACCGCAGACCTAGCGCTAAAAAGTTCTTCTTGCCACATCCAGTCCTCAAGTGGAGTATCTTCTCCAAATCGCCAAAGATTGACGCGACGAAGTCTGATGTTCCTATAGCTCAGAATGACATCCATTATAGGATCGAATCGATAACGAAAGTGTGGACAGGCAAATATAACATAAATATCTAGGTTCGGATTATGCAATGCTGCCGATTCAATGGCGCAGGCTTGTCGTGAGCTCAAAGTGCTGAAATTGAAATCATTTTCAGAGCAAGGGCAGCTGGTCTCCAGGAAGAATATAGTCATTCCAGGTGTAGGCTTTTCTTCCGATAACAGTATATCCTCTAGTGGAATTGGACCATTAACTTCAATGGCAGATATGTTCTCGGGAGTAAGCTCCATCGAAGCAGCTATCGAATAGCAGGTGGGATACGCGGAAGGCGGTAATTTAAAGAGACGCATGCTGAGTAATTCACATATATTAATAATAAAAAGAGGAACTATCAGCAATTTCACAAAGTTCCAGAGACGCGCCCGGAAAGTTCTCTGACGTTGAGACATCTCTATACATTGCGAAAGTTGCGGGACTACTGAATTTTCTACTTTTAGTACATGTTATATTGCAGTAATACCGATAATCGAACTATGCTAATATTAGCTCAAGTGTATTGAAAAGGTTACACAGTAACAGTAACGCAGTGATGAAAATAAGATGAGTATTAATTACTGCATATGTGAGTTACAATATCTTAGGTACAGAATTTCAGGGCATTAGCCGCAAATAGCTATAGATTAGCGTTACAAAGACTCACATTCATATAGCTTGGGGTGGAGTTAACGAATGGATTGTCTTGATGATAAGCTGGTAAACAGGAAAATATGATATCCTTATGAGTGGTTGTGGATTCTATAACACGGGAGTGTCATTAGGTCAGACGTAGTAAACTAAATTGAAGATCGTTCACTTATCTTGCGAGTACAGAATGTTTTCCAGTTGCATAGATCTCTCTTCCTAATATAATTTTATGTTATTCGCACTTATTTCCATAATAACCGCTTCCTATTAACATGTGTTATATTGCGAAGACGACTATCTATTAAACTTTATTATAATATCCTCACACATTGAAAATCAATAAAAAAAAAAGCTTTCCGCCATTTGCAACACTTCACGATTCGCATACAGAATGACGTTTGATATTAACTCTAATATTAACACAACTGCAACACCTTGGTTGTTTTACCTGTTTATAATCCTATCTGTTTATAATTCTGAATGAGCCGTTCTCTTTGTTACCCTGTTATGCTGCAATCTTACCTAGTTACTATCCTTAAGATCTTAACATATATCGTATCGTATAATAATGATTACTATTCTCCTGTTTTAATATTATTATTTAATATTTTATTAGCAGCTATAAGATATATTTCCCAGTGGTGGCAAAAACCCTAAGAAAATAAAAGGCCACCAACTGAATGAAGACTGATCGGGATTCAACGCTTTTTATATATATTTCCAAAACTACTTGTTTATTTTTTTTTATTTAATACCAAAAAAATTTTTGATACATATAATAATATTCAATTTATATTTGTATTTGCAGCTATGTGAAATATTTTCCACTGGCTGTTACGACCTTTGGACAATGCTTTTTTGCCAACTGGATGTATGCTGATCTGGCATTAACGCTAAGCGGCCATTTGGTTTTCATATGGTTCCATGTGTGCATTCCAAACGAGGCTTCAAGACGTTTCATCGTTTCATTAGCGTATTTCTCATCAAAGAAGTGGGATCTTTCAACCCAATTTATCTCATAAAAGGAACTGACGTTAAATACTTTGACGCCATGACAAAGATTGCTGTTTTTTTGCATAGCAGTAACATCACTGGTGCCACATAATCGAGACATTATTCGCTCCATCAACCTTGGACCATTGTGAGCCCAAACATTGCCCAAATAATTGCGCTGAAAATCATTCAAAAATAGCTCTGCCAACATATGGCCAAATCCATCAGGCGCTAGGCCAAGCACACTATTTCCAATGCTTATTTTTATCTCTGCACCCATAAAATTGGGGTTGTCGTGTTCCAAAGCGCGGAACACGATCAGATCTTCGTCCAAATAAATGCCACCGTAACGATATAAAGCCAGCAATCGCATCAAATCAGATATGTGGACCATCAAATATCTTAAAGTGGAAAAGGAAATGCTGGTAAATAAAATAGAATTTTGCATTTCAATTCTTACTTGGTGCGAAATAGATCTTCCTTCGTTAGCCAATATTCAATAGGAGATCCCTTTGCAAATCGCCACAGATTAACATAGCGAAGCTTCACATTCTTATAGCTGAGCATAGCATCAAGTATGGCATCAGTTTGTTGACGAATTGTTGGACAGGCAACCAGGACAAAGACATCATAGGTTGGGTGATGCAAGGCTGCGGATTCAATGGCACAGGCGCTATGAGCTGGCAAGTTAAGAATACTATATTCAGAGTCTGAACAATTGCATTTGCTTTCGACAAAGAATATGGTTCGCCCAGGTTTGGGTTTCTCTTTGGTGAATAAAATATCCCCTAAGATCCACTGTTTTTCGTTGGAATTCGGCTTTTGTTCTGCATCCATGTAGCAATGATAAATCTTAGGTTCTCGATTAATTTTTCCGATAAGTAACAGACTACTAGCGATGATGAGACCTAAGAATATTAATCTCCGCCTCCAGCTTATGCAACAGATTAGTAAACGCGATACTTTGAACATATTGACAGCAAGACACTGCAGAAATAACTAAACACGTCTACGGATATATGTAAGTCTTACTACGATTAATTCATTACTTAAGTTTTTTATTGTTTGTGCAGCTGCAATATCTGTAAAGTGCAAAATGAAATTGCGCATAACACTGCTAATTTAACAAGTTCATCACAATTAAATCGATTTTGAAACCTTGGAATTACAAATCGATATTGCGTAGGTCTGACTATGTGCACAACTGAAGTGAGTTTTTAAGTTTTCGTAAAATCGTAATACTATGTGAAAGGAAGAAGGGTATTATAGCTTTGTGCCTCAAAGAAATGCATGTAACGGGCAGAAGAAGTCATCTCCGACGCCATAAAGTACTCATATTCTTGATCTACGTCAATATTCTATTCAAATTTCACATTTCCACTCCGGCAAATCGAAAACGAATAACAAGACTGATAAACTAGAGACGATTTTTGGTATATAGTACAATAATATCTATAGTATTTATGATTCCTGATAATTTTGTTACAATCAGCTAAAAATTGTAGAAGCTATTTAAGAATTTCTTTTGTATGAGAAAAAACGCCTTCCGTATATTTGTGTATTTCTTAGGTATATTCACTTTGCTCAGTTTTGATTTTATTCAAAATGGGTAGCGGGTATATTACAGTCAAGCACAGTCGACGCAATTGTTAACCCAATTTTTTTATTTTTTCTATCTTTTTTTATCTTCATAAATGTTTCTAAATGTAGTGCAACATAGGTAGAATTGGATGAATCACAGAAAAGTTTAGTAGTAAGATTAGATTAGTTGGCGTTTTAACATCGACGGTTTTTGCTCTTTCTCTTTAACCCAAAGCATAGAAAGAGTTGATTGAGCAAGCTCTGAGTCATTATTGAATAGATGGCTAAATTAAATTAATTTAATTTATATACCCATTGCTCAAAGTAATGAACATTTCTTCTCCTTCAATATTTGTTTTGTAATTATACGGAGAATTCGTTAATTGTAATTGATTAACATTTCAAATTATGTAATTAGAAATTCATACTTCATTGGCATATCACCAATTTATGTAGGTGACAGAATTTTATATTTTGGCAGTTTGGCCGGCAGAATGTTTAATCGAGCTTTTTTATAATCTTTATAAAACGGAAATATGTCTAGAAATGTTTGTGTGGCACCATAAGAAGAATGGGAACAAGAATCACAGAAAAGCTTAGCAATATTGATTAGATTAGTCGGCGTTTTAGCGTAGACGGGTTTTTCCTTTTCTCTGAGCATTAATTTTCAAGTAGAACTGGAGTGTGCTAAAATAAGATTCGTTTTAGTGAGAGATTGAATTAATATATTTTTCAATATAATATTAGTGACCTACCTTAAGCGATAAGGTGTTTTATATCCTTAAGAACTTGGCAGATGTCAATCATTTAAATAATTATTATTTAACACATATTTCAATAAACTATGTGAAGTATTTTCCAGTGGCAGCAAAGACCCGCGGACAATGTTGCGCCACCAACTGCATGTAAGCCGAACTAGACCCAACTCTAAAAGGCCAATTAGTCTTAATGTGGTTCCAGGTGTGCATCGCATATGAATCTTTCAGACGCTTCAGCGTTTCATCCGCGAATTGTTTATGAAAGAAGCGAGACCTTTCCGTCCAATTTATCTCATAGAAAGCATTAATATCGAATACCTTAATGCCGTGGCAAATATTGCTGTCCTCTTGCATAGCATTAACGTCATTCGTACCACATATTCGAGTCATCATTCGAACTAACAACTTGGGACCATTGTGAGCCCAGACATTGCCCAAATAGTTGCGCTGAAAATCATTTAAAAGAAGCTCTGCCACCATATGGCCAAATCCATCAGGCTCCAGGCCAAGCACACTATTTCCAATGCTTGTATTTGTTTCAGCACCCATGAAATTGGGGACCTCGTCCTCAAAACTTTGAAACATGATCACATCCTCGTCCAAGTAAATGCCACCATAACGATACAAAGTCAGCAATCGCAGCAGATCGGATATGTTGATCATCAAAAATCTAAAAGGAAATCTGGGTAAGTAAAATGTAAATTTACTAGTTTTTTTTTGTTCATACTCGGTACGAAATAGATCATCTTTCTTTAGCCAATCCTCAATGGGGGAACCTTCGGCAAATCGCCAGAGATTAACAGAGCGAATCTGGACATTCTCATAACTGAGCATAGCATCGAGTATGGGATCATTTTGCTGACGAATCGTGGGACAGGCGAATAACACAAAGACATCATAACTGGAATGATGTAGTGCCGCAGCCTCGACGGCACAGGCCTGATGAGCCGTAAAGTTGAGTATACTATACCTATGATTAGAACAATTGCATTTGGTTTCCAGAAAGAATATAGAATTTCCTGGTGTTGGTTTTATGTCTGCGAATAGTACATCTTCAAGTTGTTGCGGCTCTTCCTTAGAACCTCTCGAATCGTAATCCAGATAACATGAGTAGACCGGGATTTCTGTTTGCCTTATGTCTGTTATGTAGTACACCGCAACAAGAATAATTAGACTAAGAGCCACAATCAACAACAAAAAACGGCGTCCACTTATCAACGTTGAACGTTTCTTCATAATCGCTTTTTCGTGAAAATCTACTACTAAGCGATACAGAATGTGTTGAACGGATGGCGTCTGATTAAATACTGGTCAACCGACGAAGCTAAATTTTGCATTTCCAAACTTTATCAAAATTTCTTTTAAAGATAAACATTTAATCAGCAAAAAAGATACCATTTGTATTATCTGTGACGAAATTTTATTGTGGTCTTTGTATTTTCTTATCTGCCAGCTAAAAAACCATGATTTTCGGTGTCCGTTAAAAATGAATAAAAGCATACCAACAATGGTAATGTGATTTCCGATTTTGTCTATGTGAAACGTTTCCCAGTGGCTGCAAAGACCTTTGGACAATTCTTAGCCACCAACTGGATGTAAGCTGAGGGGGAATTAACGCTTTGTGTCCAATTAGTCTTCACATGGTTCCATGTGTGCATTCCATACGACTTCTTAAGACGCGTCAGCGTTTCATTAACGATTTTCGGAGTCTCGTCAAAGAAATTATCCCTTTCTAACCAATTGATCTCATAAAAGGCAGTAACGTTGAGTACTTTGATGCCGAGACAACGAGTCGCATCCGTTCTCATAAGATTCACATCGTTAGTACCACAAATTACTTTCATCATCCGCACCAGCACATCGGGACCATTGTAACCCCAGACATTGCCCGAATAATTGCGCTTAAAATCGTCTAAAAACATATAAGAAAAAAGACGTCCGTGTCCAGTTGGCTCCATGCCAATCACACTATTTCCAATGCTGTCCTCAGTCTCTGCACCCATAAAATTAGGGGACTCATCTTTCAGGCTGCGAAACATGATGACATCCTCGTCCATGTAGATGCCGCCATAACGATACAGCGCCAGCAGTCGTAGTAGATTAGACATGTTGTTCATCAAATATCTTAAGAAAAATTCAATAAATAATCAAAATAGTAATACGTTTTTTAATTCTTACTTCGACTGAAATAGTGCCTCCGTTTTTAGCCATTCTTCGATTATAGTTCCTTCCGCAAATCGCCATAGATTAACATAGCGAAACTTCACATTCTTATAGCTGAGCATAGCATCAATCATAGGATCAGCTTGTGGGCGAAATGTTGGACAAGCAACCAAGACATAGACATCATGGGTTGGGTGATGCAAGGCAGCAGATTCGATGCCACAGGCGTTATGAGCCGTAAAGTTGAGGATATTATAGTTCAAATTAGATCGCTCGCATTTCGTTTCGATAAAGAATATAGTTTTTCCTGTTGCTGGTTTCTCCTTGGAAAATAAAACATCTTCTAAGATATTCTGATTTGCATCTCCATATGTTGGCACTGTATCCATATAATAATATTTTGCCTTTCGTCCTCGTAGCACATAAATGAGGAGACAACAAATCGAAAACAATAAGAAAAATCGCGGACCTAATTTGCGATAGAGAGCGTTGAAAACTTTCTTTAAATGGAACATGTTACTGCCAGGTAAGTTCGAAAAGAACTGAATATATGACTTGGCATTTGAAAAATATTTCCCAAAAATGCAAGAGACCAAGATTAGAGATTGTAATACATTTTTTTATTTATACAATTGGACGAATAGTAGAGAAGTGAACTGCTTAACAGATGTTTATGTCTAAGAAATGCTCTCCCGCTTTTGTACGTGGTACGATGTTGACTTGCCGAAATACTCATTTTCAGTGCTGACGTGAAAAAAAACTATTGTATGAAGCTCTTGACGTGTGGGCTAATAAAAGTCTTAAAACTGGGTTATTTAACATTTTTCATTAAGTAAAAGTAAAATTTCCCATCGCTCGCCAGCGGGAGAAAACATAAGAACCGAACACTGTTGTACTAATTGTATGTAACATATTGGTTTATTTCTACGAAAAGCAACTATTTATTATTCTAGATTTAGAAATCTGTTCCTGCTGCTGCTGCATAGGTCTTGGGACAATTGGCTGAAGCATAACTGCCGTAAGCATTGTCGGTACCTACTTTGAAAAGTTTCTGGTAGGACGACTTATTCCAAAAATGTATTAGGTACGAGTCCTTGGTCTTCTCTAATGTATCGTTCTTAAACTCGGGTAAAATAAAATGCTGCCACTGTGGCCATTGCAATGGGTAAAACGCGGTCTCATTGAACACTTTAAATCCACGACAGTTTTTGGGATCTTCTTGCATTTGCTTCATTGAAGTGTGGTTGCAGAATCCTTTGACCACGCGGCTTACTAGAGTGGGGCCATTGGACACATAAACATCGGCACTATAATGCTTCTGATAGTAATCCAAGAATAATTCAGAGATCTCGTGACCGATGCCTCTGGGCTCCACACTGATCACAGCATTGCCGAGGGTGACATTATCGTGGGCTCCCACATAATTTAGCGGTACATGCTCCATACTGCGTAGAACCACAACATCCAAATCCATATAGATGCCGCCGAATCGATATAGGGTAATCAAGCGCAGCAAATCGGACATGTGTTCCGTCAGAAATCTAAGTGAAATTAACATAATTAATTAAGAAGCTTGGAATATTGTTTACTATCTTACTTTGATTGGAAGACATCGCCTTTTTTAACCCACTCCTCTATGGGTGTATCTTTGGCATAACGCCAGATATTCAAATAACGCAAATTTATATTCTTGTAACTTCGAAGCGCATCAAGTATGGGATTCTTTTGGT
The DNA here is from genome assembly GCF_023558535.2 of Drosophila nasuta. Classification (NCBI taxonomy): domain Eukaryota; kingdom Metazoa; phylum Arthropoda; class Insecta; order Diptera; family Drosophilidae; genus Drosophila; species Drosophila nasuta. Next base: position 11,311,152 of record NC_083455.1, on the reverse strand, counting down.
CATCCGATGTATAGGTGGGAGTTGCAAATAATAGGAAAACTTGAAAATTCGGATTATTCAAAGCTGCCGATTCAATAGAACATGCTTGTCTAGCGGATAAATTGAATATATTTGGTCTGTCACTTGGATGACATTTGGTTTCATGAAAGAATATACTTCTTCCCGGCGGAGGTGTTATATCTGATAGCAAAACGTCTTCAAGTCGTTCAAGTCCTTTAGTTGAGCTCTCGCTTAACGAGTCCATATAACAAGGATATTGGAATACTTCAGCTGGACTTGTTTCTGAAGTACAATAATAAAGGATAATAATAAAAGCAATTATCGATAACAGAATATGCCGCCGACGGATCGAGGAACCAAATAGAATAGTCTTTTGATGTGACACCATCTTCACGCTGAAGAACAAACGGAACTGACATTACAGGTTGTCTGTGTTTAAGCTTGTTGTTTTTAATTGCTGTGATTGCGGTCCTTATCACATAAGAGTGTCTTCTATTATTTTGGTTGAGAGGAAGTCGCACGTTTGCCACGATTCTTTTACCCTTTACGATAAATGAAAAAGTACCTATCAATGAGACAGCTGTTTACCTTTGTTCTATCTATACATAAAGTTCTCATGTCTGTCTGAACTACCAAACGGTGATAGATATATGGCATAGTAACGGGAAAGTCTAATCAAGTTATTCAAAGACAAACAACAAACCTTTTCCATTATTATTATTATTATTATTAGTAGTAGTAGAGCTTAAAGAATTTTTCGATGACATTTCAATCAGACAAAAAACTGTGATTCAAGCTAGATAATCTATTTAATATTATTTATTATTAAATATGTTAGTAGACTTCAAGGTAGAATCAGATCAGCTATGATTTTTCAAATTGAAATAAAATGTATATTTCGAAAAATGCATCGATACTTTGACTGACAAATGTTATAATATGTGCATCGGGTTAAATATAATACATATCTCTTGAGCTTACTCCATTAATAATATGCATGCTATATTTTATTTTTAAAGAGTATATATTTGTCGCATATACTATCCCGTCAATCAATTATCTTTGTTGTTCATATTAGTTTTCTAATAACTCTTGCAAATCTTTACCACGAGAAAATACTGAACGTACAATAACCATTATTATTTTATGTCTAGGAAGATAGCTAGATAGAGAGATATTCGAATCTTTATATTATGTATCTCTGCATAGAACGATATGTGTTTGCACATGTGTTTACGATCACCAAAAGTAAGACGCCCAGTACCATGTGTGTTCGCTGGTAAAAAGAGCGTGAACTAACTTACAGACCCTGTTGCATAGTTCATGAACTGTGGACACTTATGTAGGTAGCAACTCTTGGTTTTAATTTGTCTATTTGTTTATTGGTATACTTATTTTACTATATTAGTTCATCAGTCGTACATCTTACATATCAAAATACTAAAAGTATGCTCCAGCTGCCGCATAAGTTTTGGGACAATTGAGAACCGCATATCTGCCGTAAACATTATTGGTGCCTACTTTGAATAAGTACCGGTAGGACGCCTTATTCCACAAGTGAATTAGGAACGAGTCCTTCGTTCTTTCCAAGGTATCTTCCTTGTACTTGGGTAAAATAAAATGATGCCATTGTGGCCACTGCAATGGGTAAAACGCGGTTTCATTGAACACTTTAAAACCGCGGCACCTTTTGGGATCTTCTTGAGTTTGCTTTATACTTGTACTGTTGCAGAATTTTTTAACCACATCGGTAACTAATGTGGGGCCATTGGACACATACTCATCGGCACTATAATGCTTCTGATAGTAATCCAAGAATAATTCAGTCATCTTGTGACCGATGCCTCTGGGCTCCACACTGATGACAGCATTGCCGAGGGTGACATTATCGTGGGCTCCCACATAATTGAGAGGCACAAGCTCCATACTGCGTAGAACCACAACATCCAAGTCCATATAGACGCCGCCATATCGATATAGGGTAATCAAGCGCAGCAAATCGGACATGTGTTCCGTCAGAAATCTAAGTAAAATTAACATAAAGAATTAGAATGTTTGGAATATAGTTTATAATCTTACTTTGACCGAAAGAGATGGCCCTCCTTAAACCACTTCTCTATGGGCGTATCTTTGACGTAGCGCCAGATATTTAAGTATCGCAGATTTACATTCTTGTAGCTACGAAGCGCATCAAGTATGGGATCGTTTTGGTCATCCAACGTATAGGTGGGAGTTGCAAATAATAGGAAAACTTGAAAATTCGGATTATTCAAAGCCGCCGATTCGATGGAGCACGCTTGTCTAGCGGACAACTTGAATATATTTGGTCCGTCACTAGAATGACATTTGGTTTCATGGAAGAATATACTTCTTCCTGGCGGAGGTATTATTTGGGAGAGCAGGACATCCTCAAGTCGCTTGAGTCCACCGTTATCCAACTCGTGCAGTTGAGTGTCCATATAACATTCTGGGCTCACATAAGAAACACTCAACGGTGAGAAAAACACAAAGAAAATCAAGGCACAAAGTCCCAGATACAACAACAGCGTACGACGTTCGCGGACAAAATGTTGGAATGCTTGAGAAAACATGTCTATGCTATGAGCCAGCTGAAATTGAACTTATGTCTTTTAAATTTACAAGCATTAAAGAAGGCACTTAATAACAACATATTATTTCAAACCAACTGCTTCAATAAAATGCGCAGTGTCTGGCATTCAAATGTATATACATAGACATGTGTGTCAATAAAAAAGAAGCCTACAATTTTAGTTCACGCGTGTCATCTACAAATGTTTCCCTTTCTTTTGTTTGCTTACAAATACAAATAACATAAAGAATAGTTTTTAGTATTATGTTGTTTAGAAACGGTTTTGGGAAATTTATAATATAATGGAAAGAAAGAGGGAACGCTAAGAGACTTCTACAATTTAAGAAATTGAGAGGAAGAATTCATATTTAATTTTTTATTAACAAATTCTTGTTTTTGATTTCACACAAAAACCGCTATTTTTAAAAATTGCGCGTAGGATACAAGAAAAAACCGACTATCAAGCGTGACGATAAGTCGCATATCGATAAATGGCTGCATGACAAAAATGTACTAATTTTAGGCAGACTTTACCCAATCTGGCAAGGGCACCACCACGCACCAAAACTGTGACTGTCAAAAAACGAGAGAGACGTGCAAAAAAGAAAAAGTTTAAGAATTGTTAAAAATTTTCAATTAGTTGAAAGCGCATCATATTGGCAGCCAACAGCCAGACGACCGGTACTCGTACCAAAACGTTAAATTCATTTAATCATATTAGCAACACATAGTGAAATGAATGTTCCTCCTAGCGCTGGCAATGGCAATAATTCAACAATGCCGATGCCGCCAGCGGCTGCGATGGCCGGCATGGGATACCCGCCGGGAGGCATGGGAGGAATGCCAGTGCCGCCCTTCAGTCTACCGCCTCCCGGTTTTGGGGCACCGCCACCGCCCGAGCTGGCTGCTGCCTTTGGGGCCCTAGCCACTGAATGGACGGAGCACAAGGCGCCGGATGGACGCCCCTATTATTACAATCAGAACACAAAGCAAAGCTCGTGGGAGAAACCGGAGGCGCTAATGACGCCGGCAGAGCTGCTGCACAATCAGTGCCCGTGGAAAGAGTATCGTTCGGACGCGAATAAAGTGTATTATCATAATGTGAGCACAAAAGAGACTTGCTGGGAGCCACCGCCAGAGTATCTAGACATGAAAGCCAAGGCCAAAGCAGAGGAGTAAGTAGCACACATCAAATGCATAACATTCGCTTACATTGTGCTTATTCCGTTTTAGAGCAGCAGCTGCAGCTAAAGCAGTGGCAGCCATGACGTCTTCCAGTCTGGCTGGCATGGTGCCACACGTGGCCTTGGCCAACATATTGCCAGCGGCTTTGCCAGCAGCGCCGCGTGTGCCGACGCCGGAGATACACTCGCCACTGACGCCGAGTAGTAATGAGAACAGCTCCTCGGCACTGGATCAGGCCATGGCAGCCACGTTGGCAGCCATCGAAGTGCCCAATGGTGCGTAAACACAAATCACATGACATTATGCCAAACTAATATTACTTAATTTTTACTTAGCTAAAAAAGATGACAAATCCGGCGGCGAGAACAACGCATCATTGATGTTTAAGGATAAACGTGAGGCAATAGAGGCATTCAAGGAGCTGCTTCGCGATCGCAACGTGCCCTCGAATGCCAATTGGGATCAGTGTGTCAAGATCATATCAAAGGACCCGCGTTACAATGCCTTTAAAACGCTCAACGAACGCAAGCAAACCTTCAACGCTTACAAGACCCAGAAACTGAAAGATGAACGTGAGGAGTCGCGACTGCGTGCCAAAAAAGCCAAGGAGGATCTGGAACAGTTTCTCATGTCCAGCGATAAGATGAACTCGCAAATGAAATATTTTCGCTGCGAAGAGGTCTTTGCCAGCAATCGCACATGGACGACAGTCCCGGAACCCGATCGGCGTGACATCTACGAGGATTGCATATTCAATTTGGCCAAACGTGAGAAAGAGGAGTCGCGTCTGCTAAAGAAACGCAACATGAAAGTGCTCGGTGAGCTGCTAGAATCAATGACGTCCATTACATACGCCACAACGTGGTCGGAGGCACAGGTGATGCTGCTCGATAATGCAGCATTTAAGAACGATGTGACTCTGCTAGGCATGGATAAGGAGGATGCACTGATTGTGTTTGAGGAACACATACGTACGCTTGAAAAAGAAGAAGAGGAAGATCGAGAGCGCGAGAAGAAGCGTCTTAAACGGCAGCAACGCAAGAATCGAGATGGATTCCTTGCGCTACTTGACTCGCTGCATGAGGAGGGAAAATTGACGTCGATGTCGCTGTGGGTGGAATTGTATCCCATAATATCGGCAGATATACGTTTCTCTGCCATGCTGGGACAGAATGGTTCAACCCCGCTGGATTTATTCAAGTTCTATGTGGAGAACTTGAAGGCACGATTCCATGACGAAAAGAAAATCATACGCGAAATACTCAAAGAGAAACAGTTTGTGGTGCAGGCCAAGACAAGCTTTGAGGACTTTGCCACAGTGGTGTGCGAGGATAAACGATCAGCCAGCTTAGATGCCGGCAATGTCAAGTTGACGTACAACTCGCTGCTGGAGAAGGTAAAATAGCTTCATATTTCTTTGAATTGTGCTTTGCTCAATCAAATTAATTTCTCTGCAGGCCGAGACCATTGAAAAGGAACGTATGAAGGAGGAAGTGCGAAGGTTACGAAAGCTGGAGAATGAAATCAAAAACGAGTGGTTGGAAGCGAATGTATCCGTGGGTGAGCCCTACGAAAGCGCCAAGAAGTTGGTCGAGCATTTGGAGGCATTTGCGCTGTATGAGAAAGAGATTGGCGTAGAAAAGATTTGGGAGGACTTTATTAAGGAGAGCGAGGATGCGTGCAGTCATCATCATTCACGATCACGTAAATCCAAAAAGAATAAAAAGCATAAAAAACGTGTGCGGTCCACCTCCAGATCAGATATTGAAAACGAGCTTGTTGAGCTGGAAAAAAGCAAAAAACGACGCTCCAAATCGCGCTCAGTAAGTTGGGTAGAGCTGCTGTAAATATTTGATAACTCGTTCTTTTTTGTTGCAAACAGAATTCGCTCAGTTCGATTGGCAGCATTGAGAGTGAAAAGCTGATGAAAAAGAAGAAAAAGCGTAAAAACAAATCGCGTGCTGTGAGTTAAAATTGTACATTAAACTTTCCTATTCAATTAACGCTTAACCCTATTTTTACAGTCGTCTTGCGAATCTGAGCTGGGAAATCATTCGCCAGTCACAGGCTCAGCACTGCAGCAGAATGATTCCAATTCGCATTCACCGGCGAAAAAGAAGAAAAAAGAGAAACGCGCCCGTCGGGATAAAGAAGCCAAAAGGCATCGGAACAATCGCTCTACAACGCCAATCAGTCCGGCCGCTTTATCAGATTCGGCGGCGTCCAGAAATGAGGAGCTAACGCTTAGCGATGGTGAACTGGAATCCAAACGCGCAGCATTGCTGGCGCAGCTCAATGAACAATTAGATGAATGACCAGTTTTATGTGGTCATCGATCATGGGGACGACAGCTAAATAACAACATTAGCATTAGCTATAGCTATAGCCATAACATAGACAGTGCATTATGTGCGCCCTAGATGTACGTTAACTGGAATTCCGCTCAGAATGCTTTTCTTCTCGAGTGGACAATTTTGCAAACGTTAATCTGCATTCGCACATCTCCCTTTTGCTTTGTTCTGGGATTGCTGACCTACTACGACACAGGCAACAACACATCATGAAAATGTAAGCGATCAGTTTCAATGTAAAGAAATTTTTAAAATATAAGTCCAAAAAAACAACCAACATCAATAAGAACAAAAATAATATTTGCACTTTGTGTGACTACAAAATCAAACGAGACTTATTTAATTTACCATCTAAAAATGACACGTGCTTGAATAACTTATTCAATATTTAATTGTCATTATATGTAGTGAGTAATGAACTGAAGAGTGATATCAGATTTTAAGCTGATCATTTATTTTAAAATAGTTTACGTAGTCGCTCATTTTCTACAAAACTGCACAATTATATTTTCATTATTTCGCTACACATTTAAGTAGATGAAATCACAAGCAACATTCCCACCAAATTTCAAACTAAGCTCTTGTAACAAATAAAAAGGAATTAAAAAGTTTTTCTCCTAATAGCTTTTAATAATGACATTATTTCGGCATCGCTTAAATATCATAGTGACGGAGAAACAGTAAACTCGCGTACAGAAAAAGGTTTTTGTAGAATTAAAATTTGAATTCCTTGTACTTCTTTGTAGCCTTTGCTGGATCCGTTTGTTGTCGCTTGCGTTTCGATTTCTGCCGCGCCACATGCTCTGCCAACATGTCCGATAAATCTTCCTTTTGCAGATGATTCTGTTGCTCTCGCATCTGCTGCTCATAACGCTGGGCCATCGCATCGTTATCTAGATCCAATTCACTCGGGTCCAATGCCAATTCAACAATGCCCTCGCGATCTGTTGTAGAACGTACGGCTGGCTGTTTGTTGGCACCAGCAACGCCGCCGCCACCAATGTCATAGACATGAGTAGATCCCATCATGGATGCTCCAATTCGATCCGTGCGTTTCTCTGGCAGCACTTGATAAAGCACTGGTGTTTCATTGCTGCACAAAAGAGAAAGTATGTTCAGTCTTTATACCAGCTTAATTTGTGCTTTTAACTTACTCTTCCATTTCGGCTTCGATCTTCTTTTTGCGCAATTCAATGTTCTCTGGGGTTTCCATGCCAGCTGGCACACTAGTTAGACCCGAGGGTGTAACCAGACCCTCGACGGGTGTTACCAAGCCCGTTTCATCCTGCTGATTACCCAGATCTTCGCCATCTTCTTCCTCCTCTTCGGAGGACTCTTCTGACTCGGACTCCAATTCACCCCATTGATTGCGCTCAATGTCCGCTTCGTCAATGCCGTTCTATAATATAAAATAAGGAATATACATCAATATCGATTTATTATTTGCATGTTGAAGTTAAAGAAATTTATAGTGATTACGCTTTTTCACTTCATATTATCGAGTTGATAAGTCAGCTAGAAACTAGCTGATAGTTAAAAAGCATAAAATATATGTCCTGATGTAAATGAAAGTTTGCGCTTTGTTACTCACATCTAAATCAAGTGTATTCATGCCGAACACATCGCCATAAAGAGGCTTTCCATTCTCATCCACTGGCGGTTTTCCCCAGCCACCGGCATGGTAGCCAAAAGAGGTGCCCTCGGGAATGGGTGCATTTAAGCCAGGTATTTTAAGATTCGGATACGAAGGCGGCGGACCGTAACGCTGTTGAGCAATCAGCCATGGTGGCGGTATCTTGTGCGAATTGGGACCAACGGGCATGCCCAAGGCAATGCGAAGCTCCTCAGACAGATCACCAGGTTTCTTCTCTTTCAACCGAGTCTCAAACTCTTTGCCCTCGTAGTAGAGATCACCGTGTATGGTCATGCGAGGTTTCGTCTGCCACTTGAAGAAGGCGTCGTGAAGTTTCTGGTAGTCAATATCAATTTTGCCCATTTTGGGACGGACACGTTCGCGCATCTTTGCCTTTAGAGTCTTGGCATCTTCCCGCTCCTGGAGGGATTCACGCATCTCCATGATGCCCGTCTTTTTGATGAATGCAGGCAGATCAAAGGGCGGCTTTTCAATGCCTCGTTTGCCTTGGAGATACTTGCGCTTAAAACACCAATGACGTGGCACTTGCACCGTATTGCGATACGCTTTGAGCTGCACTAGTAACTTGGGATCGCGGGCCGTCACATCGTGCATTTCAACAACATCTGGTCGTGAGACTAGCTGCTTAAGTTCTGCCACACTGAGTCGTGTGAGTTTCTTTAGTTTGCGTTTCGACAACTTTTCTTTATCCTCCTTGTTATCTTCGTCATCATCCACATCATCGTCATCATCGTCGTGCAATTTGTTTGACGACTTTTTTGCCTTGGCCAAGGCCTCGGCGTCCAGAGCTGCCTTGTCTTTTTCCACGGGCTTCGGTTTGTTTTCCAACTTAAAGATTTCGAAGACACGATAGAATTGTCGATACATGGGAGCTAGATCAGCGATGGTGATTTTCTCAGGCACATATCTATGTGAATAAAAGATGATTAGCTATAGTCGGTGAGAGTGCTGAGTTACTTACTCTATGGTCACATCATCTTCGGTTCCATTTTCGGACTTCTTGCGCTCCTTGGTCTTCTCTTTTTCTTCAAATCCTCGATCCTTCTTCTTTTTGCTTCGACTCTCTTTCTGTGTGTCCTTGTCCTTCTGTGGCGACTCGTCGTCATCGCTGCCCACCGCTGCTGTCTTTGGCTCTTCTTCGGGTTCTGGCTCCTGTGTTGGTTCCGAGCGTCGTGCCAACTGCTGTTGGCGCTCATATTCCAACTTCTGGCGTATCTTTTTATTTTGCTTCTTGCGTCGTTTCTTCTTTTTATTTTTGTCCGCTTTACTTTGCTTACCCGCTTTATTGTTGCTGACACCATTCACCTGGTTATCGGCATCGTCATCGCTGTCTTCGCCGATATCGGCAAAATCGCCGCCGTCTTGTGATACACCCCCATCACCCCGGCCATCGACGTCAGTGTCAAACTCGGCTACACGCTGATCTTTGAGAGCAAGCACATCCTCTAGTGCCTTTGGCAACACCAGATCCGCATCTTTTTTACCATCATCATCGACGTCGTCGCCGTTGTCTTCCAGGGCTTCGTCGTCAACGTCGCCGGTATCGCTGCCATTGCTAGCAGCGTTGTCTTGCCTTTGCTGCTGGTCAAATCGCATAGACATTATGGACGCCGCCTCACCATCCTACATATATTAACAATTTATTCACAATGAATCATTCATTTTAAACACAAAACTTACATCGTCGTGAAGTTGGTCGGCCATTTATTATTTTAATAAATAATAAACAATTTATTGCAGCGAAAAAGCAAATTCTAGTGATGAGATTTTTGGGATTTTCGGAAGTTTTATCGATAGCGATAGTGCCGGTGCTTATTAGCACCGTGCGGTGTGTATGCTTATCGATAAATTCAGTGTGTTTCTCGCGTGGCTTAGGCTTGTTTCACTTAACAGTTGTTTCTTGTCCAACATAAGAAAATGTAATAATAAGATTGAATTGATTATTGTGCAACCAATGTCATTAATTTTATATGGTTTTGTTTTTTTTTTTTTAAGAAACGTGAATGTGCCGATACCATATTTACCAACAAGAACCAAAACAAACAGGGCGTTTCAAGTGCTCACAAAATGTTCAAGTTCAATTTCGATGTAAACGAACAGGATTCATCGGATTCTACCGAGAGTCCTTTCAAAAAGATTAAAGTTGATAAGGAGGATATTAAAGATTTAGAAGCTGAGCAAAAAAATTGACTGGTATAAAGCTGAAGAAGTAAAACCAAATAAAGAGCTTCTAAATAATATGGATCTATATGAGCTTAATGCCAAGGAATTAACCATTGGAAATACTGAAATTCGTCATCTTGTAGCTGGTTTTCTCCTTGAGGATATCAAAACAAACAACGATGTGGATAGTAAAGATATAAAACAATCAGAAGAAAGCCATACCGACTTAATAGCGGGAGTTTATGAAGGTTTGTATAACTAAATAATTAATAATATATATTATATTAAGCTTCCTTGTTTTTAAGGCGGAGCCAAGATCTGGGAATGCACCGATGACTTACTTTTGTATCTAACAAAAGAATACGTTGAAGCCAATTGGAAAAATAAATTGGTTTTGGACTTGGGCTGTGGCTCTGGTCTTTTGGGAATATATGCTTTGAAAAATGGAGCAACCGTTGATTTCCAGGATTATGTGAGTAGACTGGAACATAAAATACAATATGTAATACGCACTTGAACTGAAATGTATCGTGTTTTAGAACAAGGATGTTTTAGAGAAAATAACCATGCCAAATGTGCTTTTAAATTGTGAAGATGGATTAGAAGATGATGTTAAAATAGATTTGCTACAAACAAAAAATAAATTCTATGCTGGAGACTGGATGCATTTTGCAGAACTCACCGAGAATCATAAGAAATATGATATAATACTGACGTCTGAGACTATATATAATATAGAAAATCAGCAAAAGTTGCTGGATACTCTTAGAAAGCGTCTGCATCCGGATGGAAATATTTTAATAGCTGCCAAGTCACATTATTTCGGAGTCGGCGGTGGTCTCGAGCAATTCGTTGAAGTGGTGAAAGCTGGAAAAGTCTTTCATAGCCAGCAACTATGGCAGGCAGATGAAAATTTAAAACGCGGTATAATTGAACTAAAATTTCAATAAACCTGAACTAAATATATCGAAAATAGCGATGATTTTTATACGATATGCTTATTGCTGGGAGCACCCTGTAGTAAGAGAGCGTAGAGTTGGGGTTTTGTTTTTGTCGCAATGTGAGTAGTGCATTTTATGCCGATAAAATTGTGTATTTATTTTGCAATAAGATAATTGTTTATATGTAAAGTTCGCAGTCTGTTGTCATTAGAGTTGGCGCAAAACTAATCTCAACAATTTATTATCTTCGCACGCTGCGTGGAAAAAACGAAAATAACCAACACACACACACACCCAAATCGATGGCAAACTTTTTTGCAGCAGCGATCGAATCGGAGCGATCGGAAGCAGCGACGGAAGCGTCACAAGCAACGCTTTGCTGCTGCGAATACGTTGCCGAAGATAAGCAGCCCTTTCATATGCTAGGATGCTGTTGTAATTGCGAAGACTTTGACTTGGTATGCACGCGGTAGGCACCACACACAGACACACACATACGTAGCCATAAAAATATTTGAAATTGATCGATTGCGGTCCATGCAGTTGAGTGATCTGACGGGCCTAGGTGACGCCACGGTCAGAAGATGACGCTGTGCCCAAGTTTCGATAAACTATATATGTATATCGACGCGTTATCAATGTCTTTTAATTAGAATTGTTATCGCCTTTTCTCCCGCATGGATCGCTTAACTGCTTGTGCTTCACTCCCCACTTCCTGAAATTTAATTATAAATATTATTTTAATTTGTTAGCTTGATAACGTGTAAGCGCATCGAACAACGCAACATCGACGGCATGCTGATCGCCTTCCAGGATCGACTGCGTCTGCCATGGCGCGGCGGCGCCAAACGCATCTCGCCCGCCGCTTTAGCCCCTGCATTTATTGTGCCACTGATGATGGGTTTGGCAGCTCTAAATGCCAAGACTGGCATTGTGCTAATGCTCACTCTGATTGGCTTCACCAGCTGGGGATTGCAACTGGCGGAGCGCACAGCGACCAAGACGACTTTCTTTCTCAGCTGGATTGTCTTTTCGATAGTGTACATGGTGGTGATCTTTGAGTTCGAGGTGCCACTACTGGAACTCCTGCCTGAAGAGAACTACATATTGCTTCTGTTATCGGGTGGCGCTTTGTATGCTTTGTACCGTACCAAGAAATTGGCGCCGCTGAATCTGGTGACGGCACAGTATGGCACCACGCCCAAGGATGAGCTGCCCGGCATTACAGAAGCGTCTAGTGGCGAGGAGCAGGCCGAACAACAAGCAGCAACCGACACCATTCTAGGCATCGATGATGATGACGATGATGGGGAAGGAGACGATGGCGAGAAAGCTGGTCTTATGCAGCAGCACCGTGGTGGTCAGCCAAATATCTGTGAGAGCTGCCGCAAGGTAACACCTAGGCGCGCATACCATTGTGCCGTTTGCGGCAGCTGCGTCAAGCGGCGTTCACATCACAGCTATTGGCTCAACTGTTGCATTGGCGAGCGCAATTATCGCTGGTATTTGTTTGCACTCGCCTTGTCCGAGTGTGCGCTGCTGCTGGGCGCCAATCTGACACTGACAGCGGTGTGCCATCCGTTTCTGGTAGTGCGTCTGCTGGGCATTCCGCTGCTGCTGCCCGACGATTGCAGCGAGGTTTTCGAGGACTTTGAGTAAGTTTATGATTAATTAACTTTCATTGAACTGTATTTATATTTGACAAACTTGCAGATTGGGCATATCCTTTGTAGTGGCTGCTTATGCCATTCTCATCTCGGGCTACATCACTTTTGTGCTGGTGCGTCAATTGTATCTGTGGTATCGTGGTACCACCTTGCATGAGTTTAAGCGTGTTAGGCCCTCCTCAAGCGGTGGCATTGGCAACGGGGAGTCGCAATCGCGTCTGGAGCAACTGGCGTGCCATGCTCAAGTGATCGAATATGGTATAGTATTTGCAGTAGCAACACTTATTTAAGGCAAAGAGACTCAGCTGAATCCTAAGCTAAACTCTGTATTATTCTCACTTAAGTTTAATAGCTGTTGTTTTATGTTGTTTTTTGTTTTTAAAGGCGCACGCAATTTAAGCTTACAATCTATACTTAATTATAATAAAACGCACTATCTGAGCGTGAATCCTTGCTAGTGTTTAACGATCGGTAAAACAACAAAGATTATGCACTAATTGAAGTTCAAAATTACATGCTGTTTATCTACGTGTTAGAAGTCAATTGAATTACTCGGCCAGCTATTCAAGTAATTGTGCGGAGCGAAAGTTTCTGTTACTCTTTATATTGAATTAAAAAGCAAAAGATTCATTACTTATTTATACTTTCAACCACTTAAAAATATCATTTATAAATATTAAATTTGTTCTCATCTAATTATCAATTCCCATCAATTTATGTTCTATTCTATATTATATTTATTTTACTGCGCTGTCTATTCATTCTGACCTCATTCTTGACTGTAGCTAACTTTCCCTTTAAATTAGCTTAAGCCCGCATAATTACTTGTTAGTTCGGTAAGCTAGTCGCCGTTATTAGATTTACTTAGCTTGCTAGTTGATCTGCACTTTATTCAGCAGCTAGAGAATATTAGAATTAAGCTAAAATCAAAAACAAAGAACAGAAAATATACTTATAAAATCTCAGCAGCTAGAGAATATTAGAATTAAGCTAAAATCAAAAACAAAGTGCAGAATATACTATATATACTTATAAAAACAAGTTTTGAAAGCCAGTTCCTTGTTGCTACCACAAGCTGTCCTCGCGTGGTTTATAGTCGGGCAAAAGTTCCCAGATTTTCATGCGCCAACGCTGACGACGTTCCTCCGTCTCCCGTTCTAGGCGCAAGATTTGCGGCAACCGCTGCCAGCAGTCAAGCACCTTCCACTTGAGATGCCTAAGCAGATAAAGAACACTTTTATAGTCTTGGGGAAGTGAAGCAGCAGCCGTCTACTCACCACTCGTGATGGGAGATCGCCTGACGCATCTTGGTATCTTCCAAGAGGCGACATTGCGTCGTGTGATTTAGCCAGCGATTGAACCAATGCTCCATCGAATGCAAGGCATGCCAGTCAATGGCCACCTGCAGTTTCTTGCGCTCCTCGTGCACTTGCAGCAGCCAGGCGTGCAGAGCACGACGCTTCAGAGCACGCTGATAACAGAGATCGGCACGAATGCGACGCTCACGTTGCCGGAACTCTGTGTAGCTGCGCCACAAATGGAAATAGTTGCGCTTATAGAGGCGCCGACAGAACTCCTCGCTCTTCACCTGATTCTCGCGCTTCCGCTGTAGCAGACGCTTGAAGGCCTCCATGCCGACGCGACGTAACAGAAGACGACGTGAAAACTCCAGCGCTTTGCGTTGATTCTCAATGAAACGTTGGCGTTCGCGTTCCTTCAGCACCTTGGCCATTTTCTCCTGGCGGCGTTTCTCCTTCAGCACCTCGATACGCAGCAGCTTGGCCTCCTCATCCTGCTGTCGCTTGGCCTCCTCCACGGCCAGCTTGGCAGCCTCTCGCTCGGCCTCCGCCTGAGCGCGACGTTGACGCGCCTGCTCGTGACGCACACTTCGCTCCAGTGCACGCTCCTGCATGTGCTGCAGAAAGCGCGGCTGCAGCAGAGCCTTGCCCTGCAGGCGCTCTAGTTCCTCATCCTCCGCGTCGCGTAAACTGCCAATCAACTGCAGACACTTGGCCTTGGCTTTGGCCTTTGGATCGCCGCATCGTATGACCGTCTTGAGCTCCTGCTTGAGATCTTCGCGTGCTTCCTTAGCTTCGTCGCTGAGCTTGTTCAATTTCAGCTGCATTATCAAACGCTCTTGACGCTCCAGCTTGATGCGCTGCAGATCAATGATGTCCTGTTGCACCTTCAGCCTGCAAAAGAAGTTCGAATCGCGTTCTGTTTAAATCAACTTCATTAACACTTACTTGTTCTTGAACTGTTTGGCCATTTTCACGGCCTCCTCGCGCTGCTCCAGGGACTTTTGGGCTATCTTGTCGCCTTCGTTGGGCGCCGCACGCTGTCTACGTTTCTCCTGCCTGATCTTGTCGAGAAACGCATTGATCTTCTGTGCCCGATTGCCCTGCTTTTGGCCACCCGACTCGCGCTCCAGTTTCTCCATGGTCGTGTAGTGTATCCACTTGAGGAAGTACTTTCGCAGCACATTCAGTTCGCTGTTGTCGCGTGCCTGGAACAGCTGTTCAATGATGCGTTGCTTCTCATGCGGAGGATCTTCCTCGCTGCAGCTGCTCAGTTGCACCTCTTCAGGCTCAGCAACGACTGGCGACTTGGGTTGCAGCACTACGCGGGGCAGCTCTATGCGACGGATGAGCAACGGTTCCAAGGGCAGTTCGAGGGGCGAGGGAGTCGGCGTCTGCTTGGTGGGCAGCTGGAACTGCACATGCTTGGCAGGTGGTTCCACCACTAGCACCTCGTTTAAGGCCTCATCCAGCTGCTGCTGTTGCTGCTCGGCTGCCTCCAGTTGCAGCTCGTACAACGCCTCCTCGGCCAGGTCTGAGATGACGGAATCGATGCCATCACTCGTGTTGGAACAGCTGGAGGATTCACGCTGCAGTTGAGGTGTCTCGCCCTGATCCTTTTGCTCGGCCTGCTGCTGTTGCAGCTCCTCTGCGTGGCGCACCGTACGCAAGTGCAACATTTGACGCTCGGCTGCCGCTCTCATGGGACGTAGCAACTCCTCGGTAGTTAGCAGCGGACTTGGCGTGCGAC
Source organism: Drosophila nasuta (assembly GCF_023558535.2). Classification (NCBI taxonomy): domain Eukaryota; kingdom Metazoa; phylum Arthropoda; class Insecta; order Diptera; family Drosophilidae; genus Drosophila; species Drosophila nasuta. The sequence continues at coordinate 11,295,553 of NC_083455.1, read as the reverse complement.
AGCGCTGCAGAAGTTGGGCGCGACTCTCGTCCAGCTGCACCTGCTTGCTAAACTTGCGATACTCCAGAGTGTCCAGCTCCATTCCACACTCCAGCTGCTCCCTCTCAAACGTTTCCTGCATCTTGGTCTCCTCAGCTTGCTCCACCAACCAAGTGACTTCGACGTCTGCCTCTGGCTCTGGTTCCAGCTGATTCAGCAGCGTTGTATTGGCCAGCTGTTTGTGCGTGGAGCACAGTTCCTGGGCCAGCTGCAGTGCATCCAGCGGCGTCTTGTAGAACTCATCGATGTTGCGCGATGCCTGCGCCAAGCTTTCCATCAACGGGCCATGATTCAATTTAAAATCGGGCTTGGTAGGACGCACCTGCAGTTTGTGCTGACGCGGATGCTGCCTGACCAACTGTTGGCGAAACTTTTGCAGCTGATGATGCATGTAGCGTTGCTCCACCTCCAGATTGTGCGCTTTGGTCGACTCCAGTGTGTTGCTATGAGCCACTGTAGCCAAAGGCAGCTTGCGTGGGATTTGAGCAAACTGAAGAGAGGAAGGATTAACAAAAGATTGACTAGGATCTTGAATATTCTTTTAACTTACCATCTCGTGACGCATGTCCATGATGACGCTGGGATTCAGTTGCTTCTGCGGCTCGCCTTCAATAAGCAGCTTCGATTGCCGCTTGTCCACATAGTCAAGCTCAATGAATCGACGCACTGCATCGGTTTTGATCACACTCAAGGGATTGGCGTTCAGCTGTCGCTTACGTATGCGATCCCAGCGTGTGAGTTTATTTGATTTCTCTCGACGTTTCTGCTGCGACATGGTAAACGATTCTATCTACAAATTCGTTCTAATTTTCTCTAAAGGGAAAAACAAAGATTGCTTGTAAACAAGCGGCTAGAAACGTTGTCCAGGTAACTTAAGTGCTGCCGGTTCCAGAAACAACTCTGTTGCCATGGAAATTTGGAATGTTTGCAAGGCGAAAAACTTGAGTATGCATCCAAATGCTCTGAAATACTCCTGAAATTCAGGGTGGTCATTCTTATATACACTTTTAAAGAAAAATGGTTGTGTGGGAATTCTCCAAAAACCATGCAAAGGAACTTTAAAAGTATTCTTACAAAGATTAGTTTGGTAAATATAGCTTTTATAGTATCTGAAAAGGAGAGTCAGACAGCGGATGCCAAACATAGAAGCCTTCTACTTTTTGAGCATTTAAATAAACCTTCCGACCCCTCACAATTTAAGCAGCTCTTATAATCCTAATTTACCTTATATTCACCTAGTGCCGGGTATAATAAAAGAGTACGTTTTAATCAAGTTTAAATGGCGATAAGAAATATTCGAGTGTCTTGCATTTGAAAGCGTCTTTAATTAGAAAACATTTGCAGTTAAATGCGATAAATATTGTAGTATGTTTTTGTTTTTGTCGTAAGTAATATAACACATTTTGTGGACTTTAAAAGCTTAATGTATGCCGAGTAATAAATGAGGATTTAGAAGCTGCATCTGCATCTGAATCACGTTTTAAGCAGCAGCCGATTCCTTCTTGGTCTTCTCCTTCTTTGACTTTTGCTTCTCTGCAGCTGCAGCCTGCTCCAAATCGATAGGCGCTGGTTTCACAAACGGAATCTCATCCTGGAACTTGGCCGGCAAATACTTCTTGAGCGGCTCCGGCACCTTGATGCCCGTTTCTGTCTGATGTGTCTCGAGGATGGCGCAAATAACGCGTGTAGCCGCGCACATTGTGGCATTCAGCATGTGAACATAGTCGACAGCGGCGTTCATCTTCTTCGTCTGGCCGTAGCGAACAAGCAGACGACGTGCCTGGTAGTCGAGGCAATTGGAGCAGGAGACCAGCTCCCTGTAGGCGCCGCTGCCGCCAAACCAAGCTTCCAAATCCAGTTTCTTAGAGGCAGCGTGATTGAGAGCTCCCGAAACGATGTTGACCACACGATATGGAATGCCCAGGGATTGACAGAACTGCTCGGCATTGCCAATCATCTCATCCATCATTTCCCAGGACTTGTTGTCATGTGGCGAGGTGAGCACGAACTGTTCCACCTTCTCGAATTGATGAACGCGAAAGATGCCGCGTGTGTCACGACCATGGGAGCCAACCTCCTGGCGGAAGCAGGTGGACAAGCCGGCGTATTTGATGGGAAGCGATGCCTCGGGCAACCATTCGTCGCGATGATAGGCGGCAATCGGTTGTTCAGAGGTTGCAATCAAGTACTTCTCGTCAATGCCAACCTCCTCTGCGCGTTCGCTGCCCTTGCCCACCACTTTGTAGAGTTCTTCATCGAACTGAGAGAGCTGGGCCACCTCCTGCATGACTTCCTTGCGCATAAAGAAGGGTGTATACAGTGGCACATAGTCGCGAGCATAGAGCAAGTGGAGCGCATGCTGTATGAGCGCCTGCTCCAAGAAGACAGCAGCGCCAGTGAGGAAATAGCCACGTCCACCGGAGACAACGGCGCCCTTCTCGGCATTCATGCCGTCAATCATCACAATGAGATCCACATGCGAGTACTTGCCGCGTTTTTCGCAATCACCAAAAGTGCGCTCCACACGATTCTCGTCCTCATCGTTGGACACGGGCACCGATTCATGCAAATGATTACCCACCTCACGCAGCGCTGTGTTGCGTGCCACTTCAGCCAGATCCATTTCTTTTTGGTTCTCAGTCATGGCATCGTCGATGAGGAGACGAACCTGCTTGATCTGATTGACAGTCAGGGGGTGCAGTGCATCCGCAGTGACTTGAGTTAGATCGGCACGCACATCGGCAGGCACTTCAACGCCCTCGGCACCGACGGGTTCCTTCTTCTTCATTTTCTCGCCAATCACTTTGCTGCAGACGTTCTTCACCTTGTTGAGGTTGTCGGCACGATGGCGACGCTGTCTCCATTCGCCGTCCTTGTCAATTACCGTTTCGACAAGAGCCACATCTTTGAAGCGCTTTTTTTGATTGTTGCGCACGGCTTCGGGATTGCCTCCTTTGTCGCTGCGAAACAAATCCAAGTCCAGTACCATTTTGTGCGACGCTTTTATTCACTGTGAAATGCACGACTAATTTCGTCAGCCTTTTTATATGGCACAACGTGGCGACAATAGATATGATCAATAAATCACGGGTACTGTGAACTGTCACGCTTACAAAATCCAGCTGCAAAAAGTGTAACAGAAATTGGTTAGTGTAGTGTGTACTGCATTAATTTGGGAGAGAACTAAAATAACAAAAATATAAAAAGTGAAATAAAAAACAACAAAGTCATAATAAAAAAGAAAATGAGAAAACGAACTTGAGCACCGCAGTCACTTCAATCAAGTGACTCATTCGTCATTCACACAAATGTACATCGCTAGCCGGTTAGCTCAGTGTTATCGATATTCGTGAGTGTCATCGAAGTGTTATTGATATTGTCGTCCGCTATTGCAGCTTTCAGAGTTGGGCAATGTACCAAAAACGATTTGTAATTGAATGAGTATATTTTGAAACAATATCGAAACGATAGGCGCCAGTGTTAAAAATTCTAAAGATCAATATGTATTTACACATAATTAGAGTACAACACAATGCGTATCAATTAATAATCTAACCGCTGCGGCATATTCTCTTCTTCAACCTGATGCTCGATTTCCTTCATACGCAGCATTAATTTAAAGTTTTGCTTCTCTTCTTCGCCAGTCAGATACATTGCGATAAAAGCTTGTATGGCTATTATGGTAGTTAGAGCAGGTACAATAGGTTTTGTAAATTTCCTATATAGCATTAGCACCTCTTTGGGATTCTCCGTTATCGATGGCAGACGATATGTGAAGCATCTGGTTGCAAACATAAATGCAGCAAATGGTGCTAATATCGTGGGATAAACTACGCCCAACGCCGTTTGGAAAGCGGCACTACGAACTTGGATGCACACCGGGCACTCGGATAAAGGATCTATCAGGATGGGGCGCTGTATGAAAAATTTGTGACTCAGCATTGTGAAGATCGCCGGCACAGCAACGATGGGCAAATAGCTGGAGAGACGTCCATGGCCACCAAGACGTAACCGTGTGCGATAATGATTATTCACATAAGCGCCCGTTGCAGCTGCCATGGCGCTTAAAATTCCTGGAGCATATCGCAGTGACCAGCTAAATAAAAATTGAATGGTTAGATAAGCAGCAGGAAAGTCAAGTGTGGAAACATACACGTCTCCTATTTTGTCCCAGGCTGTTATGATTTTCCACTGATAACGCAGAGCTTGATCCTCTGTGATGACCACAGCATCCGCGGGCAGCTGGTCGGGCTTGGCACGCGACAAAGCCATATTTTAATTTAAAAATATAAATAATATATCTGCATCAATTGCACGCGAGCAAGTACAACAACAATCGAAAACAGCTGTTTATCAATGCCGCCGCACCCAGTGCTGGAAAACACTACATCAAAAAGCGTAAGCCATTTGAATTGTCAAAAATTTTTGATTAAAAAAAATGCCGCACAAGCGTAAAACACATAAAATACATGTTAAAACTGTGCAAACTCAACTGCATGCAGCTCCAAAAGTTTGCGTTAAGTCCAATCATGGCTCGGAACTGGAAAATACACTTTCGCCACCAAGACCGGCATTGCGAGAAGTACCCTCATCTACAACGGGAAATCTCTTTGCAGTGCCGCAAAGTAATACAACAATACGCAAACATGAAGAGTTGAACGCTTTGCAAAATATGCGCGCTGTTGTTGATCCCGATTTGACGCCTCGTTCCAAAGCGGCCATAGCACCCAAGGTAGTGTAGCAATTCCCATTTTAGCCACATAAAATATATTTTGTGCATTTGCTAGGTCACGGTCAAGATGAACTTTGCGCCAAATGTTGCTATATTCAAGAATCTAACGCCACTCAATGTAAACGATACGCTTTCAAATTGGGAGGTGTCTAAACCATCGAAGCCTATCCCAAAGACAGAACAACCGGAGCCTGTTTTGAATCAATATGTGGAGACTATTAAGCCTGTTGAACGCTTTATGCCAGAGCCTGCTCTTCAGTTAGAGTTTCCATACGATGATTATGATTTTCTGCAAGCTTACAAGAAAATGTATACATTTAAATAGTACATACATATTTATTTTTCTTTAAATTATACATTTTATCATAATCATTTAGCAAGTATGAAAATGTTTTGAAATTGTTCCTTAGCCAATGAAGTTCATCACCACCAAGTGTAAAATTACATGTGCGAAGATAAAGTCAGCGAATCCACGTTCCGGTGAGATGCCGGCAAAAACAGATTTGTTCTGTGGATTTGCCTGGAGACGCAGACAAACGGCGAGCACAAAACAGCTCACAGTGCTGATGAAACCCGAGAGGAATGAGTTGAAGGGAAATGTGCCCACTAGGCAGCAGTAAACAAATTGTATGATGCCGGTCAGCAGAATGTAACCCAAGTAGATATCCACCATTTTGAGCTTCTTCGGTGTGTTCTGCACATAATCGTTGTAGAACTTGGAGACGACGCCACCGATTTCAACCATTTTTACTGTTTTTTGATTTGTATTTTGCTTATTTCGAGGTAAATTTAATTATTATTATTTATCGAAGCGCAGACACGTCACACACAAAATACATATGGGGTGGTGAACACAGTGCTGTATAGTGAGTAACAGCTTGCAGCATTTGCCAGCACTGTTTTATGTGCACATTTGTAGTGAATGACTCAGCTAGAAGAGGAAGAAGACCAATAATTTGGTTTTGTTTTGATTGTGGTCTTGTCGTCGTTTCTGTTAAAAAGGTAATTTTATGAACTAAGCAGAATGTGTATTGCAGTAATGATAAATGATTGTATCGATAAATGTTGTTAAAATGTGGCTACAGCGTTACACAGCTGCATTTGTTTAGTAAATTATTGTGCAATATCAACTAGTCTCAATGCTAACAACAGTTGTTTATAGCGTAAATAGTATAGATACATATTATATACATATATATTTATGCATACATACATTGTTGTAAAGTTATTAAATGTGTCTAACCGAATTGTCAATTCAACAACAAATGTCTTTGTTCAACAGGAATTGATTAAAATTGTACGTTTTTGCGTCGACGTCGTGACCTTCGGTGGCTTTCTGAGCCTTTCTTTCATTGTCAGTGTCAAAAGGCAGAAAGTAGGAAAAAATCAATGGAAGACTTGACACCATTAACGAACCTTCAACAGGTATTTAAAAATAAAAATATAATCATTGCATGTTAAAAATTTTTATTTAATTTCAATTCTTTTATTATTTCAGTTGTAGTTCAAAGACTTTTGTTTTGTTATCGACGCACTGCCCGCTGCATGTCTAATTTGTACAAAATTAATACATTCTATCAACAGTTTCTTTTGCTTTTGTAAGTGAACACTTAAAATTCTATTATACCGTTTATTATATGGGGGACTATTATAAAGTCTGCCTATTTTATTTGCTTTGGGATATATATACACACCAGACACAGGGCTCGCTTTAATCATATCAAACAAATACTACCTGCAAGAATTATCTCTGAAAAATGGTCTGAAATTCACAGAGAAATATAAGAGATATGTTGTCATTGTATTATCATATCACACTGTAATTTCAGGAATTATCTCTATAATTGTCCTCAATAGATTAAAATGCTAGTTTTAAACAAATACATTTCGAGATTTTGGTGCGTATCTCTTGGTAGTGTGTTTTTGTTTAATTAGAAATTATATTAAAGTTCATACTTAAAATTTTATTTATTGCATAAATTATAAATATTGATTATTCGAATAAAATCATAGGTAATTTATGTTTTGTCAATTAAATTAAATAGTTAGCAAGAATAATCTAATTAATAATTCGATACACTAGTTGAAGATATTTCTGATATAGTTGTTCGGCTTGAAATATTTATGTTATATATTTTTGGATATTAAGTGCTTGAAATTCATGCTATATAAAGTTGATGTTTGTTTTCAATATGCACAGTATGACATGATAGTAAAATTGACGTATGTCTTGTAAATACATATTTATTATTATTATGATAAGATTTCTTTTAATGAAATTTTATTTTTTGAGGCAATATACGCACAGAAGATTATATAATCGAAGGTCTTTGTAATATACTTAATATTGTGGGCGTTTCTAAGTGTGATATTTGTTTATTTGCCACATTATATCATGACTTTTTAGAGCCAATAGACTTGAACGCAATGCTATGTAATATGTATACGTTGACTTGTTATCGCTTGGGACTTGTTTTCGTGTCTGAGCTTCTGGTATAGCTACAATTTTGTACGTACTATATATCAAGTGAGTCACTGGACTCCTCGATTTGATATCGAATGTATGAATGAATAATGCGAATATAACAACAGCCTATATATGTACATACATATTTGAATTGAAATGTTATGAACTCGAACTTGCAAATGGAGCTGCAGCTGACAAAAAGTAGTCCAAGTCCAAGGCTTGAGCGTATCAGTTACAGACAGTTTCCAACGGTGGCACACGCAAAAACTTTCCACTCCTCTGGGGCGTGCCTCTTCTTATCGCGTTATCCGAGAGTCCGTTTTTATTTTCTGTTGCCCGTTGCAGTTCTCTTTAAACTGACTCAGCGGAAAATTCGCCAGACACAAAAGCGGCTTTGCTTCGCATTGTATTTTCAGTGTGACTTCGGCTGGCGAGGCGAGCACATCATTTACAGTACATTTTACACTCATCATCACGCGCACTCACACATTCACAACGCCGCACGCCCGCAGCACAAGAGTTCACTAGTATATTTGCCCCGCTTAACCGATCTTACAGCTTGACGATTCCGCGAAGCGCAAACCGAAGATGTCGGAGCGTCAACCGTTGTTGCTGCAAGGCGATGGCTCCGATTATGAGGGTAGTCGGAGTGGCAATGGACTAATTAGGCCACCTGTTCGCAGCTCTCCGCCGGACAGCACGCTGGTCAATGTGCACAGCGAAGACAGCATCGCAGGTAAGCAGTTGAAATAAACGAACACCTTCCCATGCTCAGATGACATTTGCTGAAAGTGAGGGTTAACGATCAGTCGATTTGTGTAAAGTAATTTGCTAAATTAATTTCGACTAAATTTCCATTTTCCTTTTGATATGGAATTAATGAAAATAACATATTTTGCTAAAATACTTTCACTATTTACTGATGTTCCATTTTGCTGTTTTTTGTTGTTTGTTAACTCCAAAGCATTATAATAAAGATAAGGGCAACATTTTGATTTCCTGATATTGATTAATATGTGATCAATCAATAACGTTTGCTAAAAGTGACGTAGCAGATATATTGATTAGTGTGAAGTAATTTATGTATAAAATGAATTCCAATAATTGTTAAAAAAAAACTTTTCATTCTCATACTTTTATTTGCCACCTTCAAAGCATTTTAATATAATCAAGTTAATGGGCAAATTATGTTTTCGTGATATTGAATCAATTGCAGGGAATGTTTTTATTCCACATTTATTTTTCGTAAGAATTTTGTTGTTTCATATTGTTTCCGATTAATACATAAAACAGAAATATAAAAAGTTGCCTTTACCTTTAACATTTTATTAATTGTTTTGATTGGAGTACACTGAAATTGAAAGTTTTGGTTTTAAATTTTAATAGTACCTTCATGAATCACTTGATCTGGTGTCGCCTTAAGCAAATGCCATCGCAGCATAAGAAGAGTTTTATTCAAATATTTACTAATGCAGTGCACGCCGCAGCCCCTGGAGATGACGATGAACAGAGCGGGGAGAATCTCAAGTCGGTCGGCTACAATCCCACACACCATCGCACACTGGAGCATCCCACATCAAACTTTGATACATTGGTGCATTTGCTGAAGGGCAACATTGGCACTGGCATTCTCGCAATGCCGGAGGCATTCAAGAATGCCGGCCTCTATGTCGGCCTTTTTGGAACGTTGATAATGGGTGCCATTTGCACACATTGTATGCACATGCTGGTTAATTGCTCCCACGAGCTGTGCCGGCGTTTCCAGCAGCCGTCGTTGGACTTCTCGGAGGTTGCATTCTGTAGCTTTGAGACAGGACCGCTGGGATTGCGTCGTTATTCGCATTTGGCCAGACGGGTGGTAACCACATTCCTGTTTATCACACAGATTGGTTTCTGTTGTGTTTACTTTCTGTTTGTGGCCCTCAATGTGAAAGATGTGATGGATCATTATTATAAAGTGGATGTGCGCATCTATTTGCTGTTAATGTTGTTGCCCATGATAATGTTGAGTCTGGTGCGCAATCTCAAGTACCTGACGCCTGTCTCTCTCATTGCCGCCGTGCTAACTGTTGCCGGCTTGGCCATTAGTTTCTCCTACATGTTGCAGGATTTGCCTGATACGCACACTGTGAAACCGGTGGCCACTTGGGCCACATTGCCACTTTACTTTGGCACTGCGATCTATGCATTTGAAGGCATTGGCGTAGTGCTGCCACTGGAGAACAATATGCGCACACCGGAGGATTTTGGCGGCACCACAGGTGTCCTCAATACGGGTATGGTAATCGTGGCCTGCCTCTACACATCTGTGGGATTCTTTGGATATCTCAAGTATGGCGAGAGTGTCAAGGGAAGCATTACTCTTAACCTGCCTCAAGAAGAACTGTGAGTAAATATTTGATGTGCCAGTTGTACAATCCAACTTATGCTGTATCTATTTGCAGACTTTCGCGGATGGTACGCATCACCATGGCGGTGGCAATTTTCCTCTCCTACACGCTGCAGTTCTATGTACCCGTAAACATGGTGGAGCCCTTTGTCTGCAGCCAATTTGATACAACACGTGCCAAGGAACTGGCATCCACAATCCTTCGCACTGTGCTGGTCACATTCACTTGTAAGTCATGAATGGCTTATACTTGAGCCGTGAATAATTTTATTAATCGTGTGACTATTTTCCAGTTTTGCTGGCCGCTTGTATTCCAAATCTGGGTTCTATTATTTCACTGGTGGGTGCCGTGAGCAGCTCGGCCTTGGCGCTAATTGCGCCACCGATCATAGAGATTATCACATTCTATAATGTGGGCTATGGTCGCTACAACTGGATGCTGTGGAAAGATTTCCTCATTCTCATATTTGGACTTTGCGGCTTTGTTTTTGGCACCTGGGCAAGTCTAGCGCAGATCTTGAATCCCAGCGTGGACTGAATCCGGTAGTCAATACCTCCAATATTCAAAGATTGTGTGCGAATTTACGTCGAAGGCTTTATGTAGTTTTTACTACAAACTCTATCGATAAGTTGTATAGTGTATTTGCTTAGTTTTTTTTTGTTTGTTACTCGTTTATATTAGGTGCTCAGCTGCCGCAAGTGCTTCGATTTTATTTGATTTTAAATAGTTATTATTTATTACACATTTCGTTTAGCACAATTCAGTACCAGACAATAATTAGCATTTTAAGCCCTTGATAATTTCTATATGTTTATATGTGTGTCCAAACGAGAGTTTCGTGTCAATCCCAAAAAGTGTTTCTGTGTTAAAGGTACAATTTGATTTAAATCATAAATCGAGATCGAGAATCGCACAATGCCAAAAAAGTGATTTCGCATAGTATTGCTAAACAGTTATTTGTTTAGACGTAACTGTTCGTGTATAGGGCTAGTTTTAGGTCAGGTGCAGCTCATTCCATATGCCACGGCCAATTTCCCCCACATAGAATACAAACATGTTGTATTAAAGACATTAACTATATGAAGATTAATTGTTTTATCGTTTGTGTGTCTTTCGGATGACATCATTATACTCTATGTAAACTCTATATAAATATAATATATTATATACAAACAAATACAGATGTATAGATACTGTAAAATATGCTATGATCGATGAACTAACACTTTGCTGGGCATATTTTATAGTATGAATTATATAATTATGTATGTAAGTACACATGTACACATATTGTACAACAGAGATTTACTTTTTCAATCTCTGTACACTCTCATGTAATATTTCAATTCAATTTTGAAACCGTAACTAAAGACAATAATAAAACGAGTTTAAAGTTTGTAAAAGCCATTCACAGCGTATTTTTATTTGTACTAATTCAAACGCAGCTGAGCTGGACTATGGCGCTTTCTATATTGACATCATCGGTTGTTTTCAAATGTTGATATCGTCCGTATCGCATTCATTCATAATTCTCGGTATTTGCCCAGATCTATCAAAATACCATTTTTAATTTGATAGCGAGTCCACTTTTCATAAGTACACTTAATCTTTTCAAATCAATGTGGTTTCTTATCGATTCATTAGCTCATAAATTAATAATAATGAATGAACTCTATATATTGTTTGACCTTTGTATAATTTAAAATAAAAACTATCTCTGGTTTCCTACAATGTTGAGAAAATGAAGATTTTTCGTTTTCATTAGTTCGCTTGTAATTCCCAAGTTGTTTTTCGCCAACGCTGACGTATAAATGAGGGTGACGGCTGGCGAAATCGTTGTGTTGTTTGGAAGGAGAGCAAGTTAGCACTCCCCTAGACAAGGATGGAACACATAAACGAACGGTGGGGCACAAGACGAAGCCGTTCACAAGTTTTTTTTTTTCAACAAAGTTAAATAAATCACAGTGAAAATCATAACGATAAAAAAAAAGTTTTATAAGAGACGGACTTTACTATAGCAATAAAAATCGGAACGAAGATAATTATTAATGCACGCGATATTAACATGTTTAAATATTTAGAATTTATTTAAACGTAACTTATTAATAATTAATGATTAGAAGAGTCAGTTCTAAAACATACAAAGCATAAACTGAACGAGATAAGTCTAATAACTGAAAGTCTAATAACTGATATCCATCTTTAAATTGCTTTCCGGTATTTTCTGAATTGTCTTTTTTTTTATTATAATGATCAATATTTAATGTGATCAGTCGTAATTATAGTTATATTATATAGTTTGCATAGAATAATGTTAGCACCATGTATAATCTAGTTGGCTAATTTGCAGATAATTATGTTGCTTATTGAATCGTGTCTTGAACAAATAGATAATGTAAAATGACTAATGTTAAAAAGTTCAATTGAATCATGCGAAGAGGACTCATCGTGTTCGGAATTCTAATCATTTGGATGACTATCCAGTTGAGATACAATGTAAGTTGAAATCATAGCAATTATACTACGTTCATATATTTTATTTTGTAACAGGAAGCAGTTATTTTCAAGTTAACAAACGCAGTTTGCAAAACTCATAACCGGTCATGGGTTTCCATAAATAAATGTCGGCTACGTGCGATTGCCCGCAATAAGGCTGCCTTCTATTTTAATGCATCCTTCTTACAGCCGACCAAGAACATTTTCCTTGAGGCGCAAATCCTCAAGAGAGCAAGTGGTTTCAAACCGTGGCTTTATAAATTCAGTCTGGATTGTTGTCGATTTCTCAAGAAGTCATATAATCCGGTTGCTATTATCATGTATAATTTGTATAGTGGATTTTCTAATCTCAATCACACGTGTCCCTATGAGGTAAGTTTTTATCTTTCAAAGTTCTTAACGTTTTATAAATCTATAACATTTATTGTTTTAAGGGTGATCAAATAATTGATGGCTTTTATCCACGTTATGAGCTGTTACATGGCCTGCCTTTGCCAACTGGTGACTATTTATTGGAAATGACTTGGTTATTTTATAACAAACCTCAATTTTTGAGAAATGTGTATTTTCAATTCACAGAAGATTTGTAATAGCGTAGTTATGTCATAATAAAATAATCATATTATATTACATATCTAAAATTTTCAAAAATAAATTAAAGCAAATGACATTAGTTAAATAATTTATTTTTTGCTATTTTGTAGAAGATTGAAATATCACAATTTAATAATGTACTAATATGTTAAATATTTTTGTAATTTCTATTTAAAACGGAAATAAATTTAAATTTGATTTCAAGAGCATGTCTTTTTGTCAGAAGCTAACAGTTTGATTTAAATGTTTTATAAATATTATATAATGTCTGCAGTCGAGTTTTTGAGAAGAATTATAATATTCGTTGTATATTGCCTTTGCACAGTTCAATCAAAAGTCCCCTATGCTAAGTTTATAATGTTAAATATGGCTTTTCGTTATCGACTGGTGACTGGTGACAAACTTCAATCAATGGCGAATATTTCCAATTCAGATAATATGTATTTGTAATGAGAAAGTTATGCCTTTTTATAATGAACCACATAAATATAATTATTGTGTATAAATACTTTTTATAAATTCATGAATAACATTTCTTTGTTTGTCGTAACTTGGTCAATAGTTGTACTTTATGAATGCAGCAATACAGATTAGAAAAGAAATAACTACTCCTTTTCTAAATCATAAGAAATGACCTCGAAAAATGTATAAATATTAGCCCAAACCAGTCTTAACAAGTCAATAGTTGAACTGAGTTCATCCTTAATATCAACGTAGTTTAATACATTTTGGGTTTATGAATATAATGCTCAATTTTCATAAATTGAACCTTTGATTATTCAGCGTTTTTTTTTTATTCTATCGTGATTCACATGAGTACCTATGTGGCAATTATTGTATTTAATTAAATCGCTTAGAATATTTATGTAGGTATATATATCTATATTTAAATATCAATATTTCAAATTTTTATCTATATATAATAGGTATGGTATATCATTCCAATTGGTGACTATTTTTGACTATTTGTTTTAAAATTATTAAAATTATATAATACATTTAATAATGTTAAATAAGTTTTAGATTGCTATTTAAGTTTCATTTGATGCCTACATATTACTATAGCAATGCATTTGAAGGTTCAGTTTAGAAAAAAACAGAATGCGAAGAAGACGTACTCTATATATATTTTTCTTGTTGTGTATAAGTCAAAAGCTGATTTTCAATGTAAGTCTATAATTTCATAATGAATACGATTGATTTTTTTCATTGTTGAACAGGATGCAGTCATATTTAAGTTTACGAATGCAGTTTGCGAGAGCTACAACAAGTCGTGGATAGTCATAAATAATTGTCGACTGCATGCAATCAGCCGGAATAAGACCGTTTTTAATTTTAATGGAACGGTTCTGTATCCGTGTAACAATATTTTTATTGATGGCCAAGTGTTCAAAAGGGCAAACGGCTATAAGCCATGGGTTATTAAGGCATTTGTGGATGGCTGTCGATTCATCAAGAAATCATATAATCCTTTTGCTAGTCTCATATATAATCTATTCAAGGAGTACACTAACATTAATCACACGTGCCCTTATGTGGTAAGATCGGAATTTAATTAATTGCTTTATCTCTGAATATATTTTTTGCACATATTTTTAAAGGGACATCAAGTCATCGAAGGATTTTATTTACGACCCGAGCTACTTAGGCTTCCATTACCTTCTGGTGATTATTTGTTTGCTATGACTTGGTTATTTGATAAGAAAAAAACTTTTATTACGAATATATATTTTGAATTTAGAGAAGATTTGTGAATTTATTTATTAAGAAATACTTAAAATTTTATGTATGCGTGGTAAAATTATAGCAAAGCAATTAAATGTACGTCTATTATGAATATGTGACTGTAAGAAAACTATTAATATGGGTTATAGGATAATTTGTTTTGAATGAGGGGAATAATCGTTGATGATTTTCATGTTAGTTTTAGCCTTAAAAAAGGCTCAAAATTACTAAACAGAAATGAAGTTGTTGGTTTAATAACTAAAGACTATCAACGTAGTATTTTTTAGTTCCTGTTTGTTATTTTCATAAATGCCATTTATACGGACATTCGAAAATTATAATTTAAAACATGTGGTTGCAAAACTATTTTGTATTGATAACAACTTTACGATTACGAAGGTAATTTTTATAATTCGAATGTTTTTTTTTTTGTTTTACATGGAGAAATAGTTTAAAACAATTAAACTGTTTAGAGTTGAAGTGCTTCAAATTACTTTGATGATTGAAGCGAATAATAGATTATTGAAATACAAATCCATAGTGAATGACAGTGAATATTCAGTTCAATAGCGTAAACATGCAAATAAAATTGATCAACTTTGGTATGTTCCTTATTATCATAACTCAAAAGCTGAGTAGCAATGTAAGTAGAACATCATTTCGAGAAAAATTATCCCAATTTAATTGGAATACTTTTATATAGGAGGCAGTTCTTTTTAAGTTTACAAATGCGGTTTGCGAGAGCTATAATAAATCATGGATGGTCATCAACAATTGCCGATTACGTGCAATTAGTCGAACTAAAAATACTTTCAATTTTAATGGAACGATTCTACATCCATGCAAAAATATTATTGTTGAAGGTCAAGTATTCAAAAGAGCCAACGGCTATAAGCCATGGCTTTTCAAGGCTACTATAGATGCTTGTCGATTTGCCAAGAAATCATATAATCCTATTGCAATACTCGTTTTTAATCTATTTAAGGAGTTTACCAACTTTAATCACACGTGCCCATATGTGGTAAGCTTTATTTTATTACCTTGACTATAAGGAATATACTTTCTAACTTTATGTTTTTGAAGGGACACCAAATAATTGATGGATTTTATCTACGACCTGAGCTCTTGTTAAATCCAATTCCTACTGGTCAATATTTGTTGGCTTTGACTTGGCTATTTGACACGAGAAAACAATTTGTAACGAATGTTTATTTTGAATTTACAGAAGACTTGTGAAATTCGGATTTTTTCAATTAATAAAGCATACATACATTTTTTTTAAATAAAAATGTTGGATAATCTTTTTTTGTGACTTTAAAGTTCACAAATTTTTACATTATTCAAAACAAGTAAGAAATCATCAGTCGAGTGTGCTCGCTATGGCTATGCGACTCTTTATGGTTGACTGATTTCAATCAACCATTTCCCATATATATTCAAATTAGATTCTACTTTATATTATATTTTATTATACTATAATGTTTAATGTGTTTTTGAGTGACTGATTTTTACTGATAAGACGAATAATAGATTATTTGTAGTAACTTTTCAATATAATGTAGCATTAAATGTTTTAAAAGTTCAGTTTGAATACGACAGTATGCGAACAAAATTCATTATTTCTGGAATCTTGGTTTGGATAACTCTCAATTTGAGTTGCAATGTGAGTCTTTAATAATATTGGATATTAGAGTTCGTGAAAAATTATATTTTTCTTAACAGGATGCGGTCGTATTTAAGTTTACGAATGCAGTTTGCGAGAGCTACAACAAGTCGTGGATAGTCATAAATAATTGTCGACTGCATGCAATCAGCCGGAATAAGACAGTTTTTAATTTTAATGGAACGGTTCTGTATCCGTGTAACGATATCTTTATTGAGGCTCAAATTTTCAAGAAAGCAAACGGTTATAAACCATGGCTTTTTAAAACGAATGTAGATGCTTGTCGATTCGTCAAGAAATCGTATATTCCCGTTGCTATTTTGGTTTACAACCTGTTTAAGGAGTTCTCTAATGTTAATCACACGTGTCCTTATGTGGTAAGTTTTATATATATTCTATAAGTTTGTGTATATTTTCTTGTAAATTGTTCTATTCTTGAAGGGTGACCAGGTAGTAGAAGGATTTTATCTACGTCCTGAGTTATTGGGCCTGACAATGCCAACAGGTGATTATTTATTGGCAATGACTTGGTTATTTAATAAGAAAAAAACATTAATTACAAATATTTATTTTGCGTTTAAAGAAGATTTGTGAATTGTAATTTTGAAATTTTCATTTTTATTTTTATAGAATATATGTTGTTTTTCTTATCCAACTTAGTTAAGTTCACAGTATGTCAGTATACTGCTGTGGGCAAAAAGTAAGGTGAATTTGCTTGTAAAATGAAAAACTTGTATTTATTCTTCTAAATCAATTTCATTCCCTTTAAAGTAATCCCCTTCCGATAAAATACACTTATGACAACGTTTTTTCCAATCCTTGAAACATGCCATCAGCCCTTTCTTCGATTCAGCTTTTATCTCCTCAATCTGGTGGTCTCTTCAGTTTTGGGAAATGCCAGAAGTCACATGGAGCCAAATCAGGCGAATACGGTGGTTGTAAAAACGATATGAGTCAAATTTTTGGCGAAATGGTCAAGAAGAACGTGTACAGAAATTGGTCGTTTTTGGTACCAAACGAGATTTGACTTTTCGTAGGCCCAAATGGTCTTTCAAAATGGTTTTCACAGATCCTTCTATATATTTCGATCATATCAGTAAGGTCTCTAATAGTCAACCGACTCCACTTCATTGACATGTTGGTCATCTGTTGACGTCGATTGTCGTCCGGAGCGCTCCAAGTCATCAACACGTTCTCGACCCTCTTTGAAGTCTTTGTACCACTTATAAAAATTTTTTTGTGACATGGTAGAATCGCCAAAGGCCTTCCGCAACATCCTCAACAATTCCGCAGCCGAAATTTCATTCCGCAAACAAAATTTAATGGCACTCAATTAAATCAGACATTGTAAAAATTAAAAAATTCACTCTTGGTCGTTTGGAAAACACAAGCGTAAATATATTATTGATAATGACAATCACATGAAATTTGGCCAAGATGTCATCAACAGTCCTGGCAACTCAAGGAAAAATTGAAAATTCAGCTTTCTTTTTGCCCACAGTAATATATGTAGTATGTATATATCTGAAGATACCTTTTAAGCATATACTCGTATGTAAATATTAAAACTTTATGTAATTTTTTTAATTCAGATAAACTTTCTTTATTCTTATAGCAAAATATGACCAATATTCTCAAAATTATTACTTCATCTATTTTTTGTAGTAAAATATTTTCCACTCGATCTAGAATCCTCAATTCTCGTTCCATAATTAACATGTTAAAAATATGTAATCAACCATACATGAGGTAAAAACCTATGCCATTATTTTCCTACCTTATCTTATATGCATTTATGACTTAACTCTCTTCAGTTATTGGTTAATAAGGGTGTTAAAGGTTTTAAGTTGGTATTTGCGTGCATCATCTCTATCTACATTTATAAATTTAATACTTATTAAAAACATGAGTTATTGGTTGGTTGATTTCAAATCGTTTTGTTTATTGCACCAACTATATTTGTAATGGACAATTTTTAACATGAACATGAATACAATTATTTTATTGTTATTGGATAACATACAAGCAGATTTGCAATGGGGGTTTGAGATAGTACATCGCAGTATGTGGATATATATTATATATTGTATATATAAATGTTAGATGAGTCAGTCGTATTCAAGTAAACAAATTCGGCTTTTCAGAGCTAGATATCATAATTTAGGAGAACAAACTGTTCGAAGCTTTAGGTTTTTATACCCGCTACCCATAGGGTGAGAGACATTTTAAAGCTAGAGTCGCGAATTTTGGTTATATACAATAACAACTATTATTGTGATTCCTGAAAATTTGGTTGTGATCAGATCAAAATTGAAGTTATTAAAAAAATACTTTTGTCTGGGCAAAAAGTCTACTTACCAAGGGTCTTAGTTACTTTGTCTGAGAAGCTGGTGTATTGTGCCGTCTGTGGATTACTTTGATTGTGGTACAATATCGATGTACAAAATATACAGTTTGGCATATTTTTAGTATTTTTGCAGTATTTTTCGGTATATTTTGAGAAGAATACCCCGGTTTTTTGTTTTTATTAAAAATGGGTAACGGGTATCTCACAGTCGAGGACACTCGACTGTAGCTTTCTTATTTGTTAGGTCTGTTACTGCCAAGTGGTGATTATTTGATGGTTTTTATTTGGAGTAAGTAAAAAATTTTACGGAATGTTTATAAATTCCATCCGCTCTTCAATTTTTTTTTTGACTCTTCACAAATTTGTAGACAGTAATAAAAATTTGTTTAACAAATTAATATTTTGTGTTTAAATTATTTCCTGTAGTAGGAATATCTGATATCCGAGCATAGTTAATTGCCGTTATCATTATTTATATAGACAGCATTTATGTAGCACTAACATATTCTTAAAAAACTATAACTTCCTTGACTAGCTTAACAATGAAATGGCACTTCTGTTTTGGTAATAATCATTAAAAATCTTTATTCATGTGACGTTCAGTTGTATTCTCTAGCAAACTGGCTCCCACTCCCAGACAGTCCAGTTGACGCAAGTCTTGGAAGATTCAACGTATCCTGTACCAAGGCCACATGCCTCACGAACAACCGTTGAGCCGTCGCACTCGAAGTAATGAGTAGGATCCCAGTTGTTGCGATATGGAGTGCCAGCAGCATCGCCGAGAAGAGATGCGCAGTCTGGAATACCTTCGGCATCGGGATCGCACTCAGCTGTAACATAAACGGCTGCGATGAGCATGGCCAGGCTGATAAGAATGATTGCTGCAAGTAAAAAATCAGAGAAAGAATGATAATCAATCAACGATCAAGAAGTGTGTTGTTGGTATTCCCAAATTGTTGGCACAAATGCGAGTATTGCGTATCTTGCACTCACCGGCTTTCATGTTTGCTTAGAATCAGAGAAGTGAATGCTACTGAATGTGCTTCTGCCAGCCAAATGGCGAGCCTTATATACTCGACTGTGCCGTCTGATATCGGTAATACTATTTCTTTAATTATATACCAACTTATCTTGCCATGTCATGTTCATGTTCTTTGCTGACGCTTTTGTTGTTGTTTTTATTGATGTAGGTTTCGTTGTTGCTTTTGCTGTTGTTGTTGTTACTTTTGTTCTTGCATTGATAATTTTTATTTTACCAATAATATCTAAGACTTAAGTCTTCTTAAATTGCAATCTAGTTTTTAATATTTTGCTTATATGAAAACATTGTTGTGATATTTTCATTAATTGCAGCTTTGATTATCATCTACTTGATAAATACTAACATTATGAACAATTGTTCCATATTTTAGAAAATGTAATTAGTAAAATTATTAATTATATAATTACAAAAATTATAGTCAATTTAATAATGTTAAATGTGTTTTTGATTGGCTATATTCATATAAATTAGATTGCTAGCTGTATAAGTTTAATTTGAAGCCTACACATTAATATACCATATTGCATTATTTAAAAGTTTAGTTTAGAAAAGAGCAGAATGCAAAGAAGACGCATTGCATATGTGATATTTTTGTTTTTGGTAATCCATAAGCTGATTTTCAATGTAAGTACATATATGAATATATAACGTATACGCTGTATTTTCGTTCTTTTCTTATTGAACAGGATGCAGTCGTATTTAAGATGACAAATGTAGTTTGTGAAAGCTACAACAAGTCATTTGTAGTCATAAATAAATGTCGACTGCATGCAATTAGTCGCAATAAAATAATTTTCAATTTCAATGGTACGATTCTGCATCCGTGTAGCGATATTATCATTAATATGCAAATATTCAAAAGAGCTAACGGTTATAAGCCGTGGCTTTATAACTTCAATATTGTCGCCTGCCGATTCGTAAAGAAAATGTATAATCCCGCTATGATTCTTATTTATAATCTGTTTAAGGAATTCAGTAACCTTAATCACACGTGCCCTTATGTGGTAAGTTTTAGATATAAGTTCTTGAATATATTCTTGTAAGCCATTTTGTTTTTATAGGGTGATCAGATAATAGAAGGATTTTATCTACGAGCTGACTTATTAGGTCTGATAATTCCAACTGGTGATTATTTATTAAACATTACATGGATATTTGATAAGAAAAAAACATTTATTACCAACGTTTATTATGTCTTTGAAGAAGATTTGTGAATTGAATATTTTTAATTTTAAGTCTGGGGTCCTCAATTACCGATCCACAATAAATATTTCCAAAAATTTAATTTACTATTCATGAGGTAAAAAATATAAATTTCTTAATTTCTTAAAATTTTATTGGTTTTTATATGTATTATATGAATTCAACTTTTTAAAATATTTGTTATCA
The DNA here is from genome assembly GCF_023558535.2 of Drosophila nasuta. Lineage (NCBI taxonomy): Eukaryota > Metazoa > Arthropoda > Insecta > Diptera > Drosophilidae > Drosophila > Drosophila nasuta. Next base: position 11,274,669 of record NC_083455.1, on the reverse strand, counting down.
AGAAAAATTAGTTTAAGCTTAGCTAATACTAACTTGTATGTGATAAGGAACAGCAACTGCATATCGCATATTATAAATATAATAATATTTCGTTGTACCAAATATAGCGATGGATATATTGTAGTTTTTTGTTGGTATGTTAATTTGGTAAAGCTTAAGAATCAAAATAAAATATTTATCAACTATGTATTATTTAAGTTGTTGCTATATCCGCTAAACATAGGGTAGAAGGGTATTATAACTTGGTGCTGGGAGGAAATGTATGTAACAGGTAGAAGAAGGCATCTCCGACCCTATAAAGTTTGTATATTCTTGATCAGCGTTAACAGCCGAGACGTCCGTCATGTCCGTCTGTCCGTATGAAAACCTATGTAGATCTTAGTGACTATAAGAGATAATGCTATAATTTTTTTCGATAGCAGATCAAGTTTGTTTCAAAATTTTGTCACGCATATTTCTGCACCCGCAAATTAACAAAAATCGAAAAACTAGCATCATTTCAAAACTAGAGTAACGATTTTACGATATAATAATAACCACGATTTAATAATAACAATAGTATTTTAGATTCCTGAGATCAGATAAAAACTGTAGAAGTTATTTGTGAAATACATTTGTATGGGCAATAATGTCTCTTAGTATGGGTCTTAGTTGCTGTGGGTGACAATCCGGTATATTTCGCATTCTATGGTATATTTGAAAATAATACAAAATAAATATACCAAATGTAGCCTTTGGCATATTTTCTTAAAAGTATTTTTGCGGTATATTAATTTGGTATATTTTAAGAATAATATCGCACTGTTTTGCTTTATTTTTTTTTTTGGCTTTTATTTGGATGTTCAGTAAGCAAAAATATTTACATTTACGGAGGATTTGTGATAATAATAATAATAAAAATTTGTTTAACAAATTAATATTTTGTGTTTAAATTATTTCCTGTAGTAGGAATATCTGATATCCGAGCATAGTTAATTGTCGTTGTCATCATTTATATAGACATAGCATTTATGGAACACTAACATATATTCTTAAGGAACTGTAATTTTCTTGCCTAGCTTAACAATGAAATTTAACACATTTGTTTTGGTAATAATCATTAAAAATCTTTATTCATGTGACGTTCAGTTGTATTCTCTAGCAAACTGGCTCCCACTCCCAGACAGTCCAGTTGACGCATGTCTTGGAAGATTCAACGTATCCTGTACCAAGGCCACATGCCTCACGAACAACCGTTGAGCCGTCGCACTCGAAGTAATGAGTAGGATCCCAGTTGTTGCGATATGGAGTGCCAGCAGCATCGCCGAGAAGAGATGCGCAGTCTGGAATACCTTCGGCATCGGGATCGCACTCAGCTGTAACATAAACGGCTGCGATGAGCATGGCCAGGCTGATAAGAATGATTGCTGCAAGTAAAAAATCAGAGAAAGAATGATAATCAATCAACAATCAAGAAGTGTGTTGTTGGTATTCCCAAATTGTTGGCACAAATGCGAGTATTGCGTATTTTGCACTCACCGGCTTTCATGTTTGCTTAGAATCAGAGAAGTGAATGCTACTGAATGTGCTTCTGCCAGCCAAATGGCGAGCCTTATATACTCGACTGTGCCGTCTGATATCGGTAATACTATTTCTTTAATTATATACCAACTTATCTTGCCATGTCATGTTCATGTTCTTTGCTGACGCTTTTGTTGTTGTTTTTGACAATGTAGCCCTCGTTGTTGTTTTTGCTGTTGTTGTTGTTACTTTTGTTCTTGCATTGATAATTTCTATTTTGGCCGGAACATGAAAACGTTTTTCAATAATCTTGCCGAGGTCTTAAATCAGACCTACTATCTTGACAGTATTATTTGCTCCTTAATTAGTTGATTAGTTAATCCAAATTGTGCTACGCTCAATGAGATCATAAATAAACAAACGCTTTAGGGGGATGTACATTCATGAAATAAAAGGATATTAATACCACGAAGTATTTTATATCCAGTAACCCTAGAAAAACTAGGGTAATTAGTTTTAGTTGTGCTTTATAGAAATAAGCTCTTTAATATCTAAGACAAGACTGTTTCATGTCTATTATTTTTATTGGGAAATGGACAACATCTAATTTTAAAAAGAAAAAAATGCATACTTTCAATTTTTAGAAGGGTTTTTCAAGTTCGCCTTAAATTTATGAATTTAAGTGAAATATCAATAAGAAATTGATTAAGGAAGAGAAGTTAGTTAGTACAATATAATATAATATAATAATGTACAATATATATATAAGCATAACATAGAAAAAATAAATGGAACCTCAAATAATAAGCATCTTTAAGAAAAGTTAAAGAAAGTAAGAAAGAAGAGGGATAAAAAGAATCGTTAAAAAGAATTGATTTGAATTTGGAATCATCCCAAGTAGGTGACAAAATTTTGAAGTGAAAAATTTGAGAACAAATAGTAGGTATTTGAAGTGTGTTGTAAACAGATAACAAGTAGATGCAATAGATTACAATGGTGGCGTCCGAGTACAGTGCCTTTGTAATACTGGAGAGGTCGTTGCGTTGGCTGCGCGGCATGTCGGTTACGCAGATACTTGGTTGTAACAATTTGTTACATGCGTTACGTGACGACATTGAACAGGGGTCGACATATCGCGTTCGTGAGTGCCTCGCACTGTTGGGTTTGAAGCCGCTGCTCACTGCCAAACAGATTAAGGCCACCATGTCGCTGAGCCAGGAAAGCGATCTGGCTTTTCTCTGGTTTATCTGGGAAGCCTTCTACAAGACGTCGCATGATCTGAGCAATGAACGAGACGAATACTCCACCAATGAGCAGTTAATACTCTCGGCTATTGCCCATCTGGATATGAAGACCACATTGCGGGCCCTCGACCAGATACTGCCAACGGCGGAGTATTCGAAAAAGTACCAGGAAATACAGCGTGCCAAGGACATGAAGGAAGCCAAGCGGAAGAGGTGGTTGCGACGTCGAACACCGCCGCCATTTGTGGTCGACAAGGGTATGTCATTTGTGGAGCGCGATCAAATGCTAAAGAAGGCACGAAAACGAGGCAAAACAGTGCGGACCAAAGAAAAAGCTGCGGATGATAAAACCTTGCCGTATTTGATACCACAACTGCGACCCAAACCGTATGTGCCCATGGCAATGATGTCTACGCCCAGGGATCGTCAGGTTATCTTTCCGCGTTACAATGACTACAACGATAAGCTGCATCGCATTCCCAATGAATCGCGCTGGTTCGCCACGTACGAATTGTCGCCAGTGAAACGCATTATCAAGCACTGCCTGTCGGCTGCATTAGATCCACTCTTCAGCAGAAGTCGCATGCCGCTGGAGCGTTCCACTTGCAATGTGCATCGCATGCTGGAGTTTTCAACAGCCCGCAAGCAGCAGGAACTCACCATCGAGACGGCAAAGCGTTGCCTTGATTTGCTCAGCGGCAATAAAGACGAGAAACGGCGACGGCGCATCATCTGCCACCTGGAGCATGATGTACAAGCGGCGACCGATAAGCTGCGTCAGGAAGCGCGTACTCAGCTGGCGCAGCTGCAACGTCTCATCGGCGGCCCGTGCAGTGTTGGTGCCGGTTGCGCCATGTGCGGCAAGCTGGGCTTTGAGCTGGACTTTAAGGGTCGACCCCAGCGGAAACCTGACTTTTCATTTCTGCTGGACATAGACTTTACGGTCAGCGAGCCACCGCCCGACGTCAAGGACAAGGACGAACCGGTGAGGGTGCTGCAAATGGGCACCGAGAACCTGCTGCGCCTGATCACGCCCGACACTGTGCGCAGTCTGCGCAATACTTTGGGCTCGAATGTCTATTGTGGTCAGGGGCTCAAGTACAAGGGTTCGGATCGCTGTCCACCCATCGAGGGTCTCATCAAGGTACTGAATAGTAAGGGCAAGTTGGAGAAGGTTGTGTTGCCGCGTCTTGATATGGACCGTTGTCAGCTGGCAGCAGCTCGTGAGACATCAGATGCTTCGGTGGATAGGTTTTGCTCCAGGCGAACCATGAAGAATGGTGTGTTGCAGTGGGATTACTTTAAGATATATAAGCCGCCGGAGGCATCGCAATCGCAGACGCAGGCGGGGGAGCAGCTCGATGCCAGCGCGATCATTAGAAGCTATTGCATTGCGGCACTCAAGAAGGCAATGGAGGAAACAAAAGTAGAAATTGCAGCTACAGTTGAGCAGCAACAGGATGGGGTTAAGGATTGCGATGAAAGATCCTCACGTCTATGCGCTGGTAGGGATTGCAGTTCATCGGGAAAAGTGAGCGTAAGGAGTTGTGACAAGTCGCCGGCTGATGGATTCAAACATGTGCAGTCCATTGATCCCGACGATGTGGTAATGCTAGTGAAACTACTGAAAATTGCTATCGATATACTCCGAAAAGATCCGCAGTATGTGCTCGCCACCTTGCCCAATGCCCACATGATGCCCATTCTGGTCGATTGGGTGGCAGCTCGTTATGGCAAGACCTATAACTATCGCCAGTTAGAGAATATGGCCAAAAGCATGGATATTATCAACAATGATCTGACTGCGAAAATGCAAGTACCACTTCCAAATATGTCGGTCATCAAGAAGTGCAAAACCATCGAGTCGTATGATAAATACCTGCACTCTCTCTGCCACATGCGGCAATTGCAGAGTGAATACCACAGCACACTCAATAAGGCAGCGCTGGATGCGTCACGCCTCATCTGGATGGCCATGCATGGCTATTCCAATCTCGAGGGCTCCATTACGGACACCTTTTTTGCCTATTTGCCGGCCAAAGAGGCTGACTTTGTGCGACATCGCCTCTGGGATCCGAATAGTTATCGCAATATGGTTGCCTTTCGCAGTAGCAGGTGAACTTTGCGGGCCGTGGGGAGTGAATCACTTAATGGTAATGGTAATGAATCCATTAAATGATCCACTAACCACTGCAGGCTCAGTTCACATACTATATTCGAAAAAAGAGTACAAGAATTTATCTGTAATATTGAATAACGAATTTCATCTCTATTGGAAAATATATTTTTTCATACAACCATCTAAATTTATTGTAATTTCATCTATTTATTTTTTAAGAAGTGTAAAATTAGTGTTAAATTTCTAGCTTTCTCTAAGCAATAAAATGGAGTCTTAAATGTAAATTCAGTTTTTTCGTTGAAAAATTAAATTAAAAGGTGATACTAATTTAAATAAGATTAAATATCAAAAATCATAGAATTAAATTTAAGGACTGTATAAAGTCAACCATAACTTTCTTTTCTTAGAAAGACAAATATTTTCTTAATATGTGTCATTTTATTTCAACAAATTCCAAGTTATTGGTCTAGGCTTTATTTAAAATTTAAATTAATCACTATCTCATTATGTAAAAATATTTAAAACAACTGTAAAGAAAGAATTAAGTATTAGTATACAACTTAAAAAAATAATAATTACGATTTTTTTTTTAAATAATATAATTTGAAAGAATCTTTACAATAATATTCGGAGTGCTGCATTTACTGTCTTTCCTACATATACTATATGTTCTTCAAATGTATTTTTTTTTGCTCACATTCATATTGAATAAAAAGAGTAGTAAAGCTAAAATTTAAATACATCTGAAAATAACTATTAAATTCGGAGTTTTAAATCGAACGTCTACTATAAAATATCAAACTGTAATCAAGCATTTTAAAATTAAATTTTAAATTTAGTTAAAAATAAAGAGATATACATTTAACGACGTGTTAAAAGTAATATTTCTTAAGCATGCAATTAAAATTCTATTAATTTTGTGACTTCCACAACAAAAGAAGATTAACATACCATACCATACCATGCGTAAGATCAAAGTACAGCCTAAGCGATATGTGAACTCATTTGTATTTTTTTGCGTACATAAACTACGTAATGATCGTACATGATCATTAATCATCGTCATTTCTCACGCATGCGCTCTCGGCGCGTCACCTTTCAAATTAATCAATCTATTGTCATCTGCGATAAGGTTTGCCAAAAATTGTTTCATTTCCCTGAAACTCTCACCATGTATCGCACTCTGATAGTGCGCTTCGTCGAAATGCCATATAAATTCTGAAAACACTGATAGTCCCGGTTCGTGCCATGTTTGTGATAACGTCAACACGGCAAACGTCAAGACTCAAACAGTAGGCGGCAGCGGCAGCAGATGGCAGCAGACTGCGGGCTACCGAATCACACAATTTGGAGGTGTGTGCCAAGATTGCTAACTGTGGAATTGGCAAGAGACAATAGCGAGTGCCAAATAGCAAATGGCAGCGCGTGCAAGGTCAACAGATTTTGCATTTTCATTGCTAAAAATAGGCAAACGAATTTCTAACAAATTGCCAATTTTTTTCGTCAGTATTACTTTTCACCTTCGCCGACGGTTGCTATCTTTGCTTTTAGTGAGTGCAACGAAGACGAACGGCGTTAATTTCTTAACTATTTTTAAAAAGGCAAAACAATTTTGAACATGCTGCGAGGGCGGTTTGATAATTTTGAAGCACTGACTAGTAATGTTAACAGTCATAATTGTGTTGAAAAATAAAAAAAATAATATAACAAGTAAGATATCTACAGTCGACTGTGAGATACTCACATCTGTAAATAAAACCATATTCGAAAAATATGCCACAAAAAATACTTGAATATACCGAAGGTTATGTTTGGTATGTCGATATTGTACTACATTTAAAATATACAAAAATGTACAAAAAATATAAGATTGTCAGCCAAAGCAACCAAGACCCGTCTGTATTTGGCGTTCTTTGACAAATGAAAGTATTTCTTAAGTAACTTCAACCATTTTTTTAATCGCAACCATTACGTTTGCTTTTTGATTTTGTATATTAGTAATAAAAATAAAAGTTAAGTTAATTTTTTGTCTACAAAATATACCTTTTTTACAGCGTTACATTGCCAATCTGTCAGAATAAATACCTTAAGTATTTTTAAATTTGTTATGATATCTATCTCTGCCTCTTCTCATTCCATTGCTAAACATGTTGTTAACTCGTGCCAGCAATCGTGTCACGAGATCACTCGCTAGATAAGGCGCGGCAGTTACAAAAGGTATTTATTTACGATTTGCATTTTATTTCATTAACCATTTGACGTCAAATTGGCAACTACACGCGTGCTGGCCAAGTTAATGGAACCTGTGTGGAAAAGTGAAACCACCAACCTGAACCCCCTTTAGATGTTTGCTCCAAGCGCAAGCAACTTGCGCCGCCGTCTGGCGAAAGAACTTGGCATTTGGCGACACTAATTGCTTCAGTGGTTTGCAGCGAGTGTCGCCTCCTCCATGTGTAGAGAGACAAAGAGACAGGCAGGCAGCGATGCGTCTCCACTGGAGTCGCGTACTCGACGACAAAAAGACGCTTACAATTTCAGGCTTAAATTGCCAAAGCGCAATTTGTCGCCAGTACACACGAATCCCCTCGAATGTTGCAACAATACACAACATTGGGGGTGCCATGTTTTATAAAGTCGATGACATCGCTTGAAGCGAACTTAGTCGCAATGTTCGGATTCAAACGTCAACTACTCGCATCGCGAAGCCTTTGGCTACTCCTTTTGTTCGGTGTGCCGTCGAGTTGGACACAAAACTCCAGCAGTACAGTGGTGTGGGAGCCAAGCAATGGCAACACTGGCAATGGGAATACCAATAAACGGGAGGTGGACTATGCTGGCACTAATATAGCCAAAAGCTACGATCCGCCGCCGGAGTTCTATCGGGGACCAGGCTCAACAGGCAGCTCTGGGTCGGGCAGCTACGTTGGCTCCACAGGCATTGGCAGTGTGAGTGGAGGTGGTGGACAGCAGCTGGGCAGCGTGGGTGAGAGTCTCAGTGATGCATACAACAAGTGGCGCAATTCAGCTGGCGTCCAGCAGCGCATTAGTGTGGGTAAGTGACTTAATATAATATATGGTGAATACTGCAGACACTTAAAACTCTTGTCGCCAGGTCATTATGGAGGCGGAGCAGGTGGTGGTATTGCATCGCATGTGCCCAGCACTCATGGACCTGTCAGCTACGCCTACGAAGGACATCCATATGAGTACGCAGGCGGCGTTGGAGCAGGAGGCGGCAGTCATCATGGCGGTGGCGGAGGTGGCTACTATGGAAGCAGCAGCTCCGAGGCTGGCATACCATTCGATGTGTATGGCTCTCGACCCAGTCATGTGTCACATCATTCGCACTATGGTAGCACTGGAGGCGAGTACGCTTATCTGGAGCCACATGATCTGGCTTCCCACAAGGGACCTCCAGAGCTGTCACAAAAGGCGCTGCTTGCCAAGAGTTTCCTCATTCCCTTGGCCAGTGCCGCTGTACTTGGCATAGCTGCTGCCTTGGTCAGTAATCCACTGTTGCTCCAGCTGGGCACAGTCTCGGGAGTTGGTGGAGGATTGGGTCCCGTAGTTGGTAAACGCAAAAGACGTTCACTGCGACGCGCGTATGCTGCTCATAATTAGCAATTACAAACATTTCCACTTCATTCATATAAATACTTAATTGGAATGCTTACCAAATAAAATAAACGCCGTCACAACTCTTCAAAATGATGCCCATTATATTTAGCGTGCAACACAATTTTGAAATGTCTACGTCGCGCCAATTAAGTGCTGCTTCTTCTTACGTGCGCAGAAAGAAACGATAAGTGTAAGTGACGTAAGTTATCGATTGCACTCGCGACTGTCAATGTTAACAGATGCTGTAAACTAACAGATTCTGTTAACAGCATGGAGTCCTGTTAGATTTAAAATGGTCGTTAAATTTGAATGAAATAGGCGAGATTGTGTAATTGCAATTAAAATTAAATTTGCTTTATAGAAAAGGAATTAGAATATTATGTTGAGTAATGTATAATTTAGCTAAATATCGCAAATATTCGGAAAACTCATGATTTGCGGTAACCTAACTACTTACTACATATTATATGTGTCAAGATCAAACATTAACCAACTCTTTAAGTGAACTTAGTGAACCACACGCTCGAAAGCCACAACTCATTTAGTGCCCAGACAGATACATACTTCTTCACAAGGCGGCGCACAAAAAAAAAGCAACAAATACAGTGGAGGCGAGAGAACGCGAAAAGAAACCATAAGTACAATAATTGAAGAAAATGTCAGCTACACACGATGGTACGTGACTTAATAATGCCCCTTGTGTGCCATTATAACGGTCTCAACGTGTTGCTCTCTTCTGCAGCTTGTTCCGCACCAATGGCAAGTTTTCTCGTCAATGACCATTTCATATCATTTAGTTTATGACTTGTATCCGCAGACACAAAAGTTGACACCACTTTTTGCTCTCAACTATGCAGTTTTAATTGCTAACATGCCGACGAATTATTAGGGGAACTGTCTAGAATTGAAGGAGCTTAAGCCATTTGGTTTACCCCAGTTGCCTTCATTCAATAAATAAACTAATTAATAATCTACTTATGGAAATTGTAAACAATAACAATAGATGCAATTATCGCTAACTAACTTGAAACGTATTAATTACTATTCAGTGTGAACAAATGTTTTTAATAAATAACAAATGATGATCAAGTAAAATATATATGTATGTATCCTTGATTTAGGTTCGGAAATGTTCACGCTCTGCAATTTGTTCAGCTGGAAACTAATTTGCATGCATTTCAATAATTCAGAGCATCAGGGATTTTAGTGGGAAAATACCGCAAAAACATCGTTCACCGTCCCCATCCACTGATGGCCAGAATGACCGCAAAGTTAGCTGCCTATGTGATTTTAAACATTTCTGTTTGTAATTGAAATGGGTACAATAAAATCGGTAGGAAAAGTGTATGCGAGTGAACGGGTGTATGAGTGTACGATATGGTAATTATTCAACAAATTAAAATCTATAAATATTGCATTTAATTTGTATGCTAAAATAATAAACATTGGTTTTTGCGGTTAGTTTGGTAGTTACGCTTGTTTGTCAGTTGGCTCGAATGATTAAATTGCGGTCAACTGGTCAAGTGGTCAAATGGATTCGCTTCAATGACAACTTCAGATGACAGTAATCAGCCATTGTGTGAATCTAGTCTGTCAATGAGCCAAGCATTGCCATTTTTTTTAAATGTGATTAACTACAATTTCATATGGCAAACGATACTTAAATGTGATTAACTACAATTTCAAATGGCAAACGATACTTATCTCGTTTTTTTTCTGATCGAAATTAACGGCAATAATCGATAAAAATAAGAAAAAAAGCACACAAAAATGATCGATTAAAATTCAATATTGACAAAATAGACAATATCGAATGACTTGCCATTTAGTTGAATTCAGTACTTTTTGCAAATTTCCTTTAGGCAATTGATTTCACATTGTTAAACTTGTTTCAGAAGTTGTCGAAAATCATGTTACGACCAGCTATACTCACAAAATGTCATCAAATTGGTCAGTTACCACGCCCATATCATTGGCTACAACAACTAGAACAGCAAATCACATTGGCACCCACAAATTGCACAAGCCGAGTTCTCATAGTTGTGGACGGGGTGGCAACCCCCACACTCCCCCGAAAAACACACTGACCATCATCGCACTCACACATACATACATATATAGAAAGATGGAGCGTGAGAAGCAACAAAAACAAATTACAACTGTTGTAAAGTGTCATTTTTCAAAGTGCAGAAGCAATACGGTCGGTATGGTGTCGAGTGAGGGGTGCGTGGTGAGGGGAGAGGGGAGAGCTGTTGGTTGGGGTAAAACGCAATGTAGAAATAATCATAATGGCCCAGCGCATATTTGAGACGAAATCTTGCGTGGCAATGTTGCAGAAACAACAGCACACAAAAAAAAAGAGCAAGCGGCAAAAACAACAATAAGAAAAATGTGAGCAAATTTCGCTGGCAGCGCAAAAGAAATGAGAAGAGGAGACAACACACAAAAAAGGCAGCAAAAACAAAAGCAAAAAACTAAACCAAATTCCAATTTGTCAGGAATTTGTTCAATTTCAGTTCTGCTTTGTTGGGTGCTTCGTTGGGGGCTGCGATACGCTTGCCCAGTGCTTTTCCAACTACTCTCCACTCAGTCTCCGCTCTCTCAATACTCTCCTCACACTCCCCGGTGCCATCTGCATGCCCCACACATGCCGCCATGCAAAACCATAAGCATAACGGCTCTACCGACCTCCACTGGCCATTATAGAGCTACCACGACAAATCGCATACATTTAACACACACACATACACATGCACACACACATACTCACACACTAACGTTAAGGAACAAGAGACGGAAAAAAGTGCATACTTAACAGGCACACAAAAAACCAGCAGGCGAAACAGCTGTTCAAAATGGCTCAAACAACGTCGCAGCTTGTCGGCCCTACACATCGATAGAGATGATCACGTGAGTGCCAATATTTGTATTTGTAGTATAACACAAACTTACTACATAGTACACAATTATAATAAGCCAATATTTCTTTATGATAAGACTGGATTCTAATTCAATTTCGTGAATATTATATCCGTATTTTGTTGTTCAATTGCTATATACTAAAAGTTTATATAATTTTCTTAACTGGTAGTAGTTTACGATTATTATTATAATAGATAAACCAATTTATATTTTATATAAATACTGTTCGTTCTCGGCAAGCTATACAGATGACATATGTGCGCACTGCTATTCTGTACAAAAAAACTATTAAAAATATTATATAGCAGTCTAAAGCTCTAAAAGATCTAATACTGTATGATGTTAATTATCATTATATATACAATGTATCTTTAAAAAGTAGTAATATTATTCGGGTGAAGCAATTTTTTATATAATGAGCTAGAGTAGTTCTACCTTTAGTATTATAATATACAAACTAAATCTAGAACTTTCGTGTTTGAACAGAGTTTCAAAGTTCCTGAATATGTGGATTCCTTGCTTAATTTTATTAGCTTTTTGCCTTATAGGGGAATTTTGAAAGTCTCGTGATTTTTCTCACGAATCACGCAGTCATCGCTTGCCTCTGCTCAAGCTCTGATTGTGCTTGTGACCGCCCTTAATGACATTTGTATGCCACTGCAGTCATGTGCAACTTAGCCATTCAAAGTTTGGAAGCCCAGACTCTTAACTCATAAACACGCCAACCTGCAGGCAGGCCAGCAATTTAAGTAATAAAATTACAAATATTATAGGTAAATGTATTTTTTCTTAGATTTTTTTTAGATTCTCACAACGCTGCCAAACGTCATTTGACTGGCTGGCCAAAATGTATCGAATGTGCCAAATGATAAGGGGAATTAATGTGAAGTGCAAGCGCCATAAACCAATTGTATTGCATAATTATAGGCGCTGAGCTCATTTATAGGCGCCGATTTACCTCTGCAGCTGTCGAGGCGTATAAATATTTGAAAATTCAGTTGAAAGCACTCAATTGTTGGCATTTGAAATGGCAATGTGTCTCCACCGCATTCACATCACATCCCAACACACCACGCCCAGTTGGCCAACGTTTTAGCCATGGATTTCTATGGGTGTTTGTATATTCATGTGTGTGTGCGTGTGCGTGTGTGTGTCGGGCTTTATAAATCTGTCGACGCTTGTGCGTCGAGAGTTTTAATTGAATTTTGAGTGGCGTATTTAGGGATTGGTTATTTTTAATAGAAAGGCCACAGAGGAAGCGAGCGAACGAGATAGAAAAGTATATTGATATAGAGAGATAGAGAGAGAAAACAGAACAATGGATAGCAATGATACAATTCGGTTGCGATAGCTGCAAATACAAACCAGAAGTTTTCCCTTTTTGCCTTCAGTTAAACAACAATTCGAAAATACACAAAAATACAAAAGCGAACATTTTTGCAAGTGAAATTGAAAATGTATGGATTTTATTTGCTGACCTTCCAATATTGTAACAAAGGATTCAGTTTTATTTTTTCCTTTTTACTAAGCGAAATATTAAAAGCAAACTATTATTAGTTTTTTGCTTACTTTACGCTCAACTCTTTCGATTTCCCATAACACGCAGCTACTAAAGTGTCTCAGGGTTTTGCATAATTTAAAAATTTAAGCTTAATCAATCGATTGTCATGTGGGTGTTTCAACAATTTAGTGTAGAAATAGATGTGATGGGAGCCACAAACAAATAGCCAAGTGTTATTGGGCTTCATTTTTGTTGTTGGCCACATATCAAAATTGTGTTATAAAATGCCATTTGTTAACGCCATAAAAACTCGATACCCGCATGCTTTTTATTATGCTCGATGACCAATTTGAAAAGCAATATGCGGACACAGTTCACAGACACGGCCCTGCCCATCGACACGCCCACTCCTTTACGCCCCTTAGCTACTTGTGGACATTGGACAACCAGTCTGCAATCAGCAGCTCAACCAGCTACTCTCCTCAATTTACAACTTGCTATTTATTTTTGGGGCAACATTTGCGGCACATGTCACATTGCTGTGAGCATATTCAACGGGTGCTTGTGAGTGTTTTTATTTTTTCCTCTTGTTGTCCATTCTTTTGTTGTGCATTGTTTTTTGTTTTATTGTATTTTACGAGTGCGAGTGTGAGTGCATTTGTTGTTCATTTCATTTAAATTACCCTGTGGCTGACCTCCTTGTCACAACATGGCGGTGCACCATATTGAAACAGTTTGTATCCAACGTCCAGTTCACAATCGAATGTGAATGCGAATGCGATTGCGAATACTCATTGAGTGCCCTTTTCGGATGACCAACAATACTCAGTTGGGTTTTGGTTCGTTGCTTCAATGGAGCTGTTTTCGGGGTTGGCTGCTTTTTTGTGGTTTTTTAATCAAGTTGTTTGCTCACAAATTTCGTTGTTGATGTTCTGGTTTGCAGGTTGTCAATAAAACAACAAAAGCAACAGCCTCTAGAGAGAGACACCATTCCATGAAGTGATACGAGCGTTTAAATGATTGGGAATATGTGCGTGGAAAACATGTGCTTGTTGTTTATGGTGGACTTTAGCAATTGAATTAGATTGCATCAGCAGTAACAAATCAACACAATTTGAATACGAATAAAATTGGTAATCACTGATGACTCCAAGAATTGAGTTAATGATCCATTTAATAGGCCAAGGAATTTTGTTGTGACATTTTCAAAAAATTATTGCCTACTTCTTGGCGCATACATTCGTATGTGACATCGAGCATGCGAACATTTATGACTGCGAAAGCAAAAGCAAAAGCAACAAAAAAATATTATTTCTTTGCTGCACACATTTCACTCTCATTCCTCTTTATTGTATCACGTTCTTTTGCCCACCTTTCTATCTCGTCTTCGTTTTTGTTGCAGAATGTACGAGGTTTTATTATATTTAAATTACACAAAGCATTAAATATAATTCACTTACTACGCTCCATTTACTAAGGCTATATAAAGGCACACACACGCATATACATTCACATCTAAGTCTGCTGTCAGCGCACATGACATAAGTATGCAATGGGCCAACGAGAACGAGAAAGAGAACGAGAAAAAATGCCGTTGAAAATCGCTGTAATACTTTTTCATCAATTATATGATGCGCAAAAATATATATCTATGCCGAGATTTACAATATCAAATAAGGCACACACACGCACACACACACACATAGACTCAGACTCAAATAGACAGGCCGTACTTTATTCTCTCTTATTGAGCTCCTAACTCACACACAGACAAGCACTCGCACACACACACACACATACTGATGTGCAGACATGCTCTAGATGGCAAACGCGTCATACTTTACTACTTACTAAATCCATTACAAAGTATTTACGTAGAAAATTGCTTTATATCTCTGCATATCTCTCCAGTTGCCAGTGTTCGTCGTGTGTGCACAACAACAATAAAAATGCATAGCTAGTGACACAGTAGTCGACGATGTGATACCCTGTACTTCTACACATTATACTCGGTAGAACTTTTGCAGGTCTTTTTGTCTTATACAGAATTCATTTGTGAAGCAGATGATTAGTTGAATTTAATAATTAATAAAAATTATACTTATTTTTGAAATTCAGATTATTTTATTTTGTTATTTTCTATTGCAAATATATACATTTTTTTTAATGATATACACTAAAAAAATACCAGTTTCTAAAATAAAGAACATTACTCATCAAAATTGTGTTCTTAAAATAAGACCACTTTCTTAATCTTATTATAAGACTTTTTGAGTAAAAACTATAAGATTTTGTTTTCTTCTTAATAAAAACTTGGGCCTTGGTATTAAATGTTCTTAAAATCAAAATCTAACTTTAAGATGCACTTTTTAGACCAGACTTTGTACTAAGAACAAAATCTTGATTTCAGAACTTTTTGTTCAGTGATTTCTATGACAAAGAAATAAAAGTTAAAATAAAAATCATATGTATAATATATCTAAAACAACACAACACATTACATACATTTAGACGGTATACAAATTTAAGTACGTGGGAATAATAGTGAAGGGAAAAAAGCAGCTTTTGTGTGGTGTAGTCGCTGTGTCCCATTCTCATTCCCATTGCGTCTCACTCCCTACTCCAAGACAATCCCCTCGACCTCGCTGATGGGCATAGTCAGTAAGGTAGTCGGGGAGTTAGTCAACTGCCTTCTTCTGGATCTGGCTTCTGGCTCATCACTGCTTGCTTGCGTGTGTGAATGTTGTCGGCACTACTCGGTATACAGTGGATGGCTAGATGGGTAGATGGGATCTTCGGCCTCGGGGCCTGAAGTCTGAGGCAAAGTCATGACAATGGCAAGACAAAATGGCTGTGTGCACCAATATTATGTGATTTTTCGTAAATGTCAGTGGCAAATAAGAAAATATTAAAATAGATTTGTGCACTGCGAAAAGACAACGGACAAGGACTACACTGCAAAAGATTGTTCACGAATAGATTAGGGACAACGAAAAAAACAAAACAGCTGAAGAGGCTTTGTGCAGATTGCATGTGGAAATAACTAAAATGATTTAGTTGAGATATAATCAGCGCTTGGATAGCTAAAAATAATCATAAAAGAGAGCAAGAAGTGGAGAAATGGAATTAAGTTATAGATAGGAAGAGGAAATTATGTTTTACATCCCTAATTTTCGATGAATGGATACTCCAATAATCCTTTAAATATTTTTGTGGGAAGTTGTGTGTTTATTATTAATGCGATTTGGATTAATAATATTTCTTTTAATTTTATTGAAACTTCAATGTTCTTGAGCCGATGTTAAAATTTAGTATTTTTGTTTCATTAATTCATAATATATTTTAAGATTTATACAATACTTTCTCAATTTTTGAAACTGCAAAGAATAACTTTAAAAATTTCTCACTGTTTATTGTGGTGAACAAACGAACGCAACTCTTTGGCAAGCATCTGATGATTTCCACACTAGCAAGATGTTGACACTAAATCACAACCAAATTTGTGTTGTGTCTCTTCCCCTTTATGATGGAGTCATAAAAAATAGGAAATAAAAAGCGGATACTGCCGGCGGCAATGTGTTCACAGCGTATGTGTTGGTGGAAAGTATTCATACTCGTCGGCACTTGTTAGAGAAGTGAACAATAAGTTTGCCTACTTTCTTGCTGGAGCAGAGACCAAGAATATTATATGGTAATTTAAAGGATTTTTAAATTTGCAGCTCTGCATTATTCGACTGAAAATGGGATAAGAGGACAAAGCTTGAAGCTGGAATTGCAGTGCGAATCAGTCTAGCGTGCTATCAATTACTGTGGCAAGTGTTGCACGTGCCACGAGACCGTCCAGCTACTGTTGCAACATGCCACTGCCATTGCCACTGCCACTGTCTGCTCACTACAGATTGCTCAACTTATTTCTTATTGTGCTCTGTAACTTGCAACTTGCTGTTTGGCTCTTCTTCTAATTTCTTGTCGCCTTTTTCTTTCTTGCTTTCTTATATATTATTTATTTATTCTTTTTCTTTTTTTTTCGTTGCTGCATTTTCCTGACAATTTCTGCTTTGCTGCTGTGTGCTTCCAATTGTTGCACAATTTTTTAATTTGCTGCATGACGCCGAGCAACATCTTAAGTAAGGGAATGGGAATTTTAATCTAAAATGGGCCAACGGGTGGGTTTCTGTTTAAGATTTGGTTTCCTATAAATTGGGATTGGGGCGAAACTTATTTGATTTCGAATGCTTCGGCTTAGGGCAATTAAATTAAAATTACACCGCAATTGTGCGAATTTTCAATGCAGATTTATGCATTCAATTAGCCACAAATAACCACACAATTTACGCAAATTAACCCACACATACACTTACGTACTCCCATACACACGGACACACACGTCTCTAAGATAAATAATGTCATAATAATAATTCAAGTTGCCACAAAACAAAACAAACTTCAATTCCAGCCTTATGTTAATTGGCCAACTCGGCCTTTAAGCAAAATCCAATTGAAATTTATGCCCAGGACAATAAATTATACTACGTTACTGTGAGTATGTGTGTGTGTGTGTGTGTGCATGTGTACATGTGTGTAAGCATGCCGAGTAGGTGAATAAATATTGGGCATATGAAGCAATAATATTCTTAAGCTTTGTAATAAGCCTAATTTCTAATGCATTTGCTGTCGGCACTGCAAGGCGACAAATGCAATTCAACACACGACTGCACTTTGATGGCATCAACACCGAACTGTTAATACGCTACCCTAAAAAATATACAACTTTAATAATGCTAATTAGTCATTATACACGATTGATGTAATTTGTTTAATTCATAATTTTACTAATGTAATATAAAGTACATATATTTAGTAGTTGTATTCAGTACTTAAAAGATACTAAAGGTCTTGGGTTGAAGTATCGATACTTATTAACAGTGTTGCCAGATTAGCACAAGTAGGGTTGCTAGATGTATATCCAACTAAGATAAATGTAAATATTTATTTGGTTGTGTTATTAACAATCGATTTTGCTGACCTGAAAATTGATATATGAATAAATTTTCCAAAAAATTACAATCTAGTCTTAAAATTGGCAGGTTATTTGTTTTTTTGTAAATCTGTATATGTATAATATAAATTCGTAGAAAATTGTTTTTTCTCATAAAAATACCAATTCATTGCCAATAAATAGTCGCCATTCGGAATTGGAAGACCTTTCAGCATATCAACTTTTAGATAAAGTCCATCAATTATTTGATCACCCTTAAAAATAAATATATAGCACAATAAAATATAATAAAAACAGATTATATATGCATAAAAACAGATCCAATAATAATATATACATAGTACGTTATTATTGAAATTGATAACTCTGAAAACTTACCATAAAGGGACACGAGTGATTAAAGTTTGAAAAGTCTATATAATAACTATTGATATAAATGGCAATTGGATTATAGCTCTTTTTTCAGAAATCGACAGCAATCCGTTGTGTAGTTGATAACCCAGGGCTTGTAGCCACTCGCTTTCTTGAAGATTTGCGAATGAAGCACAATACTGTTTGTTGGATGTAGAATAGTACCATTAAAGTTGAACAACACTTTATGGCGGTTAACTGCACGAAGTCGACAATTATTTATGACCATCCACGATTTGTTGTGGCTCTCACAAACTGCATTTGTAAACTTAAACACGACAGCTTCCTGGGAAACAAGTTGTTTTTATTTATTTTTAAATTCACAATCTTAAGAACTTAATTTTGTTCTATGTACATTATAACTCAGCTTGTTAGATATCCCAATAACAAAAAGTACTCCGACAAAGAGTGTTCTTAGCATTATGATGATAGATTGTTCAACTGAATTTGTCAATCACGCTACACATTAAATTTATTTCAAATGGTTTTTTTTTTATGGATTTAGTAATTAGGCAACAAAATTAAGCATTATTATGTAGTTGAAAATCAAATAGATTAGCGCTTGATTGTTTTGACAAAGGATAATTATGTTAGATTCGCATTCGTATTTAAATTTTTTTTTAAAGATAAAATAATGTTTAAATAATTAGGTTATAATATTGCCATGACTTCGTTACAGTTATAAAATATTTTTCATTTTGTGTGCACGTTGAGTTTAAAAATATTATTTATTTATACATAATACAAAGTTACTTGAGATACGAAAAATTAGCTGACAACTGTTAATTATTTTTTATTTTTATCATGTTCAATAATTGAAGACAATCAATTTGAAGAACATGCTTCTAATCAAGTGCAAGTTGAAAAAGCACTTTGATTTCATGAGGTAGAGTATAATAAATAATACTTGAAACTTGCTCGCAGTTAAGTCTGGCAGATAATAAGCTTTTAATTTGAATTACAGAACTCATAGCAAGAATGCGTTTATTATTAGGAAGCTGACGAGCAGCAGTTGCACGTTCGTATGTAATTGGAGATGAAAACGTTTAAAATGTTGTGCAAGGATATGAGTGTACGCGTGTGTGTGTGTGTTTACTTAGTTCTATGTGAGGCCCAAAAGGATTACACCAAGGACTTTCAACTGGACGTGGGACAAGCGACTTGTTTAAGTAGCGAGCTTATGACATGAACGATTCCAGTTGAAGAGCTCTGACTGTCTGTCTATCTGTCCGTCTGTCTATCTGTCAGTCTGTCTGTGTGTAATAAAATGATGCTTCAAACGTTGCACGTAATTGCCGTGTCCTTTGCAGTAACATCCTTCTATACGTGTGTGTGTGTGTGCGTGTTTGCCTAATTGACGCAAGTGCTCATATCATGGCTTGTATGATTTTATAATTGGTTTACGATTTTAAGCAGAGCATTTTGCCATTTAAGTAACGTGGCTAATTGAGCCCCGCCAACCTCGCTTTGCACGTATTCAGTGGAGTAATCGAAGGTGCCTTTAAATAATCCATACTTAATGTTAAATTCCGAATTAATAACTCATCCTCTGACCACATGGCGTATGTGTAATCAATGCAGAATTTCACAGTAGCTAGAGTTACTGCTCTGGGCTAGTCTCAGCGTTCCTCAGCAATTACCTAAGACTCTGCGACTGCGACTGCAAGGAGCTGCATTGCATAAATTTACATGTGCAGCAGCCAACGGCTTGGGTTTGGGTTTGTGCCAAGTCGGTAGCTCGAATCATTAATTATATGTGGCGCGTTGGTCAATTTCTAATTGGTAGCAAGGCAAAGCAGAAGTTTGGCCCAAAACATGCTTGCTTGGGGGAATTCATCCATGATTAGACACAGCAGAACGAGAACGAAGTGTAGAGCACAGACCACTGACTACAATTCGATACAATCGAAATTATAATTAACTTGATTGCTTTCGTGTTGATTGCACTGTGTAAAATATTATTTAATTGCTGAGAAGCATAGCCACAGAGCCAGAACTACATAAATATTTATTATGTAGATCAAAGTTAACTGAATTTAGAATAAACAGTTTTGTTACAACTGTAAAATAGCCCACGATGATTTTAATTTAAATAAGAAATCAACGCACAGTCTTAAAATTGATCAATTTGTGAGACATTATTTTCATTTGTTACAAAACTAATAGGATTTACTTGCATAGTTTTTGTTGTTATTTAATATATTTATTATTTTGTGGCTTAAAATGAGTGCAAAATTAATGAAAACTTAGTTACACGCCACGTATTTTAAAACAATGCGGTATTTTTCTTATAACATACCAGATGAATATACTAAAATATACCGAATGTTTTATTTATTATATTAATATAGTACTAGATTCAAGATAACCCATGCAAGATTATATACTTTATATATGTATGTATATAGTATATTCCCTTCTACCCTATGGTAATGGGCCAATAAAATGCTATATAAAGTACTAATTTTACTTAAATTAAAATTTCTTATTACTATCTATATAGAAAATGCACTTAAGTTATATGCTTAACAAAATTTGCATTCTTTAAATCACTTTAACCATTCTACTTATAAATCATTATCGTTTCATGATTCTACTTAGTTCTTTTTTACGATGACTACTGCATACAATTAAATAATTTCAATGAAATTTATATTTGCACCTTAATCTTTACAGTTTTCTCCAAAAACAACTCTCAGTTTTTCCAGCAGCTATGCTCATTAAAAACTGAATGAATGGTGGATGATGAGGCGGGGAGCTACAAAGAGTTGGGATTTAATAAAATTACAATTGAAGGCTCTTCGCCAAGCAGAAGGCAAATATGCTGAATCAGCGCAAGGAAATGTCGCATGCCATGACAAGGGACACGACAAGCTGCTGGTGGAGTAAAAGGGGGGCGGGAGGCGGGTAAGCAAATGTCAAATCAAATTTATTGACTTTCATTGTAATGTCGGGTAGTTAAGAGGGGCTGCAGCGACAATGACACTACGCGATTGAGTCTAACAACTAACGACCAACCCGCAACCAATTCATCGACTGTTTCGCGTTCATTCAAATGTGCAAAGCCAATGACAGGTGGCGGGGGAGAGACAGAATTGAGGGGTGAAAAGTACTATAGATACCCCGTAAAGTGTGCACCTTTCTTTTTTCTCGTTGACTCTCGACTCCTGAATCCGCCTCGATTTGTGTACGATTAAAGAGGCGCTTAGCACGAATGAAACTGGTGCCAACATAAATGGGAGAAATGCAGCGACCGGGGAAGCTGTTAGAGGTTAGAGGAAGGGAACCAATAGCATAGACAATCAACAGTGAGCATCGAAAGTTTTCACACTTTTCCACCGCTGCTGCTGGTTTTTTGTCATTTCCGACAACTTAGCACAATGCCTTTTGCCTTCGCTGTTGGTTGCTGGCTGTGCACTATAAAAATCATACGCTTCCATTCTTTGCTCTGCTCGTCGCTCAGCTTATTTCTATTTGCCTCGACGCCGCCCGCTCCCCGCCCCCTTTGCGTTCATTTTTTGCTCCTTTTGTGCCATGTTAAGTTTGACAATTATTTGCATTGTTCAGTGAGTCGTTTGTTGAACATTCACATGAATCGGTAACTACAACTTGAGTGTCAGCTCAGCTTGTTGGTTAGTTAGCATTAGCAGCATCTTTCTCCCTCTCTCTCTCTCTCTCTTTTGTCATCCTGCTAGTTTTATGGCTAAATGCGAGTAAGCACTTGCTCAACTTGTATTTGTCGTTGTCAAATAGTCAGGATTGTGGAAGCAATTGCAATACTTATAGCAATAACTAGACATCTAGTGCAGTTGTGAAGTAATGTGGTTGAAATATTCGTATGAAGGGGAATGATTTCGATACGAGTAAACTTCAAATCAAGTGAAAATAGTTAGTTACCTAAGAGTTTGACAAGAAAAGATTGAAAAGACTTTTCCGAAAAGAAGGCAATTAAAATTATACTTTATAAATTAAAATTAAAATATATATAAATAATGAATTAAGCAATGAATTAAGACAACTACAGTCGTGCTCGACTGTGAGATACCCGATGCCCATTTTGAATAAGAATTTCGGTATTATTAAAAAAATATTATATATTACTATTAAATAATAAAATATACCGAAGGATATAATTGGTATATTGATAAATTCCAAATATACCATAGCGTACCAGATTGTCAGACCCCAAACACTGGAAATTTCGGAACTTTTTTTCGTTTGTAAAGACTTCTAGTTTCTCTTTCACTTAAATTTATTCTTATGCATTCCCAAAGCTTGTATTAATAATTGCATGTGCTAAGAAAACTACTTTTGGCTTAAAAATGAAACCTTTTTGGTTGGCGAAAATCACATTGATAATTTCTGAAACACTTTTGTAAGCTGATTCAGACTTTTTACACAGCTTCCCTTTTATTTCCTCACTCCGCAATTTATCTCCAGTGTCGTGTTTTTAAATGGCTGCTTCCGTTTCCGTTTCTGTTTCCGCTTACGTTTGACTTGCCTGCACGTAAATTGTGTGTCATTTCGGTGACTGAGTTTCATGTTTTTTTTCTGTTCTTTGAGTTCTCTTTTTGGGGGTTTTTGTCGCTGATGTTGGCGGTAAATTTGAGTACAATGCATATATAATCTTTTTCACTTATCTGTGCATAGTTTCCTTTCCTTTTGTGGAGGTGGCAAAACTTTTTACGCTCTTAGGTTAAAAGTGCCCTCATACATTTCAGTCTCTCTTTCTCTCTCTTTCTATTTTAGCCTCTATCTCTTTTGTTTGCTGGGCGTAATGAATGAAAAGTTGGCCAAAAGGTGCAAAGACAATTTCTGCTGATGGCTATAGTTTGTTGGCTTTGATTTATGAGTCAATTACACGTTGACAAGTTGAAAATACGTGAGTAGAGATTAACATAGCTTGCTCTCTGAGGTTCTCCGAGAACGTTATCATCCAATGTAGTGCTGATTAGAAAATTAACAAAAACAAATCATAGAGTACAAAATCGAATGCAAGTAATTTAAATAATGTCTGAAGAGCAGCAGAAATTACTGGAGGCTCCCTCTGTCATGGATCGCAACAAGGTCTTTAAACTTCTTGGCAAACTGAGCATTTCCCTGGGCTGCAGTCATCCAAATTTGGATCACATTCTGCAGGTTTTTAAGCCACAAAAGCCACGAGCTGACATTGAAGTGTTGGACATACAGAAGCGCTTTAAATCGCTGGAAAACAATGCCAAGGACCGCCATCTGCGAGAACTTCTACAATTGAGATCGAAACTCTTTCTCTATCTGCATGGAATGCTGCTCAAACTAGAGCCCGATGATCGGAAACGACGCCTCTATTGGATTCTCTGCTACAAGCTCTTCGATGCGAACAAACCAAAGGTAATGCCGCTTAGTGCCATGTTGGCTTATAGAGAGGAGTATATAGATCGACTGATGAAGCTGGTGCAGAAAATTATCCATATCAATGAGGTGGATTTCGAGAGTGCTCGATTGGCGAGCAGAATCAATGCGCTGTGTCAATTACAGTTGCTGTGCAAAGAGAGAACTATGTTGGACTGTGTCAAAGAGAATGAGAATTTACCAACCTTGTTGGGCTCTGGCCAGCAGATGCTTATGAGTGAGAAGGATCTTAAATGGAAAACGGAACGCAAAGTTGTAAAGTATTTGCCAGTCCAGTTTAAAGTCAACGCATTTGCATATTTACAGTACATTCGGAAGCAGTCGAGTTCGTTTACTCAGTGGATAGGATTCAAGTGGCAACAGGAGCAGAGAAAGTTGACTGTTCTTGAGGACATTTATGTGCCTAGTGCTGATACGCAACTCAGGGAGTCGGTGGTTTATTCAGTTAATTTGGAATGCCAACCTGGAGATCATGTAGATCTTTTGAGCATGATCGAGTCGGAGCAACCATCGGAGCTCTGCTTTATGCAAAAAGCTTATCGCGACGAGGTCAATCAGACAGTGATTGATGGGGCTGCTCACGAAGCCGGAATCTTTTCGCCAATGGAAGAGCTGTCGGTACTGCCAAATTCAAATACTGGTCGGTGGCAGCATGAGCGGTATGTGATTGCAGCACCTCGCCCTATTATACTCGCCTTCAGAAGCAATCCCGCCTATCAGTGCTCTGAGGCTGATCCCATGGGACCCGATTTCTTTGAGCAGCTCCTGCAGTTCTCGGAGCTGACGGCCACCAAGACTTGTCCACTAAATCGAACTGAGATTAAGCAGCGCATCAAGATAATCATGCGTCAGAACATGTCCCATGACGGGATGAACCTTAATGTGGTGGCTCGTATGGGACTGCAAGAGTTTCTCACGGAGCGGGAGAAAGAATTGTACGAGTCACTGCGCTGGCAGCATCGCGACCGTGGCGAGTGGATTAACCTCAGTCAGGAGGCTCGTCAACGTGACGTACTCACCGGCATGCTGGGAGCTGTCTGCATGCAGCTGAAGCCTTCGGCCTTGAAAGCCCGTCTGCTCTTGCGCTCTCCGCATCATCAACAGAGCATCAGCGAATCCTTTTTGCTGCTCTCCATCGGTCATGTGGGTCATCTGTACGGGAAAACGCAGCATCTGCTGCAGCGCTTGTCGCAGCTGGATGACAGTGGCCTGGTCTTGGCCTATTGTCTGCGGGATGAGCTGCTGGTGCTTCATGCCTACCATGAGGCTCAGAAGTTGCAGCCGGAGAATATGCTGCGTATCTATTGGCACACACGGGACCATCAGCTGCGCTTTCAATGGTATGGCGAGATCTACAGTGTCCTCGACTCTGGCAAAGCTTCGTTGCTGACATCGCTGCATCTGCAGCTTGGTCTCAATGCGCACTTTGATGAACTACTGCAGCAGTGGCTGCTGTTGGCCACTTATCCATTGCTGGGCAGGATTAGCAAGTGGCTGTTGAACGGGGAGCTGCATCAGCTGTACTTTATTGTGGAGCACAAAGAACACGCCGATGGTCCGCTCTATTGGCATTCGTACTTCGAGTTGATTGAGGAGTTGCTGCCGCCTTTTCTCAATCGAGAGTTGGCTCAGTTGCTGGTCGGAGTGGGCAGAAGTCATAGATACGCACGTAGGTGGCTGAATGTTGAGCTAACGTCGTCGGTTTATGCCGAGCAGCTGCAGCAACAGTTGAATGAAGCATGCAGAAAATTCTACGAGGAAAAGGATGAAGAGTCACTCAAAGAAATCATACTAGCTCGGCAACAAGAGACATCCAAGGCATTGCTTTTGCAGCTGGGGAACTTGCTGCCTACTCCGCTGGAAATCTTTTCCAAACTGCATCAATATTTGCTGCTCTCCGATGTAAACTTTGTTCGGGGGCTGATCGAATTGTTGGAGCCCGCTTTGGAGCAGTCGGTGAATTGCTATAATGTGCAGCTCCTGGACAACTTGATGAAGCAGCTACTGGACAAGCACAACGAGCAGTTGTTTGTGGATCAGCTGGAGGGTGAGGCAGATGGTAAGGGCAAACAATGTTGGTCTTCCTTCCTTTTGCGATGGAGACTGCCTTGCCATTGGACAGCGCTTATCGGAGATCGCATCGAGCAGTATTCCTCCTGCTTTGTTTCGCTGTGGCAATTGCATCATGCCGACTATGTGCTCTGCGAGCGCATTCGTCGCCAGCAAGTGCACTTCCTGGAGCGCACAGGACTCGATCAATCCAAGGATGCCTTGCAGGTGGCTGAGCGATTTGTTGGGTTCATCGACAAGCTATTGGGTTTCATGACCACACTGCGTGACTACTTCTTAAATGATATCCTGAGCAGCGCCCTCAAAAGTCTCTACGATGCTTGCAGCATCACAAGCTCATTGGATGCATTGCTCGCTCTGCACGCCGAGTACCTCAACTACATTGAGTGCGGCCTGTTTCAGACCAAACGAGGGTTAAAGTCGCATTTACGTCTTGCAGAACTGTACGAGATTATCTTTCGGTTGGATGCGGAACAGCAAAAGTTTCTCTCCCTATGTCACAAGGTCGACAAATCCGTCAAAATGGATACGTTGAAGTCCTTCCATTGGACTTGCCACAGCACATGCCACGTTATTAACATTTTGGATGACAAGTTTCAACAGATATTAGCTAACTTTCTGCTGGCACTATTCTCCACTGGCAACGAACAGTTCATAATTTTGGCTAGAAAATTGAGTCGCGATCGTAACTATGCAAATAAATGTAAGAAATTAGAAATAGTAAACACTTTTCGATTTTTGCGAAAATTCCCACATTAACTTTGCATTCTTTTCGAACATGAAAATTGCATAAATTCTATAAGTACATATTTTATATTTAATTTTATATTTTGCACGACACATTTTTAGTTATATTAATTCCAAATATGTACTCGTAATAATTTGTATGTTAACTAATCAATTGTTAAAATAATTTTCCGAAAATAATTAAAATAAAATTATGAAAAACTATTTATTTACACTTAATTACTTACTCCTATTTTGTTCCCTGCCGGTTACGCAATTTCGATTTGATTCTTCGTAATTTGATATGATTACCTCTAATAAAAAGTCCAGAAGATGTCAAAAAAAATGGGGCGAATCCGCAACCATATAATGAAATCACAGGCCCTGAAATTTAAAAATTCGTAAACCTTCAAAGTGCGGCTTTTTTTGTGGCGCTGACTGTATGTTAAGTATTTATTAAATGACAGTTCTTTCAAAGCATACCTTTAGGTCGTCAATTAATGGCAGCACACATCAAATTAAAAATTGCCAAATTTATCTTGGTATACTTTTAGGATGTGCAATTAAGTCCGAAAAAATTATTTAGAAATTAATTTGTTTTATTTAATTACTTAAATGCTAATATTGCATAAAAAATAGTTGAAATAGTTGAATGGAATGAAATTGATTTAAACGGTGGCATCCTCTTTTTAGTGGGAAACAGCTGATTGCCATTTCCTTGTTTTTTTTAAAGTAAGTTTTAAATCTTTATTTGCAAAAAAAAGGAAAATATATTTCTTTCAGGGGTAGCATAAATCATCATCTATGCATGATAAAATTATCCGTATGTCAGTTCTATCCACGCAGGAAATTGGACATACAAAAGGCATTTTTCGCGTTGTTTACATCTGACCAAAACACAAATCATCTAAAAAAGAAAGTCTCGGTTTTGTCCCAAAACGAAAACGAAAAGTGAATACTGGAGCACGCCTGATAATCAGAGCGCACAAATAACTGTCAACCGTTTCTCGTTGTCGGCAAACATGTGTCTTTTTCTGACTCTTTACGAAACGACTCAGAGAGCAATCGATTTATGGGTTCTTAAATGAGCTCGCTCGAGCTCAGAGCGAAACCGTTTTTTCTATTCTGTTTTGTTCCAAGATCGTTTTGTCGTGTTCAGTAAAGCCAAGCAAAGCACGTTTAGCGTCTGATTTACAGACGAAATACATATATTAATTGCATTAACAACGAAAGTAAATGTGAAGACCGTTTGCGTTGAGTTTTTCGGTTAGTCGATCTGACTCTCATTGTGTGAGCGTTTCTCGTTTCACGCACTGCTCATTGAAAGAGCGACATACAAAGAGCTCAATTAAAAGCGCTCAACAGAAAACATAAATGAAGACAGCAAGAGTCTCTTGCTCAGAGCGAGAGAGTATCAAAGGTCAACAGTTATTAGCAAGCTATGCATATAATACATATGTACATACATATATAGAAACTCCATGTCTTGAAGTAAAATTAGCAAAAACAAACTTTTGTTTGAATTTTAATCGATTCTTTTAATGGGGAAAATAGTATTATTCCAGAAACTATTAGGTAATATGATTAACTCACCTAAAGTTCTTAGCCTATGGCTTAACGAGAACAAGACAATGTCTTTTCGAATAAAATAATACGGACTATAATTCGTCCACCTGAAATCCTCCTTTGTAAATTGAAACCATTACTGCCAGTGGCTTCCCAGACAATAGCTTCTAAGTGTACACATTGTATTGAAGTCGAAATACATATTCTATATATTCAGCTATATAACGAATTAAATAGTTGCACTTGAATTCGCTTTCTATATAAAAAATCTATTATGCAGCACAATTTATCCACTTATTAATTGTTATTTGCATTGCCATTAAAAATATTTTGGTCATGATTGTATGGCAGTATTTTGTATGAAGACTTGTAAAAATGGACTGCGCTGTATATCGTTCAGCTTAGCGCCTGTCGACTGATAAATAAGCAATATGAATAGTTTAGTTGGCGAAAGACACTCATTTCAAGCAGTCGACTTATTAACACAATGTCGGGAAGGCGATTAAAAATGTTTACTTGAGTATTAGAAAAGAAGAAAATTAATAAGACCTTGAATTTATAATTTAAAGTCTGGAGACATATGAAATCTCTCTGCCACAGGGTCAGATCAAGGGAACAAAGTGTCGTACTCTCTATGACGACGAGTATTATAGCTTCGAGCGTATTCCATTTGGTAACCCGCCTCTTGGAGAGTTGCGTTTTAAAGCACCGCAACCGGCCGATCCATGGACTGGAGTTTTGGACTGTACCCATTTTGGAGTGAAGCCGGTTCAGAAAAATATGCTCACAGGTGCCATTGATGGGGATGAAGATTGCCTCTATCTAAATGTATATGCCAAACAGGTGACTATCGAAGCAGACTAATTGATTGTCACGATAATTATCGATCATTCATGTAGCTTAAAACAAAAAAACCCCTACCGGTGATGGTGTATATCTTTGGAGGTGCATTTACTGTAGGAGAAGCTTCACGAGAACTTTATGGGCCAGATTACTTTATGGCCAAGGATGTGATTTTGGTAACGTTTAACTATCGCGTTGATTGTTTTGGTAAGACTTGGGTTATCTCAACTACAGGAGTTTAATGGATCACAAATTATGTCACATTAGTTAATTATACAAATGAATGTAGATAAAAAAGCAGCGCCTCTGCTTCTAATAATACCTGCTACCCGTAAGGTAGAAGGGTATTATAACTTTGTGTCTGCACAAAACGTATGTAACAAGCAGAAGGACCCATAAAGTACAGCCGAGACTATCTAGCCATATCTGTCCATATGAACACCTAGATCTCAGAGACAATAAGAGATAGAGATAGAATTTTTTTTCGACAGCACTTGTTATTAAGTTTGTTTCAAATTTTTGCCACGCCCACTTTCGTTCCCGCAAATTTACACAAATCGAAAAACAAACATTTGTCGACTAGAGTCAATGTTTGGTACATACAATAATAACAATAATCTTTATGATACGCCAAAATTTTTTTTGCGATAAGAGAAAAATTGTAAAAGTTATTTAAGAAATACTTTTGTATGACAACAAACACCTACACTAAAAAAAACCAAGTTATAAAATCAAGAACATTCGTCTTAAAAATTGTGGTCTTAAAGTAAGACCATTTTAAGAACAAATTCTTAAAATAAGACCAACATTTTTAGATTCTGGATACAAATCTCTGCAATCCATCCATAGCTCAGTTAGAAGTACTGTCGCGAACCATTCTTTATTGCAGTCAAAGAGAGGAGGTCCTCTGTTCGTAAGTTAAAGTGATCTCCATACAACTGAATAACTGGAATCATTAAAAGTAAATTAACAAATAAGTCGTAAAAAAAAAAAAACAACAATATTTTTGGTCTTCAAACTATAAGATTATTTATTTTTATAGAACTTGGGTCTTAAAGTTCTTGAAATCAATATGTGTTTTCTCACATGTATGTATCTCTTGTACTATTTGAGATCTAGGTGTTCATCTATATATTCTTGGCGCTGATAGAGAATATATATATATTTGATGGGTCGAAGTTACCTCCTTCTGATTGTTACTAACATTTCTTGACGGCACTAACTTATAATACCTTTCTTACCCTATCGGTAGCAGATGTAAGCATTGGTTATGTTGGTTGTTTCACGGACCTTAATTGATTATTCAATCTCTTCTGCATTATAGGTTTTCTAAGTCTGAAGGACCCCAGTTTGGATGTACCTGGCAATGCAGGCCTTAAGGATCAAGTGTTGGCTCTTAAATGGGTCAAGAAATATATTTATTACTTCAACGGCGATGCCGACAACATTACCATCTTTGGAAACAGCACAGGCGGTTGCTGCACCCACTATATGATGTGCACGGAACAAACGCGTGGACTCTTTCACAAGGCTATTCCGATGTCAGGCACACTTTTTAACTATTGGTCCGATACGCCACCCTCGGACTTTGCATATCGACTGGCTAAGTTCCATGGCTACGACGGCGAGAATGTTGATCGCCAGGTGTTCGACTATTTGCGAGGTGTGGAGCCTTATAAGCTGGTGAATCATAATTTATTGACACCTGAGGAACGTCGCAACGGACTTCTTTATCCGTTTGGAGCCACTGTGGAGCCTTATGTGACTCCGGATTGTGTGGTACCTAAGTCGCAACTGGAAATGGTGCGAGATGCTTGGGCAAATGATTTGCCTGTAATGCTGGGCGGCGGTTCCTTTGAGGGACTGTTCATGTATCCAGGCCTAAAGGCAAATCCTAAGAGTATGGATACCTGGACTCAAGATCCTCATCGATTCGTGCCTTACGACGTTCGTCTAGTCAACACCGATGAACAAATTCTAAAGTTTAGCGAAAAGTTAATTAAACTATATTTTGGGGATGAAACTCCTAGTTCCAAGCACGTAATGACATTCCTGGATGTACGTAATTGATTTAAACTATTTATAAACATTTACTATGTATTATTTATTTATTTTAGTACTATTCGTACAAAGTCTATTGGCATGGTTGGCATCGCACTTTGAAGGCTCGTTTGGCCTACTCGAAGGCTCTGTAATAGGCCGCTTGTCGTATCTGAAATTGACTAAGCCTAAAAGTATGCAACATTTTTTTTCTTCTTTTTCTGTACACCTACATATTTCTATCTATTATTTATTATATTATTTATTTATATGTTTATTGTCCTAGTTAATTTGTATTATTTAATTTGTTTAGTTGTATAAAATAATTTGTAGTCTGAGAAAATGGTACTCAATGTCTTGTCATGGTTTGTGCTGAGAAGCGGAGCTTTATTTACAAATGAGACTGAAAGCTCCAAAAACAGCGCCATCTATTGGTGGACCACGATACATGCAAGCATTAATTGCTAGATCAGCTGATCGTGTGAAGTCCAGACCAAAATAGACAAGCGATTACCTTTTGAGTAGGATTAATTGTCAAATTTCCGAAAAAAAGGGTTTTTGTTGTTGGTTTTGGTTGGAAGAAATGGTTAGCAGGTTATGTGCAAGAACCTGAAAAAAAATAGTGGAAAAGTGCATGTGCTTTAATAGAAAAAAAAAGTACATCAGTGAAGTGGTTGGTGTAGACAGATGCTTAAAACGTACTTTGCACCTTGCCGTCCACTTTTAGCTGTTTGTCCACTAAAGGAATTTGCCAACTGGCGTAAATAAACCAAGTGCCGTTTTCCAGATTAGGATTCGGCACCCAGCCATAATTTATATAATAACCCAGTTATAAGTTATATAAAAAAACCCGTGTGTAAATTAGAAATCATTTAAAATGAAACTTCAACACACACAACTGCTTGACTAACGGCCAACAACAAAAGCTTCGTCGCAGCTGTGCTGGCCTCCTCAGCTGTCGGTACACCAAAACAGATGGTCTACCTAAACGACGGTAGCCAGAGATAGTTGCCGACTCGCACTGCTAAACGGAGAACTGCTTCCAAGCAGGTTGGCTTCGTCTGTTGTCGAAGAACAACTTACCGTTGGCAGTCTCGCCTCATTCGCTGGCTACGGATTTTGCTGCTCCTTATTGTGTCATCGCGGCAGAAGGCGAATGGCTGATTGTCAGCCTATGTTTTTGAGTATTTTTGTTGGATTATTGTTAGTTTAAATCGTTTAGTTAAAATGTGCATTTTTAAGTGAATGTTTATAATTGTTGTAAGTGTATTATGATGTGGCGCGAAAATTGAAACAACAACTTTTCTTGGGCACTCATAATGCAAGTACCACGGTATTGCTGTATAAAGTAACAACTGCAATCAGTTAAGAATGCATATAAGGCACCATATATAGGCAAAATATCTTTTAAAAATTGTATTTAGTTGTAAAATTTCTTGTGCCTGTATTGCCTGCAAAGAATTGCCCTAGCAGCTCATAGCAGCCAGCTTT
This sequence comes from Drosophila nasuta, assembly GCF_023558535.2. Lineage (NCBI taxonomy): Eukaryota > Metazoa > Arthropoda > Insecta > Diptera > Drosophilidae > Drosophila > Drosophila nasuta. The sequence goes on along the minus strand of NC_083455.1, from coordinate 11,242,228 downwards.
TACGCTTGCGCAAAAGCTTTATTGTTATTGTTTATCCACAGCTTCACCACAGACAGTCACTAACGCAAGGAAAGATCTTTCTGCGTGGGAGTCGCCGAATGTATGTAAGTCTGTTTCACTCTTACTAATTGATTAGATACATATGAGTTAGAGCTTTTGGTGCATCTCACCATAGCGCTGCTACAGCTGCTACTGCGGTCCCAGCGGTCAATGACCTTGTAAGGCTGGCCATATACATATGCCTGCATTGAGTGACAGCCATCAGCTGATCCTCATCCAATTGCTTGCGCAGACATTTTTTTTTGTTTAAAAAGATAGATAATGTTTGCCTATATGCATTGTGCTTTCCATCATTCTCAATGAAATCAGTTTATTTGCAAAATTCTTAAATTATTAGTAAATTTCAAAAACCAAAAATAATTATTTATATTATACTTATGTTAGATCATATTTTATATTTATAGGTTAATTATTTTTTTTTGGTTTTTCCTTATTTATTTTTTTTTCTTTTTGCCTTATTTTAATTACGCCTCATACACACTTACTATGTTTGTCCGTTAATTTATTTATTTATTTATTTTTCTTGTCATTTCGTTTGTAATGTTAAAATTCAAATCACTTTTCTTATATGTTAATAAATTAAGTATGTCCGCTTAAGTGTTTACTTTTATTTGGAACCATGCATAACCAAGCAGGAGTAGGTTAGCCGAACCACTGTCTCTTAGGGATCCTGCCAACTTTTAATTTTTGGCATTTGAATGCAGGATCACGGTAGGGTGGGCGTCTGCACACAATATCAGCTGTGTTGCATGAGAGAGTGGCTCCGTCTTCTTTGTTAACCTACCGTCCTCTCCTTCCCTTTCTCTTCTCTTTCACTATTGTTTATTGTAACCTTCCCATTGCACTTCTTTTCTGTCTTCCCTTATGTACGCGAGTTTTAAATGTATTATTATTATAAGTGGTGCGTCCTATTAGTTGGCCCTTTCCTTGAACCCCATGCAATCTGAGCAAAGCCCGGAGAAGCCAGCGCGTACGCCACACTAGTAAACCCAACACCAGCACCCGACGAATATTACACTAGTGATTCGTTACAGATATAATTATAATTTAATAATATATTTTGGCGCCAATCGTGTGGCCTGTTTTTGGATAGAATCTAAACATGGCCTTTAAAATATTATATATGCTCTAGAATCAAAACATCCAGTGATTCAAGTCTTTTGTTTGTCTTTATACATATTTGTGTACTAGGTTAGTCTCTTTGTGTCTATTTTATTAGCGAGAAAGTAATACCTCGTAAAATCAAGACAAAAGAACTTAACCAAAGAACAAAAGAACTTAAACTTCCCTTTTAGTGGCTGTTAAGGCATTCACATTTCAATTAGTGTTTGAAACGGATCGTGGCTCAGAGCTGCTTTCTCGTCATACTAATTGAAGGTATGCCTATCTAGCAACTAGTCCTATCCATTCAGGTGGGTTAATTAGAAAATCTGGAGGCTAACTTACACTCTGTGAAGTTTTGCATGGTTTCCAAATATCTTATGAATCGTGGTTGTTTATCAGTTTTGTTGAAATTTGCATTTGTATTATTATTTATTTATCTATTTAATTGTTCAGTTATTTTTGTGTGTTATTTATTATTTGGTATTTGTTTATTTATTTATTTATTTCATTTTTCTCTTATTTATTTAAATCTTTATTTATTTATATATTATTTTTCCCCAATATTATTATTTATTTATACAGTTGTTTGTAGAAAATTTTTCCTTCATTAGCAGAAATTCTGAAGATTAGGTCTTACATATCATGCCAGGTCCCATAATTCAAGGTGAAACCATTTGTTGTGTTTGCACTCAGGAGGTCGAACATCCTGCTCAATTGTTAGCTACAAGGTGCAATCATTATTTTCACCACGCCTGCTTTAATACTCGCACTGACAATAGGAATTTGTGTCCAGTGTGCCGAACGGTGTTAACAAGATCTTCTGTGAATCTTGCTGAAGAATTGGAAGCAGCCAGTTCAAGTGCCACTATGAGAACTAGAGGGCAAGCGAAAGCCACGGCGACGGTCACATCGGCAAATGCCAATGTAGGAAATTCTACAGGTATTGGTAGTAGGTCCAGCTCGCAGCCAAGGCAGCCGACTCCAATTCCACAAGCTCCGCAACCGGTTGTAGTTCAGAGTCCAATAGCTCAGCCAGCAGCAAGTGCTGTTGGCCAAGAAATACAACAGACAATTGCGGCTGCGATATCAGCAGCATTAGTGCAGCAGACGCAGTTACTATCGCAGGTGATGGAAAATGGTTTTCAGAGATTAGTTCAGCAACAGCTAGCTGTCAATTCTGAACCAATTCAATCTATTCCAAGACCTTCTCCACCAAGTCCACAGCATCAAAGCTTTGAAGAGTTGTTTGGATTACCAAATCGGCTAGAAACGAATCCGTTGGTAAATCCGAGAGCGCCGCAAGTTGGTGCCAACTCTTCGCCATTAGGTTCTCAATTGAGTAATACTCTACGACCCGACAGGATTAGTCAGATAATTGCTAATTGGAAACTAAGATATTCTGGACACTCGTCTATGTCTATAGAAGATTTTCTCTATCGAGTAGAGTCATTGACTCGACAAACTCTGGACGGAGACTTTGAGTTGCTAGCAAGATATGCGAGTAACTTGTTTGAGGGTAGAGGGAGTGAATTTTTCTGGAGGTACCACAAAAGTGTGACAGAAGTTCGTTGGGCAGACTTATGCAAGGCATTGAAAAATCAGTTTACGGATGGCAGAACTGATTGGGAGATTCGAACAGCTATTTCGCAACGAAAGCAGAAAGCCAACGAATCGTTCGATCAGTTCTACGAAGCCATTATGGCATTAGTAGATTGTTTGAACAGCCCAATGAGTGAGCAGTCCATACTGGAGGTCTTGCGAGCCAATTTGCTCTCGGATATTCAGCACGAATTATTGTATGTGCCAATATTCAGCGTTGAGCAGTTGCGTCACACTGTTCGTACGCGAGAGAGGTTTTTGAAAACCATTTCAATGCCATCAACCGTTCCCAGAGGTTTACCGAGACGGCATGTAAGTGAAGTCACGGTACAAGCCACAATGGATGAAGAGGATGATGTTGAAGAGCCAGAGAATCTGGAGGTGGATGCTCTAACACTTTCTTGTTGGAATTGTGGGAAGAGTGGACATCGATACCAAGATTGCGTAGCAGAACGTAAAGTGTTTTGCTACGGTTGTGGTAAGCGTGACACGTATCGACCCAGTTGCACGAAGTGTGCAATTCCAAAAACCCGTATGGGCGTGCACCGTTGACAAGTGCACGCAAACTAGTCTCGAAGGGTACCAACACGGAGTAAAGAAGATATAAATGTATCGAAAATAATACCAGAAGTTCAAGTAAACCCGGCTAGATCCAATATTTCAGATTTAGATAATGTTTGTAGTTCTTGTATTCGTAATAAGCAGAGGAAGGGAACTATATACGAATTAAAAATGAGGAAAAAGAGCTTTGTTAGCGTCAATAGTAGACATCGCGGATGATCTTCGTCCTTATGCCCAAGTCAATATACTAGGCAAATTGATAACGGGGTTAATGGACACTGGCGCTAGTATTAACTGCATTGGTGGGAAGTTAGCAGAAGAAATATTAACTAATAATACCGAATATACGCGGTTGTCATCAGCTGTAAAACTGCTGATGGAAATAGGCAACGAATTTGTGGCAAGTTGGTTATTCCTGTCCAGTTTAAGGGCAAGACACATTCACAACGATTTTATATCGTCCCGACTTTGTCGCAGGACTTGTATTTAGGTATTGAGTTTTGAGAGATTTCGAGCTATTGCCAATGTTTTTGATGCACCAGGCTCACACTAGCAGCATTGCCTCAATTACATTTAATGATCCGCAGCAACTCGAGTTGACATCTGCGCAAAAACGGAACTTATCACTGTTATCAACCAGTTCCCTTCATTTGCAGAAAAGGGGTTAGGAAAGACCAATTGGCTAACACACGATATTGAGGTAACGGACTGCAAACCCATAAAGCAGCGGCATTATGCAGTGTCACCAGCGGTGGAAAAGTTGATGTACCACGAACTCGATCGAATGTTAGCGTTAGGAGTAATTGAAGAGTCCGATAGCCCTTGGTCGGCACCCGTGGTGTTGGTTCAAAACCTGGGAAAGTTCGTCTTTGTTTGGATAGTCGTAAAGTGAATGAGGTGACCATTAAGAACGCTTATCCGATGCCGTTAATAGATGGAATATTAAGTCGATTGCCAAAAGCTGAATTCATATCAAGCATTGACTTGAAAGACGCGTACTGGCAAATTCCCTTGTCACCCAATGCACGACAGAAGACGGCGTTTACTGTCCCCGGTAGACCATTATACCAATATACGGTCATGCCCTTCGGCCTTACGAATGCGCCACAAACAATGACCAAACTTATGGACAAAGTCATTCCACCGGAATTGCGAAATGAAATTTTCGTATATTTGGATGACTTGTTGGTAATTTCCGACACGTTTGAAAAGCATTTAGTGGTCCTTAAACAACTTGCAGATCGTCTAACACTGGCAGGTCTCACCATCAATGTTGAGAAGAGCAAATTTTGCTTGCGAGAGGTGAAGTACTTGGGGCATGTCATAGGTCAAGGTACGATACAGACTGACCCTGACAAGGTAACAGCCATCCAAGAGTTTCCCGTGCCGAAATCGATAAAGCAAGTGCGACGATTTTTGGGAACAACAGGCTGGTATCACAAGTTTATTCATAACTATGCTGGTATTGCGGCTCCGATATCTGATACGTTAAAGCAGAAGCGCAAGTTTGTGTGGTCAGATGAAGCGCAGAAGGCATTTGAATTACTTAAAGATCTGATGTGTAAAGCACCATTGCTGCATAGTCCAGATTTCTCCAAACCCTTTGCAATCCATTGTGATGCAAGTCACACAGGTGTTGGAGGGTGCTGATGCAGAAAGATAGCGAAAGTAATGATGTACCAATTGCGTTTATGTCACGAAAATTGAATAAGTGCCAACGCAACTATTCGGTTACGGAGAAGGAGTGTTTAGCAGCTGTAATGTGCGTCAAGAAATTTCGTGCGTATGTAGAGGGTCACGAGTTTTCGATCCACACCGACCATGCGTCATTAAAATGGTTAATGTCGCAAGCTGATTTAAGCTCGAGGTTGGCAAGGTGGGCACTTAAGTTGCAAGCCTTCTCTTTTAAGATCGTGCATAGGAAAGGCAGTCAGAACATTGTACCTGATGCTCTTTCTCGCACTTACACCGAGGACTTATCTTCGCTAAGTGTTGATAAGGTAGTAGATACTACCTCAATCCATTTCAAGTCGGCAGAGTATGTAGAGCTAAAAGAGAAAGTTAAGGCCCAGCTATCTCAAATGCCTGACTTAAAGATAGTAGACCAAATCATTTACCGTCGTTCCGAACATGTGTCGGCAGAACAAGTTGCTGATGACTTATGTTGGAAAGTTTGATTCCAAAAGATCTCATCGCTGAGGTGCTAAGAGAATGTCATACTCTCCACTCTCCGCACATAATGGAATCACCAAAACCTTAGAACGTGCGAGGCGATTTTACTATTGGCCGAATATGCTAAGTGACATAAAAGCTTTTGTCAGCAATTGTGATATCTGCAAAGTCACAAAGCATTCAAATCAGCCATTGCGACCGCCTTTAAGCCATAATGAAGAAACTTGTAGAATTTTTCAAAAACTATATGTGGACTTTTTAGGGCCTTATCCGCGTAGTCGTTCTGGCCATATTGGCATTTTTGTTGTGGTAGATCATCTGTCTAAGTATCCATTTTTGCATCCCGTAAAAAAATTTACAGCGGAGGCTGTAGTGCGGTTCTTAGAAGAGAACATATTTCATTGTTTCGGTGTCCCAGAGGTTGTTGTATCTGATAATGGAGTTCAATTCAAGTCGGATAAATTCAATGAATTGCTCCAAAAATACGAGGTACACCATCGTTATACGGCTGTTTACGCGCCGCAAGCGAATGCTTCAGAGCGTGTCAATCGATCAGTGCTTGCTGCTATTAAGGCGTATATTAAGCCTGATCAGACAGATTGGGATGAGTCGCTGAGCTTTATTGCTTGTGCGCTTCGATCCGCGACACATTCGGCCGTGCGATCAAGTCCGTATAGAGTGACCTTTGGGCAACATATGGTTACCAACGGGAAAACTTATGCGCTTCTGAGAAGCTTGGATCAACTGGAAGACAGAACTACTCAGTTTAGTAGAGACGACTCAATTGAACTTATTCGTGCGGCTGCAAGGAGTGGTATACTACAACAGCAGATACGCAACGAAAAGTTTATAATACACGTAGTCGAGAGGTCAACTACACTGTAGGGCAGGAAGTGTATAGACGGAACTTCCAACAAAGCAATTTTGTGAAAGGTTTCAGTGCTAAATTAGCTCCAACGTTTGTAAAATCGCGAGTCAGACGCAAGTTAGGTTCCGCATATTATGAGTTGGAGGATTTACAAGGCAAGTTCATAGGCAAATTCCATGCGAAGGACATTAAGCAATAAGCGCTTGTCTTCGCATAATGACTATTAAGCTACCTCCAAGCGGGTATCCCACTTTGTCGTTACAACGACTAAGTGTGATTTTGCCAGGGGGATGTGTAATAGGCCGCTTGTCGTATCTGAAATTGACTAAGCCTAAAAGTATGCAACATTTTTTTTCTTCTTTTTCTGTACACCTACATATTTCTATCTATTATTTATTATATTATTTATTTATATGTTTATTGTCCTAGTTAATTTGTATTATTTAATTTGTTTAGTTGTATAAAATAATTTGTAGTCTGAGAAAATGGTACTCAATGTCTTGTCATGGTTTGTGCTGAGAAGCGGAGCTTTATTTACAAATGAGACTGAAAGCTCCAAAACAGCGCCATCTATTGGTGGACCACGATACATGCAAGCATTAATTGCTAGATCAGCTGATCGTGTGAAGTCCAGACCAAAATAGACAAGCGATTACCTTTTTGAGTAGGATTAATTGTCAAATTTCCGAAAAAAAGGGTTTTTGTTGTTGGTTTTGGTTGGAAGAAATGGTTAGCAGGTTATGTGCAAGAACCTGAAAAAAAATAGTGGAAAAGTGCATGTGCTTTAATAGAAAAAAAAAGTACATCAGTGAAGTGGTTGGTGTAGACAGATGCTTAAAACGTACTTTGCACCTTGCCGTCCACTTTTAGCTGTTTGTCCACTAAAGGAATTTGCCAACTGGCGTAAATAAACCAAGTGCCGTTTTCCAGATTAGGATTCGGCACCCAGCCATAATTTATATAATAACCCAGTTATAAGTTATATAAAAAAACCCGTGTGTAAATTAGAAATCATTTAAAATGAAACTTCAACACACACAACTGCTTGACTAACGGCCAACAACAAAAGCTTCGTCGCAGCTGTGCTGGCCTCCTCAGCTGTCGGTACACCAAAACAGATGGTCTACCTAAACGACGGTAGCCAGAGATAGTTGCCGACTCGCACTGCTAAACGGAGAACTGCTTCCAAGCAGGTTGGCTTCGTCTGTTGTCGAAGAACAACTTACCGTTGGCAGTCTCGCCTCATTCGCTGGCTACGGATTTTGCTGCTCCTTATTGTGTCATCGCGGCAGAAGGCGAATGGCTGATTGTCAGCCTATGTTTTTGAGTATTTTTGTTGGATTATTGTTAGTTTAAATCGTTTAGTTAAAATGTGCATTTTAAGTGAATGTTTATAATTGTTGTAAGTGTATTATGATGTGGCGCGAAAATTGAAACAACAACTTTTCTTGGGCACTCATAATGCAAGTACCACGGTATTGCTGTATAAAGTAACAACTGCAATCAGTTAAGAATGCATATAAGGCACCATATATAGGCAAAATATCTTTTAAAAATTGTATTTAGTTGTAAAATTTCTTGTGCCTGTATTGCCTGCAAAGAATTGCCCTAGCAGCTCATAGCAGCCAGCTTTTACGCTTGCGCAAAAGCTTTATTGTTATTGTTTATCCACAGCTTCACCACAGACAGTCACTAACGCAAGGAAAGATCTTTCTGCGTGGGAGTCGCCGAATGTATGTAAGTCTGTTTCACTCTTACTAATTGATTAGATACATATGAGTTAGAGCTTTTGGTGCATCTCACCATAGCGCTGCTACAGCTGCTACTGCGGTCCCAGCGGTCAATGACCTTGTAAGGCTGGCCATATACATATGCCTGCATTGAGTGACAGCCATCAGCTGATCCTCATCCAATTGCTTGCGCAGACATTTTTTTTTGTTTAAAAAGATAGATAATGTTTGCCTATATGCATTGTGCTTTCCATCATTCTCAATGAAATCAGTTTATTTGCAAAATTCTTAAATTATTAGTAAATTTCAAAAACCAAAAATAATTATTTATATTATACTTATGTTAGATCATATTTTATATTTATAGGTTAATTATTTTTTTGTTTTTCCTTATTTATTTTTTTTTTCTTTTTGCCTTATTTTAATTACGCCTCATACACACTTACTATGTTTGTCCGTTAATTTATTTATTTATTTATTTTTCTTGTCATTTCGTTTGTAATGTTAAAATTCAAATCACTTTTCTTATATGTTAATAAATTAAGTATGTCCGCTTAAGTGTTTACTTTTATTTGGAACCATGCATAACCAAGCAGGAGTAGGTTAGCCGAACCACTGTCTCTTAGGGATCCTGCCAACTTTTAATTTTTGGCATTTGAATGCAGGATCACGGTAGGGTGGGCGTCTGCACACAATATCAGCTGTGTTGCATGAGAGAGTGGCTCCGTCTTCTTTGTTAACCTACCGTCCTCTCCTTCCCTTTCTCTTCTCTTTCACTATTGTTTATTGTAACCTTCCCATTGCACTTCTTTTCTGTCTTCCCTTATGTACGCGAATTTTAAATGTATTATTATTATAAGTGGTGCGTCCTATTAGTTGGCCCTTTCCTTGAACCCCATGCAATCTGAGCAAAGCCCGGAGAAGCCAGCGCGTACGCCACACTAGTAAACCCAACACCAGCACCCGACGAATATTACACTAGTGATTCGTTACAGCTCCAACTTTTTACTATCGTTTTGACTTCGATTCGCCAGACTTTAATTTCTATCGTAAAAAATTCTGTGGGAATGACATCAAGTCTGGAGTTTCACATGCCGATGAGCTGAGTTATTTATTTAGAAACTCACAATCCTGGAAGTTGGAGAAAACATCGGGTGAGTATCTCACCATTCAACGCCTGGTGGGAATTTGGAGATCATTTGCAGCCAAATCCAATCCAAATTGTGAGGAAATTAAACATGTTACCTGGGAGCCATCGACGAAAGATCAAATACAGCGTGTTATAAATATAAGCAATGAGGTCACGATTATCGATTTACCAGAGTATGCGAAACTGCTAGTTTGGGATACTTTGTATAAACCGGAGATGCTATTTTAAATTTTTGGAGCTCATGTTAATGATGTTAATAAATATGTAACATATTGAAATTTGAAATTAAAATTGAATTCCGACAAACATTTCTTTTTGTAAAAATAAAATATTTTCTAGATCTCAAGGACTATAATAGATGGACTAATATTTTTATACCCGCTACCCATAGGGTAGAAGGGTATTATAAATTTGTGCAGACAGGAAATGTATCATGCATGTCAACAGCCGAGACGATCTAGCCATGTCCGTCTGTCCGTCTGTCCGTCGGTGTGTCTGTGTGTCTGTCCGTCTGTCCGTATAAACACCTAGATCTCAGAGACTATAAGAGATAGAGCTATAATTTTTTTAGTTACGACAGCATTTGTTATGTTTGCACGCCGATCAAGTTTGTTTCAAATTTTTGCCACGCCCTCTTCCGCCCCTGCAAATCAAAAAAAACGAATAACAAGCGTAATTTTAAATCTAGAGTTACGAATTTTGGTATATACAGTAATAACTATAGTAGTTATGATTCCTACAAATTTGGTTGCGATCGGATATAATTATTATTATTGATTAATTAATTACTAAATAAATACTTTTGTATGGGCAAAAACGCCTACTTACTAGGGGTCTTCGTTGCGTTGGCTGACAATCTGGTATATTGTGCCGTTTATGGTATATTTTGAATGCGGAAAAAAATCTAGATTGAAAATCTTGACTTAAAATTTGTTCGATCTTAAAAAAAATAACAATTTTGAATAATATTTTTAGGTTAAAAAAACATTAAATCGAGTTTTTTTTAGCTAAAATTGCATTTTAAAATTAAAAACACCTCATTTTAAGATTAATATCTTGATTCAAGAATGATTTATTTTAGATTGAAAAGAATATTGCACACCTTGCTTGAAGAACTTTTCGATCTTAAAAAAAAAAAATTTTGATCTTGTTTCGTAAAAAGCGATTTACAGTTTTTGACATTTAAGCATTCAAATAAACTTTTGAACTTTAAGGATAATAGGAGAACTATAAGATACGCATATTTTGATGTATAGCTTACCAATATTCGAAAGGGACTCAAATGATTGACTTTTAATTTTATGAAAATAATATTCATATAAATTTTATTAATTTAATTTAACACACATTTATTGATTAGAATGTGAGCATGCAATTAAAGTTTTTAATAAAAAACTATTTTTAAATGATAATCAAAGATTTGATTTAGTTTTGTTAAATCTTTATTGCTATATTTAAACTCCAGCTCGTAGCAACCACAATGGACTTTAGGAAGGCGAGCAAAAGTTCCAGTTTCGGTTACGAGACAAGTTATTCAAACCAAAACCATCCCATTCACATGCTGCCTGTCCGTTTGCAATTGACAACGGATTTGTACAAAAAATATTTTGTTGGAATCGAGTTTGAGCTAAGATTGTGGGAAGTCGGATTGCCTTGGGTGGGGTTGGTGGGAAGTGGAAATTGGGGTTTTGGGAACAAGTTATAATTCATTCCGAATGCAAAAACGAATGGGTGCAAAACTCTTTGGCGTTTTTGTGCACAAATTGGATTTTAATTGAAAATTAAGAATCGACTTAGCAATGTTTGGATTGTGCAGCAGCCTTTTGTTATGCTAATTTTTGGGTCTGATCCGAGTACTCGAACGAATAGATTCAGGCAACACTCGTTCTCCGAATTCATGAGTCTGTCTGTGTGAGCTGTAAAATAAAGTAAATAATGGATAATTACTTTTTGGCTTAAGCGTTAGCGTTGAAAATGCTGGAAATATATTCAAGTTTCTCTCTTTCTCTCTCTTTCTCCATTTGCTTCTCTTTCTTTCTGAGCATTGAGTTCGAGACTTTTTAATTATGACAGCAACACAATTATAATTAAATCAAAAACTGCATTAACCTTTTTATTGTAATAATCGTAGCATAATTTCATATATGGAAAATTATCGGATTGCAAAATCTTTTTTGGACCAAAAAAGAAATTCGCACAATGGAAATGCGACGAGCTTGTAAGTCGGAAAACTCTTTGTTATCTGACACGAGCAGCTGCTGACATCTTCCTGCCTCTTGCAGCTCCTTTACTTAATGCGAGTATTTCTCAACCAGCTGGCTGCAAAAAAAAAAGAATGTCAAGAAGATAATTGAGCCAGGCATTTCATTTAACCTAATACATATACACATTTACATTTAGAGGGGGAAAGGAGTGTCGAGAGGGAGGACACAGGAGTCCTTTCTTTTGGCATGTGTGCGTTAGACGGCAAAGGCAAACAAAAGTCAAGTGAGTGACTTTTCACTCGCTGATTAGGAAAATTAATTTCATAGAAAATTAAAATTTCCCATCGTCTTTGTTGATAAATGCCACACAATGTGTGTGTAAGTATAGGTAAGAGTTTTTGTGTGTGTTTGTGTGTGTGAGATGTTAGCTTAAAAAAAACATACATAGATTTAGATGGCGCTGCTGAGGTGAATAAAGCAGCTTCATAATTCATATTCAAGCGTACAGTGTTACACAGTCACACTGCCGTTTTATATTTTATATTTATATTTATGTATATACACATACACCACATACATACACAAATTAAAAAAAGCATTAAAAAATTCTTCTTTTAAACAAATTTCACCAAAAAAACTGTTTAACATAACATTCCAATTTAACTTTTATTACTTTAGGAAATAAATAAAAACTTAGTTTTTAAAATATTTATTAACAAACTTTTAGGTATAAGTTTTCCAATAAAAGGTAGACAAAAAATAGATGCGATTTTAAATTTCGCTTTTGTATACATACATATAGCGTGTTCTATTCTCTGCATTGTCGATAAATGATTGAAACTCTTTGCGCTTCTCACGAATGCATTTAAAATGCTAGTGTGATCATCTCTATGGGCGTGCGTGAGTGAATCCCATCGAATATAATGAGTTGTGTCAGGTTTTGATAGGCACTGTCACTGCTCTTCTCGGCATTCCGCTTCTAAATATTGAAAACAACTTACATTCCGATTGCAATCGCTTCGTATAAAAACATATAGAATTAATTTATTGGTGCAATTTTAATAAGCTTGTTAGAATAACGTGTCAGCTAACAAATAACATAGACTAATAGACTGATGACATTTGATTTAAACTATATAATTAAATGCCCTTCATTTCTCTTGTATAACCTACAATTTACTTGTATAAATATAGTCAACATTTCATTGTTGAAAGCAGTCATGACAATGGAAAATATCAAGTGTTGTTTACTCTTTGAAGTGCTGATTCTGCTAATGGAACTCGTTAGTGGATTTAAATATAAATTAATTCTTGAAAATGAGGAAATATTCACGCCATGCATTAATAAGTTGCCCAACGTCGTGGATCTTCCGGAATTATTCGATATTTCCGAATTTCACACAAAGGAGGATGGGGACGAGCTGACAGTATCTGGAAATATGACGTCCAAATGGAATTACGAACCAACTGATCGTATCGATGTAATTTTACATGATTCAATTTAAGAAAATCTAATTGCTTGACTAATGTCTGATTATTATTATAAAGGGGTTTGTAACATTGTATCGCTATGAACGTAGAGAATGGGTTGCTACCTTATACAGCATGACCGTCAAAGATGTTTGCAGCGTCATTTATGATGACAAGCAGTATTGGTACGAATTGTGGACAAAACACATAATCAGCTCAAAGAACGTGAGGGAAAACTGCCTTATGAGTGGTGTAAGTTCGCACAAATAAATAATATAAGTAATTATAATTAATTTATTGTATATTTCCTTAGGCAAAATTCATTTACGAACCGTTTGTTGTGGATATACATATAGACATAAAAGCGGTTGTTCCTTTAGGGCGAAATAAGTTTGTTATCTACTTAAAAGCGTTCGATAAAGACCTAAACGTACGCGATCCAATGCTATGCCTTGAAATTATAGGTGATGTAATTCGTTTATAAATAAAATCGTAATAAAATCATTCAATGTGGTCAGATCGATTTATGTGTGAAAAAACTTCATGTATTGGATATAATAACAAATAAGTAGTCGAGTGTGCTCGATTGTGACATTTGGAATCCAATCATATTCTAAAAATATACCAAAAATATAAAATTTATCGAAGGCTATATTTGGTATATATATTTTATTATAATACAACATTTTTAATATATAATAGAGTGAACTATATATCAGATTGTCAGCTAAAGCAAATATCGTATTCATTTACTGTTGATTCGACAGTTGAAGTCCGTTAGCTTTATTTTTGATGTCGATTTAGTTTACAGGATTGTAAAAAACTCACACCACATGTGAAATTAAAGTGTTTTAATTAATCAATATAAAATGAGTTTCTCTCTAAATGAAGTTTACAATAATATAAATAGGTAAGCATAATAATTAGTTGTGAGTCCTATTTGCTCCTTTTTTGCCCTGCAATTGTAATATTTTTGTTGTGTAGCACTCAGTTATGTGTAATGTGAATTGCGAAATGCGAATTGTGAAATGAAAGTATAAAATTTATTATTATGACCATGACATACGAGTGCTTGATCTGTTCTAGCCATAAATTCAGACCCGCTGCATGTTGGCCATTTAACATTTTGCCATTGTTATTGACAATTTGTTGTCAGGTTTTTTTTGTTGTTTTGTTATTGTCGCAATGGAAGGAAGAGAATTGGTCCGAGTATGCCACATCAGCTAGCAATTTATGTGGGGGTAGATTGTGATTGGGGGTGGCTTAATGAAATACTTCTCATTATTGCTGCGAGGCAAACATATTTGAACTATTTTCATTTCAATTGCAAACACAACAGTTGCCAAACCGAACCGAACTGAACCGAGCCAAACCAAGCCAAGCTGATAGCTGATGGCGCAGGGCGCAGAAATCAATTGAATTGCCATTTCACATATGAAATGGTCATTTGTCAATGAACACAACAATTGAAGTCGTTCGACTGCGAGGAGGGGCAAGGAGTATGCGTGTGTGTGTGTGTGTGTGTGTGTGTGGCTGGTGTGGTCAGTCAAATGGCCGCATAAATATGTCGTTCTCTCATGGTCTCATATACGGTTGCAGCTCTCTCTCTTTCTCAGTCCCTCGTCCTTGCTAAATTGCTGGTCGTTATTAAATTTCCGCTGCGTTGAGTTCTCATTTCCGTTTCAATGGGCAGCGCAGCTGGCGACAAATGTTGGCGACGGATGTTGCCACAGTCATAGATACCCCCACAAGCCACTGTCCACTGTCCACTAGCCACTGTCCACTAGCCACTGGCCACTGAGCGTTGGCCACACTGGCCACCATAAACAAAAGGGTTGCGCAGCATATGCAGCACAGCACTCGCTGCGTATACGTAATATTCGATTGTTATTATTATAAATATTGTATGTATGCGAGTATTATTATTATTATTATTATTGTGACTTTTGCGGCATAAGCCTAAACAATTGCACGCATTACACGTATTTCACATGGGCCGCAATCAAAATCTCTGCTGCAATCCAATTGAATTTTTGGCTTTTTAGCAAATTGAATCTAATTGAAATGTGCGAAAACTCCAGCTTGGGGGCGGGTCAATGTTTTGCACTGATTTCATAACTGGCGCGAAGCAACTTGTGCCATAAATTTCAATAAAAGGCATTTTCGGGTATTTTGCTTTGCTTTGTTTTGTTTTGTTACGTTTTGCTGTTGCATGTTGAATGTTCAATCTATATGTATATGTGCGTGTGTGTGTGTGTGTGTGTGTGCCTGGCTATTATTTGCGCTTTTATTGGCATTGCGTATACGCCGCGTGACCCCGTTTGGACCACGAGCATCTTCCAAACTGGCATAACTTTACATTATTCTGTCTTCCCTTTTAACGTTCGTTCGCTGCTTACGCATTTGCCATTATTTTATTTAATTCGCAGTATTATTGTTATTGCTACAAAGTGCAAAAAGCTGTTGACGCGACCAGCGTTAGCTAATGGCATCAAACCAACGGCCAGCAAACGTAAAAGTTTCCTAGTTATATATTGAATAAGTTTTTATTTTCGGACAAAATTTATAAACGAATGAAGTGAATATAATACATACCATATATTTTTTCGAAGAGTTTCGAGATGTGTCTATTTGCGTTAATTTCTTACGTTCTTTTGTGCTAACAAAAGTATGAAACTATACATTTGTTTGCTTGTCCATATGAAAAACTACAACATTTTTGAATATCGGAAAATAATTAAAACATATAAATCTGATAATATTGATATGAATTCGATATGAAGAAGAATAACTTTAAATATGTTAATAAACTGGCGACACTATTTAAAGTGAAAACAAGTAAGAAACCTAGAGTCAAGTGTGCTTGACTGTGAGATACTTGCTATTTATTTTGAATAAGAACAAAACAATGCGGTATAATTTTTAAAATATACCTAATTGATATACCGAAAACATACCAGATTGCCAGTCAAAGCATCTAAGATCCGATTGCAGTAGGCGCTCTTTGAAATACGAAAGAGTTTTTGAAATCACTTCTAAAATTTTTATATGATCATAACCAAATTGTCAGTCATCATAAATACCAGTACTGTAGTTAATGTATGTACAATGGCATAAAAAAGAATCCAGTAGCTCTTTATTATTACTTTAATTACATTTAAGAATGATTAACAAATGTGTACGAAATACAAAATTATAAGGAAATTAAATATTTTATCGTAAAACAGAGCTGTATGAATATACTTTACTTTTTTTTTTTAACTGATTCAGTTTATGTTCTTTTCATTTGTACCCATGTTTAAATAATCTATAATAATATACACACTGGCAATTCCCGGTTTTTTTAATTTATGTAATTCTTCATGCAGCATCGCAGTTCTTCATTTGCGATTTAGTAAACAGTAGAAATGATTTGCACACTCATTTAATTATATGCATACTCGTATAATACTTTTAAGACTGCCCCAAAAGACCATAAAATTGTATGTAATTTAATGAAAATATATTACGATCCTCCCACTCCCTCCGGGCACCCAGCAAGTAGCCTTTGGCTTTTGGCCTCTAATTTTATTGTTGTGCTCCTCGCCTTTGTGGGCGGTCAAACAGAGTGAGAGGAGGAAGAGAAAATGAAGGGTAGCATGGCCCCAGGAAGGGGAAATATAAATAACGAAATTATTCAGAATTATGTACCATCTTTCACAGGAGGCTGGCCAAAGGAGTTGAGGCAACATCTTAACCCTTGGTGCGTTTAATATTTGGCCAAGTTTTTTATATTAAAATACAAAAAAAGACAGCAACGATGACGCCACGTCGGTTGTTAAATCTTAGGAAATGCATAAAAAGCCGCTAAGTAAATACATATTAAAAATCTTGTGTCAGTTACGGGCGAAAGGAAAATTGAAAATGGCAAAGACAGCTAGCTTCACAGAGGCTTAACCCATTTTATGATTATTATGATGATGATGATTATTATTATTATTATTATAATTTTCTTCTTGTTGGCTAAACAAAGTATGTTAATGGTTTTCAACTCCTGCCTCAGCCTCAGACTGAGCCGTTGAGGTCCTTTGTTCGCCTGTCCGCCTGTCTTGTCCGCTATCCTGGCAGCCTTTTATTTATGTGCCGCTAATGGACAGCGACTGGCATTAAATAAAAAAAGAGAGAAGTGGGGGGCTGAGAACTGCAAACTTGCCACGCAATATTATTTATTATTATTATTATTTGCTAGCATTGTAATATTTATTCATTTGGTGCTGTTTATTGATTTATCGCCCAGTTGCATTTAAATCAAAATCATCACAATGTCTTTTCGCATTTTATCAATTTGATGCGCCGATTTATTATTATTTATTTTGATTTTCATTTTCATTTTTCTCCCCTCTCAAAATTTATTGTTCCACTGACCACAACAGATTTATCTTCATTTCTTAGGCTCTTTCCGACTCGATGTTCTAACCCCGTTCCCGCTGTGCCACTGTGCAACCATTCTCAGCTCTTTGCTCTTCACTCTGCTGCTCATTCTCCTGCAAATGCCGCTTGATTAGTTGATGACACTTTGTGTGAGCTCAAATGTGCACACATACACATACATCCAGATGTATACATATGCATGTATATAGACTGCCTGTCTGTGTGAAAGCCAGAAACAGAAGCGCAGGCGAAGGCTTTATTAAGAGGGATTTTTTGATAAATAATTTAGAGAATACATTTATATATTCATAATTTTCATTCAAGTTATAATTATTTTTAGCATTGAAAAGCATTATAAAGACGATTTTATTATAAATTTTATTTATATATTCATAATTTTCATTCAATTTATATTTATTTTTAGCATTGAAAAGCATTATCAAGACGATTTTATTATAAAATTTATTTACTGCAAGAATTTGTATTTTGGGCTATTTCACATTTTAATTCTGAAAAAGTAATTTAATGAATTCCATGTTGTTAAAAGAACATTTGTATTTAACAATAATTAAAAATTGATATTGTATCAATTTTAGATGGATTTGTGGATTTCACTATTTAATGCATTTAAATAACAAAATATAAAAGTAAGCTAATATTTGCTATGAGTTTCTGATACAAATATTATGTGATCCAATTAAATTCAAGAATAATTCTTATTATTGGATTAACTGAATTTAGATAAACTTTAGGCTTGTTAAAAGCAAACATTTATTATTTTCAATGATGATGTAGAGAATCCAATAGTAATAAAGAACAATTTTAATTACACAGAAAATAAATCGTGCTAAGATAAAGAATAAAATCTTGAATCAAGATTATATATGTTATATGATGACAAAATTCAACCTAAAATTAAGATAAAAATTCTACAAAAAAGATAATAAAACCTAAATATTAACCAGTCCTTATTGTTTTCCATAACTGATCAATTGTAATTATAGAGCAAAGCATTTGTGTTTCAATAGTAATATCAATTCATTACAAATTTGCATAATATCTTAAAGAAGTTTTATGAGATAACCAAATATAAATCTTAGTAAATATTTCTAACGACGAACTGATCAATTGTGGCAGGGAAGAGTGTTCTGATATACAAGAATTTCATTTGTATTTAAGATACAAATTTATTGTTTCGAATATGGATTATATCTCTTAACATGAAAGTGTTTATTATATTATGTGTTTTCTATAAAGTTGACTAGTTTACTTATAATTATTGAGCCCCCTTCTCGAGGCACTTCACTGCATTGTGGCAAGTCGATATGTTGGTTTGCTTCAGCTCTTTCTCTCGGCGGGTCTTGTGGCTAATTTGATAAATATGCGCGCGTTTATTCAAATCAATCAGCGTCAGTCATAGCGCTACTCTAACCAACCACCCACCCATACATACTTACTCTCTCCCCCATTTATCTGACTGTGCCATCTATCTCTCTCCTGCGCTGCTCTTGTTGCTTATCGTATGTGCCTCATGCGTCTGTGCATCTTTGTGGCATATAAATTGTAGCTGCTATCTGGCTTGAGACACTAACACACTCACACACAAATACGTTTACGTGCTCGCATATGCCTTTGGAGATTTCATTAATGTGCGGTTAACTATAATGAGGCTGGCAAAGTCCTCGAGGAAACAATAGTCTCAGCGCCGCGGGGAGTTAATGCGTTGCCTCTGCGCAGCGTGTGGGCCAGATTGAGGCTGAGCATTTTAATTAGCGTGGGATTTATTATTTATATAAATTACTGTCATATTTGTATGTACATATGTGTGTGCACTTTACAAAATTATCATAAATATTCCAAATATTAATTGTGCCATCAATTTCAATTGTGCGTTAAAAAGTCCATTGTCCTCTGCGGAGCAACCCGTTCAATTCGAAATAAACTAAGAAAATCCCCAACACAATTTGCCAACTGACAGCTAGGAAATGCGTATGCTCCCCTTCAAACGACAGCCAGCACACGTTGCGTATACGTAATAAAGTATACGTTCATATGGCGAAAAGTGTCCGCCAAGTGTAATTGTAATATTTGCTCAATGCGTGTGCTTAGCTGAAGTTGTGCGATTGGACAGCATTTTCCCTTATTTGCCAAGCGCTTACATCCGAATGCAAGCTCCTTTGCTTTCGCGCAGAGCGAGAGGACAGCTCTTTAATCTAAGCAACAATTTTTATCGCTTAAACACAGGTGAACGATTTGGAGGGATGAGAAGGAAAATTCATGTGAGAGCTGAGCTTACTCAATTGACAATAGTCTCTAAGTTTAGTGTGAAAAGGGGTGCTAAAGAAGGTTGTTTCAAGGTGTAATGTTAAAGTGCGAATAATTTAATTTATTTAAATAAACGAACGCTTCTTGTGATGGTAAAAAAATCATGTCAATTTTGTTT
Source organism: Drosophila nasuta (assembly GCF_023558535.2). NCBI lineage: Eukaryota > Metazoa > Arthropoda > Insecta > Diptera > Drosophilidae > Drosophila > Drosophila nasuta. Next base: position 11,222,457 of record NC_083455.1, on the reverse strand, counting down.
TTTTTTGGGCTGTCCAATAAATGTCAAATCTATTCGTTGATTCTGGAATTCAATCTGCGTTTGTCTCTAGGCAGATTCAAATTCATTAAAAGGGCAAAAAGAAAATGCTTGATTGCAATTTGGCTAGCCTCTAACAAACATATTTGCCATCTCCATCTTTATCTCCATCTCAAATTCTAATTTCAATTCCTTTTTCATCCCCTTAAATCACATGAAATGTAGAAAAAAATCTGAAAAGTTTCACATTAATTTGACAAGGCGAAATGTCAAATTATATTACGTTAATTTACATTCTTTTTTTCATGTCTAGCAATTTTCAACAATTTTCCGCTTAACTGTCAACACTTTTTGTTAGCTCAGCAAATACGCCAAAATGTTTTAAATGAAAATCTGAATGTTTCAATGGCATATTATGCGTGAGTGTGGAAAGCAACAAGAAGAGGGCTGTTCTCTAGAATATTTTCTCAATAAATTACTTGAGGAACGCAGCATGGTCTTAAATTACAAACAGAAAAGTTTAATTTAAATTGTACAGTACAATTTTCGAGAGTGGAATGCGAAATTTTTTGAAATCGTTTTGCAGTCAAAAAGGGCTGCACATATAAATAGAACAGTAACTTGATTGTTTATAATAAAATATTGCAACTACAACAAAAGTGTAATAAAGAATATTCCATGACTGTAGGTATTTTCCTTTTCCTTATATTTTTATATCCGCTCCTCATAGGGTAGAACGGTATTATAATCTTGTGTCCTGAATTTTGAATGTTGTCCTGTATTAAATATAGCAAATATAGCTTCCGGTGTAATATGAATGTTGTACCATATCAATATACCAAATAAAGCCTTAGGTTTAGTTAGCATTTTTGCAGTGTATTAAATTGGTATAAATTGAATTTTTTTCTATTCATAGTCGACTAAACTCGACTAAGGCATCTTACTTGTTTTGTTTTTTTTTAAATTTCCTATTTATACAATAAAAGTCACTCTCATCACTTCAACTTATCAATTCAAAGTCACTCTGGTTCATAGCAAACTTTACGTCTTAATAATATTCAAAGAAATAAAACGCATCAAAGAAAATAACATATAATTAATTATATTGTTTGTTGATTTCTGCCTTCAAAGTAGCTTAAGAAATTCATCAGAAATTAAGAAGTTATATTTTCTTTATTCTTAACTATATTTTTAAACATTTAGTAATATAAAATGTTGCCTTTCTTGAATAATACAAACGAAAACTTTAAATTTAAAATAGTCCTAATCCATGCATGTGTGTGTATTTGTAGGTGTGAATGTGTGTGTATTTTAGTATCTATGATTCTTCGATTGGCTCTTCAAATAATCAAATAACCTTTGAGTTGTTGTTGCTGCTGTTGCCTGACTAATTTTCGCTAATGCAAAGAAGAAGCAGCAGCAGCAGCAACAGCAACAAAAAATGAAGAAGAAAACTAATAAAATTTACGTTTATCCATGGAAAAGGCACTCGAAAATGCGCGCCTAATGCGCCGGGATGATGATGATGATGGTGGCAGCTGAGCTGAGCTGTTGAGGCGACCTTAATATAGACAGCAAGACCCAAAGACCCCATAGAACATCATCGAGACAGATACAGAGACAGACACAAGCAAGCAAGCAAGGCAAGGCAAGCATCTAAGGCTAAGTGCCATCGAATTTCAATTCAATTTACAGCCGAGGTCTCGGCTCGTGCAAGTGCTAAGGGTGCGAAAAAATTCTATAGCATATTTTTGTGTGGCGCTTTGACTTGATTTGCGCCTCAGCGATGCGATTTCAATGCCATCGCGATGGGTAGGAGGGAGCAGGTCAATGCTTCGTATGAGTAATATTTTTTTGCAAAGGGTTGTGTGTTGGGCATAAGTTGAGCTGATATTGATATCAAAAGAGAAGAAGAGGCTGTGTTCTGTGTAGGATTTTGGATTTTCGTATCGTTCCATTTCGAAATATTGAATTGGGGTAGTTCTCTTTTTTTTTCTTGTTTGTTTGTGCGTTTCTTCAACGCATTTTTTTTTGGGGTGCTGGGGTGTTTCTCTTTATTATATCACGTTTCCAACATAAATGCGTTAAGCACAACGTAGAGAGGCGCGCTTTTAGGCGCTGTGTGCGTATTTGAAATGCGCTTAAATTCATTTCTCGTTCGCTTCTTTTTTTTCGCTCTTTTTTGCCACTCCCACGACAGGCATTGAATTACAAGCAAAGTCCTCTTCGGCTTAAAGCCGCTTCTGAGCTCAGGCTCTGGATCTGGCAGAAGGACGACACTCTTACACTTTCTATCGACATGGGATTTTTTTTTTGTGCCTTGGCAGCGCAATTTGATGGCATTTGCTTCAAGTGCCCGGGTCTATTTCATATGTATTATTTTGCAGCACATCTTCTCTTTTGTTGCTCTTGAGCGGGGTAATCCTTTAGTTTATATATTATTAGCTTGTAATGTGCGCATAATTGAGAGGATTTGACGAAAATATTGCTTGAAAGCTCAGCAAGGTGTAAAGTCCTTGTCCTGACTGCCACTTCAAACTGCTGCTGATGATGTCCGTATTAAGAAAAGCTCTGAAAAGTGTCTATTTATGAAATATACACTTTCTTTCGGTTACTTGGCTAAAAAGCTGATTTATTATACTTTATGAACTTGCAAATTGACAATTTCTTGTCAAGCTATATTCTATATTTAGTCTAATAATAGAAGGAGCAGATAAACTCACCCAAAGCCATGTTTCCTTGGTTTGCATTACAATTGCTTGGCAGCAATTTCTATTGAATTTTGCAGTTTGAACTTCGTTGAAATTCTGAACACTTTCCGTATACCCTTGAATATAGTAACATTTTAAAATGAGGAATGTTGGTTACAAATAATGAGACATTCATTTTTTTATCGACTTTACTTATATATCTAAAAGAAATTATTGATATGATATGCTTAGCAATTTTAATAATTAATTCAAAAAGTTTTCGATTTTCTTTTCTATAAACATTACATTAAGAGTAACTTATGTAAAAGCAAATTTTAAGGGATTGTAATTTTTAAAATTAATTATAATAACAAAATACAAAACTTCAAGTGAAATCAATTTTTTTCAAATACAGATAAATGAAAGATAATTATTATGAAATCTAAAATTACAAGTTTGTAATTAATATTTGATAATACGCAAATGTTGTTACACGAGAAATCTGCATTTGAAATTTCTATTGTCTGCATTCCAGGATATCATCCGGAGCAATCTAAAATTCATGCGTTATTTTCCTGCATTTTTTTTTGCACATTTTTAGCACTTTGTTGTAGGCAAATATCATTTTTTTCATACCTTTGCGCGCATACTTTCAATTTCTTAGCACCCTCTAGAGTCGAATATAGGCGAAGGTATGCAACGATGTGGTGAAGTGGGAGGGAAGGGAATATAGGAAGGGGTCTGTGTACCCATTCTAGACGCCAGCTGTTTCAGATTTATATGAAAAACTTGTGAAACCTCTGCGCACTTTTCAATTTACTGGCGATTTTTGCCTCTTTCGGCTTTATGGTGGTCTTATTGTTGCTATGGTTGGTGTAGTTGTTGTTGCAGCAGCAGCAGCAGCAATAGCAGCGAAATGTGTGTTTTAGTGGCTTGGCATTAGCATGTTGGAAATACATAATGCCCAGGGCCCGTTATGAAATGCTATAAAAAACAAGGTTGCAATGCATTGCGTCGTCTATTTTTTTTCACAAAAGCCAACAAACAAAATTGTGAAGCAGCTTTTGCTGCTGCCTGAAATTTATGTTCGCAAAATATGTGGCGCTTTTTTGCGTGGGCGTGACAACATACTAAGAAAAGCGAAATGGCATAGGAAATATGCATGCGGCTTTATAAGTTACAGCCAAGCGGATTACGCAATGATTCCAATTACTATAGAATAAAATGGTTCAAATAAAAAACTAAAGAAAACCAAGTGAAAATGTAACTTTCTTTGGCTTTACTTGCAGCATTTATGTAGTAATATTATAAATATCTGCGATTGACTCAGTCTAAAATAACAATAGTAACTATAACAGTAATTATAACAATAGATATTCAAAATAGCAGCCTTTTAGCGAAAGCGAAATATTCAAAAACATTATCTGAGTTTTGTCTGTAATATTTATTTTTTCCAATAGTTTTAGTCAATATAAACAAGTTTGCGAAAAGAAAGCGAAAGAACATCAGGGGAAGATGTACATATGTTTCTGATGAAAATCTTTGACTTATAATGCATTAGATACAATTTACGTTAAGTTGCAGCAATCTGAGTTTTATCTGTAATATTTATCCCAATCAATTACTATAAACTAGGTACAAAAAACAAAAGAAAAGAGACCAGGGGAAAATTTGTAGCAAAGCTTGTATTGAATCTCGAGTGTCGTCATCTAATGTAGTATTGAATACAAATTGAAATGTTATTCAACTTGTGGCATTTACTTATAATAATACAAATTAAAAATAGCTGCCTTTTAGACAGTGTGAAATATTGAAAACTTAATCCGAGCTTTCTCCGTAATATTTCTTCATCTCATCCCTGAATGTTGCGTCTTTAAATAAGTGCGTCAATAGGCCTCTTTTGGTTTTCGGTTGAAGCTTGAAGTGCTGATAAGTCGTTTCGCCATTTGCGCATTGTTGTCGTCAACAATGTCTGAGCTCATCAATAAACTTGGCCAATACACGCGCTTAAACATGCCCAAATACGGGGAACAGTGGAATCCTTTGTTCCCTCTCCGCGGCGGAGAGCCTAAACAAAAGGAAGCGACGCGGGCAGGACCTTTGCTTATTGATGTTCTGCGTTTGCCACTGACTCGTGCTGACTCCAGAGATGATGAAACTGGGTCGTCTTTTCAAATGAAATACAATACAATCGCTTATTATTTATAGTTGTGTTTTGTTGACTGCTCGCTGTCGTTGGTTTCTCGTTCTGGTTCTGCAGCATTTCCAAAAATGATTGCTACTTATCAGTTTGGCGTTGCCTTTTGTGCTCAGCGCGCCAAATCAAATTCAATTCCATTTTTATACAATATCATTCAGTGAATGCAGAGTTCTGAGAGAACTCTGAACCAGTGCCAGTGATTTATTGGTATGCCCAGATTATTATTGTGTTCAACCAAGTGTCACTTGCAGCAATTAGAGAGTGCAACAAGTATTCTCCTTTCTCCTTTCTGCTTATCCATTCTCCTTTGCCCAAACGAACACTCATCTCAAATAAATTAAAACTCTTCTCTATGGGGTTATTGTACTCAGTGAGTGTAACTGGAAGTAATTCGCATCGTATTATCGCCTCATTTGTCTTAGTTTTCCATGCTTTCCAACTCTTTTCACGCTTTCTCCACTTCGACATTTATTTTGCTTAGTGCGTAAACTTGACCACGTCGCAAAGAACCAAAAGAAAAAAGGGGAAAACCACTGCGTAACACAAGTTTATAGCTTTGGCCAAAAGTTTCTTCACACACGACTTAGGACTGGACATTTGGTTCGGTTCTTTTTTATTTTGTTTGCCAAAAATATATTGAAAAGTTTTTATGTTTTCTGCAAGTAATAAAAAGCAAACCGTTTCGAGTAAAACTGGACTGGTTAATACCCTGTAAAGAGTTCTATATGATGTCATTATGAATACATTAATATATTTTCTATTCAGATTTAAATGTGCTTTGGTGTTATATATTGTAAATTTACTAGCTATTTGTTAATGTTTGATACGATCAATAAAGTTTTCCAGCGCAAACTTTAATTCTTCTCGATAAATACCTTAAAGTTTTATATACTCGTATTTAACAGAAACCCTTCCTTGCAAATATTTTTGAAGGTATCCAAGAATCAGACACAGTTTTAACTTTATTTAAGCAAATTTCTTAAGCTCGTAAATTGAGGATTGCCCAGCCATCGCTTCCCTTTTCCACCTCCTCCCGCCACCCATCGTAACCACATTAAATTTTTTTAATACCTAACACCAACACACGGACACAGACACAGACACATTGAAAAGGGGTGAGTATTATGACCAAAGTAACGCTAAAGCTGAAATTCAAGCCCTTCGCATAAAATTCATATTAGGCACAAGGCCGGCGCGCTTGGCTTCGTTTATTATATAAGAGAAGATACAAAAATAAAAGTGAATCTACAAAAAACAGCAAAAAATGAGCACGCGCGAAATTTGTATAAAAAAAATGTAATGAAAAGGAATTATTTATATGACTCAGGTTGGTTTTTGGGGTTTTCTGACGAGCGACGACTGGCAAATGAAAGTTTATATTCACAACGCTCAAAAGAATAATAACAAAAAAAGAAGAGAAGAAATAATTGTATGTGTATAATTTTAACGCAGCTTTCAACTCTTCGCTTCGTTTTTTAATGTGGGTGTAGGTTATGCCGCGGTTTAATTGAAAAAAGTATGCAAACCCTGGGCGAGTGTTGAATGTATGTTTGGTCTTTCTCTTCTTATACCCATTAACCAAAGCATAAAAGGGTATGCTGATAGATTTTAAAGGACGAGGACTAAAATAAATAAAATTGAATTATTTTATTGTCAACAGAATTTCAACTTGTGCAACAAAATCTTTAACAACATGATTAAACAATTATAGAAAACATTTACTTAATTTTTCTGCTGGGTATTCTTTAGCCCTTTAACCCAGCTAATTTTGCTATTTTAGGCACTGCGCCAACGAAATTAAACCGCAAGTTGGCCTAATTGAGTTTTACTTAGTTTTTAATTGAATCATTAATGCAGGCCTAAGCCTTTAAAGCAAACAAGCACCTCAAGAAGGGGTTATTAAAAATTGGGATTAAATGCATAATGTCAGGTGAAAGAATACCTGGAAAATTGTATTATCTTATTGTTCGCGGCCTGCTTTTAGCGTTGCCAAGTCAAATCCACACATTTGCAGACCTCCTACAAATTGCTAAAAATATTTCATTTACTCACAAAAAAAAGCAAACCCATTTTCAAGTGTTTTTCGTGCTCTAATGAAAAAAAGTACAGCCCGAGAAGAGAGAAAAAAAAAACATTGAAAATTAATTAATGCCAATTTGTAAGCTCTGAAATCGAAAACTTTTTCTCTAGCACTTTCATTACTCGCCATGGGTTCTAACAAAAATGACCAGAAATGCTTCAGAAAAAACGAACACGGCAAATTCTTTTCAACAAAAATTGTTCGTAAACTTTTAATAGAAATTACCATTTTGGCCGCTGGTCGTTTGGTCAAGTGTCAATAAGTAGAGACCCGAAACCCCGAAACCCAATGCCATCTGAGGCAGCAAAGCCGATTTCTTTTTTTTTTTGCCTCAACCCAGTGCGACACTTTTGATTTCAATAAATTTTCGTAATTAGCGACAGGCGTATTTTTCTTTTGAATTTGCGCGAGATTTTCGGCAGTTTTTTTTTTGCCCACCCCTCCGCGCAGCTGTCAGAAAATGCAAATTGAATTTGTGTTTTTTCCTTTTGAGAAAAATTCACTCAAGTGGCAATTCACAGCAAACAAATTAGAACGATCCAGATTCAATTGCAAAAAAAGGGTTAACCAGGTGAGAGAAGAAATTGTTGAAGCAACTTTAAGCTGCGGACAGAACAAACGAGTTAAGGTACATATTTTAGAGCAGTAAAATATATAAATTTGTATATTTTTAGTTGTACTTTCAGCATTCAATTTAATTGAGATAAGATTACACACTCGAAATGCTTGTAATATGCGATTGAAATGGGATATTTAGTTATAATTCCATTCGTAAGGCCCTTAACCCTGCTTAGAAGCATCAAAGCTCATTTGCCCCACTTGGAAATTCAAATGCTCTCTTGAGCTGGAGAACACAAAACAAAACACACAATTGAACAAATCTCAGAGTTGTGTAGCATGACAAAAATAGATAACAAGGAGCAAGTGGTACATACAACAACAAAAGCAACAACAACAAACTGCTTTCAACTGTTCGCAGTTGCTTTTGCTCCGCTGTCCTCTAGGCCTGTGATATTCCTAAGTAAAAAAACAAAACGCAAAAAGCTGGCAAAATTATGCCTTGCGGCAGTTTTTAACATTTGTGCGATTTACAGTCGTTTTGCCTGTTTCTTGTTCTTGCTCATGTTTGTTGTTGTTGCTGTTGTTGTTGGTGCCGTTTGCCGTTTCCTTGCTTCGGCTTGTTTGTCTGTTTGTCTGTTTTATCGCCCCTATTATTCACATATTTGTTAGAATGAATGCTGCCATTGCCTTTTGATTTCAGGCCACACAATTCTTTGTTTATTTTTCATTTCGAGGCGGTCCTTCAACCGGCTTCCCTTCACATGTTATGCATATGAGCTGCAAAGCTCTCTGCAACTGTCTGTGTGTGTGTGTGTATGTGTGCTGCGTGTATAAGTGTGCAAGTGTCTGTGTGTATGTGCTCGCGAAGCGGAAATGTAGTGAAATGAGAAATTTCCGTTTCTGGTTCCGCTGTCGGAAGTAAAACAAACGCCGATAAAACAGGCCCCCGAGTTGAAGAGCTTAGCTCAGTTTTCCACCGCTGTGTGTGTGTGTGTGCGTGTGTCGTTATGTTAGTGAGAGCGTGAGCGTGAGCGAGAGCGTAAATGATGGCTGATAATGAGAAGCGAACGTCAGCTCTTGAATATGAAAAACCAGTTGCATACTTTTCGGCGCGACGCGTTATTTATGTTCCTTTTGTGTTTTAGTTCGCAAGCATAAATCGCGCCGCTCTCCCGCTCTCGCCGCCGCAGTGTTCACAGCTCTCTCGCTCTCTCTGGTTCTGGACTGGACTAAGTGCGTTTGGCTCCCACTAATGGCAACATAAATTACAGCTACTAACTAACAGCTTCTAACTAAACAGTGACAACATCTAACGCCAAAAATACTCTTGCCTCGCCACACGTGCGCTGCTTCAGAGGGAAATTTGTTGCATTCATAATTTCACTAAGAGCTTTAAACTATTTAAAATATTAGCGAAGTAAAATAAAATATTAAAATTCTATAAAAAATTCAATTTTATAAAGTTCATAAGTCATATTAAAAAAAGATTTAAAGTATTTAAAATAAATGAGAAAGAAAATAGTAAAATTGTAAAATTGTATTTATTACTTATATTTATTATAGTTATACTTAAACGTATTTAAAAAAAATAAATTAAATTAAATAGAATATTTGTAATATAAGAAATTTAAAATTTTTGAATTATAGAAAAAAGTATTTTTAATAATTTTATAGGTAATTTGAAGAATTCTCTCGAAAAATAATATTTTCTAACTTTTGATTTTGTTACTTTTAAAATTTTCTTAGCTTCATATTTTTCGCATTTTTAACAAAATGTGTCTTTCCTAACTCAACAAAAAGAAAGTGTCTACAGTCTTCGCTAAGTGCTGCAGCATGTTTGTCTAGCTGTTTTATGCCTGTTGTTTAGTTGACCGTTGGCCTGCGGTGCACATTAAAATTATGCTCTGAGTAATGTAGTTTTATGCTGTGCTTTCGCGAAACACTTAGACCACCCACTGCCGCCCCTGCTCCTATTCACAAAACCACAGTCTGATGCTCAAACACATAAATATAAAAAAAGAGAAGCGGAGCGATGAGACGAGCAGAGGAGAGTGCAAAGGAAATGCTGTGGCATTTGAGGGGGCTGCTTCAACTGGACATTGGGAAATTACCGTTACGCAGTTGTCACAGTTTGTGCGGCCATAATTTGCCTTGGGCTGCGGTTATGTTTCATAACCTTTGTGGCGACCCTGTGTATCACATTGCGCATACGCCGCATGTGCCATGCTACAGCTACTTCTTCGGCTACTGCAAAGCAATCGTAAATCTGTGAGTAAGTGTGTTTGTTTATATGTTTATGTGTGCTAATGTGTGCACAATAAACAATCAATTTGTTGCCGTTTGGTCTGTCGTATTTATTTCTATATTTTTTGCCATTCCTTCTCCTTCTTTTTGCTTTATGTTAATTAAATGATAAATAAAGTTTGTGCTTCAGGTTGCCAGCAGACACACACACACATGTTTATGTCGTGTCAATTAGTTACGTGAATTATGCGACACTCGAAATAAATCAAAGCAAGTGCCGGGGAATTAGGAAAAGCTTAAGCATCTCCATTTGGTTTCCACGGCAACTGAAATACTATTGGGAAGGCGTCAATGATAGGCTCTTATTCGTAGCAATTATAATATTGCAGCCAGCAATACGAAAATATTTTGTATGATGTGTCAGCTAGTTAATTATACAAAAAGCTCTTGTATTGGACCAGGAAAAAGATTAAAATATATTGATTGATTTCTCATGCATTCTTTTGTATTTTGTTATTCAATAATAGTGTGAATTTTTCTGTTTTTTTTTTTTAAGTAAAATAAGTAATACTTTTAAGTATATTATAATAGTATTTCATTTATAATTTAATTTGAGAGCCAAGGTGAAATTAAGATACGAATTTGTGGTAGGCAGACAAATGTTAATTAACAGATTAAATGTAGTCTAAAATATGAATCACTGAATTAGGGCAAGAGGAAGCTGAGAAAGTGGTGCAATAAATAAGAGTTTCACTCTCTTCAAGTTCTAAGTAAGTAGTCTTCTTTATAGAGAAAGATCGGGCACTTAAGTATAGTTCATTCGCTTGCAAGATTTGTCTATTATGCCCCCCAGAGGAGAAACTTTTATGGGCTGTGAAAAAAATGGACAAGTTTTTTTTGGCCCTGTTTCACAATTTAGATGGCAAACTTTGTGGCAAAAACTTAAGGGCAGCCAATATAAAACTCAATTTGCACGCAACAAACTAAATGAGCTATACATATAGAATCATATATATAAACAGTCGTAGATATATATAAATATATCTCCCATACCGGTTGTCCTCTGGTGACAAATAACACTAAATTAAAATTTTATTAGGGTCTTTATTGGGCGTCGCTTTGCACGACGCAGCCACAAAACAAAAGCTCAATGAAAAATGTCAAAAGAGAAGGGCAAAAAAGCTAAACAAAAAACGAAAAAGCGACGACCAAAAACAAAACACAAAACAAAAACAAATGGAATATGTTTTAAATGTTTCGCACTCAACGGAAAACAGAAAAATGGCAGGAGATGAAAATTCGCATTTATTTCTATGTATGTGCGTGTATGTGTGTGTGTGCGTGTGTATGGTTGTTTATTTGCCTTTAGGCAGCAAAAAGCAAAACAAAGCGAAGCGAAACAAAGTGATGGAGGGGAGGGATGTGAGAAATTGTGAGCCAGCGAATTCCCCAAATTGATTAAAACTTCATAAATTTACATTTTTATCGTTGGGCCAAGCAAATGCCAAAAGGGCCGCAAAACAAAACACGGGCAACAACAAATAAACATGCAAAGCGAGTTGCAAGAAAACAACAACACGACACACACTCACATACACATGTTTGTACACCTATGTATACACACACTCACACACACACTTATGAATATTTACACATGTTTTGGCGCCACAGCTTCGCTCAATTCAACATCTCTTTTTGCGTGTCGCACGAGCCTTTCAGATAATGCAACAAAGAACAGCTGTTTAGTGCATTGAATGGCTGGAGAATACCCTGTAATTTGAGCAGCACTTGCAAGTAATAATAACGTTATTCTTAAGGTAGTTTTCATTACCAAAAATTACATATTCTCTGCTACTTTGCAATGTACTTTAGGCAATGTACAAATAAAATTGGAAAAATCTTATTAACGAAATTGTTCTCAATTTCTATTTTACTTTGTTTTAGTATTAATTGTTGTAAATTTGTCCATATTACATATAACTAACTTGACCGTATTAAGTTTTGAATATCGTTTACTTTGTTGTATGCTAACACTTAATCTTAACTGTCTCTTTGTCCTTTACATTCGTTGTGGTTGTTGCATTAAAAATTTAAGATTCGCTCTCTAGAGGCTTGAATATTAATTTATGAAAGCTGTTATAGCTTTTTTTTTAACCAAGAAATACTATAAATATGCAAAATATACAAATATATCTAAAATAGTACATTTGAGTAAAACCAGCTACTGAAGTTTAAGAAGGGTTATGTTTGAGTATAATATACCCCACGACTAGTGACAGACACGGGGCAAATAAACGTGTCACCTGCTTTTGGGGGTCTCAGTGCTGACTTTGCCAAAAAGCCAATGAATGAATGCTGAGCGTGTGTGCGTGTGTGGGTATGTCTGTGAAAGTGTGTGTGCGCCGGGAAGTGAAGCTGTTTAGAGCGGGAAGCAAAGAGAACAAGGTGTGGTTGAGAGGTGTGGCACTTTTCCCAAATGAGAAATAAAAGTAAATTCACATCATCACAAAATATTATTAAGCAATCAACTTCTGTTTGCCCGTCTGCACCGCTGTGGTTTCAAAATATTTCTCTTCTTTTTTTTTTTGTCGTCGCCTTCTCGTGGCGCTTTTATTAGGGGCTAAGGGTTGTGTGGGTTGATTATAAGGTAGAGAAGTGCAGGAGTGTGTCTGATTGTTTGTACACCTACCTGACAAGCTGGCTGATTAAGCGAAAGTGATTGAGCGACGCAAAGAGACGCGGCATGTGAGAAAGATGATGCCACTGCATATTATTGTCTGTGTGTGGAGAGTGTGAGGGGAGAATGAGGGATTGTACCACGTGTGAAGAGAGGGGGCTGAATCATTTAATTAGACCAGCAGACAGTCAGACAACAACAACTCAAGGTATGCGCAATTTATGCGTTTAATTAAAATGAGCTCTACTAAATTAGCATTATTCTTTTGCGGAGTTGAGATGAGAGTAATGTGTTTTTTACAGCGAAAAGGGTTGTAATTAAAATGGAGAAAAAATGTAAATCAACTAATCAAATAATGTAGAAAAGTCTCATATATACTCATATGAGTATTGTGAATAGTCAATCAGAAAGCAATATAAACCAAAATAATTTTTGTGGAATTTTTAACCAAATGCAGATAGACTAAAATGCAATTTTATTTTATCTTTTGCACAGCTGCAATTGACAGCATTCTAAAACGAATCAACTGCACATTTTTTATAATATTCAAAAAGTGGAAAATATTGTTAAAAATTAAAATGCAAATATTTAAGTTAAAACAAACTTTAAATGAAAAACAGATTGTTAGCCAGCTTTAAGAAATTTTCCACAAAAAAAATGATAAAATATTCATAAAACAACCCTGAGGAAATCTCTATAAGTAATTATCAGAGCATTAGTTAAAGTTGCATTAACAAAAACTGATTTGGCCGTATTAAAAACACACAGCACTCGCTTCAGCTTGGCTTTTTTGGGATTTCGGAAAGTGCATTGCATAGTTTTTGGCAGCTTGACATGTTGTTGATAAATTTGGGGGGAAAACTCTCATTGCCAAGAGATGGATGCGGAAATGGAGGGAAAGTGGTAGACTAGAAGAGGTGGAGCAGCTTAAGTAATGTTATTTTTAACTGTGCATCAAACTTTGCCTGTAAAAACTTTAGAAGCTTTTAATGCGAATGTAGTTTTGCATTAAGCAATCGGACAACGACTATAACGAAAATGAGTCTGGACCTGGGGCAAAGTGTGCTAAGTGCTAAAAATACTAAGGATTACTTTCAGGTGAGTGAAAAATTAAATTAAAAGGCAAATTCAAAAACTCACCAAAACTCTTTACCCTCTACTTCTTTATTTTGCGTAAGCTACAACTCACTTTCTGGAGTTCTGTTTAACGTCTCAACTTATTACACTTAAAGTTTGCAACAAGTTCACAGCAAATGCTAAGAAATATTTCGAAATAAGAAGAAGCTAATTAACTAAAATTACAAAAATATATTATGGGAGCTTTTAATAAGAAATTATAGATATTTATATTCAACAAAAGCAAATGGGAAGAAATATTTCGAAATAAGAAGCCAATTAACTAAAATTAAAAAATATATAATTAGAGCTTTTAATAAGAAATTATAGATATATATATTCAATATTTACATGTTTGATGTAAAGATCATGTAACAATTTGAAGTAATTTCCAGTCAACTATGATAATTTTTGAAATTAAAAAAATTATGATTTATTAGTTTGCATTTCAAGTTAAATTTAAAGTTAAAATAATACAGATAAGAAAAGCAAATCATATTAAACTTAGAATATTATAATAATAATTTTTAAAACATTTTCTCATTGCCACTAATATTTTGTTTTTCTTTAAATAATTTAATCTTTATTTAATAATCATTGATTAATACAGTTCATCTTACAAATTCCAAAGTTGATAGGCGAAAATGAAATAAAGTCTCGCCAATTTAATAACAGCTAAAGACTGGTGAAGTTTTTGGCAATGAGTAACGAGTCAATGCGCTATTGGAACTGCGAATGTTTTGTGTGGGATGGAGAAAGGGGTGGAGAAATGGAGAGCATAGCAAGGGAACGCGACAGGCAAACTGGAAAACAAATATGCAGCCGATGCTTGCAAAACAATAACAATGCGCAATGACCCAAAACTAAACATTGAGCGCAAAAAAACAGACAAGGCTTAAAAATCGTTTAACAAAGTTTTGCTGCAAGTTCGAATACCCTGTAAATTAAAGTTGTGTGCAGAAGAGGTTTTAGTAAAGATTTATTATTATTAAACAACTCCTAAAAAAGATCTTGTCTACATTTCAAGTTAAATTTCTGCTCTTATCTATTCATCATGCCTTGCGTTAACTTGCTTAATGATTACAGGGTATCTAAAATGCCGCCAGAGAATGTTCGACAAAAAACTCGCGAGCAAAAGAAAAAACAACAGTTTTCACTTCTTTTGAGTTGTGTTTTTTTTCGCTTGTCCATTGGACATGGCCAAAAGGGTCTCACACTCTGTTTCCTTGCTGGTCTCCAACTGACAGAGCGATGCATTTAGTTCCATGTGGGTGACTATGTTACATGTGAGTGTGAGTATGCGTGTGTGTGTATGTGTGTGTACCGGCATAATCAACAATATTTTGAGTGCTTTTTGTGTAAAGTTCTCTCTGATTTTTCTGCCCAACGTTGTCGACATCGTGTGTTGAATGGTAGAGGACTATGCACATTTTTTGGGGCTTGTTTCAATGACTTCTGATCGAGTTTTGTTAATTTTTGAAGCACACTTTTAGGCTGCATGGTAAACTACGTGCCAAAAACTGCGGCAAATTCGGGTTTGTTCCTTTGGTAATGAAGTGCAAAAACAAACTAAACGAGCAACGATCTAAATGTAGCAAAACCACATGTGTGGTTAATGAGTGTTTGATCAAGCAATTGTAAGTTCTAATTATCATTCGCTGAAAGAGATTATTGATTCACTTGTTAGTTGTAATTAAAACAGAATAAATATTGGAATATTTTGAACAAAAAGAAACAGAGCAAATATGATATGATAAATCTTCTTCTTATTAAAATTTAGTTTTGAATTTTAAATGATCTTGTTAAATATTTGCAGATTTATTTCGAAAATTCTAATCTTATTGCAAGCATTGCTTCGACTTTATTTTTATTAAAAGAAAACTCTCTTTTTGAGAAAATAAATGTATAAAATGCATGAAATTCATATGAGCATTTGTGAAATTGAGTCCAAAAAGTGAACAAAAAAAGCAAAAGTAAATTACTTAAGTGTATTCACGCACACACTCGAACTGCGTGAGTGTATGAATCAAATGAATGAATCCGAATATACGGGATGTAATCTGCATAAAGTTAATTTCTTACCTATTCAAATGGTTTAGATTCTTGCTGCGTTTCTTTGGCTTTCGCTTTGGCTTTGGCTTTCAGCTGCCATTTGCTGGCGTTTGCATCTCACATGCAACTCACTCTTATTCTCTCTTTCTCTCTCGCTCTGCTTTTCTATAATTTTTTGTGTGATTTTTTATTTTCGTTTGGATTGTGTCTTGTGCCGTGCAAAAAGTTTTGGCCACAGTTTTTCATGCTGGTGCGTGTTATCTTGTTAAAGCAAAACTTCAACTTTGCCAACTCGCCTTTACATACATCTGCAGTTGTCCATCTCTCTCTCTCTCCCTCACTTTATTGCTTTGCATTCCCCTGCTTCTCTCTCGCACTCTTCAGTCTATATCTCTGTAGTCGTCGTTGCACATCAACAAATGGCTTGACTGCGTTTGGCTTGGCGCTTGTCTGGAACATATCAAACGCAACATTTTGCGCCAATAGCCTCAAACTCTGAGCCCAGAGAGAAGATACGAGTCAAGTTGAGTCGAAGCAAAGCAAAGGGTGGGAGGGGAAGAGGAGAAGGAGGAGGAGGAAAGGGAAGTAGTGCAACTGAGGCACAAAAACAACATAAATTTCTAGTTAAGTAAGTGTTTAAAAGCAAGATGTAACCAACTAAAAGGGGCCAAGGGAGCAAAGGGGCTGATGTACTTTCTGATAAACGATGCACAGTTGTTGTAATGCTGCCAAGGTATCAACAAAAGCTTTCGATACGCTAACTTTCTATATCTTAACGAGCTGATTAATGAATTGGTATGAATTCAATTGAATTCTTAACTAATTACTAATATATTACAACTGAATTGGTCGAAGAAATCAATCAATATAGTATTTTCCATATAAAAGTCAGTGTATATGCTAGTCGGATTGCAATTGGTAGTGACTTGCTTTGTCAGTTTTCTTTCGCAGCTGCTTCAGTTTTGGCTTGAAATATGCAAAAGTGCAAAACGTCAGTGGAAAGTTTGACGCTTTTCTGGTCAAAATTTGACTTGCTCTGCAGTTGAAGTTTTCCTTGATGGCCCCAACTTGGCCGCTTAGCGTGAAAAACAAATAAAGTGGGCGGCATTCTGTGGGGCCACTGTGAGTTGCGAGTTGCAACTTGCCTGCTTTTGGGGTGTGTCTCCAGTTGTTACCCTTGCCTTGGTGTATTGGGAGAGTCACAGTCAGAGTCCGAGAGCTGAAAGCAGAGCTAGAGGCAGAGCCAAAGCTTAAATTCTTAACTGGCCAGCGAGGACAAGGACAAATCCGCAAGTAATCCGCTGGAGCAGTTTGCAGTTCGAACATTTTTTGGGGGCCATGTGCGATAAGCAGAAATACCCGCAGCTGCAACAGCAGTAGAAGCAGCAGCAGACCCCAGATTCCAGATATCCAAAAGACCAGAAAAATGTTTTCTACAGCAACTCAAACACACACACACACACATACACATACAGATAGAGACAGAGAAGCAGAAATCAAATGAAAAACTTTCTTGCAGTCAGGTAAAAATGGCTGAGCGGCTGCTGTTGAACTTTTCGCCTTTTCACAGTTTGAGTTTTCTGCTGAAATGGCTGGAAAACGAAGAAAAGACGTACATGGCTCACCTTTCAGTCTCCCCTTTCTCTCCTCCCTGCTTTGCCTGTTGCAATTTGGTTGGGGAGCTGCAACTTTACGTGCAAACACATGCGTTAAATGGGCGGCCATTTTGGTACGTGCACTTCCGCCATGCAGGCTAAACTTCCGCTCCATGCGGCAACTGACGGCACCTCAGTTGCCACCTGAGAGCTGCAGCAGCAGCAGCTGAGTCAGGGATGGAGGTAGGGAAGGGGGAGTGCAACTCGTCCTGAGACTGAGCCAAGGGCCCAAAAGGCATACATGCTGCAAATTTACCAACGATGCGCCCAAATGTTGAGCCATTAAAATGCTTTTAATCAAATTAATGTAAATATTAGCGCATTTAATATATGGCTAAAAGGGAGGAGACGATGCGAAGGTAACAGCTTCTTGATTAAGCAGATTTGAGTGCAGATTTCAAGGGGGAGAAATAGTTCGAAATTGAGGCCTATAAATTGTAGTAGGTTGTTCTGAACTTCAATACCGCATTGAATAAAGTTCTTGAATCTTCGAAATAGTTTAATTTAATTAATATTATACAAGTATATTTTTTATAATTTTGATAAAAGTTTTTGCTCAATTATTGTAGCTATGTTTAATAAATATTTTTCTGTATTTTTCTTAGTTAACGTTACTTATATATTTTGTTTGTTAGAACAATCAAATTGAAACAATCAATATAAATCAATGTTAAATTCAATTCATTCTTATTTAGTTGGAGAGTCTCAGAGATTGGCAATAATAAACTTAACATTTTAATATTCTAGCGATGTATTTACTTTCTTCGCTCACTTCTTTTCAATTATTAAATTGACCTCTGCAACAGTTTTCTGTTAAAATTTCCTTCACTTAACATTGTCCTTTGGGACAAATTTCCTTTTGTTCCCCAACATTTCTACCCAGTTTGCAGTTCGAAAAAGCTTTTCTAGGTAAACTCATTCTCTTTTCATCTTACAAACTCTCTCGATTCGCTCTCCTAGTCATCTCAGAGAAGACGTTATTCTTTTCATTTCTCACTCTCTCTAGCTCAGAGTCTCTCGGCCTTTACTTCGTCTATTATCTAGTGACCTATAACAGTTTGTAACTGTCAGGTCAGGCATGGAGTTACTTTGCGAATGTTGTGATAGGTTGCGGATTTTCTATTCGTGCCACACTCACTTTGGGGGCAGGTAGATAATAATATAGTTGTGATGTCCCCATCGCCAATCTTTTGAAATCGAGTGCGTCAATTCCATCTATCCAATAAGGCAGCTTGACTTTTGCATTTGAGAAGCAAGAAGTTGAAATGTAATTGTCCCTTTTTTTTGATTTACCAGCTATTGAATTTTGAGGACTTAATAGTTTTATGTAACTTGAGAGAAGTGTAAAAGTATAAAAAATTATAAAAACAACGTTACGGAAATTCTAGAAGTATTTTACAATGTATAAATTAAGTTTAAGTAGCTTAAGACTTTAATTTAAATTGCATTTAAAAAATCAAGACTTCGAAAGCAAAAAAGTGTACCTAGCTGCTGTCTAATGTATTAACCCGTAAGTTTTTATGCCAGCTAACCCATGAATTATTGAGCTTCATCCCACATAGAAAACTTAAAACTTCATCCGTTTGGAAAAATATAAAAAAGGAAATGAGGGTAAAGTGGATTCCTGATTAAGTCGAAGGGGTTTAAATTAAGCTACCATTAAAATTCACAAACTAAAATAACCAAAGAAGTATGTTAGAACATCATTTTTTTTAGATTTTTATTTAAAAAGTCGTTGAGCCATTATAACAATAAAGTATCATAAAAACACATTTTTGGGGAAACCCATTCAGCCTAAACCTCATACATTACAAAATAAATAATTTTTAAATAAATAAAAAGGATATATATATAAGTTATATGTCAATAATTCAGCTGAACATAAACATTTCACTTTATAGTTTAAGCCACTGGCTATCTACAATTTATAATATGCATGAGCAGCTCTTCTCATACCACGTTAAATCCTCAATGCATATAATTCAGTTGGGGCAAAACAAGGCAAAAGGTGAAAAGCTCATTAAACACTTGCCAAATCACACTTACGCCCCATTAGCACACTAAATAAGCGCAAAATGGGAGTGGAACCCGCCTCCCTCTCCCTCTGCACTCTGCGGCGACCCCAAAGCGGACATTGTCCGTAGTCTGGCAGAGAGAAACCGTAACCGAATCCCAAGCCAAACCAAAGGCGAAAGCGATGCATGAGCCAAAAACAAAACCAACAAATAACCCGCGGCGACCTACGCGCTGCTCAACGATACAATGATGGGGGAGGAGAAAGGAGAGGCAGAGAGAAAGAGAGAGAGAGAGCGAGCGAGCGAGTATTTAATGCTGGGTCACTGACAAAACTAACTGTGTTATTCCGCCTGCTCTTGTTGGTGTTGTTGTTCTTGTTGTTCTTGTTGTTCGCTGTGTTAACCCCTGCTGACCAATAAAGCCGCTTGTGTGATATACAACGACAACGACAACGACTACGACAAAGTTTTACCAGCAACACATGTCCATGTCCCGAGCTGAGCGATGTACAACAGCCCAGCAGGAAGAGCTGCGAAGCTGGGAAGCTGGGATGCTGGGAAGCGACGTAGAACAAAAGCACAAAACTGAAATAAAATTAAGCACATTAAAAAATGCTTCACAAATTTACAAATCTCTTGTTCGTGAAGGCAGCGAGCGAGTTCGGAGTTCTCCAGATGGAGATAGAGATTTTAAATCAAGTGAAGTAGCAGCCACAAAAAAGCAGAGAAACAAAAAAGGTCAACAGGAAAAAAGGGTCAGCAGCAGCACGTGAAAAATGAGCTACCACTTTTGAATATGGACAACAACAACAAAAATGTGGGAGTTGAAGTTGCCACGCTTCGACTTAATCGAGAATCGAGGTTGCCACACACATACACACACATATTAAATTAGCCAGTTGGGCAACCCATTGCCCCAATGCCATGGTTAAGCCTGGCGTTGGCTTTGGGGTTAAGCGCCTCGTGTGTGTGTTTTCCCCTTTTCCAGATTTATTTTTTGCACAAGCAGCTTTCCATCATAGGTAGCATGCTTTTTCTGCTGCTAGTTGTTGTGGCCACTCCAAAAATACAGCAAAATCAGATGAAAACCAAATGAGGGGCAACAAAAATAAAAAAAAGAGAAACCATAGCGCAACCGACACACAGACAGATAAAAACTTAATTAAAGACTTCATTAACTTTGCTTTTGTTATGGTGTTGCTGACTGGTTGTTGTTGTTGTTGTTTAAGCCGAGAGCTATAGATCTTCCTCTCCCTTCCCCCCTCATTCACTCTCAGGCTCTGCATGTATTCATATTCACCATTAAGTGGCTGCCCAAAGGCCAGCGTTTGTGTACGCTTTAAACTGTTGTTGTTCTTGTATTTTATTATGAATTATTTTCATTTCATTACCTTTTAATTAAGCTTTAAAATAGCAGCAACATTATATAAATAAACAACAAAAATACAACAAAACAGTATACGTAATATTGCGTATACGTCACATTCATACAACATCATGTGGAAGCTGATGAAGCGATAAAGTGGAATGAGACGAAGTGTTGTCAGTTATGTTGTGCACTTTGATGTAATTAATGAGCCAGCACAAAGACTGACATTTCATTAAAGGTGCCAAATGTTGAAAATCACAGAGAAATAAAATTACGTCCTTCAATCAAAAATCGAGACATAAGTAGCAAATTGAATTATTGAATATTTATTAACATTTTATCTAAACTACATTTAAATAATTATGTAATATAAATGAAATTGAATTTCTATGTCTGCGGCCTACAAAATCTACGCAATTAACTTTACTTAACATTTCATGCCACAACTTTAAATCTCTTTTACTTTGCACACGTTTTGTGCTTCCGCTTCAAATTGAAATTGTGTCTTAGGGTTGGGTTGAGTGAAGTTGCGTCTCGTTCCTCGGGCCCTGTACACAAATTACGCGTAATAATTTTATTTGCATGTTTTATTTAATTTTTCATGCCACTCTGATTACAAAATTGAATTGGCAGCTTAGTTTTATGCGCGTCAGCTACTTGGCAGCAGCCAACAGCAACTCCCCCCAATTCCCTTCGCTCTCTCTCACCCACTTGCTATGGCAGCAAGCAACGCACCCAGCGACGCCAGGTGGGGCAGACACCCACAAAGTATTCCCAGTTGCCATACAATTAGCGTGGTCTGAAAGATCCCCAGCCTCGACTTCCACTTCGACTTCGACTCTCCTGACTGACAATCCTCCGTCCTTCGTCTTCCGTCTCTCATTCCAGAGCGAATGCCCACGAGTTTCTAATGATGTTCCACGAACTTTTGCCTTGTCTCAACAGTTTCATTTGGTTCGACATCGTCGTTTGCCCTGCCAATGATTGTTGTTTTTCCTTGCCTCATTCCATTCACCTCTCTTCGCCGTTCGTCTCCTCATTCTACCCGCTCTCACACTGTCAACAAAAAATGTTCTGCCAGAATCATTACCTCCTGAAAAGGGAGAAGAGAGACGCGAAGAGGCGGTCGACATTGGGCGTAACTTAAATGCGCTTAAAATTAAATCTGATTTCATGAATATTGATTGATTGCTTTCACCTTGAATGAAAATCCGCTTTTGTGCTACTTTTTGTATACTTTCTTCATCTTCTGTTCGCTCTCTCTCGCTCACTCTATCGCATTCTCTACCTCCACCTGGCATTGAGCGTCAGATCCTTTGGGTCTATCGTCCTGTTTACTGGCGCCAGTTTGGGCGCTTTTTTGCCTTGAACTCTTAAGTTAAATTAATGAGCTCCAATGTTGGCTGGTATTATGTAAAATTATTTGACCAAAAATAAGTTGATTTAATTGAGTGTGAGTTAAGGTTGTCTCCTGGCTTATGTACGGCATAAGGACAGCGCAACCATTATCTCCGGCTATAGACAGGAAGTTGCCATTTCTGTTGCCGTTCTCTGACTTCGGCATGATTTTATTGGGCAGTTAATCATGTCAAAAAGGGAAAGCGAAAGACCTTCAAACAAACGATATGACGAAATGTTTGCGTGTTACACAACTCACAACAATATATATTTATTAATTTTGCAATATTTGCACTCCATAAATTTTTGAATAAAGGATTTCATAATTTTATTAAATTTATCATCAGCTATTGACTAATTTTCCTATAACAAAGGGCGAACAATACGCAACACATTTAGAAAATAAATTACATGTCGCTGTAAACACAAAAAACTTTTCGCGTTTTGACCATGAGCCATATAAATATAACAATTTAAAAACTTTACGCTCGCATTTTACAAATACAAATCCCTAAAAAAAAGTATAAAATGTGAACTAAAAAATATAGAAAAACTTTTCTGTTGACTGTGAAAAATATTGTGCAACAAAGTTACGCATAAAAAAGTGTGAATTGCACTGCACAAAACTACTCGTTCTACTCGTATTATATGCTCTTTTTCCCCACTTGGTTTTACTTTCGTTCTCTCTTTTTTACGTATTTATACATACTCGTAGTTGCTATTAAATTTGCCTGCATTAAATTTAGTTTGCCAGCCGAAAATGTTGTTTGCTTTGGACTTTGTTTGCCTACGCTTTTTGTGTGGCATCGCAGCGAACAAGAAGAAGCCGACTAACAATGGCCAGAAGAACTTGCACTCTAATTTGGGTAGGCCAAAAGTAGCGTTTACACCAAGTTTAAACACAAACAAGCTTGGCTTGTTTACGTTTGTCATAACATCTAGTTTTAATTTGTGGCAAGACTTGTTCGGTTCGTATTTGCTGAACAACTTTTTCAGCATTGATCACAATCGCAGTGAACGCATAAACGTCGCAGCCCGCAAAAGTATGCTACACTTTTGTGTGCTTGCTTGCACTTGGACTGCACATTTTATGTGCGTCTAGTTACCGTTGCACACACTGCTGCTGCTGCTGCTGCTGCTGCTGCTGCTGCTGCTGCTGCTGCTGCTGCTCTCTGCCTGCCACTTGAAACTTTCGCTTTCAATGCGCTTTCATGGTAACCAAAAAGAGGGTTACATATGAGAAAAGCATGCGAGTTGTATGCGTAAAAACTGGGTTAACGAAGCCGCAACCACAGTCCGCGTTCCTTAGATGCATTGCATTGCGTTCGTTATGCAAGTCGAACACAAAAAAAAAAGAAAGCGAAATGCAAAAAAATACAAAAATTAAACCACAAACATGCTCTGCTCATTTTATTGCCCCGCCTAAATGTGACCTTGCTACTGTTAAGAAAAGCAAATGGAAAAAATTAATCAAACTGCAAATGCTTTAAATTCAATTTGAATGGCATTTGATTTTGATTTTCGGCCAAGGCATATTTACATACACAAATAGTGATAGAGAGAGAGAGAGGGCAAAGACTGGCAGATCGTTGCAGCTGTCACCATTGACAGAAAGTCAAAAGTTGGCAGCTAACGGAACTGAAACTGACAGCGCCAGACACCGCAATGACAATCGGCCAAAAGGGACACGACGAGACGACAAATTGAAGTCCAACTGAGAATTTGATTTCCACAGCCAACTAAAATATTTTCCTTCCTTTTCTTTTTGTTCTTTTTATTTCATTTTTTTTGTCGCCCACGCGACAACAGCTGGCCGACAACAATGAAGACTGAAAGGGGACTAAGAGCGAAAAAAGGGGCACCAAAAAAAAAAACAACTCCAATTTTAATATAAGAAACAACAAGTGAAGCACCCTGAAGACCTTCCGAGTGCGTTTTCCAGCTGTTCCACTTTTTGGCATTTCCATTTCCCTTTTTGCTTCGCTTTCTCATTCGTCGTCGTCTGTCAGACAGTTTTCATCTTGTTTGCATGTGTTTCTGTGGTTTCCCTTCTCTGTGTATGTTTTTGTCTCTCTTCCACTTGCTTTCCGGAAGCATTTTTATATACTCTGCACTCATAATGGGCTTGGCATCAAAGAATGCAGTAAAAATATCTCTGTGTATGTTTTTGTCTCTCTTCCACTTGCTTTCCGGAAGCATTTTTATATACTCTGCACTCATAATGGGCTTGGCATCAAAGAATGCAGTAAAAATATCTACAAACTCTTTTTTGTTTTCATTGAAAGTTTTCTTTGTATGCAGAATAATTGCCCGCAATCATATTATAAACAAACAAATTGAATGTGTGAAGAGATTGTCAGATATTTTCCTATTCAAAGGTGTATAAAAGTTAAAATGCCTGAATTCAAATAAAATCCTATAAACCTTTGACTTCTGAGAAACAGAAGCTATTTTCTTAGTTATTGGGTCTTCTAGGAATTTCTTTGCCTAGGCATTAAAGTGAAACAAATTTAACTGCAAACTGGAAGAAGGCCATTTCAATTCAATAGTAAACTAACAAAACAGAAATCGTAATTCAATTAAAATAGTGTTGAAAATTGTTTGGAAAAATATCAACATTAAATGAAACACAAAAATAAACTCAGTAACTTTTTAATGAATCTTCAAAAAAGGCAAATATGGGACAAAGACAGCAACAGAGAAAGCTGAAAGCAGAAAGCAGAAAGAGAGATAGAAAATCCAAGTTGACTAGCTGCACAAATTGTGTGCATAGTTTTTAGCAATTTGTTTACAAGTTTTTCCTGCTGAAGCAAAAATACAATTTCCGTGTTAAGTTGGAAAACAAACAAACTGTCTGCCAATTTTTAACGTTCTGCCAGACTTAACCCAACAACGAAGCTCAATGCAATCGAGTGCTAGTTGAGTTCAAAATCAAGAATCAAGAATTGAGTACCGACTACCCGAGTGCCGACTACCAAACAAGCACCATCGCTCGAGAGTGAGAAAGAGAGGTGGACATAGAGAAGAGAGAGAGAGAGGGAGAATAGAGAGGGAACTGCGTCTAGTTGGTAGTTCGAACATGGAAGATGGAGCAAAAGTAAATTTCCACTTGCAGTCAATAATCAACTAAGCATAAAATAGTATTTGAGCTATTGAAGCAGCAAAAATTTGTTGCTGCTGTTGCCAGCAAGCCAGCAGAAAATGTATTAACGACTACGTAATACCTTTTAAATTGTCTAAATAACAAATTAAATATATAAACATTAATAATTTTATACTATTTAGATGTGTATAAAGGAATTATTGAAGATGTGTCTTTACAAGCAAGGAATCAAGCAAAGAATATTAAAAAAAATATTGGCTTCATGATTAATTATTATTTCGCAAGTATTGTTTAATTGCTAGTTGATAACAATGACAAATAAAATTAAAACAGGTTTTAAATATTTTTAAATATTCTTTTTTCCTCGAAGTCGTGCGGATCTGTCAATCATCAAATGTTGTTATTCCCATTTGGGTGTTATTTAATGGGTACAGAGTACAAAAATATCAAGAAGAAAAATCCGCTTACACATTGGACTTGCACTTGGTAAGTTGCCCAAAAGAATGCTGCAAAGAAGAAAAAATTGAAGAAAATATATATATGAGAAATATTGTGTGTAGCACGACGACGACGAGTAGTTTCTTCGTATTCCACGCTTTTCCTTCAGTTTGAGGAAATTTATTTGAAATTCTGCACATGCTCGCACTCAATTTAAGTTAAATTATTTTTCAGCAATTTCTAAATATATAAATGTATATAATAGTATGTATGTATGTCTAAGCATTTCCTATGCACAGCTGCGGGAAATAATCAGGAAGAGTGACGTTCGAAGGGCAGTCGAGGGGGGTAAATAAGCTGGCAAAAGGTAAATGGGAAAGGTGCAACCAAAAAACAGCAAAGAGAAAAAAGATTTCTAGCTAATTTGCGGCAATAACATCAAAGCCGCTTTTGCCTTTTTTCCTTGCTACCCTTTTCCCAGGTTTCTGTTTTTTTTTCTGTTTTTGCTGTGCCTAACCAATTGGCCTTTTTTCTGTACTTTGCTGTACTGTGCTGATGGGCGTATTCAAGGGCCGGAAATGTGGGCGTAGCAGGCGTGGCGTGTACAGTGTGTGCTCATCTGTTAAATGTTGCGTAGAAAATCATTTTGTGCCGTCTCATTTCGGTTCTTGTTATTGAAAATGTTAGCCGCTTTAATTTTGTTTGCACTAGAATTTGCAGAAGATTTGCAAATTTGAAAAAATGAAGAGCTGCCTTTAATTAAGCATACGCCTCGTGTCTCGCACGCTCTATATATGTCTTTTTTTGGCCATTGCTTCTCCACACTAAACATGATTTACATATAAACAGGAAACTCAGCTGAAATAATAAAAGCAATTGAATGCAGGAAGTCGCGTCCCCCTTCCATTATCTTTCTGCGAATGGCAATTTCAATTCGCAGCGAACTTTTTATTGTTTCTCGCGCAATTCTCAGTTCCCTGTTGGATACCATATATGTGTTTCTTTTTGGCGCGTCCTTTGATGGCAGTTTTGAATATACAAAGGACACGCCACAAGCACACACACACCCATACACACACATTAGAGCGGCAGCCAAAAGATAACTTAAACGACTCTGAAAGCAGTTGATTCAAGTGCTTAAAGATTAAAGGTAGTCCAGGGACATTCCCCAGCAATATATCAAGTAGTCAATCAGCCTTTATAGATTTGCTGCTGATGATAACCCTGGGAAAAGTCAAGGGAAACCTATTTGCTGCTCGTGCTGCTGCTGCTGAGCTGCTGCTACTTTTGATATCAAGTCGCAACATCCTTTTTGCCTTTGGGCTGGGCTTCGGTTCTCTAAGCTGGCAACATGGAAACCCATAGAAATGCCGTGCAAAACACATTTTTGTTTACCATTCTAGCTGAATTGTGGGTGGAACGTAAAAGCCACAGCAGACTCAAGTGCTCAGGTCTAGCCAGCAGCTTGGTCAGAGCAGGGCAAACAGGACGAGAGCAAGCTGGACGAGAAAGCGATTTAAAGGATTTTCGCGTTAAGCGTTGCCTGTCAGCGTTTGGCATGCGGCTTACAGGTGGCCCCATAGTTTATGCGCTTAAACAGCAAATGACTCCCACTCCCCCTTTAAATGAATGGTCTCCACCATTTGCGATCTCTCTAACAGATATGTAACTGCATTTTATTGCATTAGCCAAACTAGCAAGGAAAATATATTGCAATTGCCAACAAAAAATAGAAAGTTGTTAGGCAAAAGCTGGCAATAAACTTGTTGCTAAAGTGAAACACGATTATAATTAAATCGTCATTTGAACAACTAGCTTTAAACATGAGTTTTGAAAAATGTATATTAGAATTGGATTTGATTTATAAATTTACTACGTAGACGTTGTTTATTAAAACAATTTTACTTTCATAAAAGAAAGATATAAAGCCAAGTAATAAATAGAAATCATGGCGTTGTCAATGTTAAGAAGTAAGAAAATTACAATCGATTTTCTCAACTGAGATACACATTTTGAATAAAAGCAAAACTGTGCAAAGCAAATTAATATTGCGCAGAAATCTAAAATATACCAAATATATGGTATATTGATATAGTAATCCATTAAAAATATACAATAGAATAAACAAATATACCCGTAAACCAGTAGTAAGTTGACGTTTTTTCAAAACAAAAGAATTTCTTAATAACTTCACAATCTTTATCTAATACATACATACATTTCCAGCAGGCTTATAGTTATGTATATCATAATATCCTTCTACTCTATGGGTAACGGGTATAAAAATAAATAAAGAAGTTTTGCAAACCGTGTTTGCAAGTGTGATGAATCGATTAGATTAATCTGATTTGATAAAAATATTAGCGCCAAAGAGAATCTTTAACTATGTGCGAAATATATATGCAATGCTATATTCAGTTTTTTTGCTTGCACTGTAAACATACTTTTAATTGCAAATTCGAAAATGCACGATTCGCCGAAAATGTGGAAAAATATCGAAAAACGAAATCATCTACGAAATGCATAATTCAATTTTACGCGCCGTTGAACTTTCTAATGAATTATCACAGCGCAGAACTTTTCATTGGATCTGTGTTCTGTTCTGTTCGGTTCGGTTCTGTTCTGTTTTTATTGCATTTCCATTACATTTCGCATTTGGGAGGTTGAACCCCTTTCACGCTTTCTCTTTCTGTCTGCGTTGTTGGTATTCCGATAGTTAGCTGGATAGATTTGGAATGCTGTTTCGCCCTTCGTTTCATTTCACTACGTTCAATTAATGAGCAATTTGATTGCTAGACTGCAAAAATATTTTCACAAATTTGTGCACACTGCCAAAGTTCGCAAATATTATGTGAATTTCTACAAAATAACAAAAATAATTTGCACATCAAAAAATTGTACACATAACGTTGTTTTTTTCGGGGATCTGAATAAATATGCCATATGTCAGGCAGACAAAGAGGCAACGAGCTGACAGATTGCGTCGCATCACATCAACTCGGTGAAAAGTTCATAAAGAGTTTGCCAAAAAAATTGTGAAATGAAACAACTGAAAGTACTTTTCAGTTCGAGAGCTGAACTTACAAGACAGTCAGACAGACAAATGCATGTACTTCTACTTGTATTTAGTCGGCTGTGAAACAGCTGCAAAATGACAACAACATCGGCATATTATGAAAACGTGGGCAACACATGGCAATTGCTTATAAGTATTATCTGCTGTTAGATTTTTCATTTTGAGTTTTAAACAAACTTTGACAGAAATAGAAATGTGGAGTAAAAGATGGAGAGTATTAATAATAAAGTTGATTTTTATTTCATGCAAAATTAAAGTTAAAATGTACATCTCACAATATATTCCGAAACTTCGAGGAAATCAAAAGTTATCACCTGATTTATTAATACCCTTTTTCTACGAATAGATTGCAAACTTATTGTTATTCAACTCTTTCTAAAGTCGAAGACAATTTTCGTTGTTGTTAGTTGATTTTGTGGCATAAAAGCAATATAATACAAAATAAACAAAAAGGCGAATATGAATTCAAGCTTCATTCCTCTTTTTTTTATTTTTGATTGTTTTCAATTTTCTTGTCAATATGACAAAGTATTGACAGGTTTATTGGGAAAACATGTCGACAATATGCGACCAAAATTCAGATAAGAAAACTTTCATAATTTATATGATTTGCATGCAAAGTTTGTAGTAAGTATATAAATTTCGAGAGACACACTCGCACACATTTCATTTCACACTTTTGCACACACGCGCCATGCAAATTGAGTGCAGCTGTTATCAGAAAGGCGCCAAGAAAAAGGAATGACAAAGAAGAGCAAACAGATAATGCTTGATAAATGTGCGTACAATGTGTGGAGGCCACACTGAAGGACGACGAGTTAACAACATAAAGCGCCTTTTAACAGCACCCGCACCACATCTCCTGAACTCTTCCCTTCCCCCCCGCTCATCGCACATTTCCACACCGCGCGCCTTGTGCGGCTTTTTATATGCAAATTTGTTAAGGGTTAACATTTGACTGAAGGTCAGTTGGCAATGGTTTGTATTTGGTATTGCCACAATATATATTGTATATCATTTTTTTTAAGCGACAAAATTGATTGACATTTTGCACCCTTGAGGCTGTTTTCAATATACCAAACGACTACCAAAAACACTCCTTCTCCCATGCCAAGCATTCTAGAGAGCGAGAGATGATTTTCTGCTGATAAACCCTTTAAGCCATTTTTAGTTTATTGTTATACAACGGCTACACAAAAAAAAACGTAAAAAAATAAAAAAAAAAAAATAAATAAATTTTCATATAAATTGAATGTGAGCAGTGGATGAAATGTGAAATGTGTTGCCTCCGGGCCATTTCATTGTGCGTGTTGAAGTTTGACAATGGCCGGGAATGTGAAGGGAGAAACGAGAGTGCGGGGGGAATATCCAGATGATAGAGGACTTTGTCAAAAGGTGGGGTAAAGTTGACTTGACTTTAAGCTTCACAAGTGTTTTTTTTGATGTGACAATGTAAATTTAATGCTACCTCTTTAAATTTGTCGACTTTTTCATTCGTTGACATGACACAGGGAAAATATTGTGTGAATTAACAGTTGTCAGAGGCGATTGGTTAGCTTTGATTTATTAAAAAAAAATGTTAAAAAATTGGAAAGGATAAAATATTGCGTCTATTAAAAGCTTATTAATGATATCTTCTAATTGGAAGTAGCCATTATAAATTAGTATTGTAATACGTATTAAATAGAAATAAAATAAATTGCATTTAGAAGTGAATTGACATATAAATATTATTCATCAAATTCAAAAGCTGAAACGATTAAGCCCCTTCTTATGTGAAATAAAGTTTGCTTAAAATTTTTGCCATGCTCACTTCCACCCCTTGACAGTCTTGTAGATTTCGAGCTCTACCACATATTTTTAATGTTGTTGTATATAGATATACTAACTATTGCTTTTAGTATATTTTAATGACTTGTATTTGTTATATGGTTTTATGGACTGTATTTTTTTCTCTCAAAAACTCTAATTTAGGGAAGAAAATATTTCTAGCAAATAATTAATGAAATAGTGACTGCTTGCAAATTGAGTAAAAGTATTTAAAAGTTTATAACGTAAATAACCGTAATTGGCTGAGACATGTGTTTTATGACAGCATGTTTTTATTTAAGTTAGCTTATTCAAAATTATTTAAACTCTAAGCCAAATTTTTGTATAATTCTTCTAGAAATCCTTTTGTCGCCAGTGCGTTAGTGTTAATTAGAATTATATCTAACCTTTTTAAATAAATAAATAATTTAGTTTCTACTTTATAAGATATGTGCCTATTTTATTTCCTTATTCCTATTTGTTGTCCTTAAATTATTCCGTTTATATTTTCTTCATCTGACACTTTAAAGCCTTCTGAAGTTGTGCTTAATTTGGTAACTTAATGTCAATCTTTTTGGTGCCATTACGAGCATAAACACCCCTTAAAAGTAAACCCTTCCTCCCTTCTTCGATGACAAAAGTGTAGCATAAAGTTGTAACTTTTTCATTGGTTGTGCATTTTGTTTGTTATTTTGCTCGATCCCCGCCGCATATGTAAGGTGCTTCCCCCTCCTTTGTCGCTCCCTCAGTCCAGCATCTTTCACAGCTCTCATACGAGTTTCTGTGTGCAAGTTTCTTGTTGACATAAAAGTTTCCGCTTTTTTGGACGCTGCTTGGGGATGTAGAGAGAGATGGTGAGAAGGGGAGAGGGGTGCAACTTTTTTCGTTTGTTGCTGCATCTCTGCGTCTTTTATAGTGGACTTATATCCACGAATTTGCTGCGGCAACAAATTACAAATTGATTATACGTTCAACAAATGTGTTAATGTGGCATTGTTTGCAAACTTTTGTGGTGCGGTGCGGTGCGGTGCGGTGTGCAAGGACGCAGTGGGACGGGGAAAACTGTGTGTGAGTTGCCGAGTTGCCGAGTTGCCGAGCTGCTTCACTCGCCACTGACCATAATATATTACAACAAAACTTTCATACATAGAGAAAGAGACAGAGACAGCGACATAGAGAGTGATATGTCTGCACATATATGGAGAAAAGTTTTGCTCGAGTTTTTCGTTTTTCGTTTCCACTTTTTAACGCGGCCAACAAAAATCCCTTCCACTCGCTCCCTCTCCTGAAATTACACATTTTGTAAACTCGCTGACATGCGTAAAGTTTCCATGCTAGCAAAATTTATTATGACCAAATGTGGGCGCCATCGGCGGGGAGTGAGATTCGACAGTTGTCCAGCTGCGCTCCGAAGGTCAAAGTAGTTAAAAATGTTGAGCTGCTGCTATTTTAGATTTGTTGAAGCATGGCGTCGAAAACTTTTCTTTTATTACATTTTTTGATAATTCTACATATTGTATTCATTAACATTTGAGAAGCTTTTGACTTGAATTAATTTTGTTTTATTTCGTTTGGTTGTTGGGTTGTTGCAACATAAATTACATATGTTTGCCGTCAATTAAATTAGAAATTTTAATATTGTCAAGGATTTTCATAAATATTATGTTACATAACATATTATTAGCAAAGCTTGATTAAGGTTTTTTATTCTTCAACTTCTTAACATTTGACAATGAAGTTTTTAATTTATTTCCGGCAAAGTCAATATTTCGTTATTTGTAGTTTCGAAACATCAGACTGCTCTAATATTTCATCCAATAATTGTCTCCATATTGGGCATAGCAGTATCATATTTTTAATAAGCTTTGTGTGCTTATTATTTTGTATTTACTCATCTAAACTTTCATTTCCAAATTTCTTAATGAAATAACGCATTCTTGCTTTCAATTACATTTCAGTGAAATTTCAAATGAAATATTTCATTTTCAAGTTGTTGTCAAACAATGACACGCAATATGCTTTTTCTTCCATCAATATTCATTTTCTATTTTTAATTTTTCACCTTTTCACACTTAAAATCTAAGTTACAAATTTCTTTCTGGTAGGAAGAATTTTTCGTTATCAATTAGTTTTCAGTTTTGAACAATGAAATATTTCATTTTTAAGTCATTGCCTGACTCCTGTAAAGTCTCGCTTAATATAAATGCAGTATCATATTTTTAGGCAATTTTATTGAATGCGTTCTTTCTATCATCAATTTGATTTTTCCGCTTTTACATTTGTACCTTTGCCTTTTAACATTTAACAAATAATTTTCACATTTCTTTCAGAAATTAGGAATTGTTTTTCTTTATCAATTAAGTTTGCAGTTTTCGAATATGAAATATTTCATTTTCAATTTGTTGCCAGACTTTTCTAAAGTGTCGCTTAATAATTGCATATATTAAGTATTATAGTAAATGCGGTATCATATTTTCAGGCAATTGCACTGCCAAAAACACAAAAAAAGAAAGGAAACTTCTAGTCCTAGTCTCTATTGAGCTCAGTCTCAGTTTCAAATTCAGTTTCGTTGTTGTCGTCTGCTTTTCGGTGTCTGTCAGTTTTGGCTTATCACAGAAAACTAATTTGTTAAAATGTTGCCCGACTTATTTGTCGTAAAGGATGAAGAGAGAAAGAGTGGGAGGAGGAAAAGGAGAACTGGGCATTGCCAGGATGATGCTGTGATGCTGGCGAACTGCAAGAAATGCGCTGAACTGAAATCTCAAGCATCCATCATACGCCTGATGGGCCACTGGCAACGTCGTTGCTGCTGCTGCTGCCGCTTCTGATGTTGCTGTTGCTGCCACACCGTCAGATGCCACAGTTGGTGGCAGTAGTGTTGTGGAATGGCAACTGAGACTTTTTCGGCGATGCTCTTGTCGCCTCAATGACATTTTGTGATGAAAAATAAGTGAGGAGAAATAAATTCATGTAGCAGGCATGTTTTTTTTTTTGCTTTAGTTTGCTTTGCTTTGCTTTCTTTGTATGCGCGACATCAACTTGACTTTCAAGTCAAGTAAACTGCAAGTCGAATGCTTTGTGCGCCTTTTCAGTTGCCGCTTTTCTGTTACCATTCCATTCCTCTCCGTTTCCTCTCTCATATCTCTTGTCGCTCATCTGCTTTGGCAGTTTCCTTTTTGGGCGCTGTGCTTATGCTTTGTGTGCTCGTTAAGCTTTCTTGTGCCGAGGCTTATTTGCTGTCTTTCAAGCATCTTCAGGAGGCAAACGATGTCGCTTCTCATTTTAATGCCCAAGCAATCGGCCCGTTACATATTAAATTTTAAGTGGCTGACGCTTCTTTTTACGTTTATTTTTTTTAGCAGTAGAAGAGCCGCAACATGATTGCCTCTTTAATGGATCATGGAGCATTGCACACGACAGCATCACAGACAACCAGCACAGACACAGACACCGGTAGTCGACAGAGTCGAGAGAGAGAGAGAGAGGCAGAAATGAGAGTTGGCAGGCACTGTTAGGACACGGTGGTTAAAGCTCAATGAGGTGTCGCCATGATTTAGTTAGTTGTTATGTTGCAGTCACTGCACTTCCGGTCTATAACCCGGAACAGCATATTTGACTGTGTAAAACCAAGTTTGCCAGCTAACCATTTCCTCTTCTTACTCCCTCGGTCTCTTTTTCTATCTACATGCTGAGCACTGCTTTAATTTCTCCATCTTGTGCTTGCATTCAAGCATGAAAATTTACCTTGCCATGCAATTTAAGCTAACCTGTGTTCATTTTGAATTTCGAAAATGCTCTATGAAATTTAATAATAATTTAATTTATCTTATTTATACTTATGTATATATCAAAACTATCATAGCAAACGTGACCTGAATATTTACAACTATATAATATGAGAAATGTTAATTAATAGTTTGATTTAAATATGTTATTAGAACCAATTAATAACATGTGCCAATAAAAAATACAAAACGGAGTGCTCAACTGTGAGATACTTACAATCCGTTCTCAATCAAAGCAAAAGAGTATGGGAATAAAATATAATATAATAATGCCATTTAAATATACCAAATTATGGTAATTTACCAAAACATGCTACACTATACCAAATTACTTTACCAAAAATACCTTAAATATACCAAATTAATTCGCCAACAATATATCAATGAAATGTATCAAAATTTATATTTGGTATAATGATATAGCAAAGGCTGTAAATAAATATAAATATATATTGCTATCTCCTTTATTTAAAACTTTAGATCTAGGCATTTAAACAGAATGTTACATATATTTCCTGGTGGCACAGTTATAAAAAAAAAGTTACCTTAATCGAGGGTTGTGCTCTATATTTTTATTCACATTTGTATACTAAACACTAACAACTTTCTATACTCACTGAAATGTCGTGAAATTTCTTGTAATTCGAATAAGTTTGAAGCTTGCTGTATGCAAGACTTTATTTAAATTTAAACTTTAAAGCCTCAACACAAAAGCTTAAGCGTAGGCTGCGGCATCAAGTTGCATGTGGCAACTGCAGAACTGTCGAGTTTGCTGACCACTCATAGGTCACATTTACTTGCCATTTACTTACAACAAACTTGAGAAGCATATCTGATCTTTTTGCCTCTTTCAATCCACAGTAATTCTTTGGTCTGCGTTTTTCAGTATTTTTGCTTCTTCTCTGTTTTCTGTTACTTCAACTCGAAAAAGTGACACTCAACTTTGCCATGTGAAGCAAATAAATCATCGTAAGTTTTCAGTTTTCAGCCGGTGCAAAGGCCACACGGCAGCTTTCCCCACTTTTCCCACTGCTCCTGCCTTACGCTCAGCGAATGTCCAGTGCTTTTTTCCCCGAACTGCTCTCAAGTTAATTCAATTTAAGGGAAGCGCAAAAAAAAGAAGAAACTTTGTCGAGCAGTTTCTTTTTTTATTTATATATACTATTTTTTTGTTGTGTTAAGGATTCGCTTTGGCGCTTCACATTTTGCGCAAAGTTTGCAGCTCGAGCGAGTTGACACGTCATCAGGACAAAGCTACCGAAATTGTTCTATTGAAAATGTAACGCAGAAAGCGGCAAGTCACATGATAAACAACACAAAAAAGGACAATGCCATGTCCTGGTCGTTCTCTATCTCTTTCCCCACTGAGGTTGCTTAAACTTGAGCTTGAAATTTGCTTCAGTTTCAGTTTCAGCTTCAGCTTCAGTTTTAGCTTGAGCTTTTGCTGTTCTGTAAGCATTTCCTGCTCAACTATTCGCCATTATAAAACCCACAATAAATCCACACTTTGTTGCCCTTCCATTTTGATTTACTTGCCATACATGATGTTCTATTCCCTCTCACACTCCTCTCTGTTATCCCCCTAAATCACTTCACCCACTCCTCGCCCATTCATTGATGTGAAAGTTATGCGAAAAGTTTTGATTTGTTTAGTACATTTATTTCACAATGCCAAAGCAAAGCGTTTCGAATGTTGGTCGAAAAATTCGGAACTGCTTTTCCAAATTAACTAAAACTGCTGGAATTGAAGTCATTTTTATTTTTTCCAATATCTCTCTGCACTTTGTTTCACTTTGTTGTTGTTGTTGTTGTTGTTGTTGTTGCCGTTGATGTTGTTATTTTAAGTGTGTTTCCCCTGTATGAAAATTTGTTTTGCTTTGGTTTTCTGTTTGTTTCTTTTGTCTAAGCCAAAAAAGCGTTTCAATCAGCCATCCCTTTCTCGTCTCTCTGTGTTGCTATCTCTTTCGCTTTTGCAAGTTTTCCGTTATAAACTTGAGTTATAATTGAAAATATTGCTGTTGTTATTCATGTTGTTGCTGTTGTTGTTGTTGTTGTTGTTGTTGTTGTTGTAGGTGTCAGTTGTTGGTGTTGTTATTGTGTGGGTTCTCCTTGAAGGAGCAGCTGTTCTTTGGTTTTAATTAAATTTTCCTGTCCACAAAAGTTTAATAGGTAACATGCTGAGAAATGAGTGTATAAACAGAAATCATTTGTTTACGGCAATGTTGCATAACAATGAGAATAACAACAACAACAAAACTGAGAAACAGAAAAACAACTTAACAAAGCCAGTTTGAATTACCAAGTGCGGATAACAAATACCACAATATGTGTGAGGTGTTCTGTTGAGTTTTTAAAGAAAGAGAATTTTCGATGCTAAATAACACCTAATAAATTTTATACCACTCTGTGCACTCAATAAACTTACTATTTGCTTACTCAAGTGGCTTCATTTGCACCTGTTTGTAAGTTATAGCATATTTTATAAACAACTCAAAAGTATGCTAAAATTTTTCATAAAACTAATTTCAAACAGAAGATAGAAAAAAATATATTAGCAGTTAACAAAACCAACATTTTATTATTGTATAATAATATGTTCAATCAACATTTAATAAAATGCATTTGCTTTGTATATTTTTAATTTATAGTTTATTGCAAATATTAATATTTATTTCGATTTAAAATTTTGCTGTCTCTTTGCGTCGATAACGAATATCGCAAAATGTGTTTTGTGCAGATTTTACAGGAATAAAATGGCTGATACTAAATAACAGTTAATAAATTTTATACCACTCTCTGCACTCAATGAACTTTTCATTTGCTTACTCAAGTGGCTTCGTTTGCACCTGTTTCCAAGTTGAAGCCGCTTAAAACTATGGTTCAATTTTTTTTAAAAACTAAATTCAGTAAGAAAACTGTATTAGCCGCTAATCAATATTGCCAAATATGTGTTTTTCTTTCAATATTCCAAATGATTTCAGACTTTTAGAATTTCTTCTTGCCTAAATTAGTATTCGGCTGTTACAACTATTTATTAATTAAACAATAAAGACAATCACTATCAAATTTTTTCGCAATAAACATATACAATAAACATGCGTTTTAAAGTTGATCGATGGACGCATGATTTGATAACAGACTTGACCAATAAAAACATATTAATTTTTGATGTTGACTGTCATCTCATGGAAACAATTTTTTGGTTTTTGATTAATTTGATTACACACCATTTGTTGATACCTAAAATTATACAAATTATAAAAAAGAAATCAAACCCACCACAAAACGAATTTTTGTTTTTGCAACTCGAATTTCTTCTTTATATATTTTATTGTCAATGAACAAAATTAATATTTATTCCCATTAAACATTTTCCTGTATACCGATTAATGCAAAATATTTATAATTTAATTTGAATTTATTTACAGTAGATACAATTGACAGCTGACAATTGGCGAAGCGTTTTAAAGTTGATCGATTGACACATGCCTCAAATCGCGCAGTTCAATAGTTCAATTTGATAACAGGCTTAACCAATAAAAACATATTAATTTTTGATGTTGACTGCCATCTCATGGAAACTATTTTTTTTGTTTCATTGATTAATTTGATTACACACGATTTGTTCATGCATAAAATTATACAAATTGTGAAAGAACTGACTAATTCCCAACTGTTCCACAAGTCCCATATCAAGCTGTCAATATTCTGCTTTTTTTTTTTTGGTATTTACTTTTTTGCTATTTGCAGCATTTCCTTATTGAGCGTTCAGTTCAAAACGTGAAACTGACATATCAGAGCCATTAGTTATTAATTAACAGACCGCATTTGTTTTCATTAATTAGCAATACTGTGTAATATCGTATGCTGGATGCATATGCGGCGTATACGCAATAATCCAAATTATATAATAAAATCATGCATTTCGAATGCTGCTAGAGACACTTATTAATTAATAATGTGTGAGCATGCGAATAATAGGAATTTAATGGTAATAGCTCAATTGCAATTGCAATTTAAAATCAATCGAATGGTTGAGAAGAGGAAAGAAAATTTCGTATTTCGGGAAAGCCAAACAAAAACAAAAACAATTAAAGTGCGTCTAAGCAAATGCAACAATAAGCCTAATCAATAATAAACAAAACATGAATTGCTCTTGACAAGGCGAATCAAACAATTAAAGTGAAACACAAGTTAAAACATTTATTTGGGACAAGTGCAGCAATTATTTCGATCAAAATGCATTCGCATAATTATTAAGTTCAAGTGCAATCAGTTTGCCTTAAAGAGCTTCGAGTGGTGAAGATTTTATTTAAGTAAATGCTGAATTCATAAAATTGCAGTCAAGACAAACTTATTAAGAGGCAACAACAACAACAGCAGCAACAATAAACCGTCTTCAACTTGAAAAGCAACAAAACGAAGCTAAAACTAAACTAAATGCAGACATAAATATTTTATGCTTAAAGTAAAAAACTTTTGCAATTTGACTGCTGCAGCTGCAGTTGCTGTTGCAGTTGCACATAGCCAAAAGCTGCTGAATTTTGTTGCACACACACACAAATACATTTACCGACACACACACACACACATGGAAACATTGTGGCCTCGACGCAGCAGTCGTTGGTGGAGCTGCCTTTTTGTGAGCTTGGCCAAAATCTAAACATAAGTTAGCATTTAACTTGGCGCAGGGCGCAAAAGCATAAAACACGCACAACAACACACCACATGCCAGCACACACACACACACACACACACACATACCAGCACAACCACAAAAGTGTTTCCCTTCCCCTTTTTCCTACTGCTGCTAGTTTTACACACACACTTTGGTGATCCACTTCCGTTGTGTGTGAGATAAGAAATTTACTTGGCCATTTGGATTCCGGAAGCCTTTCGTCGTCTGGGACATGGTGTAAGCGACCCAGCTCTGAGAGAAAGGGTCCAAGGGGGTCAAGAGCAGACTAAGAAACCAGGGGAAATGTAGCCCATACTCAGACTTAGTCTCAGTCTCAGTCTCAGGTATGGGTTTCTCTTGGAGTAAAAGGAATTTCAGCGTGTAGCAAGTCAATTAAAAGTTTTTTCTTTCCTTTTTTGCGCTTGCAGTTGTTGTTAGTAGAATATATGATATTAGTTGGGGAGTTGCGAAATCTAAAAGGAAAAAGGAGTTCAAAGTATGCATAGATTGATTGCGTATTCTGGCTAACAAAAATATGCAATACTTCTATTATATAAACTGAACATGCTTTTACATATCAATTTTCTATCTACATATTATATATAAAAGTCAAATTCTTTTATTTCCCAACTAGTGATTTATAAAAAACTAACTAGTAATTTATAAAGTAATCCAATAAATTACCGAAAAAAAAATCCGTTCTTATTAAATAATAGATATACAGTCTTGATTTACAGAATTTGTTTTAATTTAAGTATTTGTGAGCATAGCAATTTATGTAGGCTTCAAATATCCTTCAACTGTTATTTTTGTGTTGACTATTTTACTAATCGTACTCTACTTGTCATTAATGCTTGCTCTCTAATTCCCATTCTTGTAACATTCTTAACATGTTTCGCATAGAAAAATCAGCGAAAGACTGAACCCAGAGTAACTTGGCTTTGAATAATTTATGGTCAGCAGAACTAATTAAAATTTCATGAACACGTCTCGAATGAAATTTAATGAAAACATTTGATTTCATTGTTGTTGGCTGTAGAGCTCTTTTTTTTGCTCCTCTCTAAGTTGTCTCGTGTCCATTTGCTGTACGCTTTCATTTCATTAAGATGCCGACGACATGATCTTTTAATTTCATTTAGATAAATATTTGCTTTCTATTTCCAATTGGTTTCAGTTTGCCATGCTGACTGGAATATTCATTGGGCGACAAACTTGTGGTACTCGAATGCTTCACTCTCTTTTAATTAAAGCTTGTTAGTGCTGAGTGTTTATGAAGTGGAAGCTGGTATAATTCAATTTCAATTTCAATTTCAATTCAATACACTCAAGATTTACTCTACAATTACAAAGTTGAAATGGGTAAAAGCTACACATTGTTTTAAATATATTTGTGAAAAAGGGTGTTCAACATTTATTTTTAACTAATTGTTCTAAATTTGTATTTATAGATCCAAAAAAAATATTAAGCATTTTTACAATAATAGGACTATTTTAAATTTTTAATTTATTATTCAAGGATTTATATTTCTTTGTATTATATTCAATGGTATAATAATTTGGTAAAATTCTAAATTAAATTTAATTCAATTAAAATTTCCTTCCTTAGAATAAGTTTCACAAATACTTTAATAGACCGTAATTGGCAAGTAAAGCTAGGCTTATTTATTTTAAGTTCCACTCAATTATTTTTTATTAAGTTTTAAGCCCCACTTCAACTTAAGGTTTTGTTTTCTTCCGTTTCTAGTTGAATGTTTTGTATTACAAAATTTTAGTTAACAT
The DNA here is from genome assembly GCF_023558535.2 of Drosophila nasuta. Taxonomy (NCBI): domain Eukaryota; kingdom Metazoa; phylum Arthropoda; class Insecta; order Diptera; family Drosophilidae; genus Drosophila; species Drosophila nasuta. The sequence continues at coordinate 11,181,735 of NC_083455.1, read as the reverse complement.
TCGAGGGAAGTTCTAAGCCTCTTTTGGGGCAAATGAAACTATGAATAATATTCGCAAAATACTCGTGCTTTCGACATATTTCAATTGATTTGAAAGCAAGTCATCGAGTCGCGACGCAACGCTTTGCTTCGCTTCGTGTCTGGCTTGGTCTGCCAATCAATTTCAATGTTCGCAATTTGTCCGGCATTGTCATAAATTGCCTGGGCTAATGCCAGACTGTCCTCTGACTCCCTCCAACTACTATTTGCCACAAAGCTGCTACTAGCTGGTCACCTGTCAATTATTTTAACAAGACAAAACGCATCAATGGAGCTCATGGAACTCATGGAGCTCATGGGCTCGCCTCGTCTCAATTTTTCGGGTCGAACAAGGGAGTAAATTTATACAATGTGTCAGCCATTTGCTTTATCTACATGAAGTATGCGACAACGTTGACCCCTCTCTCCTCTATTTACACATAGTATATATTGTGTTTTATAGATTGCAAAAATAAAAAGAGAGAGCAAGAGCGAAAGCGAGAGATCCTGGAACGTGAAAATCCCCTTTGCGTTGAAATGGCTTAATGTCACTTTATTTCATGCGGTCTTGTCACGTCTGTCTGCGCTTTTTCTCTGCGTTGTTTTTTTCGTCTCGTTGTTTTTGCTTTTGTTTTTGGTATTTCCATTGTTGAACTAGCCCTGGCACGTTGTCCATCAGTCAAATGTATATCGATTTCTGTTCAGTGCCATGCTCTTGGCATTAGTTTTGCCAATCAACACGCCCCAAATAGCTTGTCAATTATTTGGCAATTTCATTGGGTCCCGGTGACAATGGGATTTGTTGCGTTTCATTTAATATTTTCCAGGGCAAGGGATCATCAGAGCGAGAGAGAGAGAGAGGGGGACGAGAGCAAAAACAACTTAAACCAACAGCTCGTGCCAGCTGTTATAAATAAAGATTTTCGCCAGAGGCATTTAATTTATTCAAAATAGTAGTTATTTCCGTGAGCTTTGTCGCCAATTTGATTGCGCGCCCATTTCAATTAAAATGCCGACTTATGTCCAAATGGGTTCGACAATGTCCTGCTTTCCCCCTTTTTCCTCCTTCACCCAAAAATTTGCCAGCTCCTTCCCATTGTCCCCTATGCGAAAAATATATATTTTTGTCGCTCCCCCTTTTAGCTCAATTTAAATGCCGTCATGGGGATCAACATCAACTGCCTATCAATTGCAGGCAGCGTGCCATGAAAATTGAAAATTAGCACAGACCAACAGAGTATCAGAGAGCGAGTATCACAGCATCAGCATCAGCATCAGCATCAGAAGTGGGAGTTGGGAAACGGGTTGTTGTGTTGTGGCTGGCTTGGGTTCCGCTAATTGGCAACCATCCCTTTACCCGCTTCCCCCTTCTCTGCAGTCATCCCTCCGCAGTAACACAGCCATCGCAAGCATTTTCCATTGTCATGTCAATGGGATTTTATGGTACTTTGGACAGAGGCCGGCAAATGTTTGGGCCCTATTTTCGTTTTTCTCTTTTTTAGCAGTGCTTTTCCAATCCGTGAACATTTGATTTATTGAGATGTCGCCCATATTCGGCGATATACAGACTTATTTTAACAACCAAAATCAAGGGGTAGCTCAAAATGATTTAATTTTAATAATCAAAGTAAAAGATTTTGTTCGACTTTGTACTTAAAAGTGACTTAGTTTGCTTTTACAACATGTTGAATGTATTTTAACGTGGTATTATTTAGTTAAAGTAAAAATAAATTGCAATTAAAATATAGATGAAGAATTATTAAAGTGTATTTCCCATATTATATTCATTCAAGTATTATTCATAATAATAATAACTCGCTTTATAATTTAAATATGTAATGCCTACAGTAAAAAAATGTAAAGCAAGTTATTTTAAAAAGTTATAGAAATATGAGCAAAAATATATTTAATGAAATATATATTTGTGTTTCCATTTAGATTTCATCATAAATTTTATTCCATAATTCACTAGTTTTATCCTTTAATTTCATTTTCTATTTTAAGTTTTTAAAAATGCCATTATAATTCTTTTTCCACTTTTCTATTCGTAACATGTGTGTGAGTCCATCTGTATCTATTACCAAAGCAAACAGTCCACACAACAAATCACAACGCCTTGTCGCCTAATCGAGCCCAGTAACAAACCAATCTGGACTTACACACACACGCACAGCTCTCAACAATGAAGTAATTGAAAAAATAACTGCCCCTTGCAGCAGTAACACAACTCTGGACACCACTGTGCCCGCCCCTCTGCCATGACTGTAAGGCAATGTAACACACAAAAAAATCGTAGCATACATTACGGCTGCGATGGCAATGGAAAATGCGACTGCGACGGCGACGGCGACGGCGACTTCGACTGCAAAATGCGCAAGCAGCGAGCACAAATGTGAAGCCAACAATAACAACAACAACAACAACTAAGAGAGAAGCAACAACGACAATAACTGGCCATGTTGGTCACTTTTGCTCGTTGAGAAATTGACATTTAAACATGAAATTCCCGAACAAAGTCGAAGGCAACAACAATGGCCGAGGCCAGACCCAGGCCACTTTTGGGCTATATGTTTGAAAATTGTATAACTTCCCTCTGCACTCTCTATCTCTCTCTGCTGTCCACTTTGGTGTCCACTCTGTGAGTGTATGTGTGTGTGTGCCTGGCGGTGTCCTTGCTAGAGCAAATCCCTACACGACTGCAATCTCAGCATTGCAAGCATTTCGACCAAAAACTTTATATGGCTGCAGTTGAAAAAGAAATTGAAAATGCTGCCTTGCCTCCTTTGCCTCCTCGCTCCCCCTCTTTGTGCACTGAAGCACATATCTATGTATCATTGTAGGTATTCCCCATATGACTGTCTATCTAACTGTCTATATGTCTTTGGCGCACTGCCTCCACTGTCTGTGTGCACTTATCGATTGCTCATACGTCGCGTTGTCCCAAAGTGTTGAAAAGTACCCAAAACAGCAAAAGAAGAACTAAAAAAAAAACAAGCAGAGAAATATATATCGACAGAGCAGAGAAAATGAAAAGCAATGAGAATGTGCACAAAAGTTGAATCAAATACCAAATACCAAAGGCAGAAATCACACATTCTTACACAGAAAAACCCATTAACACTAATCGCTTCCCCACAGACACATAAACAATTTATCTGCCGCACACATACGCGAGACAGAGAATGAGAGAGAGAGAGAGAGAGAGAGAGAGAGAGAGAGAGAGAGAGAGAGATGAATAGAGTGAGTGCTTTTCTGTTATTTGGCCACAAGATCGAACTCGGAAAGTTTTTTTTTTTTTTGGTCTCGGCATCAGAATTGCATTTCCCTTCACTTTGCCATCACACACATCGCGCAGCTTTTCTTCGCTTTCTCCGTCTTTCGATTTTCTGTGAATATTTTGCTTACGTTGGCGGCAAATTTATCACGTTAACCTTTGGGAAATGCTCATATAATTTATCTTCAGGAAAGTAAATTTTCAAAACAGCCAGCACACACATACAGCTTAACGTTGAGCTTCTCCTTCTCTCTCTCTCGCTTCTGCCTTTTGCGTTCGTACTAAAAGTTTCCTTCGACTTTGCCACAAAAATGCTCAGGGGTGCTAGCAAAATGTGTCTGCTTCCGTATTTGTATTTTCCTTAAAAAATGGCGTGGCATTTAAAGGCCATGTGAGTGTAAGTGTGTGTATGTGTGTGTGTATGTGAAGTCCACACTTAGTCTCAATCAGCCTCCTCAGTTTGTTGGCCTGCAAAAAAATTAGGTTAATTTGCTGTGCCAGCAATTGATGAGATCCCATCCAAAAACACTTGGCAAATAATTAATAAAACGCTGCTGTGGCCGGCGTTTTACGGAGGCGAGATTTAAAGCGCCAAAATACCTCAGGTGGTCATTCATCCAGGTGCCGGAAAATTCAATAAATTAACTTTTCTTCTTGACGCAACTTCGCTTGTTCGACGGATTTTTAAATTTGAGTTTAGTATGAGAAAAATATTTTACATTAAAGCTGCAAAGTAGGTTAAGTTGGTTTCTGCACATTAAATATTTCAAACTAAGTAAAAACTACATACTTGGAAGTGCTTTTAAATGATAATTCTATGAAAGCAAAAAAATCTAATATTAAAAGCATACTTATTAAATTAGCTAATAAATTGTAAATATAATGTTGTTTGATAATTTTTTTTTTTATAAAATTACAATAGCCTGTTCCTTTAAAGTATTTGGATATATTATTTTTTCTTTAAAATACAATAGAAATTACTTTTAGTATCATTAATTTGCCTTCATGTTAAAAAAAATGCACTTAGTGTTTAATTTTCCAACTTATTTAAGATTTTATAATTTTGCCCTATTCTCTTTGTTAATGTTCACTTTTAATATACATTTTTATTTTGGACTCGCTCGTTTCTCGCCTTAATTTGCCGAACTTGAACTGGAGAATTGACGATCCGGCATGTAGAGTTTGAACATTGCTCACCACATTGTCGTCGCTTCATTATGAAAGTTTTGCTTTATAGTTTTCGTTACATAAATGCTGAAAACTTAATTTCTGCTAAGTGAACTTGTTAAGTTTTGCGTTCTTCGCTCTTCGCTCTCTCGCTTGCTCTTGCTCTTGTTGTTGTCATTTGCCGCCGCTTTTATTATGACTGCAAGGGCTCAGCCCCCAAAAGGATGTCAGGAGAACGGGAAGGGGCAAGAACAGGGGGCGTGGTAAGAGAGGAGACGTCCCTGCGGCTGCCTTTGACACTTTGGTGGACAATTTTTGCTTTCTATTTTTAGTTTGCTTCTTCTGGTGTTTTCATCCTCCACTACTTCATCTTCACGGCGAAGCTTTAAGCGCATTAAATGCGACTGCGATGAGTGCAAAAACTCTGTAAATGGAATTTAAAATGTTGCCACTAAAAAACTTTTGAAATAATTGCACTGGGCTACAAAGTCCAGACAGTTGCCAGCCATCAAGACACGCTTAAAGGGGTTAAGAACTAAGAACAGTTAAAAGCAACAATAAATGCGACGCTAAAGGAGAATTCACAGCAACTATGAAAGAGTTGAATAGAGAGAACCATTGAGCTATCGACAGCGCTATAGTTGGACTAATTTAGAAAATAATAATAAAATACTAATAAACATTAAAATTGTGTATTATTAATGCAAGTGAAATTGGGAATACAAGGTGATAAACATAATTTGTTGCTTAAATTGGAGCACAACCTGCTTGACAACCTGATTTAGGAGTGCACTGTGAAAATACAATTTTAAATTGAAAAAATTAATAAATGAATAATTTGCTAATTTCATATCTGATTCAAAACCGAAGAGCAAACCAAAATAACTGCTAGAAAAATAATAAAAATTAGAATATATTAAATAATATTCATATTATTTATTGACTAGAAAAATTGAGTATGGAAATATGGTGGTCGAAAAGAATATTAAAGAGAATCAACTAATCTATTTTCGTATTGAATTTAAACATCTCACAAAGTACTAAGAAAATAAATATTGTTTGCGTTTTTGCTTTAAAACGGAGTGCATCATTTTCTATATTGTACATACAATAAACAAGCGAAATAATGATGTCACAAATAATGATTAGCAATATTTTGCTGGGTGGTGATGATGATGGTAACTGCGACACTCACAATTAAGCAGATTAACTGTGCAAAAGGCCAAAAACTGCTGACTTGTGTCGGCTTTTCACACATGATGGCCAACGAAAAGTGCATCAAAATTCAATTAAATACGACAGAGAGATCAACACTTCATATGCAGCTGGCGAAAGAGTGAGGGTGAAATGGAAGTCAACAGTTGACTGGAATCACGAAGAGCAGGTGCACGGGTCATAGGTCACAGACACACACTCACACACACACACACAAATACAGTGAGCAAGCGCTGCACATTTAGTCAGGTTAAATGAACCGCATCTATTGACTATCTCGCCAGGCTTCGACGTCGTTGGCGTTCCAGTTGGCGTTGTCGTTGTCGTTGTCGATGTCGATGGCAAATTTTGCTTTTGAAGGCAACATAAATTTTTCAAACGATTGACTCAGCAAAATGACCATGAATGTGTGACATCAGCAATGACCTGGACGCAGGTCCAGTGCCAAGCAATTCCCATCATCATTATCATCATCATTATTATCTATAACAGAGAGTAAGGGAAGCAGAGAGAGATAGAGAGAGAGTAAATATCCAAAGGTAAATACGTGCATTGCCTTGCTTCCGTTATCAGTCAGTCAGCTTGTTTGCCAGACAGACGCCTCCGTCTCCGCTTTCGTCTGCTCCGTTCCGCTCCTTTCCCAGCCACGCCCCCACACAAAGAGAGAACGCCCACTACTTCGACTTGTGTGCTTATTGACGCTTTGAAGTCTGTTGAATTTGTACAATTTTGTCGCCCCAGCTGAGTGGACAGAGCTCAGACCGAAAACAGACAGCCAGGCTAATGTCAGTAGACAGCCTCCGTCGTAACCCTTTTCCCCCCTTCACTGCCTATTCGAGTGTTGAAGATTAACTTTGAAAGATTTCCGTTGTAGCAAATTGCTTAACATTGCATTTGCGGTTCAATGGGCTTCTCAGCTGGGCAGCGCATCCAAAAGTGTCAGATTCGAGAGCTGCATACGCTGCGTATGATTGATATGATTTGACAGTGCTGCAGTTGAAGACAAATTACAGAGCTAATTGGCTGAAGCGAGCTTCTGTTTGGTGAACAATTAACAAAGTACGTATTATAAAATATTTCGGTTAATTTCCAAGCATCAGCTTAGCTTCAGTTGTTGATTTTGTAGCTGCCAATAATACATTGTGTTTGCTGGATTATGTTCGAAATATTTAAGTTGCCAACAGATGTCAGATTGCGTTAAATGTCAAACGAAATTTGCAAAAGGTTAAATAAATGTAGCAAGAAGCGAGGGCTAAATATTTTCCCCAAGGCGAACAATTGCCAACGGCATCGTTGTCCTCAACGTCCTGGCAACTAATAAAACGTGCGCTAAATATTTATGAATTTTCATTTTACGGCACCTTTGAAAGCCAGCTGGAAAAAACACTCACAGCAGTCAACAATGCTGCAAAACTGTGGTTCTCGGACACTGGTCAACGGTTCTTATATAATTTACACACAGCACACAACGACAAAAACAACGACAACGACAGCGACAGCGACAAGGAGAGCAACGAACCAAAATAGCAGCAACAACAATACGCACAAAAGTGTACAAAAAATTAACATAAACCGTAAAAATGTTGTAGAGAGAAACACCAAAAATAAAAAAGCGCTACAGAAATGATAAAGCAAAGAAGTTGAATTTATAAAGTCGCATAGTAAATACACTTTTCAATTATAAATAAAAAAAATAACGTTAATTTTTGCTTAAATTCATTTTACTCTAGTGTAAGTAATTAATTATAGTGTCAGTAAAATATAGAACAATATAGAAATTACAAATCTTTTAGAAATATAAAAATAATAATAGCAAGTTTCAAGTTTTACTATCTCTAGACTAACTTGGAATATTTAGCCTAGAATTAAATTATAAGAAAAAACCATTTGCCTAATATTTTATTAAATTATTACAAACAATCAAATTAGGCAGTCTTGGAATATTGGCTAACTAATATAATATTGTGAGTCTCGATTTGTTTTTTTTAACTCAGCCAAGAGCTGTAAGAAAAGGTAAACATAGAAAGACTGTTGATTAGACTTGAGTAAAATTCAAAATGTAAAAAATATGTAAACATTGCTGGTCTTAGGTTAGACGAACGTTTACTAGCATTAAAATTTATTTAATATTTTTTATTTATTAATATATGATGTTTGAAAAGAAGGTAATATGCCAAAACATTTGGTATTTAATAATACTTTACTATAACAACAATATTCAAATGATTATATAAATTTAACAAAATTGTGTGTTTAAAACAGTTTCTTGAAGCTACTGAAAAAAAGCCAAATTTTTCTTGGCCATTAGAATTGGCGCTTTCAGGCTTTTTAGGGTAGAGCAAGTTTCTTAAAAGGTAAAAAAATTAAAAAGTAGTCTAATAAGACGTTGTAAAAAAAAATGCAAATGATACTAAAATGTGTAGCACCTTTTAATAGTAAACTATAGCACCCAACATAAGTGTACTCCATATAAATGACAGAAAAAATCACGTTTTACAATTACACAAAAGAGAATCACAGCACTGGAGCAAAAGTGAAAGAGAAAAAGAGAGAGAACGCATGGAGGGAAACAAGAGCGAAATAGCTGCTAGTCAAATGAGTTTTAAGGCTGTGCAACTGAAACAGCGAAAAGAACAACAAACAAACATAACACTTAATGTGTAGAATTTTAGCAAAAGTGTGGGAGACTTTCAAGGAAGGAGAGCGTGAAGTTTATTTAGGCAAAGGTCAGTTAATGCAACTGTGAAACTTAAAGATTTTATTTCATAAGAAACTGTGAAAACGGGCAAAGTCAAAGTTTTTGGGGAAGCAACTTCGTTTGTCGCTTGCATAATTTTCGCATGAATTGCGCAGGCAAACAATGCCACCCAATAGCGAAGTGGGGCGTGGCAGCGAAAGGGGAGCATATTATGCATGAAACGTGTGAATCATTGCATACTTTCGGGCGCGTGCTAGAAATGTATGCCAGCAAACGCAATAAGAAACAGAAGCAGTCTCTATTTGGGACAGTAAAATGTGTTTGCTGTGTACTCAAATAATATTCAGCTTTAAGCCTGAAGTAGATCTCCCCAAATTTGAAGCCTAAGCTGCATTGCCACAGCCGCAAAGCAAAGCAAAGTTTTGCAGCAAAACTATGGAAATCCTTGTAGTCTACAAAATGCCAGCTAAGTCGCAGAAAACAAGTCACGTTTTTAACCACTCGAACAAACAAAACAAACAACACTGGCACTAACTCTGTCTCTCTCTCTCTTGCTGCTTGTTGGGCCTTTTCCATAATTGTATTGCATAATTTTAGCACGCTCCGATGTAAAGTGCATGCCATAAATACGCCTGGAAATATGCAGCAATATATTTGCAGGCCCCCTCTTTACTTGTCCCTCTTGCTGTACACTGTGTCGCACACACTACTTTTCTCATTACAAATTGGATTTCGTAGTCACATTTCGCTTATTGCGTTAAAAATCTATGTAAATTTCTTTATATGCCCATGGGAATAGCTGCAGTCTGTTTCCCTCTCTTCCCTTTCTCTCCCTAACCGCATTCACACTATCTGCTCTATTTTTATTATAGCATACTTTTGTGCGCCTTCGTGTTGCAGCTGCACGTAGCACAGCAGCAGCATTTTGTTTGCATCTTATTATTATTATTATTGCCACACAGAGCTACACTCACACATTGACAATAAAACTCACACACACACACACACACATACACACAAAGCGGCGTCTGCCAACTTATTGCGAAAATATAATTCAGTGTAGTTTCCTTTCACTCTTTACCTCTCTCTTCTTTAGTCGCTTCTTTTACTATGTCTGGCTGTTGCAAATTAGCTGTGTGGCATTGTGATAATATAATTCTTCTTTTTCCTTTATTTGTGAAATTCTTGCGCAAAATAAGTTTATTGTCTGCAATTGCGCAGATTATATAATCGTAGTTGATAAAAGGTGGAGAGAGATGCTGGCCGAGAAGAGCGTGCTGCAGCAAACTCCTGTACTCTCGGCTGGGTTATCGCCAGTGAATTTATTATTGCGTTTTCATTATATTTATTTTAGTCTGCAGCAACCGGTATTGTCGCAATTGTTGAGTTATTGTGCCGCTTTTTTAAAGTGTCCCTTAAATCTACGAGAATTTAATGAATGAATTAAGTTTTCCCACGATTTTCTTATTTTGGGATTCATGTTTGTCACGTAAAAATTATGAATTAATTGTTGGTCTGTGAGATATGCACCTGAGAATTCTGTCAATAAGCTGCCAATTAAAGTGAGTCTTATCTTAGGTGCAACTACTTTGTATAATTTGTGTTACATCATCAATATTCTGAATTAAATAAATTACTCAATGTTCTAAATAATAATTTATCACTTACCGTAAGCAAAACTTGATCATCATGTAATAAAAATATGAATACCTTTAGTATAATTTTAAGAACATAAATTAAAAAGGTTTGTACTTGAATTTGCTTTTCAAGAACATAAAATTTAAAATCAAATTGTACAAATTAGTAATAGAAACCATTAAATACTTATAATACATTAAGACATAATAAGTATTTATTTATTTATTTTTGTACTTTAATAAATTTATAGAAATAGTGTAAAATTAGCCTTTATATATATAACCAGTTTATTTTTCACATGATGTGTATGATAATGGAAAAGTGTGTATTTTTTTTAAAGATAATTATGAAGTATCACCTACAACTATATGTCAGATTTGACATTTAGAAAGCTGTGACGCAAAATTCCGATAGAAAGAACTGCTAAACTAGTTCATTGATTAGACATTTCTACTTGTCTGACAGGCAAACAAGCAACACATCAATTAAATCGAAAAGCAAAAAACGGAGCATTAAATTTTAAAAATTTGTGAAAAATGGAAAATAATAATGCAAATTTAAATCCAGATAATTCAACAACGGAGAACCAGTCGAGTCCTGTTGGGCAAACCGATGAGACTGCGGAGACTTCGTTGACTTTGCGACGCAGTCCACGGGTCAAGCGACCCAGGATACCCTGTGACTGTTGCACAACGGGTATGCATGTGCGTACCTTCACCAACATTATGGGACGTCGGCCGCTACACACGCCAAGAGCAACTGCAGCTCAACGTTCGGTGAAGCGCAAACGAGTGTCACAGATTAATCCAACAACTCCAGCTGAAACTGGAGCTGTTGAGCGTCCTTCGACTCGGACTCCACGTGACCGCAACAAGTGAGTAAAACGAGGCATTCAAATTTTCAAATTAATCAATTGAAACAAACTTTTCATATGCTGCACAGTGTTGGCGTCCCAAAAAGATTGCGCAGTATTAGACGCCGTCGTCCGATCTTCACAGCAGCAACTGGGAGAAGAGTGTAAGTAGAGCGGCAAGTAAACCTGTGAAGCCTTCTAAATTTCTCTCCTACTACAGCGAGGAATGCGGCGAGATCTCTTTTGAGGCAACCCCAACACAAACGAGTGGCAACAGCAATAATAACGGCGAGTTAGCCTCGGTGCAAGTTTTGCCACCAAAGCGTCCGTGCTTGCCCCCAATTCCAACAGTTGTCGCCGCAGATGTCGACGTTGCCACGACTGCACTTGGTCCACAATCTGCTCAAGGCGTATCCCTTAACATGAATTTCACAGTAAACATTTTTTCTGCATTTAGAAATGCAGCAACACAAACTGACGCCTTGGACTTGCAGGAAAATGCAGACACTCAAGCCACTGCAAATACTTCAGCTGTGGAAGACAAGAAAAAGATTCTTATACCTTTTGAAGAAATCAAATCGGAATCTGCATCGCAAGCACCTTCCGTATTCGGTGATAAAGAGAGCAATACAATTGTCAATTCGACACTACTATCCACATGTAAAGAGGAATCTTTTACGCTTCCTCGACCCAAGGAATATTATCGACAGAATCCGCCATCACTTGAGCAATCCAGTTCGGACGAAGAGGATGAAGAGGACGAAGAGGAATACTGATAATACTGTCAATAAGTTGCCAATTGAAGTGAGTCTTATCTTAGGTGCAACTACTTTGTATAATTTGTGTTACATCAACAATACTCTGAATTAAATAAATTACTTAACGTTTTAAATAATAATTTATTACTTACCATAAGCAAAACTTGATCATCATGTAATAAAAATATAAATACCTTTAGTAAATTTTAAGAACATAATTTAAATAGGTTTGTACTTGAATTTGCTTTTCACGAACTTAAAATTTAAAATCAAATTGTACAAATTAGTCATAGAAACCATTAAATACTTATAATACATTAAGACAAGCATAATAAATATCTAAACATTTTGGTATATTGGTTGCATACACTTTCTTTATTGCTGTCACTCACTGTCAAATCCCAACACTAACTTATTTTAGAGGAAACTGTGGAACCGACTCTCTCGATATCTTTAATCGGTATTTATGTATCGAATATATAACTTTGTGACTTTTGCTGTGCAATTTCCAAGACTTAATGCATACTGCCCTTTCCAACAGAAACAAAATTAGATTTTCAATGATGCACAGAAAAAAAATGAATTAAGAAAAAAAAAACTAATAATGAAATTGGCAATTTATAGTTTTGTGTTCGTGTTTACTTAAAAAAAAAAACTCTAATGAAGTCTTATTCAAGTAATTTAATAGTATTTTTTTATTTTTAAGAATTAAGCAAAACTTTCATAAGCAAAGTTTGATTTGTAGAGATTTAATTGGCTTGAGTTGAGGAGTAGAAGCGAAGCAAACATAAAATCATAAAAGTGGAACTTAATTGTTAGTTGAAATGCCCTTACTTAGAGATAACACACATAAATATAATAACTAATTTGTCGGCTTGGACACTAAAGCAACTGGCAGAAGTATCTATCTCATGGCAGCTACAACATAAAAATTAATTACCCCAAGCAGCAGAAGCAGCGGCAGATACAGTTCGTATAATTTGAAGCTGAGTCTGAAGATGAAGCTGATGCTGATGCTCTGATGCTCTGTTGCTGATGCTCAAGTCTGGCTGCCAGCTAATTGTAGACTTGTGCGAGTCGTTTCATTGATTTATGGCTGCTAATTTCTACGCACGACGTTAAAAGTATTAAATAATAAACTCTTAACGCGACGTCCTGCCACCGAAAAAGCATCCTGATCCCAGTCCAACCTTCTCTTCCTCTTTGCTTGGCATCCCGCTAAGTTGCAATGGCGTCAACGAAGGCGCCATGGAATATGAGCTTGCTCTCTCTCTCTCTCTCTCTCTTTTTCTCTCTCTTTTTCTATCTCTCTCGCTCTCACTCTTTCGGTGACTTTACAAGTGTTTTGTTCTATTTTATGGGCTACTGACGCTGCGTGTGGCCCTCGCTCAACCCGTCCACTTCCACCCCCACCTTCGCCCTTCTCAGTTGCCGCCCAGCTCGTTGGCATGTAATGAAATTAAAGGCGTAATGTAATACAGCTGGCAAAGTTTTCGCAGCGGTTATTTCCATGGCTGGTAACTGGTAGCTGGTAGCTCGCCTGGTAATACTTCTCCGCCCCGCCTCTCTTTCATTCCACCCGTCCAGCGCATTTCTTAAGGGTCTTCGCTGGCTCGCCTCTAGACAGGCATTAAATTTAATTAATACAAGTATGTATAAATATATTATTTTTGCCTGGTTTTCCTTTCAGAGGCTGCTGGGCAAACCGCTTGCTTGTAAGCCTGTTATTGCAATTCAATTATACCCTTTAAATTTAAAGTATTTGCTCGCAAATTGTATAATTATCTCTGCTTAAATCAATCCATAAGTAGATCCCTTGACTGTTAGCCTATATTGACAATTGTGTCAATAAAATTTGACCAATAATGAAGGAAAGTAATTGAAACTGATGTAATAGGCTATTGATAAATTTATATAGTAATCAAAATACTTTGAGTCACAAGTAAAGAAGACAATACAATTTGTATAATTAGAAGATATGACAAATACACTTTAAAAAGACCATGTCTTTATTAAAATAATAATAATTGTATAATAGACACAAGTTCAAATGAGAAAGGAAGAAAAGTAAATAAAATTGACAAAGATATTTTCGGAATTAATAGGAAACTAAAACTTTTTATAATAATTCATAATTGCATCAATAATATTTCTTTATTAGAGACACAAGATATATTTGAAGAAAACAATTGTAATTTCACTCTTTATCTACCTTTTTATTTTACTATATTTGCTTTACTATTATTGTAATTTCAGAATGGAAAATTGTTACATTTTAAATTTTTGTACTTTGATAAATTTATAGAAATGGTGTAAAATTAGCCTTTAGGTATATATATAAGCAGTTTATTTTTAACATGATGTGTATGATAATGGAAAAGTGTGTGTGTTTTTTTTTAAGATTATTATGTCAGATTTGACATTTAGAAAGCTAGTTGTGACGCAAAATTCAGATAGAAAAAACTGCTAAACTAGTTCATTGAGTCGACATTTCGACTTGCTGTAAAAATTTCAGTCATAAACTGCCAGACAGGCAAACAAGCAACACAACAATTAAATCGAAAAGCAAAAAACGGATCTTTTTTTTTTTATTTGTAAAAAATGGAAAATAATAATGCAAATTTAAATCCAGATAATTCAACGGAGAACCAGTCGAGTCCTGTTGGGCAAACCGATGAGACTGCGGAGACTTCGTTGACTTTGCGACGCAGTCCACGGGTCAAGCGACCCAGGATACCCTGTGACTGTTGCACAACGGGTATGCATGTGCGTACCTTCACCAACATTATGGGACGTCGGCCGCTACACACGCCAAGAGCAACTGCAGCTCAACGTTCGGTGAAGCGCAAACGAGTATCACGGATAAATCCAACAACTCTAGATGAAGCTGAAGCTGATGAGCGTCCTTCGACTCAGGTTCCACGTGACCGCAACAAGTGAGTAAGTCGAGGGATTGAAATTTGCAAATTAAACAATTAAAACAAACTTTTCATATGCTGCACAGTGTTGGCGTCCCAAAAAGATTGCGCAGTATTAGGCGCCGTCGTCCGATCTTCACAGCAGCAACTGGGAGAAGAGTGTAAGTAGAACAGCAAGTAAACCTGTGAAGCCTTCTAAATTTCTCTCGCACTATAGCGAGGAATGCGGCGAGATCTCTTTTGAGGCAACCCCAACACAAACGAGTGGCAACAGCAATAATAACGGCGAGTTAGCCTCGGTGCAAGTTTTGCCACCAAAGCGTCCGTGTTTGCCCCCAATTCCAACAGTTGTCGCCGCAGATGTCGACGTTGCCACGACTGCACTTGGCCCACAATCTGCTCAAGGCGTATCCCTTAACATGAATTTCACAGTAAACCTTTTTTCTGCATTTGGAAATGCAGCAACAAAAACTGAATTCGATAACAATCAATCAACACCAATTGATGCCAGGAACTTGCAGGAAAATGCAGACACTCAAGCCACTGCAAATACTTCAGCTGTGGAAGACAAGAAAAAGATTCTTATACCTTTTGAAGAAATCAAATCGGAACCTGCATCGCAGGCACCTTCCGTATTCGGTGATGAAGAGAGCAATACAATTGTCAATTCGACACTACTATCTACATGTAAAGAGGAATCTTTTACGCTTCCTCGACCCAAGGAATATTATCGACAGAATCCGCCATCACTTGAGCAATCCAGTTCGGACGAAGAGAATGAAGAGGACGAAGAGGATGAAGAGGACGAAGGTTCAGAAGAGAGTCCCGAATCAACGCGTGGTTGCGTCATAATATAAACTAAAATATAATATTCTTATTATTATATGTTCTATTTTAAAAGAAATTGCAAAATGTCATCGAGTTGGATTTGAAAAAAGCAAGCATAAATTAAGCATTCGCACGTTTTGCATTTAAAATTGAAGTAAAAGTATTTTGTGGAATTTATATACAACTAATTCCCAGAGAAACAAAAACAACAAAATGCCTGCAAGTTTTCATGCACACAGCCGGGCGTGGCGGAACACAAACAGCAAAACCAACTAAGAACAACAACAAATGGCAGAAAACTTCAGCTGACAAGACAACAAGGGCAACAGGAGGCTAACAGCAACAACACAACAACAACCACAACAACAGCGGACAAACAGACGGAGAGAGCTAAAAAGGATGCCACCAAAGGAAGCAAACGTTGCGTTGGCTGCTGATGGACAAGACGAACAGCAGCAATCGCAAGGGCAACTGCTGCTGCCATGTTAGAGGCACGCAGCGAGACGGTTACAGCATGGCAAACATGGATGAGAACGACTTGCAACGCTATGAGACAGAGAGAGAGAGAGAGGGAGATACAAGAGCTGGGGATGGTCCCAAGGAATACGACGGGAAAGTAGGTCTGGTAAAGTTCTACAACTAATCCTGACTGATGTTGCGACAATATATAGAAAAGCACAACATATGCTACAGCCGTTTCGCAGCTACGCTTTGCTGCTTCCTGGCATGATATTCTCTCCTCTTCAATCCCTCTTCACTCTACTCTTTTGGCTGTTGTTTGCCATTTGTGCCAAAGATTTATGCGTTGGCGCAAAACTTGCATTTCAAATGCAATTCAACTAACGAAAAAAAAACAAAACTATGAGACGACGACGAATGCACAACTGCAGCAAAGGTCAGAAAACTATAGCGAGGACATTTTGTAGCAGCTAATTGAAATAATGAAATAGCACTTAAAACTAAACCCTCGAGGAAACTTCAAAAGTTGTTTCAAGTTTGAGAAACAAATAGAGCAAATAATAATAGAATATATGATGGAAATTCCACATTGAGAAATAATGTAAGACTTGAAATTTATATCCATTAATTTTACGTTATTTATTATTATTTATTTACGTTATTTTTACGTTATTTATTATTATTTATTTTACGTTATTACCTTTGAAAATAATCCACAGTTGAATAAAATTTTTGTAAATTAATGTTTAAATATATGAACTCTATTAACCATCAATAGAATTCTTAACAACTCTAATCATAATTTAATCTAATTTTAGAAAATAACCCGCAATTATATAAAAATATTATAAATTAAATTGAAAATATAAAATCTCTATTAACTATTCACAAATTTAATCAGCTACATTAATTATAAAGTGAATTCTGTTCTCATTAAATAAATTGAATTCAATTGCGCTGAAAGTAAGATCTGCTTAAGAGTGGCGCGCGTATAACAAAATGCTTAACTCAGCAAGTGACAGACATGCCCATTTGGCATTTTATGCGGTCCACGGGGGCGTATACGCAATGTGTGTGCAAGCACTTGTGTTGGTTGCCAAAGGCAACGGCACCGCAAAATTCAATCAATATAATTGCAACACTTTAGTTAAGAACTTTTGCCAAGGTAGGCACGCAACCAGACAGAGAGAGAGAGAGAGAGAGAGAGAGAGAGTTAGCGAGTGAGAGAGAGAGAGCGCAACAACTATGACAAAGTACGTAAACAAAGTAAAGCGTTTCAAATTTATACGTGAACCTCAAAAAAGTTGCCCCATGGGGAACCAACGCCTGGCGTCAACTGATGACGAGCACATAAAGCAAAAAGAGAAAGGCATAGAGAGAAAGAGAGAGCAAAAGAGAGAGAGAGAGAGAGGAGAGAGAGAGAGATGGCAACTGTATTTATGCTTAGAAGTTTATGCACTTAATTAAGCCTCTAAAAACTTACGTGCGTGTGAGCTCTCTCCTCCACTCGAATGTGGCTGCCACAAGCGAACCCATAACAACAACATCGTCAACAACAACAACAATGTTGTATACCATTAGGGTCGCCTTGAGGTGCACAGCACATAGTTTGTCATTTTGCCTTTGAGTGGGGCGTCGCCTATTCAGGACTTTCAGTTTTCTGTTTTCAGTTTTCGCTGCCTCACTGAAAATGTTCCCAAAACTCGCAGCTCGCAACCGAAAACTTTGTGATGGCAACATTTTTAGACCTACTTACAACATACATACATATGTAGTATATAGTATGTGGTAAGTTTGATGTATGTTGAATGCAGCTGCGACTTTGAAATACATTCAATCATTTTCAAAAATATTTATGTGCAAACTTTAGGTTGAGCTTGAAAGTCGAGTAAGAGAAACAAGCTCTAAATATAGTTACGGCTAAATTTGTAATTGGACCTTCTAAAACCATATTTGTTTATATTTACAACTATATCACATTTTATCATTTTGCTAACAATTTAATTAGTGATTCAGCTTAGTCATCAATTGCTTCTCTTTGAGCTTAATGAGTTTTAAATATGTTGCTTTTATTGCTGTACACAATTAAATGCAAAATATATTTTCATTTCGATTGTCTCAATTAATTCTGACCCTTGTTAAGAGAAACATGATGGATTTTAGCATAAATATAACTAATTTGTTAAATGAACGAAATCACGATTTACGCCTAATTAAAAAAACGTAATTAGGCGAACGTTTGTGGCTGTCAGCATTTAATAAATAAACAACAACAAAAACTGTTGCATATTCAAAACATTATGCTGATTTCATTGCAAATTGAGAGTAGAAAAAAATCTACAGCATTTTTAAACAAGTAAGAAAACTTCAGTTGAATATGCACGACTGTAAGATACCCGCTATACATTTTCATTTAACCATATTCCAAAATTATACCTAATTAATATAACGCAAAAATTCTACAATATTTCGAAAAATTCCTCCTTCTGCGTGTAACTCACCCTGCTACACTATGTGTAGTGGGTATACAAATTATAAATTAGCTATATTATGCAAAGAAATTAATGTTGGAGTTATTTTAAAAGCTGAATCAAATCGAGAATCAAAGCAATTGATATAAATCAACAATAAGTACAGATAAATGTAACTCACAAAAAAAAAACATTTATAATATAAAGAAAAGCAGAAGTCAGCTAAATATTCTTTCTTCATTTAATAAAATAAATATAAAACCTTGTTATCTAATATTAAATGCACATTTTTTTTATTATAAGAAAATTTATAAAATAACTCCTTTTTATGTTTTAATAATTTTTAATATTATTACTAAAATAACAGTCAGTTTCTTTCCTTTCTACATTATTTAACACATTTCCAAGATTTTAGATTCAATATTTTCATTTGTAGTTGCTGCAAATGGAGTGACAAGTTTAATTAAATGTAATTCAATAGTTGGCAATCATTGTCAAACTCGATGACATTTATGTCTTGAAATGCTTGTTAACCTCTTCCATATACTTTTAGGATTAGGATTAGGTTAAGATCTACCTCTTCTTGCGCGTTGTGTTGTTATTTTACAGCATGATTATGAAACATAATCAAAATGTAATATTATTGTACAAATTGTTCGTTTATTTAATTTAAAAATTGTTTTATATTCTCATTGTTGTTGTGCCGTCATCTCGCTTGTTGCAAACTGTGAATTGTGGACACCTGAACGAGGCGGTATTTTGATTATGCGTCATAGAAGAGAATTGTTTTGTTTGGGGGGCTGCTGACATGAAGTGACATTTGGCCAAAAATCAACAAACAATTTTATAATTTTGCCAACAGCTGAACAGTTGAACAGTTGAAAAGCTGTATAACAACAAGAGTTCGTCGTCGTTGTCGACGTTTCTCTTCTTCATGTTTTTGCGATTTTCTAATTAAAATTTTTGGCAATAAATTTTGTCATGTGGCTGACAGTTTTCAGCTGCTCTGGACTGAATAAATAACACCAAATAACGCGAACAACAATTGAAGGGAGAAACACAAAAAACCAGAATACGAAAAATAGAAATAATAACAATATTTACAGCACGGTTGAAAGGCGGCAACATAAATTGCATATTTTCATTTTCAGTTTTCAGGTGTGCACACGGAACCCAATAGAGTTCAACAATATGCCCACCGTCCATTTACCTGCCCTCCCATTCTATTGTTGTTTCGAAGTCCTCGGTTCGCATTTTGTAAATGCGTTAAACAAATAAATTAACTGCATTTCGCTGCAAATCTGCAACATATTTGGTTAATTTCCAAACTGGACTTTTTGCCCAGTCATTGACAATATGCAAATTGTCCGTAATAAGCGCCCGGAAAGACTGCAACGATTTTGTTTAATAAACTGCTCAAATATTTACACAAACAACAATTTGTAATTGGGGCGGAGATATAAATCAAAACAAGTTTGTAATACACTCTTAAACAGAGAATGCATCTAATTATATGGCATTTCCAAATTGAGATTTTATTTGGATAGTTAGTGAAATGTTTGTTGCATATCTACTGAATAGTATTTTGAGCTGCAGTAAGAATTCAGCTCGTTTTGATTTTGTATTAATGATAACATATGTATATGTTATATATAAGAAAGCCACAGTCGAGTTTTTTCGTTACTATTTTGAGAGATACTCGCTACCCATTTTAAATACGAAGAAAACAGTTCGGTATTATTCTTAAAATATACCAAATTAATATACTGCAAAAATACTAAAATGTATCTTAAGAATAATACCCACCTAGAGTACAACATTTTACATATAAAAGTGTTTCTTAAATATTTTCTACCCTTCTACCTTATGGTTAGCGGGAAATAAAATATTAAGCTTGCCTTGATCTCATATTAATTAAGTTAAATTTTAAAATTTAGGCACAATAAATTTTTTTGAAGTTGTTAAAATTCATTCAGTATCGGTATAAGGTAGATTATTAAACTAGCAAACCGGTAAAGAAGAAAATCTTAGTAATTCATAAACTTTTTTTAAAGTAAATTATATGCGAGTTATGCTTGGACATGTTATCAAAACTAGGAAAAATAGAATTCTACTTTTAAATGTAAACTTAAACTGAATTTTGGAATGATTTACTAGATGAATTAATAACAAAGAGATTGTAGAAAGAAACGAAAATACAGTAAGGAAATATTCGTAGACAATAGAAATCCAAAAACTGTAATTTACTTACGTATGTTTTTAAAAAGTTTGACCTATAATTTGTACGAATTTAGTAATTAATAAATATTTGGTAAAGTAAGGGAAATGCATTCCATATGAGGTGTTAATTTTCAAAGTCTTTAGACAACTAACATATGCAATAAACGTGAATGTAACACAAAATATTTTAATGAATAGCTGTCAGAATCAGATAGTATTACTTCGATGTCGGCAAAAAATATAATAACCCATAGCTGCAATTTACTTTGTAAAGCAAACCATCAAATCTATAATTAATAGAAGTGAAGTAAATGAATTGTATTTAATGTTGAGAGTGGTTAGTAGTAAACAGAACACTCTAATTATTGTTAGGTAATACGAATATATCCAACTCTGCTCTATAGTTAATGTAACCAATTTGGATTTGTGTGCTTTGATAGTTAAAGCTCGCAGCGTTTGATATTTGCATTTAGCTCGCGCATTTTGTGATTCACGGCATAGCAAATAGATTTTCCACACATAGAGACATTGTGATAGACAGGGAGAGAATCAGAGGAAGAGGGAAAGAGCGGGAGAGAGAGTTAGAGCGGAGTTCATTGTATACCTCAATAATTACATTGTATTTATATGTGCTGTTTTCGATAGTTGCAGTTGAATGTTTGTGCTGCGGGGCATCGTCCAAAGTTCTCAATTCAACCGTTTGCAGCATAATTATTGCAATTTATTTTGTTGCCAAAATCTGTGCAAACTATTTACACACACTTGTGCATAATATGCAAACATAGTATCTGTGTGTCAATGTGCCATGTGTGTGTGTGTATGAGTATTTGAT
This sequence comes from Drosophila nasuta, assembly GCF_023558535.2. Lineage (NCBI taxonomy): Eukaryota > Metazoa > Arthropoda > Insecta > Diptera > Drosophilidae > Drosophila > Drosophila nasuta. The sequence continues at coordinate 11,160,387 of NC_083455.1, read as the reverse complement.
TTGCTGCAATTTGTAACGAGAGTTTGCTTATTGGTCGCACTTCATTATATAGTCGTATAACCATTTGATATACTCATATATTCCCCCACTCCATTTCCCTCCTCTCCGTGCAGCCAATCAATCAAAATGCGAATGCAAAATTCATGAAATGCGTTTGTTGAGTTAACAGTTTGATTAGGTCACATTCAATGCGCTGCACCTTTCCCCTCGGGCACATTTCGCATATTAAACAATTCACTTTATGGATAATAGTTGTTGATCAACTCTATTTTAACAACGCTGACGACTTAGTTTACTCAACATTCTTGCGGGTCGAGCGACAACACGATAACTGCTGTTCAAATATGTCTTACAAATTATACACAACAATTTGTTTATGTTTTAGTTTAAATAGAAGAACTAATATGACTTCCCTTTATGATGTATTAATTGCTTGAACAATTCTTAATTTTTAAGCTGCGAATTATTCAAAGACTTGTAGCTATATATGTATATTGTGTTTAAAAAGCAAATCAAATTATTTTCACTGGAAAAATGCTACAAATAATATATGAAACAGAGGTATAGCTACCATGCTACCCATTATAATAAAAGCAAAACAGGGCAGTATAATTCTTTAAATATACCGAATTAATATACATATTTGGTATATACATATGTAGATATTCTATTACATTCAAAATCAATGAGATAATAATACCAAAAAATGGGACATTATTCTTAAAATATACAAATTTTCTTAAATATAACAAAAGTTATACTTTGTATTTAGATATACTTTTACATTTAAAATATGTGCGATAACCGCTACCCAAGGGCAAAAAAAATGATCCAAAATAACAGCAACAATTTTTTGCGATCGCTTTCAAATTTTCAGAAGTAATAAATAATGTACATAAGTACTATTATTTCGACCAACAACTCTAGTTATTTTATTTCTAATAATTGATAAGTCTAAATTAAATTAATCAAACAATTATTCAATAAACACATTTAAAAGGATTTCTGATCTTTATCAAATATTCTTCTTTTTTTTAAAGAGTGTCTTCTGTCTGCCGTATATGAATTAATTAAGAAAGAAAAGAAAAAGACTATTCGTGTTAAGTTGGTCAATATTTATGCCCATTTCTTAGATATTTAATTAAAATTCACAGCAAATCCTTTAAATGGCCTAAAACACAGCAGCCGAGAGCAAAGAGCAGCTAACTTTCCGATTGCCAACCACTGTTTAGTTGTGAAAAAAAGGGACCGTGTTCGAAATTTATGCGCCTTAACTTTGCACGCGAAAGTTTTTAGGCTCAAGGTAAGCCAAAAACTTGGAATTACATACACACCAACTTATACACACACCTACAAACTCGAACCTTTAAAGTTTCAGTTTTTGGGGGCCAGATAAAACTGCGAGAAAGTTTTGCATTCATTTCGAAATTAATTAAATGTTTGTCGTATCTGAGAAATGCTGTCTCAACTTTAAGTTTCGAACAGGTCGCAAAAGTTGCCTGGGCCAATTCGATTGGCCCGCAAAGCTCAACAGCGAAAAACGATGGCAAAAACAAGTAAGCCAACTATTTAATTGCGAATCCAATAATAATTGGCCAAAGCGGCTTTTGTCTGTGCAACAAAACATAAAACCCTCGTCCCAAGGTTCAGACATTTCTCAGGTACATCATCATCATCAACATCGTCATTGATCTTAAGCCTTGCCTGTCCAATCGTATGTTCAAAATTAATTGCTTACTAAATAAAAAACAAAATAAACAAAAGGCAACCAATTTGCAACACACAGACATTATGATATTCTTTTAAAAGTGACATAAATATTAAAATGAATTAATTCTTTATAAATAATATAATGTGGAAGATTAATTTATTTAATAAAAATGGTTTAAGCAATTTTAAAGAAATTAAATATAAAGAAATTAATAATAAGATTTACTCTCTATTTAATAAAAATGTTTTAAGCATTATTAAAGAAAGGAAATATAATAATTACATATTATGGCTTCAAAATAAATATTCTCTAAAGGAACATAAATCAAATAAGAGAAAATATATTTCTCAGATTCCTGCTTTTCAGTGTGTACAACGACTTTCCACAATTTAACGTGAGCCACTGTAAGTTTAGTCAGTCTAAGTACATCCAATAGTCTAACAGTCGCTAATACCAGTTAGTTGCCAACTTGCGTCTGCGACTTGCGGCAGTTCGCTTCCTTCCCACTGTCCGCTTCGATATCCTTTTGTGGCTCTATTACATTAAGCGGCTTAAGTTGTTCTGCGAATGTGTGTGTGTGTGTGTTATTATGGCTGCCTGTCTGCGTTTCACGGTTAACTGTATTGTGGCCAGTCGAGACATTGATACAACATAATCAAAACTCAACTTGGCTTATAAACAACAACTTGAAGCTCATCAACTGCCACAAAGCCGCCTTTAAACTTTCTGCCAACGCAGCCAACCTTCAAAGAGCTTAAACTCAGTTTCGTTTTCACGATTTAATAATAAGTATTATAATATATGATACATGGGATTATTAAATTCTTTAAAGCTTACATATCAACTTGCTGTATTTATACGGATTTAACTCTATTTTTGATTTTCTGAACTTTATTATTTACAAAATATTTAAAACATACTTACTTTTTTATATAATTTGTTGAAGTCTGATATCGATTATCGAGTTTTGTATTAATTTTGACAAATTTGCTGAAAATTAGATACTGTAATTTAATTTCATTACTTTGAAGTATTCGCCACAATCATAAAACATATTGTGTTTCACAGCCTATCTTAATACTACAACTTCAAAGTTATCATATTTTTAGTTTATATTCGACTATGTGCTAAACGAGTATCGTTTGTCTAAAATTTTGATTATTTTGTCACATTCTTAGCGGAGTTTAAAGCTCTCACAATATAAATGGTTCCATTTTTATTAAGAGACATGAAAAAATATGCAGAAAAAATATATATTTATTACAACAATTGCGTTGTGTGAAGCACTTTCGATAAGGATCGGGGCAAAACTGTGGAGAAACAAAAACAAATTGCCTACAAATTTTTGACAGGCAATTTGCCTAGACATTCACCACCTACTACATTGCCCCATGCCACATGTCGTATGCCCCATGCTTCGTATCCCTTGCCCCACTTGAGCGTGTCGCTCTGGCAACATTTCAAATGAGCAATTTTCACATATTTAGATGGCAACATTCGCAGCAAATTCACAGACACAGGCACAGGCACAGACACGAGGCAAGTGGCACAAGAGGCGAGTCACAACTGTAGCTACATTATGTCATAAAAATAAATAGTTGGACACACACATGAAGACCGAGCGAACTGACTGTAAATGGGCACAGGCAGTTATAGTCGAGACTGCGGAACGTAGTCATGGCAACGCCCCTCAACTTCACGCTTCTCGGAAGGCCACTTTGCGACACAAAACGGAAATGAAATGAATGCGCACGTATGTATTTCCTTTCACCAAACACTAGAGCGGCGACATAGCCCGCAACTTGATACCCAAAATCATAATGATGATGATGACGGGAATATGCCACTGATTCTCTCGCTCTCCTTCCCTTCACTCTTTGTTCAGCGTTTTCCTGTGCAGTGTTAAGCATATGCAAAACACAAGGCGTATACTCAATATTATGAGAGCTGTAGCGAATTTCTATATTTTTCGTGTAAACTCATAGCTTTATGTCTAACTTAATTCCGAGAACTAATTAGAAAAACATGGCACAAATATATGGCAATATATATATATATAAATAACAAATTAATCGTAATAATAACCAAATGTTTTAAGCTAACTCAAGCATTTCTTATTTGTGTGTAACTTTCAGTGGCAGTGTATTCACTTAATGCAATTTTTGCGAATTTTATGCAAAGTTTCTGCACTTCATCAATTCGCAACGACTAAATCTGAAAATAAATAAAATCATAAAACAAACTTCAGATATTTTTCAGACCAATTAAAAGTGCAACAAAGTTAGCAGCACAGCATAAAAAACGAAAAAGAAAAGAAACAAACAAAATAATATAAAATAAAAAGCTGGAAGCTAGAATTAAAAGCGAGAGAGTTGCAAGTTCTTGCGAGAAACGCGGAAAAAACAACAGCAAAAAATGTGGCAACAAGTTTATGTAAGTTTTGAAATAATCCCGTTAGCTGGAACATTAAGCGCCAGCTTGCTGCAATGGCAACGGCGAAGCGAGGCGACTAAGAAGACAATTAATAATGGTCAAAATGAAAATGGTCAACAAAAATGTTTACCCCTGCGCATCTGAAATATAAATGGACAGGCCATGTCAAAGCTGCCAGAGAAGCAGAAGCTGAAGCTAAAGCTGAAGCTGCTCTCAACCAACGGGCAACGAGCAACGAGCATCGAGCATCGACGTCGCCCGCATCCTGTGTGCATCAATTTTTGTAATCCCTGGTAAACAATGCAACTGCTGGCAGAGGAGCTTAGATGCTTCGTCCAGGACAAGCAATGTCAGCAGCATAACTGGATAACTGTCGAATGAATTGATATTGTTTACTTTTAATTAAAAACAATTTGCTTCGCTGGCTTTCTTGCCAGTGAGCATCGACAACTCGACGACGTCGTCGGCAACTGTCCATTGCCTGATGATGGCTCACGTTACTTAATGATGATGATGACGACGACTACGACTACGACTCCAATGCAGCTGACACTGCTGCATTCCCACAACGACAGCAACGACAGCAAAAAGAAAACAATCTACTTTGGATCATCGATGTTCACATGTCGCTTTGGTAATGAAAATCAAACGCTTCATAAAGTTCGGCCAGCCTAAACATTATTACAATCAATTTCCATCATCCAAAAAGTATTTTACATGAGTTTATTTTATAATCAAGTAAACTTGTTAACGTTTGAAAAGTGTATTAAAAAGATAAGGGATAAAAGTCTTAATAAAGGTGTGAGTAAGTCAAAATAACAGCCAGTATATACACATATATTAAATTTAATATTAATTATATATATGTTCTCAATAGCCTATGCAACCCTAAACTCATCCTTTCAAATAATCTATAAAATTGTGATACAATATTAATGGAAAGAAAGAAAGATTAAATTTCAAAAACATATTTTAGCAAGTTTTTCGCCTCGAGAGAAGTAATCATTTCCAGTTTTGGTCTGACCATGAGTTCTTGTCTTCTAAGCATCAATCACTTTTATTGTCCATGCGGAATGCAATGATTGAATTTGAAGCTCTCTCATGATACTCACGTTTATAGGATGGCATATAGTAGTTCACATTTTGTTCAAGTCCTCTAAGCACACCAAGAATCCAGTCAAGCTGATGCGGTATATTTGCATAAACCGCAGGCACATTCGCGTAGTTACAAGACAGCCCCCAGGAGACAATGCCAATTTGATAATATTGACCGGGATGATCGTAAAGGGGGCAAAAGAGAGGCGATCCGCCATCGCCAGTGCAAGAATCCAGATCTTTCTCGCCGCCGGCACACAAAAAGGATTCATTCAAGCAGAAGTTACGACCTAAGCGAGTGCGTCTGAATTTCCGTTGACACAGCGGATTATCTAGAATCGGAAGATCAACTTTGCGGAGAATATTGCGAGTTGCATCGGACGTAAACTCCTCCCGGCCCCAGCCAGCCACCAAGCAGCGTTCGGTGTTGGGAAACTCGAATTGTCGGGGCAAACAAATGGGCATTATGTGTTTGGCGAATTCGAGTGGAGTTCTCAAGTTCAACACCGCAATATCGTAGAACATTGTTCTATTATCATACTTCTCATGACAGATCTTAACGAGCACATCTCTCTCCTGGTGCTCCAAGGGTTCCAACACCGACCGCGTGTCCCATTCTCCAGCTCGGATGCGAAGATCTTCTGTGGCGTGGCCGCAGACAATGTGAGCAGCAGTTAAGACCACATTTGGCGATAGGATTGAGCCGCCTCCAATAAAGTTTAGATTTGTCTCCCCGCTAAGAAAGATGGCCACAACCCAGGGGAATTCAGAAAAATCGGCCAACTTTGAGGTACTCTGACTTTCAATATGCTTAGATTCCACATTTCGACGACCGCAAGCAAAATCATGCGGTGGCGACTTTGGTAGCTCTCTCTATAAAGGAATTCTAGGGTTATACTTAATAATATTTGAATAATCTGCACAGCACTCACAATAAACTCCTCTCTACAACACGATTGATGACTTTCACACGGATTTGTGACTTTTGCACGAAAAAGTGGATTTATCTTCCCAAATATAATTGTTGAGTTATTGCTGCACTGCCAGAGCGGAGCACAACGACTTCCGGGGGCACAAAGCGATGAAATTCCTGGAAATACACAATACGATTTTTTATAGGTTTAAGTGACTGATAAAAAATAGCAATATTAATGAGTTTAATCTGAGAACATTCTTGGTAAATATTCCATTTTAAGAAAGCAAAACTGATAAACACACAGCATGGGAATTAAAGAATTTCAAAACTGTCTCCACGAAATGTATGTGACAGGCCGACCCCATAAAGTATATATATTCCTAATCAGCTTTAACAGAGACGATATAGGCACGTCCGAGTGTCCGTCTGTCTGTCTGTTCGTATGTACACCTAGATCTCAGGGACTATAAGAGATAGATATAACTTATTATGTTTGAATGCTGATCAAGTTTCTTTAAACATTTTTCCGCGCCCACTTCCGCCTCTGCAAATCGATATAAACCGAATAACAACCGTAATTTTAAAGCTATAGTGGTTATTTTTGGTAAAAACCATAATTACTATAGGTTTTATGAAAATTTGGTTACAATCAGATAAAAGTTGTTAAACTTAACAAATTTTTTTCTATGGCAACAAATGACTTTTTACTACGGGTGTTGCTTTGGTTATCAATGTATTTGTATTTTCCCCAAAGATGGAATTTTTAATTTTTTTCGTATTTTTGTGGTCTATTTGTTTGGTATATTTTAAAATTATTATCCCATTGTTTTGCTTTTATTCACAATGGGTAGATGGAATATCACAGTCGAGCTCATGTTTATATTCGAAACTCCCAAAGCATATGTTCTTTGGTTTTGCTTCTTATAATTTTTTTCTGCATATATATTTTACCTGTTCCGTTTTTTTGAGAGCTGGTAAAATTTGCCAGCAAACACAAGCAAAGTATTGTCAAAAATGCGTTGATTATTTTGTTGGGAATTTGCATTATAAACTTATATTTTTTAATTATTTGCGATAAGAAAGCGTAGCAAGACCGATCGCTACAGCAGCCAAATTTAGACTAATTCCAGCGCAGCGAAGAATTAAAACGCCACAATGGTATTCATAGAATATTGTACGATAAGAAAGCTGCGTGGACTACGGGTCAGAGAATAATGACAGCTTTAACAAGTAAGAAAGCTACAGACTAGTGTGCCCGACTGTGAGATACCCGCTACCCATTTTGAATAAAAGCAAAATACTACAAACTAAAAATACAAATTTTCAGATATAATAAATACTATTGTTTTTATTATATACACCAATACAGCTCTAGCTTTAAAATTACGTTTGTTATTCGATTTTATTGATTTGCTTGGGCGAAAGTCGGCGTGGCAAAAATAGGGTCGGAGATTCCTCCTTTTACCTGTTACTTACATTTCCTGGCGGCACAAAGTTATAATACCCTTCTACCCTATGGGTAGCGGGTATGACAACAGGCTCAATCTATGAAAGGTGACACGAACAATTAACAGAAATGCAAAGCTTGAAGTAGAAGTGAGAGTAAAGGCAGAGAGAAAGCAAGAGAGAGAAAGAGAGAGAAAGAGAGAGAGAGATGCCAAATGTAGATCTTGAATGAGATAATCAATTGTAGAAATACGTCTAGCAATAACAACTATGCACAAGTTGAGAATGTTCATTCGTTAAAAAAAAAGTAAAACAAAAGAAGCGCGCATTGAAAGGAGAGTGAACAAAAGAGCTTTAATGGGAAGAGAACAGCCGAATATAGATTTTAAATATGATAGGCAATCAATTGCTTAGTCTACAACAACGAGAAGAAAAATCAATGGTTTGCGGGAGACATCAATTAGCAAACGGAAAAGCACTGAAATAAATTGTAATCTAATGCAAGCAGAGCTAAGTCGTTACACTGCAGTGTAACAGTGCACTGTGCACTGCTTCACACACTGCTTGCATGCAGTGCGAAAGTTTCAATTAGAATAAGCAACTTTTGCTTTTAACTATTTATCCCAACACGAACACACACAAATTTATATTATTTATATATGTTTATATATACTCATATGGGTTTATGAAGAGTTTTGCAACTTTTCATGGCCACAAAACTTTTGTGTCTATTCAAAGCAATATTAGAAAATAAATAATGCGGAAAATATGTGCAAAATGTTGTGTACATTTATCAGGGGAAAACTAACTAATGAGGCAACTGGTTCAGGGGGCAAACAGAAAATATCAATTTCATTGGCCAAATGATGATAAATGCAACTTTAAAGTGCTTTAAAGAGTTGGAGACACCATCAGCAAGGAAACTCCCACAGGACAAAATTTCCTTTTCTATGCCGCCCTACAAACTGCTGAACTTATACAAGTAGCTCACACTTACTCGGGGATTATTAACAATGTCAAAGTGCTGAATATTATTCAAATTAAAATATTATTGCTTAAATGAAAACGTTGCTTAAGTAATTTTCAGTACTCCAAATATCAGTACTAGCTTTTTCAAGTCAGTATTGCAGTTTATTTCAAAGTTAATAAAATAAAAAAGGGAACATCTTTAAATTATTGAATTAGTGATGGTATTAACAAATATTAAAAAGTATATATATTATTCTAATGCTAAAACTGTTCAGTATTATAAAAGCCTAAAGCTAAAAGAACCGAACAGTTAAATTTAAAACTGATTCCCTACAAAATTGATTCAATAAGTACCTTAATTGTTTTTTTATTATTCAAATGATATCAGAGTTAAGAGAAAAGTTGTTGTAAGTATTAGGTGAAAATTATATGCAAAATAGTTTCAAGAGTAAATAAAATAAAAATTTGTAGAGTATACAGATATCGAATTGTAGCAGTTTTTGTTGTTGACAGTGTTACAGTCATTTGCCTGCTTTGTATGCAGCGTGTGCTACTATCAGTTGTTGGATTTCAATAGGCGACTGCACTTTTGTGCCTCAACAATCTCAAAAAGCAAAAAAAAGTGAAAAAGTCGAAGCAACAATCGAGAAACTGCTGCCATTATGCAAGTCAAGTAGAGAGAAAGGTTGTTTAAAAAGTGAATATATTCAAATGGGGATGGCACTTAATGCAACAATTGTGGTGCTTTAAGAGCCACGTTGGTCTTGCCCTGTTGAGCAACTTGTCGCTGCCTGACATTATGACAGGACACAGGACATGGGACAGAACACTACCCGCTCTGCTCTCTTCTCTCCTTCCCTCTTTTGTGGGTCGTCAGACCCGCCTAACTAACTTCCTGAACATGCCTGATGACTTGTATGTGCTACACAGCCTGCCTGCTGCAGCAGCCTTTGCTCTCTTCAATCTTTTGTCTTTCAGCCCGTACATGTTGTCATTGGCATACTACTTGCAGTGCTCTACTCTACTCTCTACTCTTTACTCTCTCCGCCAAAATGGCAACATCAATGTACCAACTTGGAGTCAAGTCAGCTAACTATAGATGCAGATGCCGACGGGTAAGGGTTAGGGATAGAGACAGATCGAGGGGAACAGATATACATAGATATATCTCGTGGCCTCTTGTTTTTGTCGGCCTATGCTTCAATCCGGTAACGTGCCACTTGTTAACGCACAATGGAGGTCTCTTGCACAAGACTGATTGATGCGCCCCTAAGGGCTGATGCAATGTTCGAAGTTTCCTTTGCATCGAGGCTCACACCAGAGCTTATAGTTCATTCTATTTTAGATACAAACTGTGCCTTAAATTGTTGCACTTTATATGTACTTTTTACGCCGAGCTACGAATGAAACGTTTGACCAATTCAACTATTAAATTTCAATTTAATTGCCTTGTTCTAAAACGTTTATCCAAACGTAAACTACGATATGGTAAATACGTCATTATGATATGAGTTTAAGGTTGGAGGAGTTTTTCCTAGAATGACTTTATAATCTAAATTACTTAAAATCTAAAAACAAAATATAGGCTAAAGCACTATTATAACTTAATTTATTTGCACTACAATATTAGTATTCAACAGACGACTATTTCATGAATGCTTTGCAGATTTTCCTTTTTTTCAATAAATAAAGGTATTAATTGGTATATAATAAGCAAGCAAACCCCAACACAAATGTAAAGACTTTTAAAATAAATAAGCTGTGATTTTAATTAAATATTCTTTTTGCATATTTCTTAGATTTTATTAATTGACGAACTGTTTCAAACATACTTTATTGACATAACAATATAACTGACATATTTTATGACTAAGCGAACTTCAAAGCTACTTACAAGGATATTGAAATAAATGAACTATGATTATCATCCTTGTAACATTTTGCTTTAAGAAGCGTATGTTTAATGCTGCACTTTAAAAATGTATTACGTACTTAAACTTACAAAGTTAACAATTTGTTTTTAAGATGCACAATTAATAATCAACCAATGTTTTAACGAACTATTCCCCCTTAACATTCCAGTCCCTCTTTCGAGGCAAGCTCAAGCTTGGCGTCAGTTTACAACACTTTTGGGTCGCACTTTTTGGGAAATTGTTGATAAAATATTGACAGAGCTATTATGCAGCGTGTACAAATTAATAGCAATGGCTAGGTAAACACTCGTACACTCGAAGCGAACGTGAATACACTCACACACTTATACACCAACATTCACACATTGAGAATGAAATGCCATTCAGTGTGCGGTGTGCGCTCTAGCAAAATCTCTTGAATGCTGTTTACATGTTTGTACGTGTCTTTGTTGGCAAATTAACGCACACACACACAAACACACATGTAGACTCACACTCACATTCACCCGCTCGCACACTCATGAATCCTACACAAACATATACATAGGCTGAGCAAACAAAAAGCGTTGCCTACCTTTGCGGGCGGCGTATTTATTTACGCCTTTGAGTGTTGCACGCCACACAGTCTCAGCATCGCTGCGCCCCGTCCCGCCACGCCCAGCCAATATTGAGCTTCTGCTGCTGCCAGAGATTTAACTATGCTTCTAGACCGTTTTCTATGCTTGCGACTTTTGTAAGGTCGCTTTTTGATGCAAGACTAAATTGCACACATATTATTGCAAGGTTTTAAAAAAAATTTGTTTTTAGTTTTAATACTTTGAAGTAACTTATTGTGAGTATGTGGTATTTATCAATAAAGTTATATTTTAAATTTCATAACTTACTCTTATTTAGTAAAAAGGTTGCTTTTGTATTATTATCTCAGTATTAATGCCTTTTGACAGCTTCGCAACTTATAAATATTATTTCACATTGATTTCGAATTTGTAAAATTCTTTTATATCAATTCATTTGTAGCTATAATGTGTGTAAAGTTTGAAGTTTACGAATTCCTTGCATACTTAAAATACTTTAATATGGAAGCCAAGGTTTCATTGGGATTTAAAGTAAAGTTATCGAAACACATTCTATCTGGATTAATTAATTCAACATTGAACTGAATTTTAGATCTACATATGCTACATATGCTATTAATCTAATGTTTGTAGTTCAATGCAGCATGCCTGACCTTTGACTTTGCTTTGCTCTCATTTCTCTACAAGAATTCCTTTTGATAACGATATGAACGTCATGTGGTTCGTATTATCTGAATTACCCGCTAATTAGCAAACATTTTAAAGGAAGCTTTAAACTTTGTTGCATCCTCTTTACTTGTGTGTGTGTGTTTGCAGCAAGTTTGTGCAGTATTTTTCTGCATTTCTTTTTGCAGTTTTGCAGTCGCGAGTTTTTGTATTTTGCTTTGCTGCTTATGCTTTGGCCCGGATAACATAACCTTAAATATAATCCGCCACCTGCCAGGCGTCAGGCTAATTAAGCGCGTTGAAAAGAAGCCAAGTTAATGGAAAAAAAGGGGGTCAGCTGCTAAGGGGCTGAGTTGACTTCGTTTCAACTTCGCGCTGCGCTCGCCTGTTGGCGTAATGAAGTTACCACAAAGTGAAAGCCGTCCAGACAACGTTCGCCATCTCTAATTAATTACAGCATTATTTTTCTACTTTTAATTTGGATTTTTTATTCGCTGTTGGAATTCTAGTGCGAGTTTAGTTAATGCTGGTCACCGGCTAATGAGCCAAAAGCAATGGAAACTGGGTCACTTCAATAAATGAAATACCTTTAAAGCGAAAGGGTAGCACCAAAGATAACAAACAAAAAAGGAAAACTTAAACTTATCTAACAAATATTTTAATTAATTTGTAAAAATATATTTGTTTGCGACAGCTTTCGAAATCAATAATGAATTGATGTATTCAAATTCGAAAATATTATGCGAAATAATTGTAAAATACAATAACAAAAATACCACCATGAGCAGCAGCTAAACAATAAACTTTTCGCAGCGACTGTGCTTGTTTTTTGGCTTAAGCGTGGAGCACCTGTTATAGCAACAACAACAATAACAACAACAGGAACTATGGCCATATAGAACAACACCTTGCCAAAAGTTTCTATATTTTTTCTGCTGCTGCTGCTGCAGTTGTTGTTTTGAGTTTTGTTTGCTTGTCAATGCACAACAACAATGAAAACAACAACAACTACAGCGAATAACAACTAATATCAAAAGAAGTCTGACAACGAGTTGCCCAAAATGGAAATGGAAATTGAAATGAAAGTTGAGTATCTGATAATACAAGCACCACTCTGCCTGCCACATTGCATAATGAAATCAAATTGTAAAACAATTTGCATTTTATAAAATAAACTTTCTGTTTTCCTAGCTCTTATTGCTATTGCTGTTGAATCAGTCAAAATAACTCGCAAAACTCGTTGTTTCTCTCTAGAAATAGCGATGGAAACAGCAGCAGCAACAACAGAAGTAAATGCAGCTGCTTCACAAAACTCGAAAAAGTTGCGCAAGTGGAAGCCAAACATGTGCCACGAATAAATCAGAAAATTGCTTCATTCGTTACGTCAGAAAATACAAAAGTATCTGAACATCATATAAATTAACTTCAAGTAAAATTCGCATTTGGAAGAGCAATAATTAACGAAGACTTAAAAATGGTTACAAATTAAGAAAACATATAATTTATGTATATTTTGTGAACTGAAATATTATCCATTTCAATCTAAATTAATTTTAAAGTAATATAATCATAATCTTATGTAATGGCATAGAGTAGCAAACTGCTGGCTAAATTAAATGAGTTAAAAATCTCATTGCAGCTAATTTTCATCATGGTAAACTATTTATTTCCATTAACAAATTTCTGTATTAATAAATTATAATAGTGAGGTAATTCATAGATGAATTGATTTAATACTTATTATTATATTATATATTATATATAATTTGAATAATATACAGATTTACATCATTAATATATAGAATCTTTGTTCTCGTTCTCGATAATTATGAAAATAATGAATTAAGCCATCTTAAAGTAATTAATTTATAGAATACATCAACCCTTTTATGCCCGACTAAAATTTCAATGCGACAATTAATTAAACTAAAGAATATGGGAAAAATAAAAAAAATATGAAACAATAAATTGCGACTCGTTTTTTTTTTTTTAATATAACATTAATGTTGCCTTTAGGAAATAGTGAACATAAAGGGGATAATTTTAATATACTAATATTATTTTTAGTTGTTTAAATCTTGGTAATTTTTCTGCCTAGGCAAAGCTGCTAGCCAAGCTGCTCAGTAGAATATAAACGTAACAGAGATGAAGGCTAGTCAAGACAACCTATCGGTATCGGTAAGCAAGTCGATAGGATCTAATCTATCGGTATCATCAGACGTCAGAAGTAGATAGTAAGAAGTGGAACATCAGTCGTGAAAGTAGATCGGTATCAGCAACAGCGGTAGTAATGAAGTCAGTCGTCAGTAAGCAGTAATATTTAAGTTAAATCAAAACATATTATAAAATATCCCACATACTAAATAATTAAAGGTTATATAAATAACCAACATTACATACATTTGTATATTATCTATCACAGATTCAAGTACAATCTCGCTTTTCACGTCTGCAGGTCAGAAAGCAGCGTTTTTCTTTTGAAGAATGAAGTTTTGTCTGCGATTTTGGAGCGAAATCCCATTCGTGGCTTGGCAACAACATAACGTTAACCTTCAAAGGAGCAGCAGCAGTGAACAACAGGATGCCAGCTTCCACATACATACACACAAGCACACAAGCACACATGCAATTATAGGCAAGGCACGCAATACAATGCACAAGTACGACAGAAACAACAATGGCTAAGCTCTAGCTAAATCTTGATAACAAAGTAAATAATACAAATTCTCGCAATTTTTCTGTAATTAACACATCCCCCTCAACAAAAGAGGCAGCAGTCAAAGGGCACACAACTGTCTGTCTGTGTGTGTGTGTATGTGTGCGTGTGAGTGTGAGTGTTTATGTAGTGGTGTGAGTGCTGAGTGAAAGCATGACAGGATTGCGTGCTGCAGGCATGAAACAAGAGAGGCTGAAAGGGGCTGCGATGTGTTTTCGCATTTACAACTCATACAAAAGTGTTGTCAGTCAGCTCGCATTTTTATGAGGTGTGCGTGTGTGAGTGCGGGTGTGTGTGAAAGGACATGCAACCTGTGTTTGTTTATGAGCTCATGTCAAGTTTAAGTGGCGTCTCTCAGCGTCGCTTGTCGCCCATCTCCCGCTTGTCGCTCGTCTCCTTTTCACAAATGCCAAATTGCCCCGTCAACTGCATTGTCTTTTGTTGTGCCTGCTGTGTGGTTAGTGTAAAAGAAATCTAAAAGCATGTAAATCATGTGCAAAGCAATTAAAACAAAAGCACATTACCATCATCAGCTCCCAACTCCTTTTTTCGCCATCGGCAACGCACCGTTTTGCATGCGAAATCAATTGGGCACAAATCTGACAACAAACAAGAGCAGCGAACAACGAACGACAACAACGAAAATAACAATAATAATTTCATTAAATAAATTGAATATTGATTGATGAATGTGCCGGACATTTGTGACATTTATTCATGTTATTCATGTTCGCATTCATGCGTTAAGACCCCATAAATTAGTTGCTATAAAAACGGACAATGCCATTTGTCTATCAGCCATGAACATGAACAACAACATGCAAATGTGCCCATCGTAATGTGCCACGCCCCTAAAAATACTTGTGCAGTATTAACAATAATCGAGCAAACAATAAACGAAAACAATGGAAAACTATGAAATCAATTAACCACTTTGATGAACAACATTTGTTTATGTTAACTCGATTTTACATTTTATTTTTATGCACTGTAAGTGCTGATAGGAAGATGGTTTTAATATTATTATGTAAACTGCAGTTTAACTGGATGCTGAGATTAATTGAGAAAAATAGTTCTGTATTATTCCGTCACTAATATTATGTATTATAGTCAGTCCTAAAATTTGATTCTAACGAAATTCTAAAAGAAAATTTGATTTTGCTTCATGCATTTTCGATTTTCTTCAACATTGTGTAAATAATTGTGCATCTACGAGATCAATACATAAATATGATCCTTAATACCTACAGTATTTGTTTCCTGTAAATTTGGTTGCGATCGGATTAAAGTTTTCGAGGTTATTTAAGAAATACTTTTGTATAGCCAACAACGTCTATTGCAATCGGGTCTTACTTGGTTTGCCCACCAATCTTGTAAACTTTGTACTCTATGGTATATTAAGAATCTACTATGCTATATATATCAATATACCAAATATACCCTTCAATACATTTCGGTATTGTTGGTATGTTAATTCAGTATCTTACGAATAATACCGCACTATTTTGCACTTAGTTAAAATGAACTTTAATTGTTTATTTACAAATTAAAGAATAAAAATTAATGATATTTTTGTTTTGGCTATATATAATATAATAAATTAAGTTTATTTAGGAAGAACATTTTTAAAATGAAATATTCTGGGACATAATTCTTTTAGTTCCTTTCAATTTTTGTATTTCTCGCTGCAACATTTGCAATTTTAAAATGTCTTTTAAAAATACATTTCTTCTTCTATAAACCTTAATATTGCACTAATTTAGTCACAAATTATTCGTAGTTCGTTAAAGGTTTTAAATATCTATAAGCTAGCAATTTATCTCCGTTTTGTCCAAGTTAAGTCAACAGTTTCTTCTGGTGTCTTCACTCAGTCGACATGGCACGATAAATGGTTACAATTTTCCCATAGATCTGTTTCATTTTGCCCGAGTCGAATCTATTTCATTTCATTTCTTTTGGTGTCTCAGCTCTTCTGCCTATTCCCTTTTAATTGTCCTTGTGTTGTGGCATTGTTATTGCTGTTCTTATTCCCAGTTGTTATGTCTGTTGTTGTTGTTGTTGTTCGAGATGTGTTTGTTGCTGCATTCCTTTGCTTTGGTTGCTTTTCATTGGTTTTCGTGGCGCGTAAATAAATTTCATATCATGACATTTATTACTGACCCTTAAGCTTGGCCAACCCACAACCAAAACAAGTGTGTGTGTGTGTATGTGTGAGTGTGCGGTAGATTATCCTGCATACCCAGGATCTGCATGCGGCGTTGGTAACAATTTTCATTTAAGATTTGTTTATTTTTTCCCTCGAGTTCGCTTTTCGCTCCCCTCGCATTTTGATTTATTTTTTCACTCAATGGTTGTAGAGAGTTCTTGGTGAACAATAAGAAAGAGTGATATGAGGGGAAGGAGAGCAAACAAATGCCGAGGAAATGAAGAAGGAATGAATGTGAATGAAAGCGAATGAAGGCGAATGAATGTGAATGGGAGTGAATGCAAAAGATGAAGAAAGATTAAATGTAAGTGGACAAACGGACACTGAAAACAATTGTAGTTAATTTACGCGTCCAGCGAAATGCATAAGAAATTAATGAAAATGAAAATGTGAAAATGTGTTCAACAGACAAAAAAAAAAAAACGCGAAAGAAAAAATAAACGGAAAAATGCCAAAGAATTTGTATCGCGGCCGCGGGCTTGGACCTCAGAGCTTGTATCTTTGAAAGTTAACTTGACTGTGAAATAAGCTGAGCAAACACAGAGCGCATTGTCTTTGTCCTCGCGTTCTGCATAATTTATTTATGTTTTCATTTTTTTTTTTTTCATCTCTGCCAACAAGAAAAACAAGAGCAACAACACGTTGGAAGATGAAAAGCGTTGTCGACCGTTCAGCTCTCAGTTAATAGCGAGAAAATGCCAACAATTCCGGCCGAGCAAATAATTACAGGCTTAATAACAAATTTAATATGGTTCGGTCCAAGGACGCACGAGCTGCGCGTCCTTTTGACTCCCCCCTTTCGAGTTGTACCCTCTTTCTCCTCCCTTGCATACTCAACTGTTGATTTTCTCATACGTTTTATACGTTTTAATGAGCGCCTTTTGCCTACCAAACTCCTTCGCCTTCGCCTGTTTGCGCTTCAATAACAATGAGCATGATGTCCTGTGTCGTACTGTCGCATCCTTCTGCTGCCTCCTGCAGTCGCCTTTAACGAGTATTTGTTGTCCGTTCTCCATTAAAACATGCACTTGTCACCACCTCCTTCTGTCCGTGTTCGTGTCTTGTTTGGCAGCTTTAAGCTGTGTGCTGTGAGTGTGCCTGAAGAAGTCGTTGTCCTTGCAATTAGTTGTCGTTTTTCCATTTTGTTGTTTCTTGTATATCCATTGTCAGCTTACGCATATCTCTAGCGCACTTTTCATTTACAGTTTTGCACTGGGCGAAAACACTTCAGAGCACTTCTATCCATGAGAAAGTCAGATGATGCTCCAGCTAATTGCACAGCGCTTGTTGAGACTGCGAGAAAACTTAAGCAGAATGTCCTTGAATGTCCTGGATTAGCGGAATTTTTGCACAGAGAAGCGAAAGTTGATGTAGATGAATTTTGCAAGAAGTTTGCACAAATGTTGCTAGCGTATTGAATTGCCATCGCAGTAATGCTTCATAATTATTTTTTGAAATAAATTAATTAATTTCTATTCAGAATCGATTAGAGAATTGATGCGTCTTAAAAGAATCTTTTGGATCACGTTTGAGAAATGAGTACATTAGTATTATTTGCAGAATTTAAATAAATATTTGTATTGTTTGCTTAAGAAAAAACGTGTATAACTAATAGATACATTTTTAAAGTTCCATTCGATCAATAAATGTAATAGACGTTTCTTTTTATCGATATTCATTACAGCATCATTTAGTAAAGAATTTGAATGATTTACAGTTGAGATTGCCACAGTTTGAGAGTCATTTTAAAAGTGTCGCAATTCATGATGACTATTTTATACTAAACTATGCTTTACAACAATCTAAAGGCTTTCATGTCAATAATGACATTTATTTTGTTATTTACTTTCTGAGCTTTTCATGTTCTACAACTTCAAAATTAAATTTGTTGTGCCCTCGCTATAAATTTAAGGATTATTTCTAAATATTGTCATGGGTAAGTTTCGCATTAACTTTAAACGAAGCTGAAGCACAAATCCTTTTTTACTAGAACCCAAACAAGATGAGGATGAGCTTATACTAGATCCACCTCTCTTTGTCCCCTGCGACATGGACAAGTTTCGAGATCCTGCTAAGCAGGGAGTCATTGTTGGAGCGTGTGAAGAACTGGACAAGTTGAGTGCACAGGATGAGATCAGTGTGTCAAGTATAATCTCGGCCTTGATACGACCCATCGAACCATCTGATGAGCAGTTCAAGCAGTGCGATTGGGGCATCGATCCCAAGAGTTTTCTGCCCGTCAAGCAGGCTGTGATCTTCAAGGAGCAGCTGTTCATCTCGAAACTGCGCCACACCAACTGCAAACTGAGTGAGAATTTGAAGATCTTCTTCGAGCGCGAACTGCAGCAGATCGGCAAGTTTTGCCTGAATGTCGAGGAGGCGTACGATGGCTATGTGGTCTACAGCAGCAGCAAGATGAAGAAGGGCAAAGGAATCGCCGAGTGTGGCCATCAGCTGAAAGGCAAATACGACGATCAGTTTCTGCTGATCTGCGAGAAACGTTCGGAATTCGATCGCATCGATCATGCGCTAGTCGAAAAGTCTTTGGAGGTTAGAAATCATGCAGATCGTTATCTCACTGCGATTAGAGAGACGAAAATCAATGAGGAATCGCAGAAATTCAAGGCCACCGTGGACATCAAAGATCGCGATCACACTTTCGTGCTGGACGGTGGCATTATGCTGCTAATGCGGCATCTGGTTTGTCACAACTTTGTGGGCACCTTCGAGTATTATACGATGAATCTCTACGGTCGTGTGATGCGCTGCAATCTGATTGTGTCCAAGGAGCGCAAGTTAGTGCGCATCTTCTATCGCACTTACAAGAATACCATTCACATTGTCACCCAGCAGTGCTTCAACGATGAGCTGCAGGATGTCGCCGAGACCTTTATGACGCCCGAGGGTCGCATTGTGTTGCACTTCTGGCGTGGCTACAACTATTTGTTGCACGCTGCCTGCGCCTCGCAGAAGAAGAAGAAGGAGCGCATCCTTCCCAAGTTGGAGTTGATGTGGCGTCAGGATTTGGCTTTGTCGCGCAGGTTTAAAGAGCTCAAGGCTTTGAACTACGAGAACTCCACAAAGTATCTGGAGTCGAACTCGGAGCTGGCGGACTTTATGCAGGACTATGTGTTGAACATTCTGCGCTATAAGCCCAGCAATGTGCTCGAGTTCTCCATCATGTTCTTCCAGAATATGGCCACGCCCAAGTAATCGATGCTGTTGTCTGATATCTCTGTATCTTTTGAATAAAAATTTAAAGCTAAGTTGGAAAGTTTGCCTTTGTTTTGGTATATTACTTATTTAAAATCTTATGGGTGAACTTTAGTCATTCTTTCATTGCTTCATTTAAGTCGATTGATATTTAAGTAATACTATATAATTTACCATCAAGGGATTTATTAAATTTTAGCTCTGTTAATAAATCGCTCTTGTTATCAAATTAATCTACTAAGTGGTGAACATATTAATAACAGTAACGAGTCTGATCGTCAAAATAATATAATATAAATAACAAGAAAGCTACAGTCGAGAGTGCTCGACTGTGAGATACCTGCTACCCATTTTAAATATAACCATACTACTACAAGTGTACAGAAAAGTAATAAAACAAGCGGATGGCAATATTCAAAATATAGCATTGATGTAAATATACAAAATAAATGAAATAGAAGTAAATGTTCTTCACAATTTACTGTTTTGTACAAATTTATTACTTTTTATTTTTAGCAAAACCAATTATAACTAAACAATCTAAAATAGAAGGTTACGTATGGTTATGATATATACACTATTTTTTCATAATTGTTTTAAAATTTAATTAATCAAGTTATTCCCTTTTCTAGTTTCCTTCTCAGCATGAACTGCAATCAACTGGTTGCCAGAACAACTTAAGGTTGCTGTTTATCAGATAACCCCAGCAACCTGGCCGTCAGCTATTTACAACCCTCAAACAAACAATTTCCATCAAATTGTCAGTACAAAACCGAGTTCCGTTTTTAACAATTCGCCTCGATATATTCAAGTGTATTGTTTACAAATATTTTGTGTACTTTCTTGAGCTTAAGCTCATCGCATAACCAACAAAACAGATGGCTTGCTGCAAGGAGAAGGATCTGTATGCAGACGCAGCTGACTGCAAAGCGGGTGCCATTGATTTGCACCCAACTTCGGCGTGTCCAGCTCCGTTGATATGTCCTCCACCACCAGAAATGGGACCCATCAGACGACGCAAGTGGAATGAGGAGAAGCCCGTTGCTGTGGTGCCCAATACCGAGGCCATAAGACGTGAGCTGCAGGAGCACGCTAAGCAGCACATTGGCGATCAAGTGCAGGGGCATCATCAGGTGCAGGACGAGCTCAAGGCGGGGCTGGACCAGCAGCAGCAGCAGCTGATAGAGATGCGCAACGAACACGCCAAGGATCGACCCCTCAAATCGGAGGAAATACAGTTTGCTGTAGGTTTTTCTTTTAAATATATATTAAATATCATTTGCCGGCTATAGACCATTTATGCACTTAGCGACACATTTTCAACACAAGTAAAAAACAAATAACATACACGGGAAAGTAGTGCGGCTTGAAAACATTTTCTCTAACTCTGATTACCACTAAGCTAAAACTTATAGAAGATAAATGCACTAAAAGGAAATACTTCAGAGAAATTCTCTTGCTTCAGTTCGCGTCATTTGGCTTAATGATTATTTTGCATATGCGATATTTCACTTAACTACTACAATTTATTATTCCAAGTATTTTCAAATCTTAAGTGTTACACAATCAAAAGAATAACTATTAAAAACATAAAATACTATTGCTTAATTCAAAGTATTTGCATTTAACGGCATATTATTTATTTGTTAGCACATTGTACTTAGTAGCAAAGCTCATTTTGCAGCATATCTTCAACACAATACTGCAACATTTTTTGGATGAACGGTAGTAAGGCGCACTTTAAATTAATTCTCCGATTATACTTAGAAGCACAAATCATTTTGCGGCATTTGCTCAATGAAGATACGGAACACATACGAACAAAAATGATACTGCTGGATATCTTCAAACATATTTTCATTTTTACTCAGGCCGTTAACCAAGTTGCATCCATAACATTAATTAATGCCTTTCATTAAATTGCAGCGCTCGATTAATCCCGATGCGGATAATCTGCAGAATCCGCCTTGCTATCTGCCCCAAGCTGGCGACGACTTGCCACACAAAGACGCCATGACGCCCATGGGACCCATTGGCCCTTGGGCCACCGGCAAAGTGGACTGGAGTCCTATGGCGGGTTTGACTGGCACTCGCCCTGTGGTCGATAGATATTCGATAACACGCTACAGTTCGAATGAATGGCGTGCCAGAAATCAGCAGACAGTGCAGCACACGAACAGTGTGCTCGACATGTCGGACAAGTTGAGTTCCAAGCTAAAAAAAAACTGTTGAGCTCTTAAAACTTATATTTCTCTTTACTCCACAGAAATCGTTTTAGTGCCACGACGGAGTTTCAACGTTTGACAGCCACCGTGAACAAGACGCAAAAGGAAACAACCGAGAAGCTGCGACTACGCTCCCAAATCATTTGCAAATGGAAGAGCACACTGGAGAATGCCATCAAGGCGATGATCGAGGAGATCTTCATGGTCGATCAAGAGCGCAATCGATTGCGCAAAGCGCTCGTCACACTCGGCGTGCCCGAGAGCATTGTCCGTGAATGCATCGAGAAGCGTTGCGGTCGCCCGGACACTGAATTGGTTCGCGATACGCCCGAGGAGGAGCTGGTCAATGAGCTGGCTCTGATTGCCGAGATCAAGCGACAGTTGCAAAAGGTCCTCGGCGACTTTGAGGCCCAACAGCAGGAGAATCGCTCAGCGAAGCAGCGACTCGAGTTTGACTGGAGTGACAAGCAGGAAGCCTACGATATTGATACTGTGAATGTGGGCTTAAATAACCATTCGCGCACTGTCATGTTCCATGTGGGTGCGGTTAATCAACCTCCCGAACAATCGTCGGAAAAGTACTGGGAACACTTCAGTCTTGAGACCCTGGAAGAGAGTGAAAAGTGTCGTCAACGTTCCGCAGCGCTGCGCAGCAGTCTCAACACCATTTTGCTGAATGGAGCCAGAGATATTCGCACGCAGGCGGACATTGTGGAGAAGTCGTTGACCGCGCGCATCAATTGCACCCAGGAGGCAGTGCAGCGCTTCGAGAACGATCTACATCGTGTGCTCCGCGATCTCGCCGAGACGGAGACCCGCATTGAGCAGCTTCATGGACGCATTCGCAGCTTCGATGCGGCCATGAAGGTGGCCCAGACCCGCATGCACAATCGCAGCTATCGTCCGAATGTCGAGAGTTGTCGTGATGTCGCTCAGCAGCATCTTATCGATGAGGTGCACACCATTCAGAGCAGTGTCACTGCCATGCTCCACGAGCTCACTGCTGCCGAGGCGACCAAGGAGGCGCTGGTTGGTGTCCGCGCTGCTTTGGAGCGCGAGATTATGCTCAAGCGACGCGCTCTCTTCATGGACAGAGATCGATGCATGGTGTTGCGATCGCATTATCCCTCTGCCAATGCTTTGACCGGCACAGGAGCCTTTTAATAATCTATCAATTGTGTAATCTTCCCTCAAAATTTAATGTCTGAAATTTTAAGTCCCAAACTGTTAATGTATTTACACTGTAATGATTCGAATTTTTCAGCAAAAATATTGACGAAATTGTAGATAAAACAAGCAAATAATTTTCAATTGTGAAAAAATAACTCAATAGTGAATTTCTAAAATTACTAATTATCAAAAAAAAAAAATCTACTATAGAAAATATAGGATTATATTTTTATTTCAGAAAGATATTAGAATATATTTATAGTAGAATGCTTGATACCAAAATTAAAAAAAAATAATTCTGCTCTTAATGAAAAATATGTAAGTCAAATTTTATAAAATATTTGCGATTTCAACTTAAATTGCATTGCGGAAAAATTTTAAATTCGCAGAAAATTAAATTAAGGCTTTTTATTTCTGAGACATTGGGAATATTTAATTTATAAACTCAACAACATTTAAGTTTCCAAATTATCTTAGAGTGACACAAAACCCTTGTTTATACCCGCTACCCATAGGGTAGAACTTTGTGCCGACAGGAAATGTATGTAACAGGTGGAAGGAGGCATCTCCGACCCTATAAAGTATATATATTCTTGATCAGCGTTAACAGCCGAGTCGATCTAGCCATGTCCGTCTGTCTGTTTGTGTGTCTGTCTCTGTCCGTCTGTCCGTATGAACACCTAGATCTCAGAGACTATAAGGGATAGAGCATTTGTTATGTTTGCACGCAGATTAAGTTTGTTTCAAATTTTTGACACACCCCCTTCCGCCCCCGCAAATCAAAAAAATCAAATAACAAGCGTAATTTTAAAGCTAGACATACGAATTTTGGTATATGGGTAATTCCATAACGGAATTTGTCCCGTGCGAGACTCTTTACATTGAAAATAACATAAACTGAAACAATTTTGAAATTAAGAAAAGATTATTTTTATAGCTCTAGATAAGTATTTTAATTAGAGCTGAGAATGGTTTTGGAATTTTCTTTCTGTTTTGTTTTCTGTTGTGATAATTGTAAAAATTAACCAATTCGTACGCAAAACCAAAAAATGAACGAAATTATATATTTTATCGGAAAACAGATCAAGTTCCTAAAATCAATCTTAGCTCTAAATATAGTGCTTATCTAGTTCTTTAAGAATTCACTTATTTTTAAAATTGTTTCAGTTTATGTTAATTTCACTGCAGTGCACTGCAAAAAGTCTCGCACGGGACAAATTTCGCCATGGAATTACCATAACAACAATAGTAGTTATGATTCCTAAAATTGCGATCAGATAAAAATTGTCGTAGTTATTAAAGAAATACTTTTGTATGGGCAAAAACGCCTACTTACCAGGGGTCTTAGTTGCTTTGGCGGACAATCTGGTATATTGTGCCGTCTATGGTATATTTTGAATGCGGTACTCTATCGATATACCACATATACCATTTGGTATATTTTTAGTATTTTTTGCAGTATATTTGGTATATTTTGAGAATAAAACCGCAAAATATATTGTTTTTATTCAAAATGGGTATCTCACAGTCGAGTACACTCGACTGTAGATTTCTTACTTGTTTTTTTTTCTAAAAATGCTATTCCATTTCAAAAGAATGCGTCAAAAGCACAAAAAAAAGGATTTATAATTAAAATAAAAGGGAATAATTTTATTCTATATCTCCCAAATTCCTTTTGTTATTGCACCATTATAAATACTGCCACTATTTGTGTTTTTGTTGTTGAATAGTTCCAGGAATTCCCTTTCAGAGCATCAAAGCTTTCGACAATGTTGTAGGTCCGCAAAAAGCTGAAATAACTTGACCTTGCCCACGCAATGACAGTTGAGAGTGAAGAAATCTATGGATTTGTTTAACAATTGGTGGCTCAACCCTTGCTGGCAATTCAGTTCAGTCCAGTCCAGCACAGCATAGCGAACTAAAAGCACGACTTGAAAAACAACACGTGGTCTAGTAATAAATCTTGTCCGGTGAATGTTTTGCACGTATGCGGAAGCAACCAACTTCCAAAAAAACACAAGAAACAGGGAAAAAAAAATAACACAGAATAGAAAATACAGACAAAGGAAGACAGGACATACAAGAGACTGGAGAAGACATGTGACATGGATGTGCTGGGATGTTTTGACTTGGGTTTTGTTGCCTGGCCGCAGCACGTGGCGTATGAGCAACGTGTCAGTGTCACATGACCTTTTGCTGCCCAACGCAAAACGCAACAAACAAAAAGACAAAAAGAAAAACAAATATTTGAAATAGAAACACAGAAAAAAAATAACTTCAATATGTTGTCATGAGATGTCTTTTCTGAATTTCTCAACCAATTTTAAATTGTGCACTTCTCATATTCTACATTTCCTTCTGCTCTCTATTTTTCTGCGCTCCTCAGATGTGCGTGTAATTTATTGTCCTTGAACGGACAGTCTGTTAAGCGATAGAGAGAAAGAGAGACATTAAAACGGACAAAATTGTTCCAATATTTGTTGCACTTCCTTTCCAAATCCTCAACAGCTCTCTTACCTCCCTTCTTCCTTCATCCGACTCCTTTTTTCTTCGCTGCTTTCTGTGTATCTCTAAATTGAGTACGTGTTGTTCTGGCTGTTGAACGTGTTTGGTAAATAATAAGTTCACGTGTGTGAGTGCTCCTCTAATACTCTACACACTTGCGTATGTGTGCATGTGTGTGTTTGCAAGTTGGCAACATATTTCCACTTTTATGGATTTTCAAACGTGTCTGATTGCCATCTAATGTCACTTAGTTGATTTCATTTTATTGCTTTTATTTCGATGAATTTTTATCGGCGCTCGTTATGCGCAAATTTCAAATCAATTTATAATTTTTCTTTTGACAAAGCACCTTAAGGTACTTGCCGCAAAATTACTTAATTCGATATAAATAACCAAAAGTATTTATTTATTTGAATATTACATTAAATTGTATTTCCTTAAATTAAACTGAAGAAGGAGTTAAGTGTATTTCAGAATTTCCTGATGTTTAATACAGTCAAAAGTAAAAAAAAATTACTTCGTATATAGAGTAAAATATTAAATTTTAATTAATTTTAATCAATGCATTATGGTATGCGAGTGTCTAAGTAATATCGCCCTAACCCCTTCTAGTATTTTATGGGAATTACGAATATATCATAATGAATAAATGTATCTCTGCGAAAATTTTACTTAAACTTAAACAACTGCAATAAAAATCTTATGGTATCTACATTTTGAATTTATATTATGTTTTAATCGTACTTTAAATAAAATATATATAAAATTAACACAATTTTAACTGAAAAGTTTCAGTTTGCATTTTAATGAATAGATTCTTAATAATAATAATAAGAATAGTGCTTTCCATTCGTATAGTTAGTTAAAATAAAACTTAATATAGCACAATAACTTCAGTAAACTATACAAATCTAAATAATTTTATCTTAGAGAGAATTATCTCTTTTGATGTTCTTCTAAATTTAATTTTCAAAATTTACCTTTCCTTCTATTCTATTAATAAAAGTTACCAAAGAATATTAACTTCACTCCTTTATGTTTTACAAAATAAATACTATCCACATCGTATTTCTCCCTTTCAAATTGAACTATCAAATTTCTAGAATTACCATCATCATCTAAAGCAATCTCACTTCAATTCTTTTGTACATATTTCAACTGTCAGTGTGTTGGCCAAATTCGACTTTGAGGTGG
The DNA here is from genome assembly GCF_023558535.2 of Drosophila nasuta. Classification (NCBI taxonomy): domain Eukaryota; kingdom Metazoa; phylum Arthropoda; class Insecta; order Diptera; family Drosophilidae; genus Drosophila; species Drosophila nasuta. The sequence goes on along the minus strand of NC_083455.1, from coordinate 11,133,434 downwards.
AAATTCGTTACGTAAAAGTTGACTCCCCTCCCTCCTTTTGTCGGCTGTAACTCTATTTTTAACTCCATTACCATGCCCCGTCCCTTCCCCGTGTGATGCACATGCCACATGCGGTGTCGTTTTTCGCATTTGTGTGTTGTTAATATTTCGTAATGCCGGTAAAAATCACAGCATGTGGCAAGTGAAGGAAGCAAAAAAAAAAAGAAAAGAAAAACGCAGAGTGAGATATGTATACATATACTTTTGTATAGTACATTCTACAATATTTGTGCCACACACATTGTGGCGCATGCAAAAATCGTCGGCTGTTTTCTGTTGCTGGTAACACGGGCCCAAACGCAACGTGTTGCCAGTTTTTTGTGCTTATGTTTATGTGTGTTCTTGTTATTGTTGCTATAGCTGTTGTTGTTTGGAACCATGCGGCGCGCGGTTGCTGGCAAAAGAAAAAATCTGTTGCATACTTTTGCGCGGCTAAAAAAAAGAATATTGTATTTTCAGACATCCCGCAATGTCAAAGCGAGAAAAGAAAATCAACCTGCAAAAAAAAGGATGTTTGTGCAGGGGTTTGTTGAATGGCATTTTAAAAAGTTGTTGCTTATTGTTTGCCAAATTAATGGATTGGGCAAACGCTGCCTTGCCCAGGCCACTTGAAAGACGTGCAAACTATTTGAAGTGCACACGACCAACTCCAGCTGTGTAAGTGTGTGTGTGTGTGTGTGTGTGTGTACACCTCTCTGCGTGTGTGTGTTTGTGTGTGAAGATGAAGCTGAGCTGGGGGCAATAATTTAACTTCAACGCAGCAAGACATGCAATTTAATTTTAACAAAACCTGACATTATCACACGAGCCAAACGGGCCAAAAAGTAGACACATGCAGCAGCAGCAACAGCAGAGAATCAGGCGAAAAGGAGTAAAGCAAGAGAGTCAGGAGTGGGGAGACAGCGGCACAACACAAAGTTAGTAACATAATAAGTAGCAATTTTCGGTTTCCGTTTTCCGGGCCAAGCGGCACTGGCAGCGGCAGCAACCTACCATAAAAATACATAAAATTGCGCCAGAAATAAAACGTAGGAAAAGCAGACGAAGCCAAAGCTGCAGCTCAAGCTTCAAGAATAAGTAAAGTCGTCCTTTAGAGCAAGGGGTATTTCACTGAAAAACAGCAGCCAAATGGCAACAACAACAACAACAACAACAGGTACTTGCAGCTACTGGCATCAACTGACTGGCTGGAGGCTGAGGGCGTGTCTGGCTGCCAAGAAAATCGTCGTCGTCGTCGACGCGCATGCAGAGGGTAAATTGGAATTTTATAGTTGCAACTTCTGCAGTCGTAGCTTGGTAAAGGTGCAAGTTGCAGCTCAGAAACAAGGAGCAAAAAAAAAACAAAAAGAAATAAGAAAATGTGCTTTGGTTCTTCAATGCGAGTTCCAATAAACAATTTCACTTAGTAATTGTAAAATTGGCAATGTTCAATTCTAGCAGTTATGGACTTTTTATGCGAACTGAAGCAACAAGAAAACAGCTGAAGATTTGTTGAAATTACCAATGAAACAGAGCAAATAAAATAACAAAGAAGAATATATTAAGTAATTGAATTACAAATGGATGGAAAAAAAACTTTACTAAATTATAATCAGCGTTTAGTATTATAATATGTTGAAAAATGCACTCAAAAACTTTGCTTACTTTTCAATATTTTAGCCTGTATGTATTTTAAAATTTTGTTTAATCGTTTTGAAAGTTAATAAATAAAAGTATTAAGTTGGTAAGTAAGTAAGTAAAGGCTACTTAAATAGTCATATATAAAATAAATATTTTTTCAGATATAATCTTTAAAAACATAAACTAATTTAATTGATATTAAATCTTTAAATAATTTTATATTACTTATTCAAATAAGTTAATTTTTGTATTAAAATGGTTTAATAACCTATACAGAAAATTCGTGAGAACTTCAGTGAAAATTAAAAAAGTATTCCACATTCTTCTCATTGCTTACTGAAAATCTTTAGAAATGAGAAATTATGAGTGAAAGTGTCTCATTAATTTAAATAAGTTCAAGCTTACGGGGTTTTGCCAACAATCCAATCTCAAACTTAAAAAAAAACTTCTTAATTCCAAAAAGATGCATTAACATTATTAAATGTGTGATTTGCATGCGAATTTGTTTCTGGGAAATGCGTGCTTAGCGCAGGCAAATGAATCTGCGGCCTCTGCAAATGCAGCTAAATTAGTTGCAGGCCACAAAAGCAGCGGCAACAGCAGCCAAAAGTTGCTCAAAGCCACGATGAGAACTGCGATGAGGACAACGATGAGGACGATGAGGACAACAAAGCTTGTCATTCGCCTGGGCTCGTTAGCATTTTACAACACTGGCGCAGTCATCGCATCACGTGTACAGTTAGAGGCTGTCTGCCAACCCCTCTGACCCCCTTCCACCACACCCCCTCCACACCGTTGACAGTGTAAGATGATTTGTGACCAGCTGCAACTTTTTGCCGACGCCCCCGGCAGCCATTTTTGATATTATTTCAGAGTTGGCGTTGCCGTTGCCGTTGCAGTTGCCGCTGCACTTCCGTTTCCGTTTTGCGCCGGCAACTCGCAGCGTTGCATGTAAATGTAGTTTTTTGATCGCTTATCACCGAGTCATGCTGTGTTTGTGTGTGTAGAGTGTAGAGTGTAGAGACGGAGAGATGGAGAGACGGAGAGGGGGAGCGTAATGTGGGGTGACTGTTGATTTCATCTTTGTTGCTGACTTGTTGACTTTGCCTGGGTGAACTGTTGAAATGTTTATGACTTCATTGTGCTAATAAAAGATATCATTTTCATTTACTGCCACAGCGAGAGAGTGCGAAAGGGAGAGAAAAAGTGGGCAAGTCACGTTCTTAGACTTGGCAGGTGAAAATGAAGAACTTTTATGAGCTGCAAGTTCTTTCTTTTTGTTACCGCTGATAATTTAGGCACAAATAATCAGCTTAGCATACGTTCAACTGTGAAATGAGAACGAGTTGGGTTTTTCGAAAGAGAAGGAGTCGGCGTAAAAATCAACAGCTCGTGTCAAAAGCATCAACCGACAAAACCGGAGCAAACAACGCGTCGTATGCGCAATGCAACGCAACGGAAAGCATTTTTGGGGTTTGCACAACGCTTGCGGGGATTCCCTTGTGGCCGCAGCTCTCTCTCTCTCTCGCTCTCCCTTACTATATCTCTCGATCTCGCCCTCTCTGGTCTGGTCAGCAGCTAATGCGGCGTGAATATGCAACGCGTAGACCGACAAACCTGCGGCCAGTGGCAACAACAACAGCATCAATGGGCCTCGCTGGCCACGTTATCATCATCAATGCACGATTGCTGGCTGTGTACGCTTTGTGTTCCCCTCTGGGTGGCGCCCACAGGTTGTGCTAATGTGCGGTCTGTTGGTCGTCGAAAGATTAGCTAAGGCTTCAAAACTCTGCTCCCTTTGGGGCTCTCTCTGTGTGTATGTGTGTGTTGAGGGGAAAAATCAAAATTCCAGCACGCGCAGATTGTCTGGCATTTTATTACCTGGAATGTTGACGCTGAAGCTGTAGAAATGATTGAGATTGAATGACATGCCAACGCAGATGACAAGCCAGCAACCAAGACACAGTCCTTACACACACACACACTCGCATGCTGTGTGTGGCACACAGATTGACAGTAAAAATATGCAGAAAGTAGCGTTGCGAAAAGGTTAAAAAGAAAATGCCATTTAAATGCAAAGCATATTTTTCGGCAAACGCAAAATGTACGAAAAAGGTGGCAAAGTCACTGCGTGCGGCAAGTGGCAAGTAGCAAGTACCAGGTAGCAAATAGTAAGTAGGAAGTGGCAAGCAGTAAGGAGTAAGCGACAAGAGGCAAGTGTAGCTCAGTGCATCTAAGACGCTGCTGTAAATAATCAACTTGAATGTTGACACGCGTAAGCTACCCACACACAAACAACACAAACTCGACTCGCAATTCCGCATTAGATGGGAATTCTCACAACTGTACACAAATAGTGATATTTATAGGGAAGTTCTAATACCCTGCTCAACCTTGATTCTCGGAAGCCTTCACAAAGCAGCAGACCACCCAAAGTATTTAATCAGAGAACCGAAATGGCAATTTGATTTATATATATTTTGTACTTTGAATTTTGGTTTGTAGATCAGCTTACTTTTAAGCGGAATCCTTTTAAGCCATTGCTTATTCAATTCCATGAATTAGAACCTACTTAAATTGATATAAATGTTAGAAATATAATAAAAAGGAATTTGTTGTTGTGCTGTGTATTCAATCATATATATTCTTTTCAAACAAATTGTAAATTTTAATAACCTTTTACTGGATGTGCAATAAAATTAAGTAAAGCAGAGAATAGAAAAATATATAATTCGAATTTTAATTGTCTTTGTGCTTAATTGAGTAAAAATCTCTTCAAATTCTATACCAAATAAAAATTGTTTGTTTATTCAAAAATAACATCCACTTAGGGCAAATAATTGAATTGGTAAACAAATTCAAAACATAAATGCTCCTCAATTGCTGAATGCAAACAAATGAAAGCATTTTGGCCACAAAAGAATTAAGCTTAAATTAAACAATGAAAAACATTTAATTTCAGGAAAATAAACCTCCCGTTGGTTGCATTTTCAAAGGTATTCGGAGAAAAAAGAAATGAAAGCAAAAAGGGAATGAAAACTGCGGCTCAGATGTCGTCTGACTTTTGAGCTGTCAAAAACTTTTGGTGCTGTCGCAAAATGTTCCCACGCCTTTCTACTTTCCACTTTCAGTGTGTGCGTGTGTGTGTGTGTGTGAGTGTAGGTGTGTGTGTGTATGAGCTGGCATTGAGCTGTTTGTCTTTTAATTGTTTGCACTTAAGCAGAATTTGCCGTCTGCTTTTCGTTTCTTCTCTTTTTTTCTTTTTGTTTGTTTGTTCGCTTGTCTGCATCTGTGTGAGTTTGCGGCCGTGTGTGTGCTTGTGTGTGTGTGCCGTGCAGGTTATGAGTTTTGTGAAAAGTCGTTAAGAGTGCGCTCAAAGAAAATTACAGCTACAAAGTATGATACGTTTACGTTTAGTGTGAGACCTACGACTTTTTCCCCTATTTCCCATTTCCCAACTCCCATTTTCCATTCCCCATTGAGCCACAACAGTTGAATTAAATGAAATGAATGTCTAACAAACAGCAGGCAAACAGAAGTTCTGCAAAATTCTATGGAAATTTTATTCCTAAGTTTAAAATTTTAAATAATAAATAAAGCAAGTCCCATTTGCTATAACTTGCAAATTATAATGTAAATTACTTACTTGGATTTTATTCAAGTATTAGAGAACAGCTATGATAAATATTAAAAAAAAGTTAAGAATTAAAAAGAGTTAAGTGCTTTTATAATTATTCAAAATTATTTATGTATAAAAGTGGGATTCCAAATTGCGTTCTTTTTAAATTTTAAAAATTATTGCAAGTTTTAAGTTTCGACATTTTTCAAGTAAGAAAGCCAGAGTCGAGTGTGCTCGACTATAAAATAGATACCTATTTTCAATAAAACCTTATTCTGAAAATATACCAAAAATATTTTACAAATGTAGCCATATTTAGCCATAGTATTTCTTATCATTCTACAAATTCAATTCAGATTTTTTAACTACAAATGAGTCCATAAGTTTCCATAAAATTTAAAGTAATTTTAGATTAGGGGAATTAATGAGAATTTTATGTTTTTTTTATTTTTGACTTAAATTTTGTAAATTTTTTAATACAAAGTTGTATATCTTTTTCCATTGTGGTTTCAATGCATAGTACTACATCGACTTTATCTAATACTTTTTAATTAATGGGAAAAAAAGTTTTATTTGGGAAATGTGATAATCAAGTCACTTAATTTGTATTCATCAATAAAATGTATGTGAGCAAGCTGAAGTGAATCGAAAATTGTTTACTGAATTGCAATACCTCAAAGTCTCCATATTTGGCTCTTCCATCTTGGTTCGCAAATAAAATGTTTGAAAAACATGTCACACACATTTACACGCACACATGCACAAGAGAGGGGTAGGGAAGTAAAGAAACGAAAGGAAAAAGGATAGCTGAAAATACCTGCAATCAGATAGGATGGCAATTGACTTATCTGTGCGGTCAGGCAATAGCAACATGTTTGCCCTGACAAACATTACAATCTGCAAACGTTTCGAATAGCAATCCCAAAATGCAATCGGATCGGATCCACCGCCAGAGTTAAAGCTAGAGCCATAGTCAGAGATGGAGACTGAGCCAGCTCGAAAAGCTGGAGCAGCCATAGTCAGAGAGAGAGACTTGGGTAAATTGATACACACATCAACGTTGCGTTGCAATAGCCGCAAATCTTTGCGTAAATCAAGCAAAATGCAAATTTTACTAAAAGCCAAAAAAACGAGCGAAAGGAGCGTAAGGAGAAGGACCAAGGGAGGAAACCAGAAACAACTGAATGAGTTGCAAGTGGAAACCACAAAAGAGTTGGGCGCACAAAAAAAAGGACAACTGAGGGAAAACTGCAAGAAAATCGGTTGTAGGGTGAACGAAAATGGCTGCCAGGTGAAATGACAAAAATGAAGACAAGGACGACGAAAGCGCCGCAAAGTATGCAACGTTTTGCAAAGCAAAGTTTCGACCGACAAAACCTTATTTATCACACGTAACGGTAACGTTACTCCAACCCCATTCCACATTCCCCATTCCCCATTACACTTCTCAACCCCAGCCAACTTTTGCACCCATTTCGGTTTTTCAAATCACATCCGAACGCTGGCCAATTGGATTTGGTTAGCCTCTGTGCCAATCGGCACCTGGCCTCCGCTCTGAATTTCCATCGGCTCTCTATGGTTGCTGGGTGTCTCCTTTCCCTCTCCTCTCTCCCGTTTCGATATGCCAGAGAAGACGTGTTCATTCCGTGGAAACTGGCAAACACTTTTAGCACCTTTCGCAATTTTGCCCCAAACAATTTTCGCTGACTCTCGGATTCAAATTTCGCTTTTTGCCATCGATTCAAATTGATTTTATGCTTTGAAATGTGACATTCATCACATTTGGCAGTTCATATTTCACGCAAAATTAACTGAGTTATATTACGATATATGATTACTTAATTCATTTTTTGGTGATTTGGAAGAGAATAGAAGAGTGTGAAACTAGTGAGTAATAAACCAGAAGAACTTGAAACATGTGGCTCATAAGATAATCAAATGAGTATAACATGAAGACTCATTTGACCAAGATAAATTAAATGAAAAATTCATGAATAATTCTATAAATATATAGTAATATCACATTGTGAATAAAAAATAAAAAACATCAACAATATTTATATTTTGTTTGGAATATTTTGAAGAATAAAAGATCTAAGCAATTGTTTTTTATATTCAATTTAATGTTAAAAATATCTTTATCTTAGATAGACTAGATATTCATGGCGACAAATACACAAAATTGCCTCCGATCGAGATTAAATATATTTTATTGTTTTTCCATGTGCTAGTGTTCCAAGCAGCTTCTTTTAATTTATTACCCTTTGGCTGCTAAGTGCAATAATAATATGGTGAAGCAATAAGAAAAGTGCTTCTACATTTTGCACCATTTCGCACATAGAAAACGATATTTTTCATTTATTGAGACTTCTATGCTTGGCAACCTCGGGCTGCAACTTATTCCATTTAAAGTTGCATGCAATTTAACACACAATGAAATGAAAGTCGCATCTGCAGGGTATTTTAACCTCATTTAATTAAAGAACAAAAAGGCTATATACATGTTATATTTCAATTAGTTAGTCAGCAGACGAAGCGAAGAGAAGCGAAGCGAAGAAGCTGTGTGAGTGAGTGTGAGTTGGCATTGCTGGCAGAATGGACAGAATGGCAAAGGCGTTGCAAGAACCTGTGCAAAATAATTAACTGCATGCAACAATTTGCATGCCACGCCTAACTAGCAACTGTGGCAACTCGCAAAACGGACAAACTGCAGCAAACTGGTAAACTGGCAAACTGTGGCGCAACTGGAAACCGGCAATCGAGAGTGACGTACTGCGCGGGTCTGCGACCAAAAGAGGGCATGGCGAGAGGGAGAGGAATATGGCTCGCATTGAACACGTTGAGCGCAGCGCCAAAATGAAAATCTGCATTTAATTTATTGATGCAGCAACAACAACAGCAACGACAGCAACACCAACACCAACAGCAACAGCAACAAGAGCAGCAACATTGACAGCAACAAGGAAACTTTTGTTGAGCATTTTATACGGCGCCTAAATGTATGCAGCGTAAATTGTTAAACGCGCGCTTAATCTGCATATGGGAGGCGTTGCCCCAATGCCAACATTTGGGCCTCTGAAAATTCAGTAACGGATCTGCCGCTGTCTGTTCGCAACGAAATTGTTTCATTTGCCCATTAAAATGTACAGGGCGCAAGTTTAAGCACTTTATTGGGTTTTTCGCAACGCCCATGCTCCTCCCCTTCCCACCTCCCCACCACCCATTTGCCACACTGGCCCCTGCCGCGTGTCACTTGCAATTGCCACATGCCCCATTCGCTAACATTGCGGCTGTTTGCCACGTTTGCATATCTGTTTTCCATGTTCACAATCGCTAATCGTTAACGTCGTCTGCTGGCTTGTTTCTCGCTGTCTGTCTGCCCACCTCTTCCTCTTCTTTTTGCTCCCCTCCCCTCTTGTGCCCCTTGCAGTCACACTCTCTCCCTCGCTGTCTGTGCCAACTCCACCACGGATAGGCGAAAAAAGGTCATCAGGTGTTTAAAGCACTTCTGCTCTTAGGGGCCTTTTCACACAGTGCACTATGCAGCATTAAAGTTATGATAATAATACTTGATTAACTCCGCTGCTTATAATATTACAAAGCATATTACGGTATAATCTTGACAGCTTTCCATTATAAAATCATCAAAAATTGTTCACCTTTCAACTAATAGAAAACCTTTCAAGAAACTTAATCGAACTATATTTTTAATTTTATGTTATTTTGTAAATAAAGTTCTACAAACAAAAATAACAAACAAAATTAAATCATTTAATTCTTGAACTGTCTACAATTTTCAAACTAAAGGAATCTTGCTTTCAGATAAAAATCTTGTGGCAAACAATTTCTAAAGACCGATTATTTAATTTCACAATTAAAAGTGAAGTCTATTTTCCTATTAAAAACTTGCCAAAAAATATAAAATCATAAAAAAAAATTATCCAATATAAAATCTACTCGTAATCTATTCAATCTGTACACAGAAATTTAAATTGTTTTATTTTTGGTTTTTTTTAGATCCCCCACAATTAATTAAATTTAAGCCGCATTTAATTGTAGATTTTAACTAAAGTGTTATTAAATGAAAGTTGTTGATATTTTGATAGATAATCTGTTTGCATTTGCGAAAAATAAACAAAGTGTTCTCATAATTTTCTTAATAGTCAACTTTTTGATTCCCTCATTTTAATACCATTAAATATTGGCGCTTTTCTGACGTCACTGCAACTGTTTAGTTCCCCATGGGAACAACTAAAGGTTTTCCCATTTGTGTCATTCACATCAAGATAATAGTATTGCTGTCGTCTGTCACATCATTTCAATTTTTCAATAGAAATCACTCATAAATTTGCCGCATTTCTAGCGACCAACTGACGTCATTCGACGAACTATTTTTAGTTGCAAATTTGAAGCGAAAAACGGTTTTGTGTGTTGGCTTTTGAACTGACCCACGCTTTAGATTGTTGTTTTGTTTGTTATTGGCAGACAGCCAGCGAGGATTTTTCTTATACAACAGGCAGCAGCAGCAGCAATAATAACTATTGGGACAGAGTGTGGAAGTATGTGTGCTAAACACATTCAACACGATTCGACTCGTTTGGTTGCTGTTTCGTTTTGTCTCTCGTCTCGTCTCGCAGTCGACAACCTATTTGATTAGATTACGCAACGTAAAACTGGTTTGCAAATTGAATAAATGACTTTTGTGTTGCCAATATAAAACGTGTTTGCAATTTTTGATTAGTAAACAGAAAGCGTCGCTCTCAGTCCCCTTTAAAAAAAAAAATGTTTGGGGAACAGGCTCAGCGATCCCTGGTCTCATTCGGGCTTCCCGGCGCAATGTCATTTGTCAATTTTGCCTGGGTCATTTTGGTCGCTGCGGCCGATGGCCGCTTTGTGGTGTACGTGAGCGATTGTTGCTGTTGTTGCTGTTGTTGTTGTTGCTGCTGTTTTGCTAGTCGACGACCAATTAAAATTCATTAAACGTAAATTAACATTGAAGTTCGCGTGTGACTCCCACTCACTCCTCCTTCTACCACATTATAAATTAGGGGGTGCCAGCCTAAAATGGGCTCGTACCCAAAATCGCGGGACAAATGGCAAAGCGAACAGAATGTGAAATTAGCCAAATTGAACTGACAGTCAATTTGAGATTATTCTGCGATACAATTTACCAGATTACAGAGGACTATTTAAACGAAAGATTGCATAATACGCGTAAATCTGTAGCAAACTCAACATTTCCTTCAGAGGGAAGAGATAGCAATATTTATTTAACTTTGCAAACAAATTCTGTGAATGTATTTCGTTTCATAATAAAAATGAACTAGTAAGAAGCTACTATGAAGTGTGCTCGACTGTGAGATACTCGCTAACCATTTTCAATAGTACCATATTCTAAAAATATTCCATTTATATGGTATAGTGAAATTATGCCCAAACATACCGAAGATCATATTTGGTACATCGATATTGTACTACATTTTAAATATACCATAGAGTATTAAATGTAACAGATTGTCAGTCAAAGTAACTATCTGAGATCTAGGTGTTCATACCGACAGACAGAAAGACGGACTGGCGGACATAGCTGATAAATAATATATATATGCATATATATTTTATGGGGTCTAAAATGACTCAACTGTCAGTTACATACATTTCCTGCAGATAGAAAAATATAATAGCCTTCTACCCTATGAGTACTGGGTAACAACACATTTCCATCAAGTCTCAAGTAAAAGTAGAATAAATTAATCAATCAATCAGCTACATCATTTTGTGCATCTTCGAGATACTAGAAAAAGGGTATTCAAACAATAATTTATATATATACATTTCGATAAGATAAGTTAACCATGACAACAAAGTAAAAGTAACGGATCTAACTTAATAATTATTATTTAATTAGCGTGTAATGTAAAGCAAAGACATTACAAATTCTCAAAAAATATTATTATTATTATATTAGTAAGTATATCATCAATTCTTAACCTTAACTAAATTTAAATTTAACTTGAAACGAAACGTTTTTGTTATACCAAAACAAAAAATGAATGTGAATTTCTAATTAAATGTGTGTTTTACTTTGGGAATATATAAATTATTTGAGAATGCAATGTAAGCAATTTTTTCTAGATTTCTTCTCTCTTTAATTCCACAAATGAAAACAGTCTTGGCCTTTAATCAAATGAGTGGCGAACCATAGATGCAATCGTTGCATTTTGCGCTAAAATTGCGGCCATGCTATTGCCAACTTTTAGCGGGAATGTTAAATCCAATTCAAACTTAATGAGCTGTGTAATATTTGCATTTCGTTCACACGCTTAGCACTAATTTTGAACGCCACTGTGCCAAAAAATTGGGCAACGCTTCTATTTTTCTTGGCAAAATGCCGCAACGAGTTGCGGCTGAAGCTGAAGTGAACTGAAGAGGATGCACGCCCCTCTCTTAGCTCCTTCTTCAATTCGTAGTCGGACATGGCAATTGCTTGTCGAAAGTTTCAATGCAGAGACAAGCGAAGGCGAGGCAAAGTGAGATGACAGTAAAAGAGTTTTGCATATTGGATTAGTCTGGTCGTCAATCGCTGGCATTCATAAATCTATTACAGAGAGCATGTGAAAAGCGTAAAACGAATGGCAAAAATCAAAAACCATAATTCAATATTAAATCACTCATACGCCAGGTTAAACCAATTTCGAAGAGCTTGAGCAGCAGCTACAACAGCAACTCAGAGCAATGAATTGGATTTTTTGGTTGTCCAAACACACACACATGCACAAAAACTTACACAGAGCACAGAGAAACAAGCACAACAATTAGTGTTTGTCAGTTGGAGTTATGAGAAATGTGTTGTTGTTGGAGCAGCTTTTAGCCAAATGAAAACCTCAAATGCCTTGGCTCAGCTCGGCTACGGAAAATCTTCTTGGCCAAAATCAACAAAATATTTCAAAATAACAAATGTGTCCTTTCGTTGTCCACTCCAGTTTCTCTCTCTCGCTGTCTCGCTCTCTCGCTCTCTCGGATGACAAACTGCTTTTGCTGACCCAAACAACAGCAGCAATGGAAATGGAAACAGAACGCACAATATTTGTCTAGGTCATGCAGGATATCAGCATATCGGACGCCCTTTCAACCCGTCCTTCCTTCCTCTCTTCCATCGCTCTCTTTGTGTCCTCCATTTCCCATTCACCAGTTAAATGCAAACACAAATACACAAAACGCAAGACATATTAATCAGCAGAGTAAGAGAGAGAGAGAGAGAGAGAGAGCGTAGCATGCGAGTATTTCAGCTTTAGTTTTGGTCTGCAAAGGCAAATAAATTGCAATTTGTGTAATTCCAACACCTTGAGGCGAAAATCAATGCACACCAAGTATCTTCATCTGTCTGTTTCCGTCTCTGTCATGCGTGTGTGTGTGTGTGTGTGTGTGTGTTTGTTTGCGGTGTCAGGTGTGTGTGAAAATATTTACAATTAAACACAATACCCGGGCATAGAGCATTTGCCTTGCCATTCTCCTCCCCAAAGGACTCAATGTGCTGCGTATTTGCCAATGCTCTGGCTTTGTTCACCTGGCTGTGAATTGAAAATTTTCGGGGCAAGTCGTAAGTCACATGATATTTGATTTTAATTACATTAAATTTATTTACCAACTGATTTTTGTGCAAAGATCGTTAGAATTGAAAGTGCAAAGCCGAAATCTAAACAAAGCCAAAGCAAAAGCAAATTGAAACATTTCGCAAATGGATGAATGTGTCGAAGAAGGAAAGGATTATATCATTGACGATATGTGACAATACTTGTGGAATTCTTATAAAGACATTTCGAACATTAGCATTGTATAAATTTAATCACATTACCAAACATTTGTTCTTCTTAGCATGATAAATTATTCATATGCTAATTTCTGTAGCCTCTAAAATTATCTTTCGTTCTGAGTACTTCTTCGCTATTAGCCTATTGAGGTTAGTTGTTTCAAGAAAGAGCTTTACAAAATTTATACAAACTTCTATAAAAATATAAAGATTAGATTGCTTGCATCTAAATAACTTCATAAAATAATATAAATGTATCCAAAATTTAACTATTATAACAACAAACTATTCGCTTAAATAAATTTCTTTTTTCCTAATTATACTTTTCAGATTTGTTCCTTAATACTATTTAAATGACTTGTTTAATATTAACTAAAACGAAAGAGCATCACACAACTTAAATGGGCATATCTTAATTATTATCCTGAGGTCCTGCAAAAATTCCCTTCTTAGACTTTTAATATTAGTTTTTTAATATTCATCACAACTATTAAAATTACTCTTTAATATTAACTAAAACTAAGCATCATGACATAACAACCATATCTTGAAGAGACTCACAACTTTTCTATCTTAAAATTTGTAGCTTAAATAAAATTTCGTCAGATTTTTAATATACAAAATCAAATCAATTAATTTCTTTAGAAAACTACTCGCTCTTTTGCTTAAAGAGTGGAACTTGAAGAGCTAACAATACTTACATAAATAGAAGAATAATCTTTGTGTCGCATAAATAACTTCGAACCTGATCTGTAATAAACTCGCTCAAATTGTTATACAATATATTTTATATAGCGTAGTGGTTGCTTAGTTAATATTAGCCAAAACTAAAGACTTTTAAGCATCTTAAAGCTGCCTCTAAGAACACACATCCTGGGCCCTCTGACTGGCTTAACATATGCAATTGAATTACTTACTTTATTTTGCTCTCCCCAGTTCAACCTGTGACCTGACGATGCACAACTGTGTGTCTTTTGGGGGCATCATAATTTAATAGTATCTCAGCTCTGTGTGAGTTGACACAAGATTATATCCAGTTAAGAGAACTGTGCCCAAAACTAAGAAATCGGGTCAATTGAGTACTTGATTGTCTGAGTTCAAGTTGGTGACAAAATTTGTTTCAACGACAGCTTTAAAGTGTTTCTTTTTAAAGGGAAAACAGTATTTTCTTGGGTTTCGTTTAATCAATTTAAAAGATTTCCAGCACATTTGACTTGAAAATGTAATTATTGGTCATTGCCATGGCCATAACCATAAAATATTGACCACTTTGCCCACACACACACAAGCCGCACAATTAGAGGCTCATTTTTGGGTGGATTATAAAGCCATCTACACGCATCAAATCAATGGCCAAGACAGACGGCCATTACATTAGACTAGACCTCTCCCTGGGGGCTAACCACAGCGCTTATCGGCCAAAAGCACTCATGATGAATGCAAAAAGGGGGTCAAGAAACGAACGCCTACAATTACCCCCAGGCTTAACCCTAAAAGCGCACTTTTCAGCAAATCTTTAAGACGATTTTTCCCCTTGGCTCCTTCTTCATTTCGCAAAGCCAGTTGTGGCTTAAAAGCTTTAAAGCAATTTATTGCGCCCCCATATACAAAAATAAAAATAAAACACTTTAAGCTCTAATTTTCTCATTCCATCTTGGGGTTTTTATTGTAGTCGAGCATATAGAAATTATACGCCTGGGCGTAAAGTGAAAGCAACTAAAATAATAACAAGCCGAGGAATAAGTTCAACTTCGAAGAGAGCTGATGCCACACCAGCAGATACTTCGCAGCAGAATCCTGATAATCTGCAACGCCTTAAAATGTTTAGAGAAATACAAAATTAATATAATGGAAAATACTATAACTATACCATATTTGGTGCGATGACGAATGCAAAAAGATTATAGGTTAATAGTAACTTTTAAAATTTGTAACTCTAAGATGAGAACGATTTATTACAATCTCTTTGTTTTTAAAATATTAAATTTGGTTAAATTCTGCACTAGAATATTACAAAAAAAAACTAAATGTTATTTAAATAAAATAAAAATAATAAAATAAAAATCATTAATATAATACACATTTAGTCGAAATATATAAAATGTATAAGTCGAAAGATAAATATTAAATATTATTATGAAATTTAAGTAAAAAAAATTTAGTCGAGTATTGCAAACTAAATTTTTAAGTAAAATAAAATTTATTCAAATAAATAAACCATTTTAATATCGATTTTTCATAGATTACTCTCATTTCAATAAAACATAAAATATACGTCAATTTAAACGACTTTTTGTGGTTGATCAATAAAGAAGAAATGGTTTGGAATGTTTACTTGAATACCCGGAATAAATACATTCGATTGCTGGGTATTGGCCACAGCATCAACTGCAATAACTGCAATGAGCAACAGTCAACGCCATTAACGCAAGCTGCAATCGAGTGTGTGTGTGTGTGTGTGTGTGTGTGTACATAAGTGTGCCTATATGTGTTAGACGTACACACACATTACTTACAAAAAGAATTTCATGGCGATAGCATTGCCTGGGCTGCGAGTCCTCAGCATCCTTTGGCCATTGCCTCTGGCACCCGGCAGTAATAACTTTGCAAGCTCTGCAGGCAGAAAGTTCTCGCTTTTGCCCTCGATGTTGTTGTTGTTTCTGTTCAAGTCGGAGTTGCAGTTGCTGATGCTGTTGCTGTTGCTGTTGCAAGTGCCGTTAGATTTGGCCAGTTGTAAGCAAGCTTTCAATATTTTCACACTTTTGTTTTAGTTGTAATGGTTTTTCTCTCAGTCTTCAGTGCGAGTTCTGTCTCCAAGCTCAAAAATGCAATACAATTACACTTAATGGCACACACACATACACACACTTAGATATTCGCACACACATGCATATGTGTGGCAACAGACAGTCACACACATGTGTGGCAAGTAAATTGCCTTTGCTTCTGCGTTTCGCACTGCTTCTTGCCTAAGAAAAAGCAAGTGCAGTGGTGGGCGTGGCCACAAAAAAGGACGTCTCCACACTGCACACTGGCCACAAAATATTTGTTGTCCTTTGGCTGGCAGCCTTAACGTAAAATATATGAGCCTCGTTGTTGTTGCTGCTGTTGTTGCCCCCTAAAATTTATGTGCTCCTGCAGCAGCAGGATTTTCCTTTGGCATCACATATTGTTTTAGATGCAATTGCAGCAAGTTTTTCATTTGCTGCTAAAGCTCTACAGACAGTTAAAGGTGTTAAACACTTGCAACTTTCAACACTTTATCAATAGCAAATGTAAATATCAACAATAGGAATACAGAACAATATAGAATATTTCAACATTTTTATACCCGCTACTCATAGGAAAGAAGGGTATTATATAACTGAAGGAGGCAACTCCGACTGCATAAAGTATATATATTCTTGATCAGCATCACCAGCAGAGACGATATAGATATGTCGTTCTGTCCGGCTGTCTGTCCATACGCATGAACACTTAGATCTCGGAAACTAAAAGAGATAGAGATATAATTTTGTAGAGTACTTTTTATTTTTGAATGTAGATTAAGTTTATTAAAAATGTTTGCTACGCTTCGGCCTCTTCAAATCGATTAATATCGTATAATAATTGAATTTTGAGGCTGTAGTCGCTATTTTCAATACATAGAATAAAAGCTAAAATATTCATGAATCTGCAAAAATTATCTTGCTACGGGTCTTATTTGCTTTGGCTGACAATCTGATATATTATGCACTCTATGGTATATTGTGAATGGTACTACATCAATATACTTAGTATATCCTTTGGTATATTATGTATTTATGGGAACTTGATATATATAAAGAATAATACCGCACTGTTTTACTCTTATTCAAAATGGATAGCGGGTATCTCACAGCCAAGCATACTCGACAGTAGCTTTCTTACTTGTTCTATAGTTTTGTTTTAATTTTAACGCTTTCAATTTGATAATAAAATATGTATTTATCACACAAATAAATAATTTATTAGCTAAACAATGCAAAAGCATTGCAACAATACAATTCTTGGTATTTGGCATATTTAAAACATTTCAAGCTGCCACCTTTTTTTAACAAATACAATACGAGTTGAATATGCAACTGAAGCGGGCAATTAATCAACAAAACTATCCAAAGTAGACAGAGAGAGAGAGAGAGAGAGAGAGAGAGGGAGAGAGAGGTAGTGAAACCCATGGGACTTTGCTCTAATTAATGTCACCCGAGCAAATTGGGTAAACATTTTTATGTAACCGACTGACAATTCAATTGATTTATGTTAATTACTGTTTAACAAAATACGCCTGGCTGATTACTAAATTGATTTTAAATGATATGCAAACACAAAAAGAGAGCTGGGGCAGAAAAAAAAACGCTGTGTTAATCGGTAAACAGACAATGATAATGACTCTATTTTCGCTGCTGATTGACATCAAACATTAGATGGCAAATGGGGTAAAACGTCGTAAATAGCAAACCAATCAAGCTTGTGATAGACTGCGAGATACTCTTCATTTGTGTTGATTTCTCTTTTACTTCTCTAATTGATTCACTGTTTACACTGTCAGCTAATAGAATTGGCGACTACACTTCATTAAATTACATTCTATCAACTACTTTTTCTTACTCTTCTTCGCTATTGATTACAAGAGTAGAAAAAGTAAACTCAGCTAAAAATGGAAAGTTGCCTTGGGGAGTTGTGCGCAAAGTAATGACAGTTGATATTTGAATTTAGATGCTGTTCAAATCTCCAATGCGCATTAACTTAACGACACTCGCAGAAAGTTTCACGCAACAAAATATAATTTTAGGCTGCGGCCCCAAAGGGGAATATCTAATAGGAAGTTCCTAAAACGAATATACCATAAATTTAAATTTAGTCTTGAAGTGTCAAACTGGAGAATGGGGAGGAATAAAAGGCATTCTCTCTCTCTAATGTAGCTTATCAATTTCATGTTGTGAACTGCATTCAGCTTGTGATCGTTGTAAACGCGTGAGCAATTAAAGGCCTTTGTCCACGTTTAGTTTATATTGAGTTGTGCTGTTGTCTCAGCTGTCAGGTGCAGTCCAAAGCGAGAGAGTCGACAGACAATCATGCTGTCCCGCTGTTCTATCGACGTTAAATTGCAGCCAAAAGCCTATCAATGTCCTCTACAAATGCTGAGAGTCCGCAGCACAAGCAAACCACAACAACAACAGCAAGGACAACAACTTACAATTGACTTTAGTCACCCATGCGAGTCATGTGTGTTTGTGTGTGTGTGTGTGTGTGTGTGTGAACGTGTGTGTGTGAACGTGTGTGTGTCTTGGGCACATGCCAACACACAAAACATGCCATAAATCCACAGGCAGCATATAATTAATAAGGATTAATTGTGCACCAGAACTTGCGATGGGGCCAACAACGACGACGACGCTGCTGTAGTCAAAATTTAATTAATTAATAGCACAACTTTAGGCGGCATTCACTGCACCAGCTGCAGCACCTCTTTCTCTCTCTCTCTCTCTCTCTTTCTCTCTCTCTATGTTTGTATCTTGCTGAGCTCTTGTGGTCCTTTGTGCTGTAAATTAAATGCATAATGCAAATCATTCCGGGGAGTTTGAAGCAATCGATAAGGAAAATTGCTTACAAATAAAATTAAATTCCAACTGAAAATATTTTAAATTGTATACACTAGATTTGTTAGCTAGAAATACTTAAATTTCATTACAATTAAATGTGAAGTAGTTTAATTTTTCGTTTTTCGATTTTATTTGATGCAAATTTAATTGTACTAAATAGAATTTAAGGAGAAAGAAATTACTTCTTATTGCTGTAAGCTGATAAACAAAAAAAATTGCTTCCAAATTAAATTAATTTACAACTTCAATTATTTATAATTAAAGGAAATTCATATTCATTTATATATTCTGCTTAGAAGTTTTTATTCGCCTCATTTTCATAAAATGATTAATTTAATTGAATGGAACCTATTAAATAAAAGATATTTTCATTCTAAAATTGATTTATTTTTTATGGCTTTGGTTTTTATAAATAATCAAAAAAGTTAATTGCTTTAAAATTTAAATAAATAAAAACTAAATCTAAACTAATATTTTCAATATTTTTTGCTTTAAGCGTTGACTAATTATTGGAATATGTCACAACATTTATTTTTCTGCTCACAAATATGAATAATATATTTTATAAAATAAATCCGTTAATTGCAGTGAATTTTAATAAGAATTAAAATTAAATTAAATCAATTATAATATTTTTGGCTTTAGACATAAACTAATTAGTAGAATATTATATATAATATAAAATTTAAAACCAGAAATTTCAGATAATTAAATTATTATAAGCAAAGAAAAAAAATACTCTTCATCATTTAACAAATATATATTATAGAAATTAAAATTAAATTTATTGAACATGCACTTTCTACGAAATTTAATCAACATAAATTAAGTTCAAATTAATTCAACTTAGATAAAAACTTTATGAAATGTACGTAAAATTCTGCACCCAATCAAAATGTTTCCTGTGAATTTCAATCAAGCGAAGCCCCCGTGGCGTATGAGCAATAAAATGCTGTTTAACAAATTAAATTTCTCTTAGCCAAATGAAAGCTCTATTTAAAACGAATATTTGGAAGCCAAACTGGTGTTCTTGTTTTTTTTTCGCTGTTCAAGTAATTCGCGTAGCTTTTGGGCCTCGAAACTTTTTTATTAGCTGCGCATTTCTCAGTCTCAGGCCTTAAGTTTTTTATCAGCTCTTTTACAGTTTTTCTGTCTTGTCTCGTACTTAACCCGGCATTTATTTTGCCATCTCTCGTGCACCTTTTTTGTTAGAGCAAAGGTGTGGAAGAAGTGGAAGGCAAAAGGCCAAAACTAAAATGGAATAAGGCAATTAATGTAAAGCTCCTTCCTGGCACAGCGAGGCAATTGAGAATTGTTTGGCCATTTGACGGCGACTGCTAAAAGTGCAGTGAGCAGTCGCTAAATGCCAAGGCGTAGAAGAGATTGCTTTTAATTACGTTAAATATTTTATTGCAGATATAATAAGTAAGTTTTACACTAAAATACCCATGCAACGAACGGTAATAAGACGTGCATAAAAAGCCTGCTTTCAACTTGGCCAACATTTCTATTCAACAATTGGGAATGCAAGAAATTTAAGAGTTGTCATTTAAGAATATCTCTTTTAATATTCAGTTTACTTTAAAGAATTGATATTAAGAAAATATACAGAATGCTAATGTTGTAAGTAGTTGGTTCCTCTTTATTAAAGATTAGAAAGCAGAATGTAAGTGCTAACATAATAGCGTAACATACATGAGAGTTTTTACAGAGCTCTGTTAATCAATTGATGTTGCCAACAGCTAATTTTAATATTATTATATAATATATTCAAATAAAAGCTTTATACAATGAAAACAAATTCTGAAATCATATGTAAGAGTTCGTTGTCAAAACATACTCAGCAGGAGTGTTTTTTTCTGCATAATATTGAAAGTAGTCAAAGTTTAAGAACTAGATATTTACAATACCTTATTGAATGCGAGAGTTTACTTTAAATTACAAAGATATTTTCAAGCCATATTTAAATATTATAGGACTCGCATTAAATTCATTTATAATCAAATATAATAATAAATCGTCTTAAAACCTTTTCTTATTTCTAAGACTTAAATTGAAAAATGATCAGTTCAACTGCATTTATAAAATATTTAATAAGACAGATTACAGGCTTTGAATTTGTATACATATTAACGGACTTGTCTCACATTGTCCGAAAATGAACTAATTAAAAACTTTGCGAAATGCAAATTTCAACAGCTAAAAACATATTATATATAATAAATTTTGCTCTGCTGCACATATTTGATGATTTTCCATCCTACATTACATCCATTGTCAAAACAAAGTTGCAAGGAATGCGCGACTATAAAATGTAAACTCCACTTAACAAAAAACATAAACTGAAACAATTTTTGAAATAGGTTATTCATATAGCTTTAGACTAACACTTTATTTATAGCTAAGATTAATTTTGTAAAATTTTTCCGCAATAAAATAAATAAACAACAAAATTCATTCATTTTTGTTTTTAATTTTTTTCAATGCAAACAGAGAAATAATTCCAAAATCTTTAGTTTAAGTGCCAATCAAGAACAAAAAGCTTCATCCTTGACTTTTCCATTCCAAATTCCTTTTCATTTTTTCATAGCACATCAAAGCCAATTGACAATACGTAAATCGATGAGCACATCAAGTGATCAAAATTAAATGAACTGACGCAAATGTAGCCATGTTGAATGAAAGTTGTGCACTTTTGTTTTCGGTTGGCGAAAAATGTAATCAAGGCACAATGAAAACAATAATTATTTTTAATTTTTGCGTTTTTCGCTCGTTTCTATTTGTTATTATGGGTTTACAAACACGCCGAGCGCCAAGCGCGTTAGCACAGTTGCTATTTAATTCAATGCGCATTATTTATGGTATTTAATTTAAATGCCGAGCTGATTAATTTTCCAATGTTTTTTGGTTGACCGAGCAAAATGAATTAATGCCTGAAAATTGAATTTAAATGCGGGCCAAACAAATTTTGTAGTTTGTGATAAAAATAGACGAGCTGCAGCAATGATGGACTAAAGGTTGCCCTTTAAATTCTTATACATACATATATATTTTGACTTTGTTGTTTACTTTTCGTTAATTCATTAAAGAATTAAAAGTGCAGTTATGTTTATTGAAACAAATTTTGTTTATTTTATTTTTTTATTCGAGCATACACAATTTCTCTGTGAACTTTTTCCCACTAGTTTGTAACTCGGTCAAACACACACTCATAAACACACACACACGCATACATATAGAAATAATATTCATAAATTTTGAGGGTAAAATCAATTTGGTATTTATCTGTGTTTTTCATACTTTATGCTTGAACGATTTTTCATTTCCTATTTCTTGGAATTTTTTGTATTATTGTATCAACAATAAACAACAACAGGCGGCAGCAACGACAACAAGAGCCAAGAGCCAAGGCAATAACTACAGTCGAAAATTTGCTTTTTATTTTTGCACGCAAAACTGTCTAGAGCGCTCTCTTTCTCCCTCTCTATCTATCTCTGTCTGTCTCTCTCTTTCTCATCGCATCTCTTTCAATCATTTTATGCGTTTGTTCGCGTAAACAAATTTTAGTTGTTGGACGCTCGCTCTGTTATGTTCTACTTCGCTCTGCTCTCTGTGATAATTCGTTTTTGACGCGATTTCCCGTGCTGATGATGTCATCAAATCAAAACAAAAACCGTTTAAATTGCGCATCCCAAGCGATACACGACGCGTCACAATTCGCGTTTTGCTGTTTTGCTGTGTTTTTAGTGTGCAATTTGCATAATATTTAAATTTTTGCATACTTATAGGCGCATAATTAGGCAATTTCACTTTGTTTTCCGGGGAGTGTTGAAGTATGAAAGCATTTTGTTGTTTTGTTTTGCTCGCCGCCACAAAAGTTTAATTGCGATTTCAGCGTTTAAAGCTTTACACATTCTACGTTCATGTCCAGCTAAATTGTTTCCTTTGTCTCTGTATCTTTAATCAGCAATCAAAGCTTTGGCTGCGATAAGGTTTATCTACCCAACTTCTCACTCCCAATTCCTTTGCCCAATATCAATGGGTCTAGGGGTTGCCTAGTCAGCATTTAGCCTCTCTCTCTCTCTCTCTCCGCTTTTTAGTCTGCTTTTTTTTTTATTTTGGGAGGCATCTTGTTTACCCGCTGGCCAACTCGGTAAAGGGCCACAAACTGTACATACGCGCATTTTTAATAGACTGCGCGAACAGTTGGCCAATCCTCTGTAGAAACTCCCCATCAGTACAAACACACGGACACACAGAATCCATTGAACGCTGTGCTTGCCACACGTTGTTTGTCTAAGATTCACGTTTGCCCCATAGCCGTGGCATGCGTCTGTGTGTATGTGTGTGTAAATATATACTAGATATATGTGTGTGTGTGAGCCGATTTTTCTTCTTTTTTTTTTTTTGCTTTTTGTGCCAAGTGGGCGAACCAAACGCCGGATATTGGCTTCATACACCGCCAGCCAATTTTAAATTGCCAATATTGATTTATACGCCGCATGCGTTGCCACATGGGGCAGCAGCGTTGCATGTGTGTTGCATACACACACACTTCGTGGCGACTCTCAAGCATTGTTAAGTTGCAATTTTCAGGTGGTGCACGCTGCATGCGGCACACACAGCACGTTGCACGCTGCACGCTGCACGTTGCAGCAGTAAGTAAATGGGCAATGGGATTTCGCAGTTAACGCCTGGGAAATTTATTGGAAAACACGCGTTGCCTTAACAAGTTTATGCCTCCATTTTGTAGGCACTGTAAATACTATGCGAGAACAATTCGATGGAAATATACTTACTTTACTCTATATATGTATGTGAGAGCGATCTCTTTATTATATTACTTAACTCGAATGCAATTTGATATGCCATCAAAGAGCAGCTCTCTTCTTTCGACACTCTACTCTTTTCACATTTCCACATTTTCCAATTGCCAACTTTAACTATCTCTATCTCCCTGTTTCTCGCTCTTTCGCTCACTCTGCTTGTGATTTCCCAAATCCCATTTAAGTATTCCCTTTATGGGACCACAACGCACCGCACAACAGTTCAACAAACTCTTTTGCATAATTCATGCAAAAACTCCCCAATTCTCTTCTCTCTCTCTCTCTCTCTTTCTCTTACTCCTCTTTCTCACTGTCAACCTTCGCATACAACACTTGGAAGCATGTGTCGGCATGTGCTTTAAGTGCTGATTACAGATTGGTTTCTGCCATATAAATATCATGTTAACAACTCGTCAAAGAGTCTGCAACTCTTACACAAAAAGTTACAAGCGAAAATGTAAAATAAATAAATAAATTCTTCAAGCGGTGGCAATAAAAACAATAACATAAAAACTCGACATAAAAATCTATGAAAAATATTACATAAATATATGAAAAATATATTCGAAGCGATAAAAAATAAACAATGAAAATAATAACAGAAATGACAAATATGTATTAAAATATAATATATGTAAATATTTACGAAATTCTTATTTCAATACAGAAAAGAATAAAATAAGATTATTAGAAACCCAACTTTATTGGAACTTCAAACTTAGAATTGAAAAGATCATTTAAAGTACGTATTTAATTCCATGATAATTATATTCTTCAAAAACAAAGATTTAAGAATAAAAAGTAAAACAAAACATTAAGATATTCGACATGCAAATCGAAAACAGTTTAAGGCAAAACTCTCAAGCGAAAGCGTCTAAACAGTGTATTGATTTTGTATATGAAACAAAAAATGCGCCTTCGTTTTTGTTTCCCGCCCGCATTTCGGTTACTTGTTGAATGATTTTATTTATTAATGCACGGCTATAAAGCCGCAATTTGATTTATACAAAAAAAAATGCAGACACCCCGTGGCGAAGAAAAACGAGCGACAAGGAGAAAAACGAGAAGCCGAAAAATATGAAAAATACATTTTCCATTAAATTTAATTTGCATGGTTTTAGGCGCAATCAGCTGCCGAGAAAGTATAAGCTCAAAAATAAAAGAAACGAAAAAAAAAAAAAACGTGGGAAAGTGGGGGAGCAGTAAACGCTTTGGGTTGAATTTGATTATGCGTAAAATACGTTCGCAAATCGTGCTTAAATCAGGCATCACGAATACGCTGTGACCAAAGCTTGAACTTAAACCAGTTCTTGATGGAACACTGGACACTACTGGACTGCATGAAAGGACTTGGGCGGCACTTTGAAGTAGCTGCCACTTCGAGCAGTGCAGACATCGTTATTGTCTTTGGATGGACTTGCGACTTACATACATATCCTTGTGCTCGCCATTTTCTCTTCACTTTTATTGTTATTGGCGCTTGCATCATTATTTCAGTTGGCGCCTTGGCCCTCCCATCAGCATCTCTGCTGCTCTTTTCTTCTAAAGCTCGCCTCACAATCCTCCAGCTGAATGGCATCGACTCGCTCGGTCTTTGGTCTCTCGTCTCCCTTTGGGCCGTGGCCACTGTGGCGGTGTCGTTTTGCATTGTTTGGTCCTGTTGGTTGCTGGTTGCTGCTGGCTGGTTGTTTTCCCCCAGCTTCAGAGCCGTTGTCCTTGCTGCCGATGCTGCCTTTCCCGTTATTGTAGATAAAGATAAATAGTCTCCGATAACGTTCAGTTATTTGCAAACAAATACAATTGCGGTTCATTGATGGCGGTTTCATTTTGCCTCGCCCCAGTGGCGGGTCCCGACCGCATCGCTCTTGGGTTGAATTTCCGCCTCCCTTCTGCTACTATTATTATTATGTGCTTCACGATGCTCGTCCCCATTTGCTGCTCCTTGTCTCCTAAGGTGAAGTTTCCTGCTCTGGCTGGCTAACTGCAAATTAACAGAGACAACTAACTTCAATGCGTTTCGAGCGCTTTTCAGAGGTGAGACATTCAACTTTTCTTCTCATTCCATCGCACTTTTGTCTCTTCGGTCACTGTCAAATTTTAATACCGAGATGGCAAGAGATTGTTTTCTATTATGAAATATATTCACAAAGTTTTTTTTTATTTATAAAACTATTAACTGGTAGAAGTTAAAATGTTATACCCTTGTTCATTTAATTTTGTTTTTTTTTATATAGCTCAAAATTATTTTACAAACTTATGATTATTAAAAAAATGGTATTATTAAGATATTCTACTGTATAATATTTTTTATAGGTAATCCATATTTCACAATATTAATATACTCATTTACTTTCTTTAAAAAATATTATATTTGGCACAGTTGAACTTCACCATCAAAAGAATTAAGATGTAAGAATATGTTACAATTTTGAATATTTTCGTTGCAAATAGTAAATTGAGAATTTCGATGCGAATATTTTATTTTCTCAATTAAAAACTTCATTCTGCGGCACATACATAATTTAATATGATATTGAAAGATATTTTTAATTTTTTTTTGAGTATCCAGCGCTGATTTTCGAAATGTCAATTAACACTTACATACTTTACTAAACTCATTCGGAGTATAGCATAAAAAGAATTTTTACTTGTTTTTAATTTTTCTATTAAATATTTAATTTACCAAGGGCATAAAAAGAATTGGAAATTAATAACAATCACAATTATCCAGAGCTATTCAAGATAAATCACATTCATATCGACGCACTTTCCCTATTAATTACTTAAATTAGCAGTAAACGATATGCTTTTAGTTTCTCTCATTGCACTATGGTCCCAAATCCCGATTTGGTGGCATAAAGTCTAAAATTTCATGGAAGAAAATCTGAATTTTTTTTTTATATATTTAAACTAGATACCCTAGATAGAAAGTATCAATAAATATTTTTGTCAAAAATGCAACCTTGCAATTTTTACAGATGTTTAAAATCAGGTGATTGAGCAGCTGATTTTTGTGACAAAATTGGCGGGAAATTTTTAATAACTTTGAGCGCTTGGCAAATCTAAACTAAACAATATTTTTCTATTATTTAAAATGGATATTGAAGTTTGAGGTATGTAAATTACGAATAATAAACACAGTTTGTGTGGTAATTTGTTTAACGTTATATATTTGTACTGTTTTGTGTTGTCCAACGAAATCAAAAAGCTGACAAAAGTGTTCGTCTTCTGTAGAGGAAAAAAAGGTGTTCTGCGTATTTGTGCGTTGTTTAATGTATGTTAAACAATAGTAGACACTTTATATTAAATTTTAATAATAGTTTGGTTTGCGGCTTTTTGCGGCTTTTCCGATGCTTTAATTATTCAGATGTGCTTGAATTCTGTCACGCCACGTTGCTAGACGTATGGATGGACAGCGGGCGCCACTCTTCCGCGCTGGTTGAACTTGTATTTGGTCAAAAAGATGAATGTACACTGGTGACGACAAAAAGAGAGCAATAAATAAAAATAAAAAAAAATTTAAATAAAATATCACGTATACGTCATGATGTCTATATGGGCATTGGAGTAGGCGTGGTCAAACTTACTTGAAAGTTTGCTTAAATATTTAGAGTGGTCTATTAATGAAGTATGCCAAGTTTCAGCTCGATAGATGCAATATTCGATTTTATGCCACCAAATCGGGATTTGGGACCATAGTGCATTGCAAGCTTAAATATTTATAAACCTAATTGTGAATGCTCATGTTGTGCACTTCAAGCTTATTTTATATGAAAACAATTCAAGACTAAAGTACAGCATAATTCTTACAATTGCAGTGGGCTTCAATACTTTAAGCTTATCATATGCTAGAACGCTTCGAGTGATTCATCGATGCATAAATCTTGTCGATAGGTCTTTGGTCACGTATGACCTGATATGGGCTGCTCATAAAGTGTCTGCAAGGTGCGTATACATACATATATGCCAATATGTGTGTGTGTAGAACAGCTTATCAATGAGGTATCTAAATTAGTATAACCGAGAGACTCCCCTGTCTGGACGGGCAATTTAAAAAGGGGCGAATTCTAGACTTTTGGGAACACGTCAAGCTGCCATAATCTTTGGCTTTGCAGTGCAAAAGTAAAAGTTGTTCGCCTTTTTCGCTTTGGCAGCGTCTTGACTTACTTTCAACTTTCACTGCTTTCTCTCTCCTTCTCTCCCTCTTTCCCTCGCTGGCTGTCTGTCTTTTGGTGTGCATGCGAAAAGTTTTTCAACTTTCTTATGCTACGTGCATTTTGCAGATTTGCCTATATGAATGTCGCTGTCGCTGTTGCTGTCGATGTCTATGTGGTTCCAGCTTGGATTCTTTATTTCTTTCACTTTTTCCCCGTTTGCTCCCCCCTTTTTTTCCTTGGGCCTTGCGCCAAAAAGTATGTTAAGCACTTTGCTCTCAGTTTGCCGGCGCACTTTTGGCATGGTCGTATCTGGTATCTGGCCTGCGATTTATACGTGCATGTAATATGTGTAATTTATGACTGACAGGATGTGTGCGTTTAAATTATGTGCAAAATGCTACCGAAAAGCTGCCTGAGCCCCTTTTCTCAGGCTCAAGCTCAAGCCCAGGGACTAAAAACTTTTTGCTCTAAGCCCTACCAAAGAAACATGCCTTAGAAGAAAGCACAAACACCACACAGACAGCGAAAACTTGCGCCAATGTCACAATTACTTGGCTGTCACGTTTGATTCCACGCATGATATGTGATGTGTAGCTATTGGATCTGAAACTTAGACTGAGAAGATTGCAACAGGTTTTCTTCACTATCAATGAATTTGTTTATATGTTAGTATTTGTTTAACTTTAAGAGTATTAACTTTAAAGAGTATTTGCTCAATCTTTTCTAACAATTACTGTACGTTTTCTATCAATCTGGCGGTGGAGATTAGACCGTTTTCTGATTCTGGTTTGTTGACATCAATATTTTTGGTTTGGTTTAACGGATACTATGTATATCGAGATTCAGAATACAACTAATTTAAACTTTATTGAAATTATGTTATATTGTTAAAATGCATTAGAAAAAAAAATTAAAAATAGTTCCTCAATCAATCAATCACATTTATTCTTTGGCTAACATACTAAATACAGCATCATTTGTTTAATGCGTTTAAGGAATTTAATGAATTAATATATCTTCCTCAATCTTAGTGAACAAATTACTTATATTTCATTTGTTATACACAAACATACTCTGTAATTCCTTGTAAGAAAGTAAAACAAGTTTCAATTCATTAAGTTCATAACATGTAATAAAGATATATTCTATCAATCAATCAAACATAAGAACTCTTCGTTTATGTTTAGACCTACAGCAATATTTATCAAATGTATTTATATTCTACCCTTTATCTTAAAAATACTTCCAATCAATTCAATTATTTATATTTCTTTTTTTTAACCCAAAAATTCATTAAAATCTGATGTATTTAATCAAATCATATGTTTAAAATGCATTAAATTCTTATATTAAATATTTATTCAGTCAATCAATCAATTAAATCTATTCTTCGTCTATGTTTTGACTAATAGCATTATTTATTTAACTCATTTTGTTGATATAGTAGATTAATATTTTTTCCTCAATCATAGAAACACTTTTACGCTTCAATCAATCAACCAATCACTTGATTTTCTCATATTTCTTTATTTCAAAAGAACAATTCTTTGAAATTGTTTAAAGTTAAGACGTACAATAAATCCATCAATCCATCTCTAAAATTATTTTTTTATCATAAGAAAAACAAGTTTGTCATTCAAAGCATAGAAATACTACCTCTCAATCATTCCAATTATTTTTCTATCAGAAAGTACAATTTTAGCTTATGATTGAACTTTAATTTGACAGCATGCATTAATCCAAGCTTTCAGAAGCTTGCTGAAGCTTATGAGGAAACAAAGCGTAACCCAAATTACGCTCTATGCACGCTGGCAATGCAAGCAGAATATTCCCTTTCCCACTTCGTCTCCTATGAACAATACCGAGACTCGTTCGCACCAATTGAATGATGATTTTTGGCCAAAATGAGTTTTCATTTCCAATTACTTTACAATTGTGCTTTTGTTTGGCTCTGACGAGTCGTCAGTCGGACTCAGCACAAGGCATTCTTATTGCAGTTCCCCAGCACCTCCCCCCTCTCTAATGTTCTAGTATCTGAACGTTACAATTCGATTTCCTAATTTTCAATTTTACACGTTTGGCAAACACTCAGGGCAAAAGCAGAGATGAAGAGAGAAATCCCAAATCGGTATCCGTATCCCGTATTCCGTATTCAGTATCCCGTATATGCATGCCAGGCCAGAGACTTTTTGAGAAATTTTAATTAAAATTGAATTTTCCTTGCATTTAATTAAAAGCTTAACTGCCGACGTCGCTGCTCCTGAAGCTGCTGCTGCACATGAAAAATGAAGAAACGCAAAGGCAAGAAATACGAAAAACTATGCTCGAGCTGAGTTCGAAGGCGCCTTCACTGCAACACAGAGTGGCAAAGGGACAACACAGAGGGGCGGGGATTGAGTGCAGTCAGCAGAGCACTCGAGCAGAAGAGCATGCACTCATTGCAGCAGAGATATGAGAATATCATCATAGTCATCAGGCAAGGGAAGCACTTTTGCCTCTGCCGGCAACTCAAACTTGCAGCACCATAAGCAGCACTTGTCCTTGCAACTGCAGCAGCAGCCGACGCAGAGGCAGCAAATATTTTTGTTTGTTTACACAGGCAGCTGCTTCGGCTAAATGCAACACTGACAGCTACTGTCAAAATAAGCAACTAATCTCTGCTCTGCAATATTGTTTGCCAACCAAATACACACACACACATACACATACACACACAATTTCACATAAATAAAAAAGACCTGAAACTTTAGTAAAGAAGTTGCAACTTCTCAATCTTCAGGCAATTTAAGTTCAAGTAACAGTTGAGACTTAAACATAATCCATCACTAGATTTCATCTTTATAAGCTCCAAATTTAATGACAACATTTTATAAATTTCAAATCTAGTTTGAAAGATACAAATATGTAAAATTGTAGAATGGGTGGCAAAATACACTGTTTTATTCAAAGTAATATTTCCATTAACAATAATTGATGAATGCCAACAAAAAAAATAATGTAGATAAAATAATGTAACTTTATTATTCAACTATCCCGCTTAAGCTCCAACTGGTTTGCGTCTTCGATAAGCACTGGTTCAAATACATGCTCTGGCATCATAACTTAACTGAAAGCACCGTTATCGAATGAATTTTAACTTTTTTTGTTGATGAACATGTGAATTTTAAAGAAAAATATTTTTCTTGTACAATCAAACAATAAAAAATATTGAACAAAAATTGCATTCGCAAAAGCAAAATAATTCATATATTTTCGTATTTTAAAATATTATATTATATTATAAAATAGACTCATTAATCTTGCTTATTTGAAGAATTGATGAATTTGTAGGTGATGTAATATCATTTTATTTGAAGTAATTGCCTAAAAAAAATCTTTTTTTACTGTAAAACTAAGAACTTCGAGAAATGTCAATCAAAAGCTTTAATTAGTTTTTTAGAGTTTTTTGTAAGTACTCGTAGTACTTGTAGTGGTCAGTATTCAAGCTGTTTTCATGCAGCATCGACAGCAATATCGAAATTAATCGGACCCTCAAGCAGTTGCCTCATATTTGTGGTGCATGCTGTGGCAGCAGCGACTGGCAGCATAATTGTTTTGAATTTTTCATAAATTCTGCCGCAAATTGTTGCAAAAAAAAGAAAATGCGTTGCACAGACTTTGCAGGAGGTAAATTTCGGCATTGACTGGGATAGCATCCACGTACATACATAGTAGCAGGCAACCAGCGGAAAACTGTAGAGGCAACATCAAATAGTTTAATATAAAATGCAGACAAAGGCTGCAGGGTGAGCACAACTGAGGCCCACATAGTTTGCTGCTTGGCTTGGCCTAAAGGAAGGCGGCAGGACTTCGTCCTTTTGCCAGCATTTTACGTAACGTCTCCTTTGTGTTGCCGCTGGCAATAGGAACGATGGAGAGGGAGCGGGGGGGTCGAAAATATTTAATGCACCCACAATATTTAGCCTGTTTGGCAAGTGATAATGCACCCGCCTATAAAGATGGACCTCAGACTCCACGACATGCTAGTCTTCAAAGCAAAACAAAATACTTACATCCATTCACCTCAGCCTCAGCCTTGTCCTTACAACTTTTATATGCATGCATATTCAACAGTGTGGAAATAATAAAGCCAACTTGCCGACAGTTATACTATAGTTGCTTACAGTTGTTACTGCCAGACAGTCGAGAGAGAGAGAGATTCACCGGAAGCAGGAAGTACTCATTGCCGGGGCAGACAAGGCGAGTTACTCCACAGACCCTTCCTTGCCATCAGAGGGGTTTACTTTCAGACTTTCGGTCGGCGTCAATGAAAACCAAACCGTAGAATTCGACACTTGACTTCGCTTTGCCTTACGCAACGCATCTCATACAATTTATAGCAATGAAAGTGATAATAATACTTGAAGATACATTTGTATGTTTTTCTTCTCCGCTGACTCTTTATTCCGCCCGCAGTTGAAAGTGCGTTTCAGTGTAAGGTGGAAATGTTCGCTGACTTGTAATAGGACACTAAGTAAAAGAGAAATTAGCTGAAGTTTTAGGATGTGTACAAAAATGAAAAATAGAATTGCAAGCAATGATTGAGAACGAGATTCAAATTAAGTCAATAACGGTGTTTTATCATGGAAATGGACATTAACAATCGAAAATCATAAAAATAATACCTATGTACAAATATATGTACGAGTATTAAGACCGATAAATATTTTATTTCATTTTCAATTTTACCAATTTGTGTTTTTAACTGAGGACAAGAAAAAGTCTGTTAGTTTTTCTTTATCAATTATTATATTTTTCATTTAAATGAAATTACTTTATAAATAAGCATTTATAAATAATTTTTTTTTCATGTTTTACACACTTTAAATTTTCTGCAAATTTGAATAATACTTTAACAATTCTTTATGAAATCAAACATTTTTTTATATATAGAAATTTCCCCATCTTCAGGCAATTTGCATCTAATTTACTTTTCAGACGCCGCTGGTATAATTAAATTTTCGAGTTTCCATAAGTCAAAGCACAAAATGAGAAAGTGAAAAGGACGCAACGACATTTCGCTAATTTCCTATTCAAATCACGGCCTAATCGAACCCAGTGCAACTGTCAAATGACTCAAAGATGACATTTATGACAATACTCCTCGCTCTTCCGTTCCACATCTTTATTCAGCATCCCTTCCCACTGCTCTTATCCAACATTTCCACAGGACTGTTATCACAGTTAGGGACTCCATTGCCAGAGGCATTCGTCTTCGCTGTCGCTTTTCTCTCTGTTGCTGTTGTCAACATTTTGATTTGAATGCTGTCAACATTTTCGCAACAGGCTGACAGTCAGTCCACAAAGAGAGAGAGAGAGAGACAGAGATTAGAAGAGAAGAGGAAAGCAAGAGAGATACACAGTAGCGATGGACTAGAGCGGCAAGCCTAATTGTTGTCAATTTGACATTGTAAATCAGTTGGTCAGGTTTTGGTATTGTATTTATGGCTAGACTGTCAGTTAATTTGTCCCCGCTTCTTGACTGACGCTGTCAAGACAAAGGCCATTGTCATCGCAGCATCAAAACATATCCAAGTCCAAAATCTCTATCCCCATAATTCCCGCTAAAGTTCTTCTTTGAGTCTGGACCGCAGTTGTCAATGTCACCGGAGCCAACCTCCCCGGGCTTCTTCACGGTTAGTCTGAGTCGGAACATGTTGTGTTGCCAGGGCTAATGCTCATGCTGATGACATAGCCCTCATTCCCATTCCCATTCCCATTCCCTGCATTTTCATACACTACCATCGAGCCTTATGGATTAGTCATTGGATGTACACCTGTTTAGAAAATATATTGACAGACCACTCAGAAGTACTTGCATAATAAAGCTAATTAAATTGATTTGTAGTAGGGAACAAAGAGCCTGTAATCTTTTAATATTTATAACATGAATATATTAGAGTTTCTGTGGCTACTGATTAGTCGATTTCTGCCTCCCTCATAATGAAGCTATTATTATTAACATATGTATGTAATGCTAATAAAGTATATAACTTTAATACGTTCTTCTTTTAATGGACTTAAGTAAATTTCACAATAACAAAATTGGGAATCTTTCTACATGTATAGGTTGAACAGTCTTTTTTCATTACTATAATGATAATATCTTTTATAATAAAAAAAAAAAAAAATAACCTCCTATTTTATTATTTGAATCAAATTATGTTTTACTAATTTTATATTTTGGCTAAAAAATATTACTTTCAAGTAATAAATGTCATATATAGTATAGAGTTTCAAAAGTAAAACTCAAGTTGTTATTGTGGTTTTTCTTTGAGATTATGAATACGAATCATATTAATTAATAGTCTGTGAGTAACAATAAACCACTACAACCTTTTAAATAATACAGATAAGGTTTAAGTGATTGTATTGAGTTATTTTTCTCTATAGCTATTAAAAAATAATAAGTTACGTTCAGTTCAAGTTAGGTGCGAAATTCAAATGATTTAAATGCCCATATATAAATTTAATCGTTCCTTGGCTAATAAATTTTATAATATTGAATAGATTATATTATATATATGTATGATGTCTATTTCATATGGAATGACTAAGTGATGAGACAGACAACATTAAATCTGAGGTCAGTGAAACTGACCCACAAACTTTAAGATTAATTAGTGCGAAATACAAATCATGGAAATCCCCTTCTAAAAATATAATCTTTCCTTCGCTATTAAATAATATAATATTGAATAGATTCATTGTCATCTTATTTGGGAATTCCCTATGAAAATTTGTGGGTCAGTTTCACTGAACTGAGATTTAATGTTGTCTGTCTTATCTGTCACATAAGTCATACCATACCCTATATATGAGGCAATGCTTATTGCATATGTTGTATAACTCGTGTTATAGATAAGACGAAAACATCCAGTCTCTAATCAGTAAAACTGACCCTGAACATTTCATAGGGGACTCTAAAATCAAAAATAACATACCGATTACTGAAAAGTTGTGAAGAGTATTTCGGCTTCGTTTGAGGGTCATTTTGTATTTTTATCACGATTTGGGTTTACTCTTGGTTTTATTCATTCATTTCGTTTTATATGTAATATGTTTGTAGGGAGCTGCATTATTATGATTTGCGCTATAATTATTTTTCTGTGCATCTCGTACTCCTGCATGTCCTGCAGGGTCCAAAGGGAATCTCGAAGAGCAAGCCAGCATTCTGCTTGTCACGCAAATGTTTCATGTCAGATTTACGTTGCTCCGGCCACTTTATGTTGCATATACTACATACACATTTTCGTATACCTACTATATATCTACTTTATGTTTTAAATGTGCTCCAACTACTTATGTATTGTATGAATTCTGCTTTCATTCGCCATACAGTAGTAGAAAAGTCAGCATCTATGTTCACGTTTGTGCAAAATCGCGTGGCACGTCGACTGTCCAATCTTCCCCCTCTGAACACCTATCCTGACCAACAATATCTTTTTTATATATGTATATTCAGCTTGGCATAGTGTGTAATCACAATGATGAAGCTTTATAAATTGACTATCATGTTTAATTTAAACTAGCAATTTAAATAAAACCACAAAATTATATTTTGTTTTTCCTTTTTGTGAATCGAATTCTATAGATTAAAATCGATAAATTTATAAATATTTTAAATACAAATGATATCTTGAAATTAATCAGATTTTTTGAATATTTATCTTCAAATAGAATTTTGATACATTTTTAATAAATAAACAAAAATGTTCCCACAATTATCCATTGATTTAGCACCACTGTGCGCGAACCCTCAGACTGCGCCTTTTTAGCACGTTCTGGCGGTCGCATGCTATATTTTTCAATTTGTAAACATATCCTGCGGTGCAAGCGCTGAAAGCCGGCACAAAAAAGGGCAGCAGCATAAGTAAACAGATGCCACACCCCCGCAGCTCCTTCGCTCCCCCTCGACAACAGTGGCAGTCCGGGGCGCCGACATGGTCAGAGTATGAAATGCATTTGCTTCATTTGTTTGGCGTGTTTCTCATGTCAACTTAATGTTTATTAGAAAACGTCTGCTTAAATTGCACTGGACAGCAGACCAAGCCACATTCCACGTTCCTCCTCCCGCCATGCACAGCAGACGATGCACATTCATCAGACGACAGAGAAAATATTCAGACACAGACACAAACTCAGTTTCAACCACCTATTGTGCCAACAAATTTCATTCTCTGACCTTATATCTTTATTAACAGGCAATTACACTTTCTAACATACAATAGTTTATTTTCTAAAATTATTTTCAACATTTAATTTATGTTTAATTGCAATAAAAATATTAATATATTTTTTTTATTTAACGAAATGCGAAATTTCGTTTACAAACTGCACCATTGATATAAAACATTTTGAAAATAAAACGAAATACAAAATAAATTTCATTCAAGTACTTATTCATAACGACAACGAATGCACAAAACAAACGAAAGCTAATCAGAGAGAGCAGCATTGATAACCCCCAACTAAGTCACAAGTAAGAAAAATACAGTCGAGTGTGCTCAAATGTGAGATACACGCTACCCATTTTGAATAAAAGCGAAATATTGTAAGTAGGCGTTTTCGCCCACACAAAAGAATTTCTTTAATAACATCCACAATTTTTATCTGATCGCAACCAATCGCAATTACAACTATTATAGTTATTATTGTATATACCAAAACTCGCAACTTACGCTTGTTATTCGATTTTTTTGATTTGCGGGCGCGGAAGTGGGCGTGGCGAAAATTTGAAACAAACTTGATCTGCGTGCAAACATAACAAATCCCGTCGAAATTAGAGCTCTATCTCTTATAGTCTCTGAGATCCAGTGTTTCATACGGACAGACGGACAGACATGGCTAGATCGTCTCGGTTATTGATGCTGATCAAGAATATATATACTTTATTGGGTCGGAGAAGCCTTCTTCTACCTGTACATTCATTTCCTGCCGGCACATAGTTTTAATACCCTTCTATGTGTGTGAACACTGAAAATTTGAAAACTAAATTTGGTTGTATTGAATATAAAATAAATGAAAATTATTACATACCCCTTGGTAAATCTATGCATATCCAACAGTTACAGAAAACATGATTAGTTATAGCTATGCAAAACAAAAACCTGATATTTATTAGTGGTCACTATTTACAAAAATCTGAGGCATTCTGGAATCGTGTTTAATGGAATTTAGAAATGACACAGTTCTTAGATGCACTAAAATCTAGTATGCGCGTAAGCTAATAAATCGTTGAGGACAACTAAATGCATGCCACAAAAAATTAAAATTGTTTTCCATTGTAAATTCTGGAACTAAATAATTAACAAAGCTACAAATAAGTAACACTAATCACTTATTTCATCTTAATAAAAATACCGCATGAGACATTAAACAATGTAGAACTATCAAAGTTATAACAAACAGCGGATGATAAATATAATTTACAAATAAATCTCTAAATCATTTTTTGGTAAATATAGTTTAATTTATAAAAGACATTCTTGCACAACATTTTAAAATTAATAGCTTGAACAACGGATTGCGCACTTCCGTTTATAGGCCACATCCATTTGCGATAATGGCATGTGCGGAAATTTTCTGAATGCCTGATATGAGCCTATATACATACATATGCATTAGTATTTGGACAAAATGAATCACAACAAATTGAATTGATAGCGATGAGTATAAATAAAAGGAATATGCCTTGTTCAGATATAGTCGTCATAATGTTGTGCTCATGGAAGATTGTTTTAATTCCTCTGCTCCTCACGGGCTTTGTTGTTGCGGATTCAACAGTAGGTAAGTACTAGAGAATTGTGCGGAACACAGTGTAGAATTTATTTAAATTATAAATTATTATTTATTCGGCATTACATAAATCAAGATGACTATGATTACGAAAAGTTGGACAGCATGTTCCGAATGTTAGAAGAAGAAGAAACTACGCCGGTAACAGCAGAACATCCGGAGACTAAAACTACAACTAGAAAAAGCAATAAACTCGACGAGTACTTGACGGAAGACTTCAGGAAATCTGAAGAGCATGTACCACATCAACACAACACTGATTTGAACGTACCACACGATGTTGCAATTCAATTGGTCAGTCTACGAACACATGTGACAACTGCATTGTCTGTCATTCAGCAGCAAGGCGAGGCATTCGTGAACTTAATCGATGTCTACTTGAATCAAACGAAAATTGTACGCGAAAACAAAATGTGTGGCAAGGAACACGTATGCATTAAGAAAAATCTGTGCAAATCGGAGCCCGTCGACGGCAACGGCCATGTTATGTACAGGTTCCGAAATGTTGGTAACGAGCCTTGCAATTATTTGCAAACTTGCTGTCATATCATCGATACGGTAAGGAACTGCATCAGAATATCTATGTATAGTATATATAAATACCCACCTAACCACGATTGTATTGCAGATAGAAGAAATACCTGAAGCAAGTGATGAGAATCAACCATCAATCTGCGGCAAACGAAATGTGAATGGCTTAAAGGGCACCTTGGATGCTAAACCAAATATGGAAGCGCAATTCGGTGAATTTCCATGGATGGTTGCAATTATGTGGAATACAAAACCAATTGGTGGTGGTTCAATTATAGCCCCTAATGTAGTGATAACAGCGGCAAATAAGGTCCAAAATCACACGCTCAAGGAAATTAAAGTTAGAGCTGGTGAGTGGGATTTGGAAAAGCAGGATGAACCTATGCCCCATTTAGATCGCAATGTCATACAGCTGATTTTACATGAAAGGTTCTCTCACAAAGAGAGAAGCAATGATATCGCTCTACTTATTCTCGATAAACCATTCAGCACGCAGCCAAACATTGCACCCATCTGTTTACCGACTCACAATGAGAACTTTGACTTTCAAGATTGCGTTGTCACGGGTTGGGGTAAAGAAGTACGTAACGACGATTTTCCAAATGTTCTCAAAGAGATACCGCTTCGTGTGCTGCCGAATTCGCAATGCAACGATTTACTGCAGAAGGCAACTGGCTACCGCGAGCTTCGACTGCACTCAAGCTCAATTTGTGCGGGCGGTGAGAAGGGCTTGGATGCCTGTTTCGGCGACGGCGGAGCTCCACTTGCGTGTCCCATAAAAGGCAGCCCTAATCGCTATCAACTTGCCGGCATTGTCGCCTGGGGCATTGGCTGCGGTCGGAAGAATGTTCCGGGAGTATATACAAATGTTGCCGCTTTTACTCCGTGGATTAGCGATCAACTCAGAAGCTTCAACATTGAGAGCAAATACTATACCGCTTAAACACCAATTATTGCAATACTGAAACGTAATCGTAATGTAGTAATCAATGCTCGGAAATTAATAAAGAGCTTCATTTATGCATATGCTTATCTTACTTATTATTTACACCAATCAATCATTTTTATTAAAATAATTGTCACGGTTCTAGCGAACTAATGAACCACTCTGCTAAACTGGTTTCAGCTTCCAGAAGCTGTTGCAAAGAGATGAATGAACTAATGATATACCTAACTTGTACTAGGTGATGGATTCCATTACAGCGAACTGAATGAACTGATCTGCCGAACTAGTTCTCTATGAGTGATGTGCAGTTTATGGTCTTACATTTTGAACTAGAATGTGCTGCTGGAATAGTAATACGTCATCTATGTATATATAAATAAATTAATACAATTGCTATTTTTGTAAGCGGTTTATTGTTTGCTCCATAAGACATAACTTAGCTTACAGCAATTGATAATTAATCTGTATATAATTGAAGTTGTTTCACCTTAACAGCGTGGGAGAACAATTAACAGAACTTATAGATTTAGGCCAGAACAGAACCACTAACACACTGCAAGATGTCTTATCGAACTTATCGATATGGCTCTGAAGTGAGCCATATTCAGTGAAACAGTGAAGCAATTGTTTTTTTTTTATTTTGGTTATTTGGGAACCTGATACAGTTGTAGCTGTTGATTAATCCATGGAAGCAGCAACTTCACATTGGCATACACGCCGGGCACATTCTCGTAGCCACACTCGAGGCCCCAGGAAACGATGCCTGCGACCACATAACGATTGGGTTCGATCCGTGTCGAGGGACAGGCCAACGGAGCTCCTCCATCACCCAGACAGGCATCGCGATCCTTCTCACCACCTGCACAAACGAAGCTGCTGTGCAACTGGAAATAGCGTCCCAAGCGTGTGCTACGCAATTGCTTCTGGCACTTGAAGCTCGGTATGTAGGGTAAATCAACCTTTTTCATTAAATTCGGGTAGTGTGGATCGCTCATGGTCTTCTTGCCCCAGCCCGTGACGATGCAGCGACGATAGTCAAATTCCTCGGATTTATCGGGCAAACAAATGGTATCGATGTGTGGCGATAGCTTAAACGGTGTCTGCAGAATAAGCAGAGCTGCATCGTAGAAACCGACAGCGCGATTGAAACTCGGATGCACAATCGTCTTGGCCACTAGACGATCCTGATGGTGATAGGGTTCAGATGTGGTCAGTTTATCCCATTCACCGGCTCGCACTCGAAGATTGCCCTCTCGACTATTTTCGATTTTATGCGCTGAGGTCAGCACCACATTTGGGGCGAGGAGACTGCCACCTCCCTGAGCTTTAAAGCTGCATTGCCCGTTCTCGCAAACTCTCTCTTCGATGCTTACCATCCAGGGAAATTCGCCAAATTGCGCCTCATTGTCATTGGTATTGTTTAAGGTGAGTTGTAATCCTTTTGGATTTCTATAGCCACAGCCACGGGAAACATACTCTTCAGTGGGCTTCAAGATCTGACGGCGATGAAATTTGAAATTAGCGATGATGAATATTATAAAAATGCCGTATCGATGATATTTTCTTGATTAGAGAAAGATCAAAGTGAAGTTTTTTATATTTCTTTAAAAATTGAAATATACTTGACATTCTTTTATGATCGCTCAAAAATGAGATACGCGTCTACACATTACGTTAATAAATAAATTAACTACATTTTAATTATCCTGAGCATTCAGAATAATAAATATAATGAACTTTCAAATAATATTCATATTAGATTTCGTTAGCCTTCAAATTAAATTAAATATATCAAATAAAATATGAGTATTTTTCAAAAAAAATATAATGAAAGGAAATAGCACGAAATTTCTGCTAAATGTGTGACTTTTTTTTGCCGCTTTCTCTTTTTCAAACCTTTTCGCCATCAGCGCAGCAAGTCTCGGTCCATAAGCATCCATCATTATTGGAGAATGATGCAGTGCGCAAATCAATGATAGCTCTGCCATCCGTTATGATTGTTCCATCAGCATTGCACAAATGTCTTAGCACACATTCCTTGTCATTGTGAACTCCACACGATCTCACAACTACTTCATCCTCAGACAATTCGTCAAGGGTCGGACCATAAGTTGTTTCCCGGTATTTGGTTTTACCCACTACATCTGAACGAATCAGCGTTAAGTGCAGAAATATCCCACATATGAGCAATGAATACTTCATACTGAGATCTAAGTATGTTATAGAAACTAAGCGAACGAAACGGTCGATGTGAAATCTGTTTGAATACTGACTGCCTTCTGGTCAGCGCATAAACATTAAATAATGAAGAAGAGACATACTTTAGTAGAGACTTCGCGATACTCTATTTCCTGTTAATCTTGATGAATTTAAAATTCACTTTTAATGTTTCACAAACTCTTCTTAATGTTAAAAATATTGATTTCGTCACACCCTTATCAAAAGCTAAATTGTACATTTTACTAAAATATACAAAAAATACATATATGTATGTATGTAAATTGTTGATAAAGTAATTCATTAAAAGCCATAAAGTACATTACGTACAGTAATCTGAAGTCGAGCACACAACACAAAAATTTTATTTTTATAAACGACAAAGTAAAATAATGTCGTTTTTGTATTGTTCAAATATATAATATAACAAACAAAACAAGAGAAGTATTTAAATAAATATATATAAAAATATTCTTGATTAGCATTAATCTCATGCATTTTTAATATATTTTATAAGATCGTGTAACGCATTTCACCTATCCAATGTACTCCGTTTTTCCTTTTTTTTTCTTAGAAAAAAATAACTAATGAAAATATATATACATACGTATAATTATAAATATTTCTAATATGCGCATTCACATCAAGTGATTATTTTGCGGCTGGTACTCACTTATAAATGAATCACAACAAATTTCACTGAAAGTAAGCGGAGTAGCGGGTATACATAAATGCTCTAGAATTGGACTAATTCAGATAGTCGTCATAATGTTGTGTTCATGGAAGATTGTTTTAATTCCTCTGCTCCTCACGGGCTTTGTAGTTGCGGATACAACAGACGGTAAGTGCTAAAGAATTGTATACAACACAGTGTAGAATTTATCTAAATTATAAATTATTATTTCTTCGGCATTACATAAATCAAGATGACAATGATGATTACGAAAAGTTGGACGACCTATTCGGATCGTTAGAAGAAGAACAAACTACGCCGGAAACAACAGAACAGCCGGAGCCTGAAACTACAACTAGAAAATGCGATAAACTCGATCTGGATTTGGAAAAAAACATTTTGGAAGGCAAGCTGATAAGTTTACTCAATGCATCGCCCGAACAACTTGTGCAATTGAAAGCCGCTCTCAATGAGTCATTCAATGATGTTGGAAAACGACTTGCAAATCAAACTACACCGATCGAGTCAAATGAATCGAACGTCAAGTCGTGTGGTAAACAAAAAGAATGCGTCAATTCTTTGTTGTGCAAAAACAGCAAGAAAGCGAATAAATACAATATCGTCAAATCATCCCCTGATGTCTGTAGCTCCGATCAAATTTGTTGCCACATATCTGATAAGGTTAACAATCTTCACAACTTTTATTTCAGCTATTTAACTAATTCGAATATTGCAGATTGATCAGGAGGTGCTGCCAAGCTCGATGAAAAAGTGTGGCTATAGCAATCCAAATGGCATACTATTTACCAACGAAGGCGGGAGACATAATGAGGCTAAATACGGAGAATTCCCATGGATAATTGCTCTCCTAGAACGTGTACCTACACCGGCAGCGGTTCTGGATGTATTTATTGGAGGCGGCTCGATCTTAGCGCCAAATATTGTACTCACAGCTGCACACAAGGTAGTCAACACAACTGCCGAAAATTTATATGCCCGTGCTGGTGAATGGGATAGTGCCACAGACCGAGAGTTCTTTAAGCATCAAGATCTAGATGTGCAACAGATTATCATACATCCGAGCTATGGGAAATGGGAAAACAACATTGCACTACTGGTGCTAAAAGGAAGCTATTATCCCAGTCCTCATATATCGCCCATTTGCTTGCCCAACGAATTTGCCAATTTCGATAAGGAACGTTGCATTGTCGCCGGCTGGGGCAAAACATCACTTAATAGCAAAGAGTATCCACACATTCTCAAGAAGATCAATGTGCCAATTGTTCCACAAACGAAATGTACCGAAAAACTGAGACAGAAAATTAAAGATTTTAATGTTCATCCAAGTAACATTTGTGCTGGCGGCGAGAAAGACATCGATTCCTGTTTCGGCGATGGCGGAGGTCCTCTCGTCTGTCCCATGAAAGATAATCCGAATCGCTATTATCAGGCAGGTCTTGTTGCCTGGGGACATTATTGCGGACTGGAGAATGTGCCAGCGGGCTACACTAGTGTGCCCTATATGATGCGCTGGATTTCTCAAGAACTTCGCAAACTGCAAATTAACAGCACTTACTATACTGCCTAGACAAGAACTACAAATGGGTGCGAAATTTTCACATTTTGATTGCAATTTTCAAATTTGTAGGGTATTTAAAGGACATTCCATCAACTTTTGTGTAGCATTTAGAGTAATTGAAATGTACTTTTGAATTGCATAAGTTAATAAATATTTATTATTACTTGACGGATATTGCAAGCATTCTTTAATTATACTAAAGGTCTAAGGACATGCATAAAACAATGTAGCTTTAACCATACGAGTATCGCCACTGAAAAATTCTTAAAACTGTAAAAACAAAAATAAATACAAGTGTTTGCTCTCGACAAGCTTTTATTGTTGTTCAAAATTTGCAGTATGCCTTAATATATATTTAAAATAAAAAATGTGCAATACATTAATAATTTAAAGTTTAAATTAGTTTTAATATATAAAATTATTAATTTTATTTTACTCCGGCGAAGCTACGAGAAAAATGGAAGATTTTATATATACAACATAGTATATACATACGTTCATTTTCATTTTCCTAAAAAATCTAAAACTTATCAACTCTTTTGTGTGCGTCAGCTCGAAGCATTAATCACACAATAATTATTTTTAAGCATGAAAAAAATAAATTACCATTTAAGCTCGTTAGAAATGTTTGTAGCATTCCTCATTTAGGTTTATGATCGCGTTTTAAATCTATATGCAATAATAAGATTTTTCTGGGCACTTCAATATGGTTTAAAATCGCTTACTTTCAATTTAATTTTAAATTTAAAAATCATTACACTGATTTGTCCATCGCACTATGGGCCAAAAGCCCAAATTTGCGGCATAAACTCTAAAAATGGACCTAAGATTCTGAAAATTTGCACAAATATCTGGGAGAGAAAGATAGAATTTCGGAAAAAATTTTGTGTCAATTTGACCACGCCTTCCTCCCGCCCCCATATAACCGTCCGTATGAAACACTGGATCTCAGAGACTATAAGAGATTGATATAAGAGATTGGTTGCGATCAGATAAAAATTGTCGAAGTTATTAAAAAACAAGTAAGAAAGCTACAGTCGAGTGCACTCGACTGTGAGATACCCGCTACCCATTTTGAATAAAAGAAATATATTTTGCGATATTTTTCTCAAAATATACCAAATATACTGCAAAAATACTAAAAATATACCAAATAGTATATTTGGTAT
This sequence comes from Drosophila nasuta, assembly GCF_023558535.2. NCBI lineage: Eukaryota > Metazoa > Arthropoda > Insecta > Diptera > Drosophilidae > Drosophila > Drosophila nasuta. The sequence goes on along the minus strand of NC_083455.1, from coordinate 11,088,790 downwards.
ATTGATATAGTACCGCATTCAAAATATACCATAGACGGCACAATATACCAGATTGTCATCTATAGCAACTAAGACCCCTAGTAAGTAGGCGTGTTTGCCCATACAAAAGTATTTCTTTAATAACTTCGACAATTTTTATCTGATCGCAACCAAATTTTCAGGAATCATAACTACTATAGTTATTATTGTATATACCAAAATTGGCAACTCTAGCTTTAAAATTACGCTTGTTATTCGATTTTTTTGATTTGCGGAGGCGGAAGTGGGCGTGGCAAAAATTTGAAACAAACTTGATCTGCGTGCAAACATAACAAATGCTGTCGAAAAAAAATTATAGCTCTATCTGTTATAGTCTCTGAGATCCAGTGTTTCATACGGACGGACGGACAGACACACAGACACACAGACGGACATGGCTATATCGTCTGGGCTGTTGACGCTGATCAAGAATATATATACTTTATAGGGTCGGAGATGCCTCCTTCTACCTGTTACATACATTTCCTGCCGGCACAAAGTTATAATACCCTTCTACCCTATGGGTAGCGGGTATAAACACTTTGAGCAGCGCTGCATAAGAGAACTCATAAACACCTGCAACATGTATTGTTATTTCAAAAACGGGCAAAAACCATTACTAAAAATTGATTCTATAGAGATTTGTTAAAAATATTACATTTTTACCTTTCAGACACTTTGAGGCATTTAAAAGAAAAGCTTCACAGAACACATGTACTTTTGTTAGAATAAGCTAGAACAACACATTTGCATCACAGTAGTCAAAACAACACAAACATTTAGAAATATAGAAAAACGTTTAGTAACTATTAATTTACATACCTTGACCTTTATTTTCCATTTACACACTTTTAACTTTTAATGTTTGGTTCAATTGATTTACGAGCTGCAAGTCGTCAAATTTTTCGCGGGTTTTTTGTCTAAAACAAAACGACACTGAACAGCTGACTTTAAAAGCGCGCAAAAAATGAGGGGTATTCCCAAAAAATTTTATCAACATTTTTTTATATCATATAAGTATTCAAGATACCAAAAAAATAAGTAAACAACACTATTTCAAAAAAAAAGAAAAATCATTTATGCCGCATATTTGGGATTTTGGCCCATAGTGCATCGCAGTAAAACAGTTCAACACATTTTGAGATTGTGAAATCGTAATATTCATACATATTATTATTCATTTGGATACACACATATTAACTTGACGCTCTCTCGGCTATCCAAACTCTCTCTCGATATTGGGTATCTTATGAATTCTCTCATTATATGTCACATTCTTTGTTATACATCATTGAGCAACGCAGTCAGTCTTAATTGAGAAGCATAATAAAACGGACGCTAAGTTACAAATCGTATTGTTTTCTTAAGTGTGTATAACTACCACAGTATTCTCAACAAGTAAGAAAGCTACAGTCGAGTGTACTCGACTGTGAGATACCCGCTACCCATTATGAATAAAAGCAATATATTTTGCAGTATATTTCTCAAAATATACCAAATATACTACAAAAATACTAAAAAAAATATACCAAAATGTATATGTGGTATATCGATATAGTACCGCATTCAAAATATACCATAGACGGCACAATATACCAGATTGTCAGACAAAGTAACTAAGACCCCCAGTAAGTAGGCGTTTTTGCCATACAAAAGTATTTCTTTAATAACTTCGACAATTTTTATCTGATCGCAATCAAGTTTTCAGGAATCATAACTACTATAGTGATTATTGTATCTACCAAAATTCGTAACTCTTGCTTTAAAATTACGCTTGTTATTCGATTTTTTTGATTTGCGGGGGCGGAAGGGGCGTGGCAAAATTTGAAACAAACTTGATCTGCGTGCAAACATAACAAATGTTGTCGAAAAAAAATTATAGCTCTATCTCTTATAGCCTCTGAGATCTAGGTGTTCATACGGACGGACGGACAGACACACAGACACACAGACGGACATGGCTATATCGTCTGGGCTGTTGACGCTGATCAAGAATATATATACTTTATAGGGTCGGAGATGCCTCCTTCTACCTGTTACATACATTTCCTGCCGGCACAAAGTTATAATACCCTTCTACCCTATGGGTAGCGGGTATAATAATACGCGTTAGCGATAACTAATGCTTAATTATACCCGCTACCCATAGGGTAGAAGGGTATTATAACTTTGTGCCGGCAGGAAATGTATGTAACAGGCAGAAGGAGGCATCTCCGACTCTATAAAGTATATATATTCTTGATCAGCGTCAACAGCCGAGACGATATAGCCATGTCCGTCTGTCCGTCTGTGTGTCTGTCCGTCCGTCCGTATGAACACCTAGATCTCAGAGAATATAAGAGATAGAGCTATAATTTTTCGACAGCATTTGTTATGTTTGCACGCAGATCAAGTTTGTTTCAAATTTTTGCCACGCCCACTTCCGCCCCCGCAAATCAAAAAAATCGAATAACACGCGTAAATTTAAAGCTAGAGTTGCGAATTTTGGTATATACTATAATTAGTATAGTAGTTATGATTCCTGAAAATTTGGTTGCGATCAGATAAAAGTTGTGGAAGTTATTAAAGAAATACTTTTGTATGGGCAAAAACGCCTACTTATAAGGGGTCTTAGTTGCTTTGGCCGACAATCTGGTACATTGTGTCGTCTATGGTATATTTTGAATGGTGTGCTGTATCGATATACCAAACATACCAGTTGGTAGTATTTTTTTTTAGTATTTTCGGTATATTTTGAAAATAATACCGCAATATATTCCCTTTTTTAAAAATGGGTAGCGGGTATCTCACAGTCGAGCACACTCGACTGTAACTTTCTTACTTGTTTTTTATTTGTAAATGTGCTCGTCATTCACAGATCTCCCGAGATGCTTTTTGTAAGGGGTTTGCTATGGCTTCTGATAGTCTGTTTAGCCAGTGTGGTTAGTGCCGACGATTCCGACGACATTTTTGATGATATTATAAATGAAAAATACGATGGCTGTGATCATATACAGTGGAAAGGAATCGAGAATCAATTATTACAAAACTTAAATAATATATTGAATTCAACTTGCAATTGGTTATTAACGAAAGAAACTGAAGATATATTCCGCGATGCCATGAGGAAATTGGAAAAACGCTTTTAATAATGAACCCGACATTTCTCTAACTGAAACACCAATTACAGCGATCCCAATAAAGCTAAGAAAACAACAACAACTACCACCACAACCCCAGCACCAATTCAAAAAACCTGATGCCTTGTATTTCCTAAGATTTCCACAATCTGCAAATTAACAGCACTTACTATACTGCCTATGCAAGAACTACAAATGGGTACAAATTTCACATTTTGATTGCAATTTACAAATTTTTGGAATAATTGAAATGTACTTTTGAATTGCATAATTTAATAAATATTTATTATGACTTGTCGGAAATTCGAAGTAGTCTTTAATTATACTAAGGGCTAAATATAAACAACAGTATCAAAGGCTGAAATATATAATATATGTATATTCAAGCATATTACAATATAGCTTTTACCACATTGCCACTGAAAAATTCCTAAAACTGCGAAAACAAAAGTAAATACAAGTCTTTGTTCTCGATAAGCTTTTATTGCTGTGCAGAATTTGCAGTTTGCCTCAAAATATATCTAATACAAACAATGTGCAATACATTAAAATTTTAAGGCTTGAATTAATATTAATATACAAAATTAATAACTTTATTTTACTCCGGCGAAGCTGCGTGAAAAATGGAAGATTTTATATATACAACATAGCATTTGGGTAATTCCATGACGGAATTTGTCCCATGTGAAAATAACATAAACTAAAACAATTTTAAAAATAAGAAAAGGGTTTTTTTATTATAATATTTATAATTTAATTAGAGCTAAAAATGGATTTGGAATTTTATTTTTGTTTTGTTTTCTGTTCTGATAATTGCAAAAATTAACAAATTCGTACGCAAAACCAAAAAATGAACGAATTTATATATTTTATCGTAAAACAGAGCAAGTTCCTAAAATGAATCTTAGCTCTTAATATAGTGCTTATCTAAAGCTTTAAAAATAACATTCACTTATTGTTGAAATTGTTTCAGTTTATGTTATTTTCACTGCAGAGCACTGTAAAAAAGTCTCGCACGCGACGAATTCCGCCATGGAATTACCCATATATAAGTTCATTTTCATATTCCTAAACAATCTGAAACTTATCAACTCTTTTCTGTACGTCACAATAATTACTTTTAAACTGGAAAAAATGCCATTTAATTTCTTTAGAAAATTACATATGTTATGTAGCAACAATAACATTTTTTTTTTGGGCACTTTAACATGGTTTAAAATCGCTTACTTTTAATTTAATTTTAAATTAAAGAATCAGTACACTGTTAGAGCTTGTCCAGCGCAGTAAAACAGTTCAACAAATTTTAAGATTGTGGGATCGTAATATATATTATTATTAATTTGGTGCGCTTTTAACTTGAAAATTGTTTAGTATTCTTAATAAATTTATTTGTCAATGTGGTCGTCATTCTCAGATCTTCCGAGATTGTCTTGTTAAAGGGTTTGCTATGGCTTCTGATAATCTGTTTAGCCAGTGTGGTTAGAGCCGACGAATACGACGATATTATTGATGATATTACGAAAGAAAAATACAATGGCTGTAATCATACACAGTGGGAAGAAATCGAGAATCAATTATTACAAAACTTAAATAATATATGGAATTCAACTTGCAATTGGTTATTAGCGGAAGAAACTGAGGAAATATTCCGTGATGCCATGCGGAAATTGGAAAAACGCTTTAATAATGAACCCTACTTTCCAGTAACAGAATCACCAATTACAGCGATCCCAAAAATAACAACAACAACAACAACTACCACCACAACCCCAGCACCAACAACAACTACCACCACAACACCAGCACCAACAACACCACCATCAACGACAAGAAGCACTACAACGACAACAACCGTAGCACCCATTGTGCAATGCGGTGAAGACAATGAGAATCGATGTGTTGCATTTTGGAAATGCAAGAGCTCCAGGACGCTGAACGATAAATATGAAATCGATATAACTACAAGAGACGAATGTCATTACTTGGAGACCTGCTGCCCCTATGCGGAGATTGTAAGTATAAAATTATTTTAATTCAATTACGATCTTAATTATCATTATTCTACATACAATAGTCAAATGCTTCGAGACGGTTTATTAAATCAGTCCCCTCCACTTGTGGCTATGGCACAAATAATGGTGTTATTATGACCATTAAGGGAAAAAGAGCGAGTGAATCGAATTTCGGAGAGTACCCCTGGACTGTTGGTGTATTTGACATGGAGGATAAATATCTCTTTGGTGGTTCATTGATCTCAATAAAGGTGGTGCTAACCAGCGCAAGTGAACTGAATTCAAAACACCGGAAGGTTCGAGCTGGTGAATGGGATATGAAAACCAACAAAGAGGCATTGTCATATGAGGAGAGATTCGTCAAAGAGACTGTGATACATCACAAGTTTGTTTTTGATGTCTATGCAAATGATGTGGCGCTGCTTATTTTAGAGAAACCATTCAAACTGTTACCGCACATTCGACCCATCTGTTTGGCCAGCAACATTGAACTGAACAGGAAGGAATGCATTGTCACAGGCTGGAATGATGATACATGGGCGCATCAATCCATTATGAGAGCAATGAAACTTCAGTTAACTCAATGTAACAGCTTTGTACACAAAACTCTGCTGTGTGTAACAGGTAAGAATTCGGATCTCACCTATGGAAACGGCTCACCTCTGGTATGTCCCGAACAAGGTAGTACCAATCGGTATTATCAAATTGGAATTTGGAGCCATGGAATCTCTACAAATGGAACGAAATTCACTGACGTTCAACGTCAATATGAGTGGATAAGATCAGAACTTGCTAATCGTAGTATTTTGATTAGTTAAAGGAAGAAAGAATAGTCTCGCAAAATTACAATCGAAAATCTTCGTGGGTTTCTTCTAATGTATAATCTAAAACTTAATAATCAAAATATACATACACATACATATACATTTGAACAATGTTAACAATATAATAAAATTATGTTTCTTTATATTTTCAATGACGTTTTGTTCATTCAGTCCATGTTAACAGTATTTAGTATTAGTGTTGATGAATATTATAAAAATACGGTATCGATGATTATTTTCTGAATTAGAAAAATATCAAAGTTAAGTTTTTTTAAATTGCTATTGATATTGCCACATTTACTTTTGAGTTAATTTATCGTTAGCTTTCAATGTTCTTAAAATATATCACCAAATGATAAATTAGTATTTTTGAATTAAAATTAAAATAAAAAGAAGTATCTCGAAATTTTTGCAAAATGTGTGATTTTTTTGGCGCTTTCTCTTTTTCAAACCTTTTCGCCATCAGCGCAGCAAATCTCGGTCCATAAGCATCCATAATTATTCGAGAATGATGCATTGCGCAAATCGATGATAGCGCTGCTATCCGTTATGATTGTTCCAAATGTTCTAGCACACATTCCTTGTCCTTTTGAACTCCACACGATCTCACAACTACTTCATCCTCAGACGATGGGTCGGATCACAAGTTCTTTCCCGGTATTTGGTTTTACCCACAACGTCTGAACTAATCAGCGTCAAGTGCAGAAATATCCCACATAAGAGCAATGAATATTTCATATTGAGATCTAAGAAACTAATACGCTGCTTAGACTAGGCTTCCATTATAGAAACTTCTGTGAAGTAGAACATTCATCAATCCATAAGCGGCTCTGTGTAAGAGAGGTCCGGCTAATGGTGCGGCACCACTGATCAAGCGGAAATGATTCTGAAAAAACGGTCGTATTTTGGGAAATTTTTTAGAAAATTTATCGAAAAAGAAATGCGATATCGTTGGAAACAATCTGATTATTCCACTTCCAAAATTTTGGCGCCTTAAAATTATTTCAAAATTAAACTTGAAATTTGAACTTGCGTGTTTCATTAATAAACAATAGTTTAATATGTAAGGGCTACTAAAATAGTTTAGAAGCTCACCAAAAGGAAACATTAGAAAATGTTCTAAGAAGATCGCCAAGACAATTGTTTACTTTGTATGGAAATATGATTGTTGCAGTGCGGATTACTTATTTATATATAAATATTCACTTTTTGAATGCTGTCAGTGTAGCACAATTTATTAAATAGCTAATTTTTGTTGTTGATTTGCTTCAATTGCCTTTGATATTCATCTTCTTCCTGCTAAGTTTGTTTAAGGTAAATTTGAAATCTGTTTCAATACTGACTGCTTTCTGGTCAGCGCATAAACATTAAATAATGAAGAAGAGACATACTTTAGTCGAGACTTCGCGATACTCTATTTCCTGTTAATCTTGATGAATTTAAGATTCACTTTTAATGTCTCACAAACTCTTCTTAATGTTTAAAATATTTATTTTGCCACACACTTATCAACAGCTAAACTGTACATTTTACTAAAATTAAACAATATGTATGTATGTGAATTGTTGATAAAGTACTTTATTAAACCCAAGGAAAAAAGCCATGAGTACATTATACATACGTATAATTATAAATATTTCTAATATGCGCACTCACACCAAGTGATTATTTTGCGGCTGGTACTCACTTATAAATGAATCACAACAAATTTCACTGAAAGTAAGCGGAGTAGCGGGTATACATAAATGCTCTAGAATTGGACTAATTCAGATAGTCGTCATAATGTTGTGTTCATGGAAGATTGTTTTAATTCCTCTGCTCCTCACGGGCTTTGTAGTTGCGGATACAACAGACGGTAAGTGCTAAAGAATTGTATACAACACAGTGTAAAATTTATCTAAATTATAAATTATTATTTCTTCGGCATTACATAAATCAAGATGACAATGATGATTACGAAAAGTTGGACGACCTATTAGGATCGTTAGAAGAAGAACAAACTACGCCGGAAACAACAGAACAGCCGGAGCCTGAAACTACAACTAGAAAATGCGATAAACTCGATCTGGATTTGGAGAAAAACATTTTAGAAGACAAGCTGAAAAGTTTACTCAATGCAACGCCCGAACAACTTGTGCAATTGGAAGCCGCTCTCAATGAGTCATTCATCAAATTATCCGATCAAATTCATTGCACATATCTTAAAAAATTAGGTAAGTACGACCGGCAGCACTTAGAGGGGCAGAACATTGACTTGTGGAAGTCCGTAGCTGTACTGATACATCGTGGCTTAGAGTGTGCTTTAGTTTCTTCGATAAGGGATATCAGCCCATTATACATGTTGCTGATATCAAACCCAAAGCCTTCTTTGGCAAGGGTGCTTGCGATCTCATTACCTTCCATGCCCTGGTGGCAGTTGAACTGACCTGACCGCAGTTGAGTTCAGTGACTCAATTACTCTTCTGCTCTCCAGGACAACCTTGGATTTGACAACATCAGAATGCGTTTATTTTATATAAGCTTTGCTGTCAACAAAGATGTTAATTGCGTTGGCCAACTCACTTAAATAATGCTGTAGTAGTCAGGGAGTTTATTGGAGTGTTTGGCAACCTGGGGCTCGGGCCCGGGAGAGTGCCTCCTAGCACGTTCATTTTAATGGTTGAATCGCCATTCGTAACTACCACCCGCTTATCACCAAGAAGGCAGTAGATCCATCGATGGATCACTGAAGCCGTGTTGACTGAATCCAGGCGCTTCATAATGGCATCATTTGTGTCATTATTAAAGGCGCCTGAAATATCAAGAACAGCCCCCAAAGCTTTTCTAAGGTTTTTAGTAGAAAAGTCTTTAGGCTGATTGGCCTGAAGTTGTTGGGAATAACATGGCTGCATTTGCCCGCCTTCAGAAGGAAAATGATCTTGGAAGTCCTCCATGACACCAAGCAAAACACGCCGAATATGTTAAATCTCTCAAATGTTTGTATTGACTGTACAAATTTGTTATGTATTTAAAGGATGTATGTGTAAGTACATTTCGATATTATTGAACTTATCAAATTATTATTGCGCCTCAAATTTAATTGCTTTAGAAATATATATAGCATTACTGGTTAGAGGCTTATCAATGAGTTTTTAATTTATATGCAATCGTGAAATGTTTTTTTATATACTTTAATGTGGTTCACAATCGCATGGTTTGAATTTCAGTTTAAATTGAACAATCAGTGCATTATGCGAGGTCGGCCAGCGCAGTAGGAAAGTTCAATAAATTTTGAGATTGTGGGATCGTATTATTATTCATTTGGTGTGCATTTAACCTGAAAATTTTTGAGTATTCTCAATAATACGCGTTAGTGATAACTCTTGCTCATCATTAACAACTCTCCCGAGATGCTCTTTGTAAGGGGTTTGCTATGGCTTCTGATAGTCTGTTTAGCCAGTGTGGTTAGAGCCGACGATTCCGACGACATTTTTGATGATATTATGAATGGAAAATACGATGGCTGTAATCATACACAGTGGGAAGAAATCGAGAATCAATTATTACAAAACTTAAATAATATATTGAATTCAACTTGCAATTGGTTATTAGCGGAAGAAACTGAGGAAATATTCCGTGATGCCATGCGGAAATTGGAAAAACGCTTTAATAATGAACCCTACTTTCCAGTAACAGAATCACCAATTACAGCGATCCCAAAAATAACAACAACAACAACAACTACCACCACAACCCCAGCACCAACAACAACTACCACCACAACACCAGCACCAACAACACCACCATCAACGACAAGAAGCACTACAACGACAACAACCGTAGCACCCATTGTGCAATGCGGTGAAGACAATGAGAATCGATGTGTTGCATTTTGGAAATGCAAGAGCTCCAGGACGCTGAACGATAAATATGAAATCGATATAACTACAAGAGACGAATGTCATTACTTGGAGACCTGCTGCCCCTATGCGGAGATTGTAAGTATAAAATTATTTTAATTCAATTACGATCTTAATTATCATTATTCTACATACAATAGTCAAATGCTTCGAGACGGTTTATTAAATCAGTCCCCTCCAGTTGTGGCTATGGTACAAATAATGGTGTTATTATGACCATTAAGGGAAAAAGAGCGAGTGAATCGAATTTCGGAGAGTACCCCTGGACTGTTGGTGTATTTGACATGGAGGATAAATATCTCTTTGGTGGTTCATTGATCTCAATAAAGGTGGTGCTAACCAGCGCAAGTGAACTGAATTCAAAACACCGGAAGGTTCGAGCTGGTGAATGGGATATGAAAACCAACAAAGAGGCATTGTCATATGAGGAGAGATTCGTCAAAGAGACTGTGATACATCACAAGTTTGTTTTTGATGTCTATGCAAATGATGTGGCGTTGCTTATTTTAGAGAAACCATTCAAACTGTTACCGCACATTCGACCCATATGTTTGGCCAGCAACATTGAACTGAACAGGAAGGAATGCATTGTCACAGGCTGGAATGATGATACATGGGCGCATCAATCCATTATGAGAGCAATGAAACTTCAGTTAACTCAATGTAACAGCTTTGTACACAAAACTCTGCTGTGTGTAACAGGTAACAATTCGGATCTCACCTATGGAAACGGCTCACCTCTGGTATGTCCCGAACAAGGTAGTACCAATCGGTATTATCAAATTGGAATTTGGAGCCATGGAATCTCTACAAACGGAACGAAATTTACTGACGTTCAAGGTCAATATGAGTGGATAAAAACAGAACTTGCTGATCGTAGCATTTTTATTAGTTAAAAGAAGAAAGAATAGTCTCGCAACATTACAATCGAAAATCTTAGAGGGTTTCTTCTAATGTATAATCTATAACTTAATATTCAAAATATAATCATTTGAACAATCTTAACAATATAATAAAATAATGTTTCTTTATATTTTCAATGACAACAAAGAAACTTATTAATATTTCTATCAGTTGAAGGCGAAAATTTAATTGCTTATGCTTTCTTTATTAGCCTCGCCATATTACAATCAATAATCATAGAGGGTTTCGGATATTGTCGCAAATGTATGATCAATAATTCAATATTCAAAATATAAACATTTCAATAACGTAAACAATATATTAAAATTATGTGTTTTTGTAATTTAATCTATAGTAAATATTTTACAGGGAGGTCATTGATTACGTATTGCACATTCAGTATATCCGATAGCGATGACAGTATGAAGTCAGTGTATACTTAAAATAAATGAGTAGCCTCATTGGTGCTGTAGACGCCACATTTACTGGTCGTCTTCTCTTGAAGCCATGGCCATTACCTTTCTGCCCAGCCGCATGTGGTGCTCCGCAAGCGAAACGCATTAGGTTTTGTGCCATTCGCTCTGCGACTGAGTTCCAGTTAACGCGGCTGCTACATAATGTGGCAAGTGTTGGCTCTATGGGGAGTCCCCCGTTCGCTTCTTGGCCCTGTTGCGCCTTGCTGGGTATGCTAAGGCATTTCAATTTTTATTCTCTCTAACTTTACCAGCAGCCTCAAATGTTTATACATTAGCAACATTTGTGCCGTTGCCGTCGTCGTTGCCTGCCAGCTGCCTCTGCTGTGGCCTCTGTTGAGGGCGACGCGTCGTCCTTGTCGTCGTCACAGGTGCTGATTATATTGAAAATTATTAGTAAAACATTGCACTGGCGCTAGCACAAGTCCACGCCCACACCAACCCCCTCACGCCCACTCACTGCATGTGGGCAATAAAAATTGATTGCATACTTTGCGGTGTGCCAAATGTGCGACGCGTCTGCTCTGCGCTTTCTGTGAGAGTGTGTGTATGTGTATGAGTTGAAGATGGTCTAAATAATTGCTACATTTTGAAGCCTACCGTTGTACCTATCCTATACTTTTTATTTAAATTAGTTGTGAACAATATAGTGTATTTATTTTCTATATAATTCAGTTAAACCATTTATATTATAAAAGATTTTAATCCAGAAACTTAATAATTTTTATTAGTATTTTTATTTTATTAAAACAGTTTTCTACCGATATGATTTAATACTTCAGCAAAATTAGACATATACATATATACATTTACTTATGAGTTTAACCCCTTTGGAGTCTCTTATATAGGAATCTCATTGAAAAGTCCAGTGAATTCCGCAATAAAAAAGAAGTAAAACTGGTCTATACTAGCAGTTATCATTTGTATAAATATCATATACGTGCAATTTGATTTTATAAAATATAAAACTTGAAGGCTAACCCAATTTATTGGTTGATTAACGAATAATTAATCAGAAATGTAATTCAATTAATTTATTTAAAATACGACAAAAATATAAAAAATAAATATAGCTTAGAGGAATAACTTAAATAAGTAATTGGAAAACCATCCATTATTTTGTCAAACAATGTTGAACTATTCGGTTTTCCTAATTGCGCGAGCTACAATCGATAGGTAGAGAAGGAGGACCTGCCTTATCGCACATATTGTTGTGCTCTATCTGTACATTGACAATAATTTCAAAATTGATGATGTGCACATAATAAAGTGTCAAATATCAGCACACATCAGAGCATTGCGAGACGTGCAGCATCATCAGCAAACGACTTCGACATCGACATCGACATCAACGTCGACATCATCGCAATGCGGCCAAGAGTGGTTTGATGGTTGGTAGCGATGAGGCTGTGGGGAGAGGCACCAGGATAATGGCTATGAAGACAGCTTCAACTGCGACTGGCAGCGGGAATAAATAAACCAAACGTGCACTGTACCTAAATAAGAATAAAATAAAGAAGACCAAAATAAAAATAAAATGTAAAAAAAAGTAACATTGGGAAAGAAAATTGAGAAAATTGATTGAGCGTACGAAACGAAACAAAATACGCTGGGACGTAGAGACAGAATCCTGAAAGGAGGAGACGAAACAAGTAGCATTCCTTGAGGATGTCAACATAGAAAAGTTAACGCTTGTCATACGCCAAAGCACCTTGAGTCCTCGTTTCGTTTTCCCTCTTGCTCTTGTTTCTCTTCGGTTTTTGGCCTGAATTTTGATCAGCACAATTTTTCACCTTTAAACAATTTGGCCCCAAAACGCTGCTGTCTCCTACAATTTACTTATATTTTCCTTATTGTTTTCCTTCCTGACTCCCCCCGCATCAGAGCTGGGTTGACATGCCATTTAATCTATTTTCGCCAAAGCTGTTTGCATACTTTTAGCGTACACTGTTGCATAAGTTAGTCACTGAGTTGGTTAACTGCAAGTATGTTGCATAAACTTCAATAAACTGCCAACGGAATTTGCAACTATACTGTAATTGGATTGTCGACGACCAAAGTAAACGCTGCTATTATCGATAGTAAAGCGCAGTAAATCCAATTTGTATACATTCTATTGTAGAAAGAAACATTTTAGAAGGGAATTGCAAAAGATGACAATTATATAACTTAAAATAGTGTACATATGCATGTACTATTGGCATACTATCGTGTAAAATGGTTTTCGAATTTCTCTATGGAAAATATGGATTTATTATCAAATTGACGCAAATAAATAAAAATGGATATAAATACAGTAATTTGTGAGTTCCAGTTTTATTAAAAAACTTTGATTTTGTAATCAAATTACAATGAGATGTTCAAATATTAACTTGACTTTGATCAATTACTAAAATACAATAAACACTAAATAAAAACTTAATATTACAAAATACAAAAAAAATAATAATAAAACTAAAACATAAAAAAAGAATAATACACAATGTTTCATTATAACTTTGTTGAGCAGAAAATGTCGATGCTGTCGACAAATGTGCGATCCGCCTACGAGTAAGTTGCAACAATTGTGAATTTTATACTCAACTTCTAGGCAGTCATCACACAGATGTGAGGAAGATTTCTCGGGATTCAAAGATGACAAAGAGGTGCCTCAGGAGCTCTCGCAGTAAGTGATTCCACTACTCATATGGCTACCCAGCTGATCATCCTGTTGCCAGGACTTGCCTGCTGATACTCGACTATAAGCAATTTTTGGCCGCACGTTGCATTCAACGCGCATGGCGTCGCTACTACGCCAGTAGACCAAATCGCAAAGATTGGGCCGCAATCAAAATACAACGTTGGTGGCGCGGCTATGCGACGCGCAAGAATTATCTGAAGCTGGTCGAGAACATGTTGCACGAACGTCTCTGGGCGCATTACAATAGATCGGCGACGAAGATACAAGCACTGTATCGTGGCTGGTTGGTGCGTCAAACAGTGCACGATGCGTACAGCTTGCGTCACACACAACAGCTGGCCGCTGAAGAGCTACTCTGTTGTGTGGCATACAGGCTGCACCATCTGCTGCGCACTCAGGCCATTCCCGGTGTCTACTCGTTGCGCAACTCCACGTAAGTCTCGAGAATACTATATGGTATATATCATGTCTATAGTTTCAAATTAAAAATAACTAAAACTAAATTAAAAACAACAAAAATTTTATATCGGTCATAAATATGCACACTTATTACTGATGTTTCTTTATTTAATTTTCATTAATTTAATTTAATTTAATTTTTTTTTGGTATATTTATATTTCTCTTACATTTTTATACCCGCTACCCATAGGGTAGAAGGGTATTATAACTTTGTGCCGGCAGGAAATGTATGTAACAGGTAGAAGGAGGCATCTCCGACCCTATAAAGTATATATATTCTTGATCAGCCGAGACGATATAGCCATGTCCGTCTGTCCGTCTGTCCGTCTGTCCGTCCGTCCGTCCGTCCGTCCATCCGTATGAACACCTAGATCTCAGAGACTATAAGAGATAGAGCTATAATTTTTTTTCGACAGCATTTGTTATGTTTGCACACAGATCAAGTTTGTTTCAAATTTTTGCCACGCCCACTTCCGCCCCCGCAAATCAAAAAAATCGTATAACAAGCATAATTTTAAAGCTAGAGCTAGAGCTAGAGAATTTTGGTATATACAATAATTACTGTAGTAGTTATGATTCCTGAAAATTTGGTTGCGATCAGATAAAAATTGTGGAAGTTATTAAAGAAATACTTTTGTATGGGCAAAAACGCCTACTTACTAGGGCTCTTAGTTGCTTTGGTTGATATTTTGAATGGTGTACTATATCGATATACCAAACATACCATTTGGTATATTTTTAGTATTTTTTTTAGTATTTTCGGTATATTTTGAAAATGATACCGCAATATTTTGCCTTTATTAAAAATGGGTAGCGGGTATCTCACAGTCGAGCACACTCGACTGTAACTTTCTTACTTGTTAGTTATTAATTATTCATGATTACATATTTACACGCCTATTAAACTTATCAATAGTTTTTTCTCAATTTGTATTTTACTTATTTATGTTAATCTTATATACTAATATTATATTTTTGTTATCTTTGTAACATATTTTATTATTTTTTTATTAAATTCTCCTTTTTCAAATTTAAAAGTTTTGTATGTTGGGTTATTGCGCGCCGTGACTTAACTTTAACTTTTTATTTTCATTCATTTTATTTAGTTTCTGATCATTGTATGTCATTATCGTTTTTGTTTTTTTTTTGATTATTTATTTTTATCTATTTTTCTATTATTATTTGTTGTAAACTTTTCAATTCATTACTGAGAATTAAGACACAATTTTATATGACAAAATACGGCCGCTGGGGTTTTTTGTAATCTTTGTTTATATTTTAAATAAAGTACAATTTCAGTATACTCAATATACTTCTCAGTAAAGTATATATTTTTTTATTA
This sequence comes from Drosophila nasuta, assembly GCF_023558535.2. Classification (NCBI taxonomy): domain Eukaryota; kingdom Metazoa; phylum Arthropoda; class Insecta; order Diptera; family Drosophilidae; genus Drosophila; species Drosophila nasuta. The sequence goes on along the minus strand of NC_083455.1, from coordinate 11,073,060 downwards.
TTTCGTATAACTTAAAAATAATATCGCAATGTTATGGTTTTATTTCACATTCGAGAAGACCTGACTGTAGCTTTCTTAACAGAACCTAATATTGTTCAATATCTATTGAGAGATTTTTCTGTTTTTCCGAATGATATTCTTTTTTTGTTTGTTTTAGCTGCCTCTCGAAGGTGGAAAAGCTATTGACCAGCACAACGTTTCGCTTTCACAACGATCGAGCACGTTATTACCAAATGCATATGGCCAACCTCATGAAGAATCGACGTGAAGAATTCAAGCGCAACAAGTTTAGGACTGCGGTGCCATTCAAGGGACCCAATTTCAATACGGGCTGCAATTTGGCATGCGAAGAGAGTGCTTTTGGCATCAAGTATTTGGATGCCCGTATGTACAAAATCATCAAGGAGTATGAGACTGGGAAGATCGACGAAAAAAATCAAGAAGGTGCATCGCACCTTGGCAGACCGTAATTACATAATTTTTAATTTAGTTGTTTTCTCATTTGCTTCCTTTAATCTCAAGGTAAATATCGCAAGCATGTGGAGGACATGATCTCCCGCACTGTCAACACATCTCACAACTTTTGTGGCGATGTAATCGAGAGCATGCGCAAATGGAGGATTTGGGATGATAACAATTTGAAAATAAGTGAACATATTTTTCGCACACCTGAAATGCTGAACAGCTTCCTCGATGAGGCTGCCATTCTAATAGATGAGTTGAACAATGTGCCATGTTATTGTCGAATTGATAACTTTGAAGAAGTGACATGTTGACAATATTTCAGTACAAATTATCCTAAAGAGGCAAAGTTAATACTTCTGTCTTATTAAATTTCAGTATGGAATATGGACTGGAGTGAGTTTTTCACTGGGAACTGGAAGCTAAAGCAACATGTGTATTTGACTGAACCAATTAAGGCTCATTTATTTGGCTTTGTTCTGCTGTTTGGGAGAAAAGTGAGGTGGAATACAAAAAAAGTATAAAAATGTAGAGGGAAAGAGGCAAAATTATGGCAGAAATACTGCGGAGAAATATTATGTTAGAGGGGGAAATATAAAAACAAAATTGGGGTAGTTGATTTATCTGATTATAGAAATAGATATAGAAAAAAGGATAAAAAATAGGAGAGGATCTCATCTCGGGTTTAATTTAGATTTGGCGAAAAAGTCATGGTTGAGTAGTGAAAAGAACTAAATAAAATCGAAATGAATAAAAAACTAGATCCCTATATGGAGTAGAAAAAAATGAATCTGGGTTAGATAGCTATATGACAAGAAACCAAGGAATAATAAATGAATCATGTAAATTTTTTTTAAAAAGAGCGTGAAGAACATGAAAACATTGAATAAATAAGAGAAAGAATCGTCTACTTTTACGACCAATAACCCACAATCCAATCCAATTGAAAGCTTATAATAATAATTTTATAGGAATTTTGATGGATTCGAGAATTTTCCTAAATACCTGTGTCGTTGGACTTCTTTAAATGAAGCACTTTTTAAATTTAAATGTGTTTAATAAATTTGATCTTCAAGTGGAGTTAGATTTTAGGAACTGGTCTTTTTTTACAGTGTAGGCAAAACAATAGGCAACCAAATGCTCAGAATCAACATAGCTAGCAAGGAGCAAGGATACAAGACGAAGGACGAAGTCAAAGGCAAGTCAGTAGCACACCTGTCTACGAAAGTGGGCTGAGCGAGAATGTTGATGGTAGGAATTTGGCTTTGTTTTCTTTTGGTTCGGCGAAAGGCATTTAATTTATTTTTGGCCTGGCCAAGATGAAGATGGAGAACAGGCAGAAGATGGGCTGAAGCTATCGACACATCGCACATGAGTAATTTTTAAGCCAAATTTTGGGCTGTGCGTGGTAAATCCAGGCATGCCACCTATAAATACTTGACATGGCTACAATGGCTGCCTACCCCCGCCCCGGCTACGTGGCAACTAGGGCAACCCTCACTCTTAACACCAACCAGCAAGAAAGATACAGCTTAGAGTGCTCGACTCTGAGATATCCGATAACCATATTTATAGAGTACACAACATTTAAACGTGTTCAAAAGTTGGTTTCTTAAAAATGTAATTACTAGAGCTGATAAAACAGTAAACATGAACCTAACATAAACCTTGAACTCTGTTAAATGAATTGTAATCTAATGTATTTTGTTTTATTTAATTCCATCCAATTTAATTAATTTAATTTACCATTCTTTATTATATTTTATTTTTAAATTTTTTAATTAAATTTAATATTCTTCTAATTTTGTAAGCGTAGCCACTTTTTTAAGCAAATGTAAACTGCGTGATCTGACTTGACATAACTGAATTTTCTGCTCTCTAGAAGATGATGAAAATATACTTGTGTACTTCAAGGTGTCAACGATGCCTCATATTCTGCGAGTTATAATACCCTTCTACCTTAAGGACAGCGGGTATAAAAACAAGCTTAAGAACACAACCCAAGCCAAGACAGTAGCATAAAGGTAGCATAAGTAGCCACGGCTTCTATCGTAGCATACGTGCAGGCGCATTCCACGCATGACATCTACCATCTGCCTGCTAAAAGCAAGGTATGGGAAATGGAGATTGGGGAGGCAAAGGAACAACTACGTGACGCCAGCATAGGTCGTCTTACCAAATTAGATTTGCACCCCCCTCGACCGACAAACTCCCACCATAATTAATATGCACGATATGTGGCGTTAAGTTGTGTGAAAATTACTTGTGCGTTGACGTGACGCAGAGAAAAGCATTTTGCAGGCAACTTCTTGTCTGTTGTAGTCGTCTTGCCAATTGTTATTCGATTACGTATTTCATCTAAGTATTCACTAATTAGTTGTTGATGATGGAGAGTGCCTAGAACGCTGACGATATCCAAATGGCCAAACCAAAATTAATCTGCCATCGAATCTAATTGCTTTCAATTTGCCTAATTTCAATAAGCGAAAGAGAAGGTAAGAGACGTTTTTTTTGGGTGTAGCTTCTTAGAGAAGGGAAAAGTTTCTAAAGGTAAAAAATCTTTCTATGTAATAAATAAAATATGTATTTGATCTTTTTTAAGAGCATGTGTATTTTAATTTAAAAAGTTCCCAAAAAATTAAATGATTTATTAAGAATTAAATGTCAAAGTCCTTGGTTCCTTTGTGAGATTAATTCGATCATCTAAATACCTGCACCTTTTCATAACATTTATCCTCAGTACCTTTCTCAAAGCAAACTTTCGGCATTTGCCAATTTTTTTATGTGCCAGCTAATTCACAACTTGCCCAAATACTCTTACAAATTTTCAACTCTTTCGGGCACAAGAAAATTGTAGTCAAATCAAGACAAGGAGACTCCTTAGAGAGAAATGTCTGACTCAGCAAAATGTGCCTTGATTCTTTGCCGTCTGTCGTTTAAAGCATCATCACTGTGTTCGAGAAACTTTTTAAGTTTTTAATTAATTTGTTTTGCTGCGGCTCGAGACACAACGCCAAAACCCCATAGACTGTCTGCCAACAACTCTCCACAACTCATTGGGAATTCTGCTCATTTTCACTGAACCACAGAGAAAAAGCAAGGAGAAAGGCAGCAAAAAAAAAGGTTAAGTGGTTCCATTTGGCAAACATTTAGTCAGGCTCCACAAGCCATCAATGGACGAGCCAGTGTGAGTGTGAGTGTGAGAGTTTTAATAGGCTTTTGTGTGGAAAATAAATTGATGTGGTGCACCTGTAAAATGTTCCAGCAATAAGCGAAGGCAAAGACACTCAGCAATGTGTGTGAATTGTGGGCTTGAGGCAAACCGCATTGTAACCAGCATTTGAGTTAATTTCAAGTAAATTGTTAGAAATTTGTATTTCTCCTTGACACCAGATTTTGGGCGAATAACACTTTGGGGAGTGACTGAAACACAAGCAATCCATTATTTTGACTAGTTGCACTTTATTTGTATTTAAAGCATAATCAACCATAATTGGTGAACTCACGCAGAATGTGAGACATGGCCACGGGATTATCCTGCTGCACTGTGTGTCCCGCCCGAAAGACCCAAAACATGCTGAAGTTTCCTCCTTGCTTCTCGTAGCCCTCGAGAAAGCCATCGCTACGGAAGGGTTTACGTGTGGCATCCACATACTCTTGCTTGTGGCGCCACGACATCCGGTTGATCCAGTTGACAGTGCCGGGAGTGGCACAGAGTAAATCCAACATGCCTGAGTATACACCCACTCGGAGTGGCGTTTCATCCAGCAGACGAGTTACTAGGAAAGAGGTAACATTAATTAAAAGAAGCAATAGAATAATAATAATCATCATAATCAATAAAATCACAATATACAAGAATTGCGAAAATTTGTATGCTATTGTTACAATATTTTTTATATTTCCCATATTTGATCAAATAATGGTATTATTTATTTTTCATTTCCTTAAAGCTTTGCACATTACTTAAAATTACGAACTTTATTATTTATTATTACTATTGAATAACTTAATTTATATTGTTTTTATTACACAATCAGAAAAAGAATTAATGAATGCTCCCTAAACTCCTTTAAACTATTCGCCATGCTGCTCTTGTAATTATTCAGTAAACTATTGTTTAGTTATTTACCAAATTTATTGGCTTACCTATGTGAACTGCTGGCTTAAAGATGTCGTCACTGAGCTTAAGAAAGACCGTCGCATTCTGCGCTATCCACACAGGCATATGTGTGAGGTTCAAAGTCTTTGTCACATTGTTGACCATAAAAGCACACAACTTAGGATCCTCGCCATAGCGATAGTCATCGTCCACATGAGTTCGTCGTTGAGTGTTATAGAGAAACACATTCCCAGTACGTTCCTTGATCACCTCAACAGCTGCGTTCTCATTGATCACCTGTCGCCATTTGCCAGCATATACTAGACGCGCAGTCTCGGCCGCAACTCGCGATATATTGCTATAGCCATCGTGATCCACGATGCCCATTTGTAGTAGATATGGGGCATAGGATAACACACTATCCAAGGGCGAGGTGAAGGGATTGCCCACCACCACAGACTTGAGTTGACATTGCAACTCGCCTCGCTGCTGTGCCCGATACAATTCCAAGGCGAATTCCGGTGCCATTTTGCCGCCATAACTCTCAGAGAAGATGTGCAATGGAACGCTTTGGAATTCCGAATGTGAGTGCAGAAAATCCGACATTAGTGTGACAAGATCGAGGGCGATTTGCTTGTTGTTCAGAGCATATTCGCCAAAGGATTCTACATAGCTAAAACCAGTGCCAACGGGACTGTCGATGAAGAGCACATTCATGTGCTGAACCCAATTGCTAGCACGTGGTTGCCCCTCAATATCGAAGGGCCCCAGCTGCTCAAAGCAGCCGCAGCCAGTAGAGGCAACACCGGGTCCGCCTTGCAACCAGATAACCAGCGGTCGCTCTTCAAATGAACTCACATTCGCTGTCGTGTAGTGGAGCCAATAGAAGAGATGGGCGCCTTTTCTTACTTCAACATAGTTCCAGTCTTGTTCGCCTGGGCCAAAGCCTCGACGTGCTAGAGATAGGGAAGTACTAGAGAAGATAGTAAGCTTGCTTATTAATACATACCTGCTGCCCAATTAATTAGTTGGAGCAAGAAAAATGCATACGCTGTGATCTCCTTGCTATTTTTCAGTTGCATTGCCACACCCACAATCTAAATATCGCTCTGAATACTCGCACTTTTCAGTTCCGCGCACAAATGCGCACTGATTTTTGGACACAGCTTTTTCCAATCAATAGAGTATGCTATTTATAAGTGTGTTGTTCGATCAAATAAACAATCGATGAACTTTTAGAGAGCTTTGTCTCGAGTTCGTTTGGGGGTATGCAAGTTTTCTACATCTACTAGAGCACTGTGTAAATATTTATGTGTACTTTTTGCTCTCTGTAATTATTGGCTTTTGTGTTTAGATGGCTGTGCATTTAAATATTTGATATTGATCAATTCAGTAATATATATTTATAATTTATTAGACTAATTAACACAAAACCGTGTCGTTGCCGTGCACTGCATTAAATTCACATTAATTTTTGGATATTTGTTTTTTATTTTTTGCCCCTTCAGGAATTTTCCGCGAGCATCTGCGTCCAAAGTAATGTTCTTCAAAATCTTTTTTTGTTGTTATTAATAAAAATACATATTCTTATATATTTTATCATATTCGTTTATGTCAACCATATTATATTTCCATTTTTGCTCTTTATCTTTATCTCCGACCCCATACAGTATATGTATATACCTGATCACTCTCAACAGCCGCTACAATATAGCCATGTCTATCCGTATGAACGCCTAGATCTAGTCTCTAAGATCTAGGCGTTCAAGAGATATTGGGCATGCCCACAAACCCCCTTAGTTGCTTTGGCTGACAATATACATAATATAGCCGTAGGTGTATCTAATTCGTTTTGCTTTTATTCACAATGGGTAGCGTGTATCTCACAGTGACGTAAACTGGACTGTAGCTTTCTTAATTGGTTAGTTTGCAAATTAAAATATATTTCAATACTTTAAACAATTTCTTTACTTTTTTGTCTTCTTAATTACTTAAGAAACTAGCAATTTCAACAAAACATATTACATATTTAAGTCTATACAGTGAAATAAGCTTGTGAGTCAGATCTATAGAATTGATTCTGTATAAGGTTCTTAAGCATCCTTTCTCCGTTTCAAAAGTCTTTGAGCTTGAATATTAGACCTCTAAGAAATAGAACGATTATATATGATGTTGGCCTTCTCCCAGGAGATTGGCAAGTGTTTGAGCAAAGTTAAAGATCAGCACAAGGAACAGGAAAGCTCTGTGAGGAAAAAACACAACCATTATCAATCTGATCAGCAACAGAATTGTTTTTATCTCCAACTCTCTCTCTCTCTCACTCTCTCTCTCTCTCTCTCTCTCCTCCTTCTCTATATATCTATCGCTCTTCGGAAAGGGTAAAGGAAGAACCATTTACGGAGGAGCTTTAACACTATATTAAGAACATCTTAAAAGAGTCTAATATTGGCTGCACATTTAATAAACTTCTTAATTGACGCGTGAGGGTTGAAGGAAATAATATCATTCCCCGATTTGTACTCATGAACCACATCCAGGGTGATCTGCTTAATAACAGATGCGTTGTTAATTAATCAAAAAATTACAATTCATATTTTTTTATTAAATATAAACATTAATGGTTTTCTAAATTATTGCTCAAACAATATTAATTATTTGTCAGTGATAATAATTAAAATTAGAAATCTGAAAATCATATTGAAATTGCATAATTTAACGTTAAAACTAAAAAAAAATGTTTTTAAGTAGTTTGTATGAATTTACAATTACTATAAGTTTATAATTTTTTTGTTTAAAATAACAAGAAAATCATTATTTGGGTTCCCGGATTCGACTAGTTGCGCTTTATTTATATGAGAAGCAACTGCATCAACCATAGTTAGTGAACTCACGCAGAATGTGAGACATGGCCACAGGATTATCTACTTGCACTGAGTGTCCTGACCGAAGTACCCAGAACATGCTGAAGTTTCCTCCCTGCTTCTCATAGCCCTCGAGAAAGCCATCGATATGCATAGGTCGGCGAGTAGCATCCACATACGACTGTTTGCTGCGCCATGACATCCGATCGATCCAGTTGACTGTACCAGGAGTGGCACAGATAATATCAAGGATGCCCGAGAAGACGCCAACACGGATGGGAGTCTCGTCAAGCAGACGAGTGACTAGCAAAGAGAATTATGCAGGTCATATGATTTAAAGAATATGTAAAAAATTCTTAAGCACTAAATTTACTCTTTAAGCAAACACTTTTCAAAATAAAACAATTTATATCTGCGCTGATTTCACTTTTTGAAAATACTAATTAAATGAAATTATATGCCATAATGCTATCAACTTTATATATAACATACATACATACACTCCCTGGACTTACCTATGTCAATGGCAGGCTTAACAACATCGATGCCAAGCCCAAAAAAGACCAAAGAATTGAATGCCGTCCATTTAGACATATGGGTGAGATTCAGAGCCTTTGTCACATTGTTGACTATAAAGTCACTCAACTTGGGACTATCACCATAGTGATAGACATCATCCACATGAAAGCGTCGTTGGGTGTTATACACAAAGACATTCTCAGTGATTTCCATAATCAATTCTTGAATTTGTTCATCCTGGTCGACAGCCTGCCGCATATCACCGGCAGAAACCAGACGCGAAAACTCAAACGTAGCTCTCAATAAATTCTTATAGCCATCGTGATCCACAATTCCCATTTGCAGCAGATATGGAGCATAGGACAAAATGGTGTCCAAGGGCGAAATAAAGGGATTGCCCACCACCACAGACTTGAGTTGACACTGTACCTCGCCCCTTTGCTGAGCTAAATGCAATTCCAAAGCAAATTCCGGTGCCATTTTGCCGCCATAACTCTCAGAGAAGATGTGCAATGGAACACGTTGGAACTCGGGATGTGATCGCAGAAAATCCGACATTAGTGTGACCAGATCGAGAGCAATTTGCTTGTTGTTCGGAGCATATTCGCCAAAGGATTCCACATAGCTAAAACCAGTGCCAACGGGACTGTCGATGAAGAGCACATTCATGTGCTGCACCCAATTGCTGGCGCGTGGTTGCCCCTCAATGTCGATGGGTCCCAGCTGCTCGAAGCAGCCGCAGCCCGTGGAGGCAACTCCGGGTCCGCCTTGCAACCAGATAACCAGCGGTCGCTCTTCAAATGAACTCACATTCGCTGTCGTGTAGTGGAGCCAATAGAAGAGATGGGCGCCCTTTCTCACTTCAACATAGTTCCAGTCTTGTTCTCCTGGGCCAAAGCCTCGACGTGCTAGAGATAGGGAAGTACTAGAGAAGATAGTAAGCAAGCTTATTAATACTTACCTGCTATCCAATTAATTAGTTGCAGCAAGAAGACTGCATACGCTGTGATCTCCTTGATATTTTTCAGTTGCATTGAAAAGAAGATTCGTTTTGTACTCTCTCACTTTTCAGTTCCGCACACAAATTCACACTGAATTTTGGACACAACTTTTTTCAATCAATGTAGTATAATAATTCTAAGTTTGCTGCTTGATTAAATAAACAATCGATGAACTTTGGCACGAAAGTTTTCCGCATATTTTTAAATTTCTGTGTATATATTTAAAAGTATTTATTGCTCATTACATTTGTTGGCACGTTTTGTAGTACTATGCGATCCCCATATATACATTCCATGAAGTCATCTAAGCGCGAAATGGCACCTGTCCTTAAGACTTATCCACAACTATTTAACTGGATTTCATGGGTACTCATTATTAGCCTTTGGAGTCTTAAAACGTATTTTGTTGTTTTCAGCGAATTTACTTTACCGTTTGCCAATTTGCTTATAATTCAGTTAGTAGGTAGTCTTGATTTTAAATCCTATATCTGAGAGCGCTTCCTTGGTGAAGGTTTAGATTTCACTTTATGATTATCTTTCAGAGTTTATTGCTAATATTTATTCTCTGATCTATTCAGCATAAGATTTTGAACTTAATAAATAATAGCACACCATCAGTTGTTCACAGGAACTTTAATGATTATAAGGTCGACAATAAAAGTTATAAGAGAATGATTTTTTTTAGGTTTTATTAATTTTCGCGAAAAATAACAATTAATGGCTTTTCTTAACATTGTAGTATAAAAAAATCGTTAGAAAAAAGGATTATTAATTAATTTTTGTTTTGTTCTCAAATATTTCTTAAGTATGTTAAATACTTGAGCAATACGTAAAATTTAATAATCTCTATATCGTGATGATTAATAATTGAGTACTAAAAATCAGAGAAATACAAATTATAAGTCATGGTGAAATTACATTATTTTAAGAAGAGAAATGAAATAATATAGTTTACATGGTTTGACGGCTACTATGAGTGAATGATCTTTATCTGAGTTTTGGACTAGTTGCCCTTTATTTGTGCGTGATGCAGCGACATCATCCATAGTTGGTAAACTCTCGCAGAATGTGAGACATGGCCGCAGGATTATCCTGCTGCACCATGTGTCCTGCGCGAAGGACCCAAAACATGCTAAAGTTTCCGCCTTGCTTCTCATAGCCCTCAAGATAGCCATCGCTACGAAAGGGTTGACGGATAGCATCCACATACTTTTGTTTGCCGCGCCACGACATCCGATTGATCCAGTTGACGGTGCCGGGCGTGGCACAGATCAAGTCCAAGACACCCGAGTAGACGCCCACGTGGAGCGGCGTCTCGTCCAGCAGACGAGTGACTAGCAAGGGATGAGAAAATTAGGGGACATAGTGATTATAATCAAGTAAGAGAACTAGGGTCTAGTCGACTGTGAGATACCCGCCTCCCGTTATCAATAAATTATATATTAATATTAATATTATTTGTTAAATCCTAAAAAATACCGAAGGCTTCTTGTGCCAGTTACATTCGTTTTCTGTTGGCACAATGCTAAAAGGGCCTGGAAAGCGGATATAAAAATAGATAACTGTATCATATACACTTTCTGCTCGGCAGACTTACCAATATGAACAGCAGGCTTAACGATATCACCGCCTAGCTCATCATACACCTCCACATTCCGTGCCTCCCATTTAGTCATGTCGGTCAGATTCAAAGCCTTCGTCACATTGTTGATCATAAATTCAGATAACTTCGGACCCTCGCCGTAACGATGGTCATCATCCTCATGAGTGCGCCATTGGGTGTTATAGAAAACAAAGTTTCCTATGATTTGCTCAATCAAATGCTGAAGTTTTATATTCTGTATGACGGCCATCCCCAGTTCGCCGGTATATATCAAACGCGAAAATTCTGATGCCACTCGCGATATGTTCTTAAAGCCATCGTGATCCACAATGCCCAGTTGCAGCATATATGGAGCATAGGACAAAATGGTATCTACAGGCGAAATAAAGGGATTGCCCACCACCACAGACTTGAGTTGACACTGTACCTCGCCCCTTTGCTGAGCTAAATGCAATTCCAAGGCAAATTCCGGTGCCATTTTGCCGCCATAACTCTCAGAGAAGATGTGCAATGGGACACGTTGGAACTCGGGATGTGATCGCAGAAAATCCGACATTAGTGTGACCAGATCGAGAGCAATTTGCTTATTGTTCAAAGCATATTCGCCAAAGGATTCCACATAGCTAAAACCAGTACCAACAGGACTGTCGATGAAGAGTACATTCATGTGCTGCACCCAATTGCTGGCACGTGGTTGCCCCTCAATGTCGAAGGGTCCCAGCTGCTCAAAGCAGCCGCAGCCAGTGGAGGCAACACCGGGTCCGCCTTGCAACCATATGACCAGCGGTCGCTCGTAAAATGAACTCACATTCGCTGTCGTGTAGTGGAGCCAATAGAAGAGATGGGCGCCCTTTCTCACTTCAACATAGTTCCAGTCTTGTTCGCCTGGGCCAAAACCACGGCGTGCTAAAAGCGAGGAAATATTACAGGAAATATCACGACAATTTATTGGAAGATATATCTTTATTAATACCTGCTGCCCAGTTAATTAGCTGCAGCAAGAAAACTGCATAGGCTGTGATTGCATTGTAGTTTTTTAGTTTCATTGTCACGCCCACAATCAAAATATCGCTCTGAATACTCGCACTTTTCAGCTCCGCGCACAAATTCGCACTGAATTTTGGACGTAGCTTTCTCTAATTTTTCATTACTATTTATAAGTTTGCTGCTCGATCACATAATCGATTAATTTTTGGAGAGCTTTGCAACGAGTTCATTTGGAAGTACGAATGCTTTCTCTCTCTATTCTCTTTAGATTTCCGTGCAGTAGTACATCGATATAGCTTTGGAATGTTTATATGGTTTTACACTTGGAGAATATGTTATTTTCCCCCAAGTCAGTTCGTCTATAAAAAGTTTTGGGTAAAGCTGCTCACTGGCCTAGACTTCGTCAAGAGCATAAGGTGGACAGTAATACGTTAAGATTTGCAGAAATCTTAGCTTGAGTTGCTAACTATAGTCGCCTCACAGGATTCAGTGTATATTTACTTAATTTTCAGGTAGTCTGCCCTCCTACTGTGCTTATTTGGGAGGGAGTCAAGTAAATGCTTGTCATTCATTGCTTCATTGCTAATATTAAATCACTGAAATCTTAGCATAACACTTTTCATAATATAATTTAGTAATTAATAGCAAACACTATTCGTTTTTCTCAGCAACATTTATAAAATAATAAGAATTTTTAAGTTTTATTTATCATTATTGGCTTCACTCAATTTAGTGATTAATTATTGTCATTGAAAAAAAAAATAAATATCGTAAAATAATGATTTGAATTATATTTTGTCCCAAAAATGTTCTTAATTATGTTGAATATTTAATCAAAAATAATCTCAACTTTAAAATGATTACTAAATTAAGGCTTTCAAAATAAAAATTACTTGTTGATTGCACTATTTTACTTTTAAAAAGAGAAATGGATTAGTTCACAATATTTTACAGTTACTATACGTTACTAATTAATTTATTAAAAAAATCTAATTATTCATAATTTGAGGTCCCTGATTTTTTGACTTGTTCTATTTATTTATTTATTTTGAATTATTTTTGGTTGTGAGATGCAGAGACATCATCCATAGTTAGTGAACTCTCGCAGAATGTGAGTAATGGCCGCAGGATTATCCTGCTGCACCATGTGTCCTGCGCGAAGGACCCAAAACATGCTGAAGTTTCCGCCTTGCTTCTCATAGCCCTCAAGATAGCCATCGCTACGGAAGGGTTTACGTGTGGCATCCACATACTCTTGCTTGTGGTGCCACGACATCCGATTGATCCAGTTGACGGTGCCGGGCGTGGCACACATGAAGTCCAAGACTCCCGAGTAGACGCCCACGCATAGTGGCGTCTCGTCCAGCAGACGAGTGACTAGCAAAGAGATGGAATTTTTTTGGGAACACAGTAATTATACACGAAAAGGAAGGGCTGCTGCTTTCGGGTCTGAGCTGCTTGGGTGGCAATCTCCTTTATTTTGAATGCTATGCTAAGTTTTGAACGTAATAATAAATATATATACAAATAAAATATAGACTTCCCTGTATCTTAGACTTTTTCTTTATGTTAATTTGATATATTCTCAGAATAATACCGCACTGTTTCGCTTTCATTGAAAATGAGTTGCGTGTATCTCACAGTCGAGCACATTCAACTGTAGCTTCTTACTTGTATATTATTAATTTCGAATTAATCAATACACTTGTATATTCTACACAATAATAATTTTCATTAAGCGCTCTTCATAAATTAATTTCAATTACTAACTCTATAACTCTATAAAGTTCACAAATTTTCCATTCTATTATCTTTATTCGAAAAAATATAACTATAGAATTATATTCCATGCTTGATAGACTTACCTATGTGAACGGCAGGCTTAAAGATATCAAAGCGGAGATTATAGAAGACCAAGATATTACGGTCCCTCCATTCAGCCATGTGAGTAAGATTCAGAGCCGTTGTCACGTTGTTGACCATAAAGTCAAACATCTTAGGATCCGTACTATAGCCAAATACATCATCCACATGTCTTCGTTGCTGGATGTTATAGATAAAGATTTTCGAAGTGATTTTTTCAATCAAATTAAGAAATTCTGTATTCTGTGTGATGGCCTTCTCCATTTCGCCCGCAGAAATCAGACGCGAAAGCTCATCCGTAACCTGCTTTATTTTGGTATACCCATCGTGATCCACAATGCCCGTTTGTAGCAGATATGGAGCATAGGATAAAATGGTATCTATAGGCGAGGTAAAGGGATTGCCCACCGCCACAGACTTGAGTTGACATTGCACCTCGCCCCGTTGCTGAGCCAGATACAATTCCAAGGCAAATTCCGGTGCCATTTTGCCGCCATAACTCTCAGAGAAGATGTGCAATGGGACACGTTGAAACTCGGGATGTGATCGCAGAAAATCCGACATTAGTGTGACAAGATCAAGGGCGATTTGCGTATTGTTTTGAGGGTATTCCCCAAAGGATTCCACATAGCTAAAACCAGTGCCGATGGGACTGTCAATGAAGAGCACATTCATGTGCTGCACCCAATTGCTATCACGTGGTCGTCCCTCAATGTCGATAGGTCCCAGCTGTTTAAAACAGCCGCTTCCTGTGGAGGCAATACCGGGTCCACCTTGCAACCAGATAACCAGCGGTCGCTCGTAAAAGGAACTCACATTCGCTGTCGTGTAGTGGAGCCAATAGAAGAGATGGGCGCCCTTTCTCACTTCAACATAGTTCCAGTCTTGTTCGCCTGGGCCAAGGCCTCTACGTGCTAAGAACGGAGAAAAAGTAAGTATCAGTTAGTTGGAAACAATATTTATATTAATACCTGTTGTCCAGTAAATTAGTTGAAGCAAGATAACAGCATAGGCTGTGATCGCGTTGCTGCTTTTTGGTTGCATTGCTACGCTCACAATAAAATAATTCCACTCTGCTTTCGAACTTTTTAGTTCCGCATTCAAGTTCATACTGTATTTTGGACGCAGAATTTTATAATCTACAATAGAGTATCAGTTGGCTGCTCTATCAAATAAACAAATCTTGAACTTTTAGCGATCTTTTAAAGCACGCAAGTTTTCGAATTTTTGTATAAATATCTATGTTCGATTGTTTACGCTTGAGATGAACATTTAATTAAAGAAGCACATCTTCATTAGCATATATATTTTAATTTGCAAAGCATCAATATACTCGCTTACCATATTTTTTTAATGCTTTGACCATGAATTAAAATCCAAAAAAAATGTCTTATACCCCATTGTATTGTGGTATAAAAAACCATCATTGCTACCAACGGGATGTGCCTATTGGAAAAACTTCTTAATATTATATAATTCATGTATATGTGATACTCTACACTATGTTATACAAAGTTTAAGTTGTCTTGTTGTTAGAAGCAGAATTTTTCTCTAATCAAAAAAAAATTCTATAAATTTAAAATAATTTAAGCGAACTCTGAACTTAGTAAAATCTATGTTTCTTAGGGATCTCTGTATAAATTTCTATGTGCAAATGTTTACACTTGTGATTAAAAGTATATATTTTGAAGTAGTTAATTACATATACATATGTTTTAGTTTTAGTACAAACAAATAAGAAAGCTCGACTGTGAAATACCCGCTACTCATTTTCAATTAAAGCAAAATATTTGGTATACTCGAAATATACCAAAATAATATGCCATACAAATGTTATAAGTACGAAAAAATATACCAAATAGTATGTTGATATGGTACTACACTCATTATACACTATAGTGCGCTAAATATTATATATCAGATTGTCAGCAAAAGCAACTAAGACTACAAAAGTATTTCTTTAAGTAATTCGACAAATCTTATCGCAACCAAATTTGTAGGAATCAGAAAGACTATAGTTTTTATTATATATACCAAAATTCAACTCTAGCCTTAACATTACGCTTACGGAAGTGGGCGTGGCAAAAATTTGAAATAATATTGATATGCGTGCAAACAAATGCTGTCGAACAAAATTAGAGCTCTATCTCTTATAGTCTCTGACGGACAAACGAACATGGCTATATCTTCTCGGCTGTTGATCAACAATATACATATATACTTTATAGGGTCGGAGATGCCTCCTTCTACCTGTTACATACATTTCCTGCCGGAGCAAAGATACCCTTCTACCCTATGGATAGCGGGTATACAAATCAGTCGCCGCCCTGCAGTTCTGAGCGCTAGTTCGTTGCTGGTGAACTAAGCACTTACCAGGAGCCAGCCACTACTTACAAAGCGGCGTCTAGCCATGCGTTTTTTAATTTCCGTTTTTGTATGAAATGTCCGCAAATAGGGTCAATCGCCACCGCCTCGATTACCCACGAACTAGTGAAATAGTGCAACATATTAGGGTCTTTAAAGAAACTACGTACACCCCATGGAACGGCCGGTAAAATAAGTGCTTACATGGGACCCCATGGACGGCCGGTAAAATAAGTGCTTACATCGGACCCCATTGAAGGGTCGGTAAAATAAGTGCTTACATCGGACCCCATGGAGGGGTCGGCCATTATAAATTAAAAAAAATTTACAATTGCAATTACAGTTTTTATTTAATTTTAATTTTTCTTCATTTTAATAAGTGGGATACTTTTATTATTTTAAGGCAACTTGAGTTTTAAAATATCGTTTTTTTTGAGCTGCAAGGCCTTTCTCAACTGGTCCTCAGTTATTGAATCTGGAAATAAAGGATTAAAAAGTCTTAATAGATTAAAGTGGATAATGATTTTTAAATAATAATCTTTTGAAATACTCACCGATCATAACACCAAAGAAATTGTCTTCTTTTTTTTTTGGCCGCATTCCCCTGTCATTATTTCCATAACGTAGATTTTCTGTCATAATTTCCACTTCCTCTTCTTTAGGCACATTGTCGCTTTCCACTGTAGAACTATGCGTTATACTATCTGCTTGATATTCTTTTATTATCTGTTTATTTAATATTTTACACATTAAACATATAATGCATACATAAATTATTTTTTAAGTAACTCACCTAATAATTGATCGCGGATCCGCTTTGCACTTCTCAACTCAAATGCTTGCAATAATTTCATCATCTAGGACACACAGCTGCGTTTGAGTTAAAGAGTAGCACAAAATAAAACAAGTAAGAAAGTTACAGTCGAGTGTGCTCGACTGTGAGATACCCGCTACCCATTTTTAATAAAGGCAAAATATTGCGGTATCATTTTCAAAATATACCGAATACTAAAAATACTAAAAATATACCAAATGGTATGTTTGGTATATCGATATAGTACACCATTCAAAATATACCATAGACGGCACAATGTGCCAGATTGTCGGCCAAAGCAACTAAGACCCCCAGTAAGTAGGCGTTTTTGCCCATACAAAAGTATTTCTTTAATAACATCCACAATATCCAAATTTTCAGGAATCATAACTACTGCAGTAGTTATTGTATATACCAAAATTCGCAACTCTAGCTTTTAAATTAGGCTTGTTTTTCGATTTTTTTGATTTCCGGGGGGCGGAAGTGGGCGTGTCAAAAATTTAAAACAAACTTGATCTGCGTGCAAACATAACAAATGCTGTCGAAAAAATATTATAGCTCTATCTCTTATAGTCTCTGAGATTTAGGTGTTCATACGGACGGACGGACAGACGGACAGACACACAGACGGACAGACGGACATGGCTAGATCGTCTCGGCTGTTGATGCTGATCAAGAATATATATACTTTATAGGGTCGGAGATGCCTCCTTCTACCTGTTACATACATTTCCTGTCGGCACAAAGTTATAATACCCTTCTACCCTATGGTTAGCGGGTATAACAAAGACGCGTAAACAAACAGCGATGTAAAGCGTAATCGAAATTTTGTCTTTAATCTTGTGTATGCCCTTTCCACAAAATAACAAAGACAAAAGCGATGCTTGCCGTTATTTTGTACTTAAGCTTTAAAACGCATACATTTATTAACTAGGTGGTTCGACGTTCGATTACTATAGGGTTAATCTAGTAAGTACCCATGTAATGATCGACGAGGTAAGCACTTACCCAGGGCCAATCGCAAACTCGAGTCGACTCGGTGGTTCGACGTTGGTTTACTATAGGGTCACTTTAGTAGTGATCGGCGAGGTAAGCCATGGCAAATCGACACCTCCAGTTCTGCAGGGCGCTTGGACCGAAAAGGTTTGTTCTGAAAGGGTGTGCCTGTAAGTATGCAACTTTTTGATTAGCAGCAGTCTCAGCAGGAGGGAATCAGCGTAAAGATAATGTAATTTATTTATATTACAAATACAATTGTTACAGTTCAAAATATTATACATATTGGCTGAGAATTGTTTTAAATTCCTTCGCAATATGTAGTTTGTTATGTGACATACGTACATTATGAAGTTGGCATCTAGTTGAGAACTCGTCATCGAAAAAAACGGCGCATTTTTGACTTAAATAGCATTATTGTAACCAATTTTATGAACAATTAAAAATTCAATAAAAACATAGCAAGACTTTTTTGACAATTTATTGGGATCAATTATTTGGTTACTTATGAATTAGTAGAAAAGATTGATTAAAAGGTAAATGTTTAAGTCAGAAAGGCGCGCAAAGGCATCTCCGTTAATTATAGTAACTTACCCAAATTGAAATGGTAATATGTATATAACTATATAAAATGTGATTTTAGCATACCCGCAGACCTGGAGCCAAAGGTCTGGGTACCAACTATCACTTTAAATAATTCTAGTGCGCACTTCGAAGACTTATTTGGTTCTTATAATGTTTAGCTTTTATATGTAATAGTTGTGAGTGTGCATGTTAATATTTCATCATCGTTTATTTGCGCTGTGATTGGATGTCTGTATTTTGTCAGCTTGACCGTTATTGCGTCTCACCGCTGTCGACGAGTGTGGTTCGATGGCTCAGGCGTAGGCAGTAAAAAGATTGAGTCAGCAGTGAGAGCATCGGAACACGCTTCGCTATAATGAACGAACAGACT
Organism: Drosophila nasuta; assembly: GCF_023558535.2. NCBI lineage: Eukaryota > Metazoa > Arthropoda > Insecta > Diptera > Drosophilidae > Drosophila > Drosophila nasuta. The sequence goes on along the minus strand of NC_083455.1, from coordinate 11,054,533 downwards.
TCGACAGAACAGACCTCGACATGTACATATATACCGCCATTATCTTGATTTTGCTTACGGCCACCGACTTTAAGGCTTCTTACATGAACTTTTAAATTAGAATCAAAACAGCTGATAGACAATTTGATTTGCCAGCTTAATCGTCAAGAAGAATAATGATTATTGATTGTTTTCTAAATTATTACGGAAACAATAAATATTATTTATTTATAATAAAAATACAAATTATATTTTAATCTAAAAAATTTAAGTGAAATTGATTTTACTTTAAAGAATAAAAATATATAAAATCTCTTTTTATCATTCAGTTACTCAAGTAAATGAGTTTTTTTAAAGCGCCTGAGTATTAACATCATTCAAAGTTCGTAATTTCACGCAAAATGTAAGCCATTGCCGCGGGATTATCCTGATGTACCAGGTTTCCTGCTCGAAGGACCCAGAACATACTGAAGTTTCCGCCCTGTTTCTCATAACCCTCTATAAAGCCATCTACAAAGAAAGGTCGGCGAGTGGCATCCACATACGATTTCTTGCTGCCCCATTGCATCTGATCGATCCAGTTGACGGTGGCGGGAGTGGGAACGACCAAGTCCAAGGTTCCCGAGTATACGACCATGCGGATTGGGGTCTCGTCCAGCAAACGAGTGACTAGCAAAGATAAGAGAGCAGTGAGAGAATTATAAATTCAAATATTAGTTTCTTAAATACTATAAATTAATACCCGCAGACCTGGAGCCAAAGGTCTGGGTACCAACTATCACTTTAAATAATTCTAGTGCGCACTTCGAAGACTTATTTGGTTCTTATAATGTTTAGCTTTTATATGTAATAGTTGTGAGTGTGCATGTTAATATTTCATCATCGTTTATTTGCGCTGTGATTGGATGTCTGTATTTTGTCAGCTTGACCGTTATTGCGTCTCACCGCTGTCGACGAGTGTGGTTCGATGGCTCAGGCGTAGGCAGTAAAAAGATTGAGTCAGCAGTGAGAGCATCGGAACACGCTTCGCTATAATGAACGAACAGACTTCGACAGAACAGACCTCGACATGTACATATATACCGCCATTATCTTGATTTTGCTTACGGCCACCGACTTTAAGGCTTCTTACATGAACTTTTAAATTAGAATCAAAACAGCTGATAGACAATTTGATTTGCCAGCTTAATCGTCAAGAAGAATAATGATTATTGATTGTTTTCTAAATTATTACGGAAACAATAAATATTATTTATTTATAATAAAAATACAAATTATATTTTAATCTAAAAAATTTAAGTGAAATTGATTTTACTTTAAAGAATAAAAATATATAAAATCTCTTTTTATCATTCAGTTACTCAAGTAAATGAGTTTTTTTAAAGCGCCTGAGTATTAACATCATTCAAAGTTCGTAATTTCACGCAAAATGTAAGCCATTGCCGCGGGATTATCCTGATGTACCAGGTTTCCTGCTCGAAGGACCCAGAACATACTGAAGTTTCCGCCCTGTTTCTCATAACCCTCTATAAAGCCATCTACAAAGAAAGGTCGGCGAGTGGCATCCACATACGATTTCTTGCTGCCCCATTGCATCTGATCGATCCAGTTGACGGTGGCGGGAGTGGGAACGACCAAGTCCAAGGTTCCCGAGTATACGACCATGCGGATTGGGGTCTCGTCCAGCAAACGAGTGACTAGCAAAGATAAGAGAGCAGTGAGAGAATTATAAATTCAAATATATTATTTCTTAAATACTATAAATTAATCAGTATATTTGCAACTGATATAATTTAACGAATCTACAAATTGCCATTTTTAAAGCTGCCTAAACTACCTTTTACTTAATCTTTACACTACTTACTAACTACTTATTTTATCATGGTTAAATTCAAGCTAAAATAATTACAGAATGTAAATATTACTTTTCGCTATAATAAATAAATAATAATTAATAACGATTTATATATTACTTGAAATTCTAACTCTATACGATTTACTTTACTGTAACTAAAACTAAATTATAAAGATATATAAAGAATTATATGCAATTCTTGTCTGAGAGACTTACCGGAGTTAACGCCCGGTTTAAAAATTAGGGTTCCTAGCGCGTTTTGGCCCAACCTATTATGTTTATCCCATCTAGGCATGTGTGTGAGATTTAGCGCCTTCGTCACATTATTGACCATAAACTCAGGAAGATTCTTATTTACTTCATGCCTCAAATGATCATCTAAATGGTTTCGTCGCTGGATGTTAGACACATCGATTTTCCCACCGATTTCATGGAACATATCAATAATTTTAAAAAGCTCTTCAACCATGTCTCTTGCGTTGCCGACATTGAACCAATGCGCAAACTTTTCCGCAGCTCGCGATATTTTGCTATAGCCATCGTGATCCACGATGCCATGTTGTAGCAGGAATGGGGCATAGGCCAAAACGGTATCCACAGGCGAGATAAAGGGATTGCCCACGATCACTGACTTGAGTTGACACTGCACCTCGCCTCGTTGCTGAGCCAGATACAATTCCAAGCCAAATTCCGGTGCCATTTTGCCGCCATAACTCTCGGAGATGATGTGCAATGGGACACGTTGAAACTCGGGATGAGAGCGCAGAAAATGCGCCATTAGTGTGACAAGATCGAGGGCATTTTGCGTGTCGTTCTGACCGAATTCACCAAAGGTTTCCACATAGCTGAAACCAGTGCCAACAGGAGTGTCGATGAAGAGCACATTCATGTGCTGCACCCAATTACTGGCACGTGGTTGCCCCTCAATATCGACGGGTCCCACATATTCGAAGCAGCCTTCTCCCGTCGAGGCAACACCGCCTTCAAACCAGATGGCCAGTGGTCGCTCGTAAAATGAACTCACATTCGCTGTCGTGTAGTGGAGCCAATAGAAAAGATGGGCGCCTTTTCGCACCTCAACATACAAGGTGCGTTCCAAAGTAAACAGGACTTTTAACAAAAAGACAGAACAAATAGGTTTTTCGGCAAAATCAATTTATATTATTCAAAATAGTTTCCTTCTGCTTTAATACAGCTTTTTGCACGGTCCAAAAGCATGTCGAACGAGTGTTTTAGCTCGTTGCCCGGTATGGCCTCCAGTATGCCGGTGCAAGCCGTTTGAATGGCCTCGACGTCTGCATAACGCCTTCCTTTCATCGGCAAATGCATTATTCCGAAAAGGTAGAAGTCGCACGGTGCCATATCAGGCGAATACGGGGAGTGGTTGATGGTTAAAATGTGATTTTTGGTCAAATAGTCGGTCCTTCGAATGTTGAATTCAGAACAATTTTGGACGTCAGTCAATTTGTGCGGAACAAACCGTGCACACAAATTTTGAAAGCCCAAATGTTCGGTCAAAATGCGATAAATCGATGTTTCGGAGATGTTTCCATAAATTTCAATGATGATTTCGGCTGATTTTTTATGAATTCACGCACAGTTTCGATGGAATTTTCGGTTATCGCGGATTTTGGTTGGCCCACATGTTCATCGTCATTTATGTCCTCACGATCACTTTGAAAACGTTGAAACCACTCGTCCACTCTGCTACGGGATAGGCAACCATCGCCATTAACTTGTTTCGTCAATTGAAACGTTTCGGTAAAAGTTTTAAAACAAAATTTAATGTTGGCTCTTTGTTCGAAGCTCATTTTCGCACCGATGACAAAAACATACTGACACTTAAAACGCAATAACTTCACTTCCAATAGATGAAATGTCATGAAATTTTTAGTGGAAGTCGATAAAGGATAGCAGATTCTAACGCACTAGTTGATATATAGATGGTGCCACTAGATGGCGCTAGATTCAAAAAAGTCCTGTTTACTTTGGAACGCACCATGTAATTCCAGTCTTGTTCGCCTGGACCAAAGCCACGACGAGCTAAGAATAGGGATATATGTATTACAGATACTTAGAATAAAAAAATGTTTATGAACGTTTACCTGTTGTCCAGTTAGTTAATTGGAGCAAGATCACAGCATAGGCTGCGATCGCTGTGCTGCTTTTTTAGTTGCATTGCTTCGATCACAATCCAAGAATCACACTCTACTTTCACACTATTCAGCTGCGCACACAAATTTATACTAAATTTCGGACGCAGAGTTTTCTAATCTACAAAATATTATGCTATAAATATATAAAACTGCTGAACTCTTGGGGAACTTTGGGGTCACGAATGTTTCCAAATCGCTTAGCTTTGTTTAAATATATAAATAATGTTGACGCATGCATTTCACTGAAAATGCGAATAAATAAGTATTTAATATATTTTAGATTAATTCAATTCACGCATAGTTATTGCTAGGCGTCACGTAAACCTTCATAAAAATTAAAATTTTCAATAGATAGATTATCTTACAAATAACATTGCAGATTGCCTTTCGATTGACTTTTCTCCTATACCAACAGCGTAACTTTATAACTTTATGACTTGTATAAATTTATGCAACTCCAACCCCATAAGGTAGATAGATGTATTTTTGATCAGCGTCAAAAGTCGAGACGATCAAGGCATGTTCGTCTGTCTGTCTGACGATCTGTCCGTATGAACACCTAGATCTAAAAATAAATAATAAGTGCTGTTCAAAAAAATATATCACTATCTGATAGTGTCTGAGGTCTAGGTTTTCAAACTGACAAGCAGATGGATATGGCAGTGTTGTTCCGGCTTTTGACTCTCATTGAGAATATATAATATGTATATAGGGAGATGTCAGTTTCTGTCCCTTACATACATTTCTTCTAAGCAGAAAGTGATACCATATGAGGTGTGAGAATAAAAGCTCTGAACATAAAAGAAAATATCAGATTCAATCCGTTTTAATTAATCGACAATTTTGATGAAATTGCTCTTAAGTTAAAGCGCTGTTCCAAGAGAGATTATCCTGGAGCACAAAGTATTGGGAATGGGAAACCCAAAACATGGCGAAGTTGTCCCCATCGACACGGAAAGTGGGCGAGTGGCATCCGATCATCGCGATTTCTTGCAGCCCTTTTGGAGCAAGATCACAGCATAGGCTGTAATCACTGTACTGCTTTTAAGTTGCATTGATGGACTCACATTCAAAAAATCACACTTTTTAATTTCGCACACAATTTTTTATTGAATTTTGGACGCAGACTTTTCTAATCTACAAAATAGAATGCTATTTAAAAGTTTGATGCTCTTTGAAATAAAAAATTGCTGCATTCTTGGAGAACTTTGCTATCACGTAAATCCAAATTCCAAATCTGACGGAGCTGTGTATAAATATTTCCGTGGAATTATTGATGAAAATGAGAATATGTATTTGTTTTAAATTAGTTAAATTCTTACGTAATAGCTTATTGCGATATTTATTTTCATAAATGTTCAATGCTTCAATATATTGATTGTCGAGAACAATGGAATCGTCTGGCGACCGTATAAATGTCATTGTGCCTTTGAAGAAACAAATAGATTGTTGAAGGCAAATTGCTTACTTTCATCTCAAATGCAGCCACAATGTTCTGTTTCCTTACCTCAAAAACGTGCATTGTTATACCCGCCAGCTGTAGGGTAGAAGGGTATTATAACTTTGAAACCTCATAAAATATACACATTCTTCCGCCTATTCGTATGAAAACCTAGATCTCAGATACTTTAAGAGATAAGGATATAATTTGTTTTTTAAAACACTTGTTATTGTTATCATTGTTTTGATATTTGTCACGACCATTTTGTTTCCAGCAAATAAAAAAACAAAAAAAAACAAATCAAAAATACCATATTTGTTTAATATAATAAGAACTACAACCTTTTTGATTCCCGAAAATTTGTTTGCTATCACATAAAAATTTAGTTAACAATCTGGAATATTTCGACCCTATTTATTATATATATTCTTGATCAGGCTCAAGAGACGAGACTATAAAGCGATCTGTCTGTCTCTCCGTATGAAGCGATGGATCTCTGAGTAGTATTTAGTATTGTTTTGGTATACTTATGTGGTATATTTTCAAATTAATACCGCACTGTTTTGCTTTTATTCATAATGGGTAGCGGGTATCTCACTGTCGAGCTTTACTTGCTGTTTTCGTTTTTAATTTTTGCACGACGTTGCCAGTTTGGGGAAAAGAAAAGTAATTAACAAATGTTTTTCATGCAAGTCAGAAACAAGAAGCCAACAAGAAAGTTAAGTTAACCAAATGATTTAATACACTACAAAAAAGTATTTACACAACCTAGACTAGAGAATTGGTTCATAATAATTGTTGACTCGTGTATCATTTATTCAAATTGTTGTTTATTCAAAAATATTGCTTTGTGGCTTCTTTGAAAGTTCAACATTTTACTTTGTGATATAAAAGTCTGGTTCATCTTATATTTATATATGAATTGACTGCACAATAGAGAGACAATCCTTAAATTTAAAAACGCTTCGGAAGGGTATTTACGATTAGTCTGATGGTGTTGCCGGATTCTTGGTCTGACTTCACGACTTTTGGGAATGTTTTTGACATTTTTGGCAGCACGCCGCGAATAGCTTGACAGTGCACTTTTAATGAGGGCGCCACCTGGCAACGGTGACGGCGATAGTGACTGCAACAACGACGATGGAAACATCGACGTCGACCTCTGGACCGTGTTGTCGTTGGTGGCGGTGCCAAGCAAACCGCAAACGGGAATCAATTTGCCAACACAGCTGACGATGGCGCCATCGGGCAAAACCGAAATTGCCAGTTGAATGCGTTTTCGATTGTCCATTAGCAGTCCAGCCCCTTCTTCTGCTCTTGCTCTACTCTGCAACACAGTCGCAATTCCATTGCCACATCCCCCATGCCTCTGCACAGCAAATGCAGCTCCATCTTCTGAGTATCATGGCTTGGGCTTTTGGACCCCGCCATCGTCGTCGTCGTCGTCGTCATCGTCATCGCTTTTTGCAGCTGCCTCGTGCCAAAAGTCATTTTCGAGCAATTGGCTTGGTTCGCTGACTGCCAAAGCAAAGTCGTACATCCAGCTGCAGGATGACTGTGAGCAATGGGGAGAAAGGGGGCAAGAGGGCGCATTCACATGCACAATAAATTTGCAACAGTGCAGTGGGCAAATGGCCACGCCCCGCCTGCAGATGCTTAGCAAGACGAGCCCACACACACACACACACACAATCAAACACGCACATGCTGCAAGAGATTCGGATTCGCATTCAGATCCTGCCGAGATGCAGTCGAGTGCGAAATTGCAAACAGCAACAACAAAGCGATGCGCTGAAAAGTATGCAATGGCAACGGCAATGGCAGCACCCACAGGAACAGCGCGCGTCACTCGAATAGGTGCAGCTACAAAAATAATCATCAAAATAATCAAAACTTCATATTGCAAATGGGCTACGAAATACAAAACAATAGTAGTTTTAATATGTTATTAGGTTAAATAACTTTTCTGGTAGCAGGATGCTAATATTAATCAAGATAAATCCTAAATAAAATTATGTTTGAGAAAAAAGACAATAATTGTAAAATAAAACAATTATAATTCAGAATTGTTTTTAATATTGAAAGGTTTATTTTAATTCACGCAAAAAATTAATCCAAAAAATATTAATGCTGGCAAGATTGTAAGGAAAATTGTGCCAGAAAATTTACTTAAGTCCATTAAAATAATCAGAATGCGCAGTTAACTTAAGAGTAATGCAACAAATAATCAGAATTTAAATTTGGTAAGTAATTGATAAATTATTTTGTCCATAAATATTTAATATTCAATGAATTCAAAAAAAGATTAAATAATTTTCAGATTTTTTGTTGAAAAAAACAATTTTTGTATTGAAAAATGTTTTTTTTTTTTTAAATTTATTTATGTAATTTAATTCTAATCTCCTTTAATTAGAAATATACTTTGCTTAGTTTAAGTCTCAAGCGCACCTATTCAACTAGCCGTTAGTGAATACGAGTGTGCTTGTGATGCGGCCTTAAGTGTGGGTGCTGCCAAATGGTTTTTAGTCGCTTTCTGCAATGCTGCCAACCCATTCGAATTTGACGTTGTTTTTTGTGTCACTCCTGACTGCCTGCCCTCGTGGCATCTTCCCGCTTCCGCTTTAGTTGGCAATCGCTCGCTTGTCTTGTTGTTTTTGTCACCTAAATTACAAGTTTTTCATTTGTGGCTTTTTCAGTTGACGCCATAATATTTTACACTCTGCTGAGGGCGACCCGGTGAACCACAAAGGCAGCGACGAGCAAAAAAAAAACCCCTTACAATAAAATGAAACAAGGAAAATTGGTTTACAGTCGTTATTTGAAAATGATGAGCAAATGGCGTCAAATTTTTAACAACTGCACTCAAACAGTAATTACAGAAATGATCAAAGAGTGTATTTGTAAGCTAAATAAAAAGTTGTTTTTTACTTTACTAATTAAATGTCTTATTGAATAATCAATATTAGAGAAAACAATTTATTTGAGTTTACTTAAGCATGAATGAAACAAAAGAGTGCAAAATAACGAACTGTTTGTTCCTGTAAATGCATTTCAGAAAATCATTTCAAAACACCAAAATAACTTACCAGTAAAGTGCGCTTTTATTCTTCTGACCCCAATTAAACCCAACACCTTGCTGTTCAAATAAAATACTTTTTATTTGGCTGCCATTTTGTATACAGTGTAAACCAAAATAAAATCAACACACAACACCTCAATTTCCTAACAAATGTCACTTAGGTTAAACCAACAATTTATTGATATACTTAGTTAGAGCTTAACGAAAACATCTCAAATTTAAAATCGAAAATAAACTACTAAAAAGTCATAAAAAAATTCTTTTTGGTAAGTTAGCTTAATATTTAAAATTTTGTTTTTTGTATTTCCATTGAAATTGAGATTGTTTTTTTTTTTTTTGGTTGTGTTATGATTTATTTACATTCGACTTAGGCTTAGGTGGCGAAATGAGATATTCCATTTTTACAGTATATATTTCGTTATGTTTTGCTGGTATATTTAGTAGCTTTATGTGGGAGAGGAGAGCGATAGGAATGAGGAATAGGGCAGAGGATTAGGGGGGCAGCACAACAAACATTTGCTAAACGTTACAGTTAATGACAAATTTCGACTATTCGCATTTCACTAAGAAGGCTCTTCCCGTTTGCCAATTTCACATTGGATTGGGAATACGCCCGCATATATATGATTCTGTTTATAATTGTTGACGCTGCTAGCACACACAAATGCTAGTTCTATGGGGCAATAGGAGTCCTCGTCCTCAACCTCATGCTCGTCTTGAAGTCCAATTCTCGCGGCAGCTGCAGAGCAGGTCCAACGCATCACCGTGTAGCCAACTTAAGTTTTGGCGCTGCTTCGCTGCAACAAGGACTTGGGGTACTCTTAATCCTTGTCGTCCTGATACTCCAGTTTGTCCTGTTCCAGGTCAAATGCAGCAGCAGTAACAACAGCCAAAAGCTCAGTTGCCGTTGCCAATTTAGCTTCAACAACGTTGTGGCATCATCTATGAATAGAAGAGAGACGGAAATACAAAATATATTGAGTGCTGGTTAAGGTGGTTAAGGTGGTTGCGGTGGTTGCGGTGGCTGAAGGTTGGTGTGGCACCCGCTGGTCGAATTAATCTTTGAATTAATTGCTTGCAGCTTAGCGCAGAGCGTTAATAAATCGTGGCTAGCAACAACAATGGCTAATAAGGTGCGTCCCGAGTCCTTTTTTCACTAACTTTGATTTAATGCCGTGCCGTTTATCATTCTAATGGCGTGCGTGTAATGTTTACCCCCTAACGATTCCCAACGGTCTGCTTCGCATTTGTTTTAGTTGCAAAACAATCAGGCCAAGATTTGTAAGCCTCGCCACTGTGTGTGTTGCTTTGGGTTAATTTTTAAACAAACGTTCAGCACTTTTGCAGAGACTAATGTGAGATGCTTAATCAAATAAGATATTGATTGCGAATGCGGAAGTGGAAAAATTAACCCAGCATAAATATTACACAAGCCTAAAGGTATGCTTTAAAAATGCAGACTTTCGCAAATACAATGCTGTTGAAATATTTGCTGACAACTTTTAGGCTCAAACTAAAATAAATTTAAAATATATCAAACTTACTTCGATCTGTCAAGAACAACTCGTTGTGCTCATTCCCATCGCCAGGCTGATCGAATGGATACATGTTCATGTCCGGCGAGCGACCCGATGCCAAAATTCGTGGTCGATCCTCTTCAATGAGTTTTTCACTCTCCTGCGCATAAATATCATGAATGCGAGCTGAGCACTTTAGCTACAAATACACAAAATAGCAAAGTACTTTCAATCAAACTGTTATTTACTCGTAATTAGACAATCTCACCTTGAGGCGTCCCTTGATAAAGTGATGAGTTGTCACCACGAAATTCAGCTCCAACACTGATGACTCAAGATGCTCAGCCAGGTGTCGTTGAATGTCATAGACCCGCAAATAATTTGGTGGCACCTGCATAAACAATCAACATTAGCCATTAATGTGAATGGAATGGGCAAAACTCGAATATTACTTGTATATCGTTGATCCACCAGGTAAGATTCGCTGCGGGCTTTGAGTAATCCGACGAGCAGTTGCCATTGATGATATCGCCAAGGCGATAACGCGAATGAATGCCCGTTATGATGGGACGTTGTGAGGGCAGTTCTACAAAAGGATACACGTGTCAGTGGTAATCATATCTGAGCTGTGGCTGGGTAAAGGAAACTCACCGACAACCTCCATATCGGCGGTCACAATGGATGTGTCAAAGGTGGGCGCATCGGCGGAGACTTCGCAGGCGAATTTGCCGGATATTGAGGTGGGCACATTACGCAGCAGCACATGACTGGCATTCGATTGTGTGGTCTGTGTTAATAAATGAAAATTTGCATTTTTAAATGAACTAAGTTTCTTGTCAGCACAAAAGCATGCTACAATAAATTTTTATGCAAATATTTAGTGCAGCCGACATTAGAATTTTGGTGGTTCAATATTTCATAGCATACTTTTAGGCAGCACACTTTTGTTTAACCAATCAATGCGCATTAATTCTTTTGCAAACTTTTGCAGCTGTTAACTAGCGCTCCTTATAATTACATAATGCACTTGTGTATGTGTATGTTTGCAAAAGTTACAACTACAGCCGTGTTGCAACAGCTTGAACACATTTCTGCGGTAGTTTGCCTTTTTGTGTCTCTCGCAGTGTCAGCGCAAGTCAACATTGAAATGCAGAGGACTTTGCCTACAAGAGAACATGTGTGTGTGTGTGCGTGTAACAACTGCAGCAACAACAGCGACACCAAGTGAAAAGTCAAAAATGTTAATTAAAACTTTTTAACATGCATAAAACAAACATGGCGACACACACAGACACAGACGCAGAAGCAGAAGCAGAGGCAAACAGTTTACAGCTGCTATTGTTGTTGTCGTTAATACAACACAAGCAGCAGCCATTTACAATGGCAGCTCTTTCACATTTAATCATCATCGGCATCATCATCATCATCAAGTACTCACCTCGACTTCAATTTCATTCGTTTTCGTAAATATCTTCCATGCTGGATTCTCCTTGGGCGTATAACGATAGAACTCTCTGCGGCCTCGGTACCATTTTACCGCATAGAGCGTGTCGTTCTCGATGTCATAATTGCAGATTAAGAGCGCATTATCGCCGCGCTTAACGGCCGCCGGAATGCGAACGTTAACATTGCGCAGCCCCACAGTCAGCTCTGCAACGGTAAAATATGTAAGAGAGTGTGAGTCGGAGTTGTTGTGAGTGCCCGTCAGGCAGAGAGGGAGTTTAAGAGAGCGTGTAGTTGCTGAGTTGTTGTTGTTGTTGTTGTTGTTGTCACAAGGGCTTAAGCATGACAAGTTATTGTAGCTTAATTATGATACAACGTGGATTACATTTGGCTTTTTGTGCATGGGCGACGTGCAAAATCGGTTAGTTGCCGACTGAGCACTAAGCACAGGCTTTTGCCATAAACTAAATTTGTGCTTAATCAGTGTTGCTTTCCCCTTCCCCCTCTAGGCATTCATACACGGAAATAAACAGACGCCGACACAAAGCAAAAGAAAAAGTAGGTCACGATCACAAGCAGCGAAAAAAAAAAGAAACTTACGCACACAAATATACACACACAATCATGCATACTTATGTAGGTGCGAGCGAGATAGCGCGCTCTACATGAGTTAAGCTGATACAAATTTTTGGTGGCTGATCATGACCAAGTTGCCAACGCCCTTGCGGCCCTGTGCGCCTGGCTGTATTTATAAAAAACTTCCTAGTAAAATTGAAAATCGAAAGTGAATTCGAAAGAGAGCACAAGCCTCATGGGTGAGGAGGTGAGCAATCCATAAATCATAAAGCACCAACAGCAACTACATAGGAAATTGCGGTGCTGTCGCTGAACAGGGCTCCAGGAATCTTACGTAGGCAAAGTGCCCACTTAACTCATATGGTGTTTGTAATCTGTCGCCAGGTCATTGAACTTCGACGTTGTACTAAGGGCGCCCTAGACGAGTGTTTACGACTAGACGATACCCAGCAAAACTAGTTCAAGGGCGCCAACAAATTTATTATCCAAAACAAATTTAGGTTATATTTGCAGATAAGATAAGATATGCATATATATACAGTAAAAAATAAAGTAAAGAATACCTTCCAAAAATATTTTAAACATAATCATGGTAAGTAGAACCATATCATAAATAAATGAGTACTTTCAGCTTGCCTTTAATATACCCAGTAAATATTATAATTTTTCAAAATATGAAATTAGGTAACTACAAGCTAAAATAATATTAGTAATCCATAATTTCTAAGTATTTCAGTAATGATGTTTTATATACTGTAGATACCCTGTAAGAATTTTGAATTTGGCTGCTGCTTTGCCTAGTTGAAACAACTCTATTCTCTATTTCTCTCTCTATATATTATTAAATTGTAATTGTAATAATATTAATAAAAACTGCACATTTAACTTATTTTTGTAACACTATTTTCAATAGTGCTGTTGTATTGTGAAGTTGTAAAGACGTCGAATTATTTAAACCAATTATAAAATCTAATTATTGAAAACCTGTAAATAAATACTTAATTTATTTTAAAAATTTAAATCTAACGGTACTAATATTTGAACTCATTTAAATAATAATTATTCCTAGAGTAATTTAAAAAAAAATCTACTGCTTATAAAAAATAAAATTTGTAAATAACCCTTTTCTTTAAATAAGTCAAATTTGATTTTTTGCTTAAAACATAGAAAAAATAATAAAAACTTTATATGCAAAAATCTAGTCTCATGTACTTAAAAACTAGTTAAAGAGAATATTTTAATATATGATGCAATAAATAACTAAAAGCTCTAAATAATTACATATATCTATTATTCAAATTATGAAGTTTTGAGTTTTAAATTTGTTTTATTATTGTTATTATTATTTTTTATTATTTGTATTTTTTTATTCTATCGTGTTTTTAAATATGAGGATATTTGTATCATCTTCCATATATCCATCTTCCATATAAACTCCGTTTATTTTATTTAATTTTGAAACAAAAACTTTTCATAAGCAAAACAAAAAAAAATGCTATACACTACAAATTTATCACTTAAGTTAAGTGCTCATGTTTTATGTATCTGTAGATGAGTTTTATGCTACGATCGAACTATGTTATTTATAGAATCTATATAGTATGTATATACTAGGCTCTAGCAGCGTCGAAACCGGTTTGTTTGTAGTTGTTGCTGGGCTTGAGGTCTGATCGCAGTTGCTGTTGTTGGAGCTGTGACTGGAATTGGGACTGGTAAAAAACAATTGGTAAGCAGCAACAGACTGTGTGTGTGTGTGTGTGTGAGGTTGTGTTGTCAGTTGTCGATTGTCCCCAAGTCGCGACTCAGTCAGTCAGCTCATTTCTGGTTAACCTTGAATGCTAATTGTTGATTCACGTTGATTTTTACGGCACTCGCGAGCACTGAACATTGTTTTTCTCGTTGTTGTCGTTGCTACTGTTGTTGTTGTTGTTTTTGTTGTACTCATATCAACATAACAATTTCATGCTGCCCCCAGAGAGCGAAGAAGGTGCCGTCTATGGATCGCTGTGCGCCGGTTCCAAATAGTACGAAAAAACTAATCACATACGCCATGCCGTACACCGGGAGCTTGTCTAGCCGGGCGGCATCGCTCACTCGCCCACCCGCAAATGCCCCCAACGCCCTCCCACAAATGGACGCCACGAAATTTGCGTAAACAAAAACTATTTGTTTTGCCGAAATCCATAAAAAGACAGTAGCATTTTTTTTTTTTTTTTTTGCCGGCAAGCATAGAGAATTATAGTGTCATCTGCTCTAAAGGCTCCTCAGCTATTAGTTTTAGTTCCCAGTTACTATTTAGAAACCGTTGCTGTTCTATTTTGGCCAGGCCAACAGAAGGTTTACCAACTGCCAGTGGCTCTTGCCACTTTTGCACTTTATGTCGAGACAAAAAGGAAACCTTGAATCGCAAACCTCACACACACACGTGCACACACACACTGATCGACGTGGACTGGAAAACCTTGGAAAACCAAAAAACGAACAACAATAATCGTCGTACTCATAAAAACGCCTATGTACACACACATTGCTACATCTGTTTATACATTCATATTAACAAACAGATGTACATACGTACATATCTGTATGTGCGTATGTAAACAAAACTAGATGCGAAGTATGGCTGAGATAAATACAATTATCATGCTAATGGGCTATACGAAAATATAGGGTACAAATTTTCAAATATTTAGAAAAGCAAACAAATTTTTTAAAGACGCGAAGTTAACCAAATAATATAGTATTATATTACATTATTTGGTTAATATAAAATAATATAGTATTACATTATATTATTTGGTTAATACAATTATATTATATTATATTATTTGGTTAACTAAGATAATATTTCAATAACATATTTACATGAATATGGAATATGTTTACATTTTAATTTAGTATATTAAACAAAAGCCAATAACTATCGACTAAAATAGTAGCTTTAAAAATTTTCATAAACGAAATGAAATAATAACCAAAAATTATTATTAACAAAAATACTACTTCTTAAATTATTTGAAAACAGCTTTATTCTTCTGCTAAAATCCAGAAAAATCCGTAACACGTAAGTTATCCCAAAAAATTATCGCCAGATTTAGTTTTCAATTTTGCAATTTTTGCAAATTTTAACTTTTTTTTTTTTTTAATTATTTGATTAGGTTTTGTTTACCCTTTATTTAAGATAAAATAGTATAATTTACATTTAAGGCAAACTTATAAAGGATGATAAGATATACAGGCGTTTACACTTATATTATAATTTTTATGGTTTCCAAATATTCTACTATTTTGTGAATTAATTTAATTTATTTTAGACTCGCATTTTAAAATTGTTTCTTAAGTAAACATCTCTGAAGTGTTGCTTTAATATATGTTGGCAAAATCTGTCGATTACTTTCTCCAATGAAATGTGGCAATAAATCCTCTTCACAAAATATCCATAGCAACAGGCATTACAATATTTGTGAGTGAACTTAAAAGATACAAAATTGTAAGTAGGAATGTAAATTGCCATCATATAAGCAAGTTCACTCACATTCACATACATTTTATATTCACGTAATCACACACACATATGTACATATGTATTGCTTCCTTATGCTGCGTTGCTCTTCCCTTCGTTCGTTTCAATTGTTAGCGCGACAACAACAATGCAAGCACAGCAACAACATCAACAACAACAGCATAAGCACTGTTGGCAACAACAATGACGCAGAGAAACGAGGTCAGCAAGCAAGCGACGACGACGTTGACGTTGACGTCGACGCACCGCGGACGAAACTAAATGAAACGATGGAGTCGAGTTTCGTTGAACTGTGCGTTTTGTGCGCCTGTTACTTTGTGCCTGTATATTATCGATCATGTTGAAAAAAGCGAAAGTGAAGCGAAGAAGTGAAGAAGAAGACGCACAATGGGGGTTGCTTCACTCCGTCACAGCCAGTGGCATAGAAACCAACAACAAAAGACAAACACGCGTCCGTCTCTCTCTGTGTGTGTGTGAGTGTGTTTGTAAGCATGATAATTGTACGCACGGCTGGCCCTCAAATTGTATTGTTTGTCGTTGTTGTTGTCGTCGTTGCTATTAAAACCTTCAAGTATTCATGCAGTCAGTTGTCTGTTTGTCGCTAGGTTGCATTGCCTGCTCGCCTGTTCCATAAACAAATCAAGCTATCGATTTCTACATAAAAAACGAAAGTGATGCGATGGCTATTCACTAGCTGCCATGGCCCTGGTGTTTTTTTGGGGGCTAGGGCCCTGGCCCCGCTGTTTAACCCACTTTTTGAGCGAAGGCAATGCGATTCACTTGCATTGACCTCCGCACACACAGCACAGTCAGTCAGTCAGGTTCAATGCTCTCTGGCACTCAGCTGGAAATGGAGAAAAGGTGAATGCCCCGCAATAATGTCACGTTCAGGGACCGCCCCTGACCCAGCCCCACAATGGCCAGTGCCAACTCAACTCTCGATCGCAGCGACGACGATTGAAAGAAAAATCAGACGCTTGTTGGCTGTATCAGGCACGCAGCCGCAACAAGCAGTTGTCGCCTCAACAAGTGAATCGAGTTCACTTGCTTTTTTCGGCAGTTCAACGAACTCGCACAAACCAAAATTTCGAAGATCGTTGACCGCAAGCAGCGGCGCATACAAAGAGCGCAAGAGCGAAACACAGAGTGGAGAGCATTGAACTGAGAGAGCGCCAGTGAATTACACTGCTGACGTCAGCAACAACAGTTGAGTGAAAGGCAAGGCAAGCGTAAAGCGAGAACGACTGTGTGAAAGGCAATGATCAAGACAGAGAGAGACAGAGTAAACAATGACGATGGGCTGACGTTTTAATACTAGAAAGCCGATGCGACTAAGTTTACAGAGCAAACGAATTTGAACTAAATAAAGTTGTTAATATTGTTAAAATAAATACTATAACTTTTAGCAGTTATTATTAATGCGAAAATAGTAAAATATTTACTATTCATCACAACTGTTATTATTATTTCACTTTTCAATAATATTATTACTGCCTTACTAGGGTTAATTTAACAATCCACTCAGCTGAGCGACCTTATAGAGGCGGACATAAACTTACTAACCATCCAACTTAATAATATTTTTCTTTTCTACACGGCATTAAACATTATTTTTTTGTTTAATACGAAATCATAAACTTTTTTGTAACAAGCGCACAGCAAACGCTTGAAAGTTGTTTGCCCAATGCATTTCACTCGCTCCACTCGCTTGGGTTCCCAGTGGAAATTGTTGGTGTGGCATTGGGAGGCGGGCGTAAAGCCCACACGAGGTTGCCTGCTGATAAGCGTTTCAGTAGCACACGCTCAGCAATATTGCTGTGAGTGCGAGTGTGTCCACATTACTGTGCACTCGTGAATTGTGTGGATAGTAATGTGAGGTTGTATATAAAGAGAATATATTCCATCGACCTGAAACCACTTTGTGTAGAGATTCTTTGATTTTATATTTGTACTTGGGAACTGAATCTGAATATTGTATTATGTGATCAAATAAATCAGCTGAGCACTTTCGATTTCATTCGATCCACAGTGGGCCATTTGAATGGGGCGCATTTATCCAAATTCCCAGGCGGACAGTTTTTAAGTGGACGTGTTTGTATCTGTCTCCACTCTGTCAAGTTTTTGGATAAACGTGATTTTTATGCGGTATTGTACACTTGAAGAAATTTTAAAGTTACAAATAAAACTACAGCAAATTAGTTCATATTATGTAAAAACAAATTATCTCTGAACTAATTAGTTAATTTCGGTTTTCAATAATAAAAATATTTTTAAAATATTATAATAAGTTGTCAAATTATTTATATAGCAACAAGGTGTACATTTTATTGAATAAGGTTTCTTGAAAATATTTTTTTTACCACAAAAACAAATAATAATAAACGGTATATTAAAAACACAATTTATGCTTTTACGATTATTGTTCAAAATTAAATAACCACATTATTTAATTTTATTATAAAAGAAAGAAATATAATTATTATCTCGCAGTGTATGAGGCGTTATTTAAAACGAATATATTCAAAGCTCAGCGAGGAATTTCAAATGAGCGAATAAACAAATTAAAGCAGCAACACAGAAAGATAAACACACATGTGTACACACACACACATGCACATACGTAACACGCGCACTTACACACACACATTCATGCAATACGTTGAGCCAACTACGGACTTTATCGATGAGTCGTTGCGACACTTTTGTTGCGTCGCCGTACTATGGGGAATTGTTGCTCTTGAAAGCTGTACGCCTATTCGAATTAGTACAAAATAATACCGTATTTCCTAGAGTTTTACGGATTTACCGTTACGCCGTAGCAAGCATAGAAACAACGCTATGCTGAGGGCAAGCAAACGCAATAACAAAGGCGTGGAGAGCGTGTAGAGCGAATTAGAGAGCACCAAAGAGCCAAAGAAAAAGAGAGCGATAAAGTGGAGAGAGTGCTATTTGGTTTTTCTGTTGCAGTTCACATTTCTGTGGGCCGCGTAGAGGATTATGGGAAACAAGAAGACGCAGACGAGTTGGGCGTGTGTGTGAACAAAAAAGATCTTCAGCCGCAATATAAACAAAATAAATCAACAGTGCACGAGTGAGTATGCGCTCTTTATAAATATTTTTATTTTGTTTATAAAATTTAACCAACGGAGAGCGTAAAAAAGTTTAAAACATTTTAAATAGTTTGCTAATTGAACAGGCGAGCAGCAAAAGTGACACGACACGTGCGTCAAGACAACAAATTCGTGTTTGTTTGTGTATTATGTGTATGTGTGTGTGTGTTTTGTTTTTTTTGGTAAAAGTTACGCGCTGGCATTGACGCTTGCTGAGCAGCAGCTGATAAGCAAGCGTTGGCGAGGCGACGGTGGCGACGTCGGCAGCGACGTCCACAAAACGATCGACACAATCGAAGCATTTCTGTGACTCACGACAGCAGCGAAAGTAGGTCAACGACGAGCGACGACTCGTAGTGAAAGAGAAGAAAAAATCAAATATTTACATACATATGTACGTATTCACATACATACGCATGTATGCGTATATAGTATGTAGATAAGTACATATGTATGTACAATAAAGCATGATGAGCAGCTGCAGCCGGAGTCTTCAATGGACAATGCTTGCTTTTTCAAAAGGCATGCGAAAGAAAGTTCGCAAAGATAAGCTTGGAATCAAAAGAACTTTCGTTCACTTGACTTTGTTATCGAACTTATTGCACTGTTGTGTGGAAGAATTGATTGTTTGATTATGTGATAAAAAAATATTTGTTTGTTCTTTTAATATATGTGCCATTGACTATTATATCAATGTTTTAATCTTAATCTTTGTTCGATATAAAGTTAGAAAAATCCTTGATTTTATTGCTTAATTTTTTCGTTATATGTATATTAATATACCCGCTACCCATAGGGTAGAAGGGTATTATAATTTTGTGCCGACAGTTAATGTATGTAACAGAAGGAAAAATCTCCAACCCTATAAAGTATATATATTCTTGATCAGCGTCAACAGCTGAGACGATCTAGCCGTGTCCGTCTGTCTGTCTGTTCGTCTGTCCGTCTAGATCTCAGAGACTATAAGAGATAGAGCTATAATTTTTTGTTACATAATAACATAACATTTTTTATGTTGGCACGCAGATCAAGTTTGTTTCAAATTTTCGTCACTCGCCTTTCCGCCCCGAAAATCAAAAAATCGAAAAACAAGCATAATTTTAAAGCTAGAGCTGCGAATTTTGGTGTATACAATAATAACGAAAGTATTTATGAGTCCTCAAAATTGATTGCCATCAGATAAAAATTATGGATTAGAAAATACTTTTGTATGGGCAATAACACCTACTTACTAGGGGTCTTAGTTGCTTTGGTCGACAATCTGGTACATTGTGCCGTCCATGGTATATTTTGAATGTGGTGTGTGTATATTTGTAGTATTTTTATAGTATTTTCGGTATATTTTGAAAATAATACCGCAATATTTTGCTTTTATTCAAAATAGTTAGCGGGTATCTTACAGTCGACCACACTCGACTGTAGCTTTCTAACTTGTTTTCATTAATATAATATTAGATATTTATTGAATTTAAAATTTAATTCTAAATCTTGAATAATAAATAATTAAAATCATTATCATATATGAAATATACATATGTAGGATAAACATTAAATGTATTTTAATTCATTTTCATGTAGTTTCAGTTAAATAATCCTATTTCCTTTGAAGAATTCCGTTCATTTTTTAATATTTTATTTAATTTATTCATTGGTAGTACTAAATAAATATATATGTATATGTAGTACATTTCTATTGATATTTCGCTATCAACACTAAAAGTGGAAATTGCTTTTCTACAATGAATTTAATTTTGCAGTTTAATATATACATATATATTTTTTTTTGCTTTTCTTAAAATACTCTCAATCACAATTTACTGGAATTATTTATAAACATTTGTTGGTGTAGAATTTAGCCGTCGCTCCTACACAATGGGCAAGAAGTGTTTCAAATCGATGCGTCGAGGTCCGAGTTGTTTATATATCCAGGGCATAAAGTGATTCACATGAGAAAAGAGTTCGGTCGCAGTTCCCGTGCGGTTTTCGGTTCCGATAAAAATGCCCAACTGAGTGTATCGATTGGGCGCGCCTTGAATGGGACAAAAGAGGGCAGTGCCAACATTAAGATCGGGCGCATTATCCAAATGGGTTGCACATATCAAGCCAGATTCTAGCTTGTTGCCTCTGACATATGTCTTGGGAACAAGCTGGCTGCAAAACTCATCAGATTGTATTGCGAGACGATGTTGCTGTGGCTTGGATCCTTCCTCAGGCCAGGCTATCGATATACAATTATCCTGATCCACAATTGTGATTGGTATGCCTAGGCAGATGGTGTTAATGTTGGGCTGTCGACTGAAGCTAACGCGAAGTTCAAGCAGTGCGATGTCATTGATACCGTCATCGTCGTCCAAGTGAGAAATGATTGTATGCACAGTACGTTTGAGATGGGGATAAATCTCATTCTCGCTGTTCAGATCCCATTCTCCGGCTATCACAGTTAGGTTAGAGCTCACATATTCATAGACTGAACCGGCAGTGGTTAGCACAATATTTGGGGCGATTAATGTGCCGATCCCAAGAAACAAATCATTTGCCATTATTCGAATCATCCAGTTGAATTCTCCAAAGCGTGATGTAAGATCGTCGGCTGGTTGTTGACTCTTTGAATTGGCAAAGCCACATCCACGATTCGGCATCTGTCAAATTGAAGCTGTGATAATCGGAAGTGAAATGTTGTGTCTATTGTATTCATACCTCTTCTTGTCGCCCAATTTTTACTTTAACGATTGGATTCGAGCTTTGATCAGACGCCAAAATACCTTGAGATGCACTGATTTTCATTTCTGTAAGCTGTTCTTCGACGTTTTCGTCGTTTTCGACGTTTTCTTCGTTTTTGACGTTTTCTACATTTTCTTCGTTTTTGACGTTTTCGTCGTTTTCCGAGCTAGTACTGTTTTTCATCATTTCTTCCAATCCATGATAATCCGAGTCATCCTCTTCCGACAAAGCACAGCTTAACAGCATGACAAATATAATTAATTCACGTATTCTCAGCATGTTCGTATTCCTGTTCTGTAAATTCTTTGTTGCACTAGAATCACACGAGCGATTGTTCTGCTTTCCTCACTGTGCAAAAGCTATTTGAAACATACCACTCATAATGAAAATATTATATGTTTGTTCATATGCATACTATATAATCGTATAGCAGGCTTGACTCGGAACCTCAACCGCATTGTATTTTTATATAATTATTTGTATAATCTCCTCTTATTAAAAGCGCGGAAATAGAGTATATCGAAAAGTTTAATGGAGAGTCGTCAGACTCT
The DNA here is from genome assembly GCF_023558535.2 of Drosophila nasuta. Taxonomy (NCBI): domain Eukaryota; kingdom Metazoa; phylum Arthropoda; class Insecta; order Diptera; family Drosophilidae; genus Drosophila; species Drosophila nasuta. Next base: position 11,032,582 of record NC_083455.1, on the reverse strand, counting down.
ACAGAGTTCAAAAATGCGGTTTAGCCTTGTCTTTGAATCCGTTTGTCAGTTTTTGTGTGTGGATATCAGAGACTAAATGTTCAGGGACTAAGAGCTATGGGATCTAATTAATCCAAGTGCCTTCTAAATTTTGATTGTAGTCAGAGTATACAATGGAAATATATAGTTGAGAAGCATTTTTTATTGAAACAGCTGTATTTCAAGCTTGATTAGGTTGTTTTTTTTTATTTGTGAAATATTTCAATAGTATTAAGAATTATTTTTCAGATATTTGTGAATTGCTTAGAATGGACGCAATTGAAGAACATCCAAATTATGACATTAATACTATTAGTTGCAAGATTGTTTTTAGATTACGAGGCGAGGACAACAAAGTAGTTTCTAGTCAAGTCTTCTCGACTTTTTGCTTTTATGTTTATTATAATTTCAGATCAATTGTCAGTGTCCTTGCTTGGGAAAAAATTTAAAAATATGTTTTCAAAGGATATCTCTAAGTCAATCAAACTCTATTGTTATCCTCCGTTAGTTTTTTTCTTTAGATTTTTGTGGTTGATCGTTCTTAATGACTTGAAATTTTAATATAAATAAATGAGTATTTAAAAAAGTGTATTTGTCAGCAGATTGTGATTACAACTCTTTATGTGGTATTAGGCAAAATTCCTTACTGCTAGTTTATAACAATTTTAACAATTTGATGACCAAGTTGATTAGCATAATGGGAAGCAATGTCCTTGTGGTTTGAGCAGATCCTTAAGCCTCGACAGACTTAAAAATCAGTTGTAAGCGCTGTTGGCAGCCTGTCAACAAAGGTGAGCTGCAGTTGCAACTTGCAACCTGCTGCTACCTCCTGCCTTCTGTGCCACACGTGCTGTTTGTCATTCCTGTTGCTGTTGCATGGCTTGAGGGCCATTTGACAGCGCGTTCAGCTGTGCGCGATGATTGGCTGGGCTGAGAAAGAAGCAGGGCAAGGTAAAAGGGAAACTTGTAATGGGGATTGTTCAGTTGGTCTGCTGGACTTGCAACCGACTGCTTGCCTGCCTGTTGCACCGTTGCACATAATCATGTCATATAAAGCGGACGACATGGCCGGATATGAAGCACAAAAAGAGTTGTGAGGAGGGGAGGGAAGAGAGAATCTCCGACTTGTCGTTGGGGTCTCTTTGGGTCAGGTGACATGTGTCGCTTGACTTTAGATGACTGCGGGGTCTCGTCGCCTCCTCGGACTTGTTTCCTTTTGGCCCTTTTTTCTCTCTTTCTCTGTATAAGTGTGTGTGTGTGTGTGTGTGTGTGTTTATTGTTGCTCCTGTTAACTTTTCACTTTGGCTTTATGTTGTGCTGTTGCCTGTCTCGTACATTTTCGCAACGGATATGATGAGGATGAGGATGAGGACGACAACGAGGATGTGAATGTCGAGCGTTGGCACCTGGACACGATGGGTGTTAAAATAACTGGCAGTGAACATATTGACTTTTAAAATAAGCATTATGGCGGTAAATTTTTATGAAACCTTCTGCTGTCAGAGGCATTTCCCCATTTTTCCCTGTTTGCCCATCCGTTCTTTTTTTGCAAACAGCTTTCAACCCTCCCCGTTCCCTTAGCTTTTGCGTGTTGTTGCCTGTTGGCCAAGCATGGAAGCAAAGCGACGTTTGGCTCGTTGTCAGACAGCTGAGTGATTTATATGTATTGTTTAATATTATTATGGTTGGCAGCAGAACAAAAGCAGAAGCAGCTAACAGCTACCATCTACCATCTACCATCTACCAGCTAGCAGGTGCCATGTGGCAGGCATTGCAATCGTTCAACCTCGTTCCGCACTTCGCTCCTCGATCTTCCTTCGCGTCGGCTGTGCAAAATGCGAAAAATTGTGCACATTACATGCAGCACCCCAAGTGTCCTTGTTGTCCATGTCCTTCATCCCAACATCCCAGTCAGCCATGTGCTGTGACCGTGTCCGTGTTCTCTTGCCATGTCCATGTCCATGTTCATGTCCGTGTGGTTGGCAATAATTGTTAAAGTGTTGCGGTCTGTGGAACGAGGCGAATGATGAACTGATGCCCCTTCTCCTCCCTTCACTTCGGCCCAAGAGGTGAGCCAGCCTCAGGCTGGCATAACTTCTGAGTGGCCATTGAAAAAGTTTTTCTTCATGTTTGCGGCTCAAAGGCTTCAGCAAAGTCTTTTTCACTTAACCAAAAGCGAGAGCAAACTGGAGATGATTATAATTATGATAGCAAATGTTAATTGCAAATATATGCTGCATACTTTCAGGAGCTGACGATTAATCGTATGTGTAAGGGAATAATTCAAGTGTCGTATAATTTTGATATTAAAATCTATTGTATTTTACTTTTGCATTGGGAAAAGTGTAATATTTTTGTTTCTTTTTAATCGGTAACAGAAATATGCAAGCAATTATTGTCTCATGCGCCTGACCCTCTTACAAGCAAAGCAACATTATTTTAGTGCCTACTTTTAGGCGCGCACAAAAAACAAAGTTTCACTGCTCTCAACTTTGTGGCAATGCTATCAGTGGTTCTATGTGTTGCATAAATAAAGACTCTTCCTTAATTACGGCAGCCACACAATTTGCTCATTAAATCTATACAATTGAATAAACAACGAACACGGAGAATAATGGAAACACAAGTTGACATTTTTAATGCTGGCTTAATTAAATTGCAAACCAGAGGCAAATGTCTCGTTTGTTTATGTTAAATCTCGTAAGTTTTACCATTTGTATATTTTTTTAAACTTTTGTTGCAATTAAACAGGCAACAAAATGCTCGAGTAATGCGAAATATGATGTGATGAAACTTTTGAAGCATTTGAATCAGGTTTAACTCCTTCTCACGTTTGTTATTATTATATTATATTAATAAAAGCCAAAGAGCAAATTAATATTCAATTAAATCGTCAGCAAAGTGATGCTGAAATTGTGCTAATAAAAAGATTATTAAAATATTCGATACATGCAAATGCAAATAATATCAAACACATCTGTATGCAGGTTTATATATATGTATACATAAGTATGTATGTATGTAAAATTCGGATGTCTGCTTATACATAAATGTGCATATAATTAATTTCAATTTTGCGCTTCTGCGGATTTTGTTTGGTTACGACGCCCACTGATTGATTGCATTTTAAATGTGTTTGTTGTTGCTGTTGCCGCCGTGTTCTCTGATAAATATTAAAACAAGTAAGAAAGCTACAGTCGAGTGTACTCGACTGTGAGATACCCGCTACCCATTTTGAATAAAAGCAATATATTTTGCGGTATATTTCTCAAAATATACCAAATATACTACAAAAATACTAAAAAAATATACCAAATGGTATATGTGGTATATCGATATAGTACCGCATTCAAAATATACCATAGACGGCACAATATACCAGATTGTCAGACAAAGTAACTAAGACCTCCAGTAAGTGGGCGTTTTTGCCCATACAAAAGAATTTCTTTAATAACTTCGACAATTTTTATCTGATCGCAACCAAATGTTCAGGAATCATAACTACTATAGTAATTATTGTATATACCAAAATTCGTAACTCTAGCTTTAAAATTACGCTTGTTATTCGATTTTTTTGATTTTCGGGGGCGGAAGTGGGCGTGGCAAAAATTTGAAACAAACTTGATCTGCGTGCAAACATAACAAATGCTGTCGAAAAAAAATTATAGCTCTATCTCTTATAGTCTCTGAGATCCAGTGTTTCATACGGACGGACGGACAGACACACAGACACACAGACGGACAGACGGACATGGCTATATCGTCTCGGCTGTTGACGCTGATCAAGAATATATATACTTTATAGGGTCGGAGATGCCTCCTTCAACCTGTTACATACATTTCCTGCCGGCACAAAGTTATAATACCCTTCTACCCTATGGGTAGCGGGTATAAAAATAAGCCTGAAAGTATGCAGCACTTTTTCGTCGAAAAACAGACGCAAGAAAGCAGCGTTAAGTAATTGAACGGGTGCGCAATGTTGCAGCTTAAACGCCCTACGCTGATCACTCAAAGGATGTTAAATTTAAAATTTGATGCATAAATAATTATCCAAAATGTTGTGGGTCTTAATATGCAATATTTCTCAAAGTATTTCACTATATTCCATGCGTAATTTGATTTTTATATTTTTGCTACTTGCTTAAAACGGTGATTGCACTGCATAAATTGTGGCAGGTTGCGCCCCGTGTTTGGTTAATCCGCCGTGTTCAGGTGGTTCAGGTGGCTCCCTCTTTTAATTACCGATTAAAAGGGTGTGTGTGTTCTTTTTTTAGGGCTAGGGTTGGGGTCGATATGCTGGTTGTAAGTCGAGGCTTAGTAGCAGATTTGCGTGCAAACAAATTAATATTTAATACCATCACTATAAGAGGCTTGCAGTGATTAAGTGTGACAGGCAAAAGAAAACTCAAACACAGAGATCGAATTGAATTATTGTCATCGAATTTGTGCGCAGTATTAATTTCGTGCACTTGCTATGATTATTGCCGAGAAGACGCTTTTACTATACATAAGTAAAGCCGCAAAGAGAGTTGGGCCATAATGAAAATGAAATAATTTAGACAATGGTTTGCTGTTGACGTTCATTAACTATGCACAGGGAATAATCTAATAATTAAACGTGAATTAAAGCATTTTAATAATTCACCAACAACAATGCCGCAACCCCTTGGCGAGGGGGAAATCTCAGGTAACGGCAACAACAAAGCCAACAAATTGAGGTGTAATCACGAAGCTGTGGTTAAATTTCTGTGGGTACAGCCATGGCGTTAATTAGAAATAACAGAAGAGTTGGCAGCGCCTCAAACTCAAGTGGCAGGCCTTGAGTTGTTTATGAGTTGTTTTGTGTATTTTTGAAATTCGATTCTCGAAATGAAATTCAAGTATCAAAGCAAACACAAGTCTCTTCTTCTGTTTAAATTCAAATCAATTAAACACATTGCACGAGTTGTGGCGCGTGGTAAGTGACCGAATAATGAGATCACAGTCAAAGTAAACTTCTTGCTAACTTAATCTCAAACTGCTTGCAGTATTGGCTAAATCCTTTTTCTATTTGGGCGCACCTCCCATCTGTCCGCGACATCAATTGTCGCTGCTGAGTCTTTATCCCCATTGCCCGTACATTGGATACTGTTTGTGCTATCCCAATATCATCATCAACATCATCTGGACACCGATATGCTGGGCACTCTGTACTTTGTGCTCTATGAGTTCCTCAGATTCGTTTGCCCGTTGCGCATCTTTCATGACATTGAGGAAATGGAGCCGCAGCTGGACTTGAAACACGGCGACATCTGGTATGAGATATGAGATGGCTGCTCCTAATTGATTGATGATGTGACCACAGTCTTCAATAAAGAAAGACCTCCGATTCGTTCCGTTCTTTGTTGCCAAGTAACTTGAGTACTTCTTAATACTGAGCGTCGATTCACTTTTTCGCTCAATTGTCACATAATTTTCACATAAATTATCAAATAATTTAAAGCCCCGTGCCAAGGCAACCTACCCGATGATGATGATTGCGTAGGTAACCAGCGCGCTGGTTGAGCATCAAATGAAATGAAATTTATTGCCTCGGCTTATGCTCAAGTATCGTCTCTCGTACTCGTATCTGGGTAAGTTAACTAACTTGGGGGCGGAGTAAAGCAGGGCTGCGTTGGCAATTGAGTGGCGTTGAGTTGGTTGTAATTGCGTATTAAAATTATACACCAGGGACCATTTGTTTAATGAAATGTTGCGATGTCTGTAAGCTAATTAGCTTGTTCCTAGCCTCGACTATACGCATTTATGCTAAGTATCGCAGTCCAGAATTGCCACTGATAGTAGATAATGTTCACGATGATGATGATGATGGAGATGATGCGAATGATGACAAAGTGGTTGGTTAGTTAAGCTCCTTTCATTTGCCACATGATTGCATATAAGCGGTAAAATGTGTCGTTCATGCTAATGCCAGTCAAAGTCATGTCAAATGTGGGTGAAAGCGGGTTAACTGCATCGATAGAGAGTCTCGAAGTGGGAACGAGAAGGTAATGGAATAAACTTGAAATTGCAGGTTCTTGCTGATGCTTAGTATGTTAAAGTATTTAAGTTTTAAAGAGGTTTGACATGTTCTTAAATTATACGTTCATTATTAAATTTTAGAATTTAATTCATTAGCACACTAATATTGTAGAGGACTTAGGCTTTCGATTGTCTTGGAATATGATTTAATTCTATACGGGAATATAGGCAATTTTATAAAATAGGATTTTTTAGTGAAGCCAATAAAACACATAATCTGAGGCAGCTTACATTGGCATCTTGAACAGAACTAAATGCAATTTTTAAATAATCTTTTACCATGCATATGTACTTATATATTTTAGTTTAAAATGTTTTTTTTTTAACTTTTGGTAGAGTTGTTTAAGAATTTTTTAATTTTTGTCCAGTTCACTGCAAGTCAAAATAATTAGATGTTGACTCGGTTTTCATATTTAAATGTCTTCTTTGAGATGGCATTGATAAGAAAATGATTTTAAGATCAATTTCTTAATTTATTTTTAGTTGAAAGGAAGATAATAGTATTGAATTTTAAAATATTCATAAGACTTTTCTGGTTGACGGAGCATTGAAAATAAGGAAAGCAACTAGACGGTTCTAGCTAAAGTTATGCCCAGTAAAAATCAATAGTCAATCGTCAATCACTCGTCGTCAATCAAGCCTCAATTGTTTGACTCAAAAGCAATTTGTTTTCCCTGTCGCATGTTCACATTCCTTTCATTCTTCTCTTGATGCTCGCTGCAAAGTTTGCGGAGTAGTCGCGATGTCCTTGACGTTCTCTTTTTTTCCCATTTTTTTTTTTGGATGCCAAGTTGACACAATTTGATTTTTGGCATCAGGCGTGGAGTGAACTTTGAACTAATCTATTTGTGTTTGTTTAACTTTGCAACGATTAACTCGACGCTCTCGTATGTGTGTTGTTCTTTGCTTGTCCTTCTTCAACTGTGTTTGCCTGCGTGTTTCTTGTATTGCGTCATGTCAGCCTGTCATTGCTTCTCCCCTTTTTTTTTTTGCGTCGGGTTTCTCCTTCAAATGGGTTTCTCGCATAGGTGACATGGGTATCGTTGACTGACAGGAAAGAGAAAACAGAGGAGGGAAGTCTCCATCTCCATCTCAGTCTCAATCTCTGGCCTTGCCTGGTCAATTATAGGACGATTTCATGTTGCTCCTTGACACTCATTAATACCGTAAATTAGCCAAAGAACTAGTTATACTTTGGTATACATTGGCTCAGATAATAACTTCTACTTGCGTGGACAGCGCAGAGCTGAGCTTTAATTAATACGTCTGACTGAGCACAGTCCTCCATGTCCTCCATGTCCTTAGGTCTGTCCTTTGCCCTGATTAAACGCTTATGAGAAGAGAGTTGTCTGTGTGTTTGCGTCTGTGTGGAGTGGAGTTAAGCAACTGATTGCCAGATTTGTTAATTATGCTCGTTATAATTAATGTTCTGCTCTCATTCTCAATGCCTTAATACCTATCTATAGCAGAGAGACCTTACCTCAGTTTTGCTAATTGCCAATAAATTTGCGTGCGGCAAATATAATTTTCAAGTCCACGATGCTGTCATGCTGGCTGTCACTTCAGTGCGAAATGTGAAATGCGAAATGCGAATTGCTAAATGCTTAAATGAAATCTAATCACGTTCTAATTTCTGTTAAGTTTGACAGCAACATTTTCTCGTTCCTTCATTTTTGTCCTTGGCCCGCATTCCACTTTCCTTGCTGTTTGTCGCTTGTCTTGTATTTCATTTCCGGCATTTAAGTGTAGTACTGTTTAGTCTTTTCTTTCCTGTTTCCCTACTTTACTCCTCCTCCTACTCCTCGCTTTTTTGCACTTGGCCAGCAGCCAAGATAGAAATTTGCATTCATTGAAGGGAGCACTGGGTTAAGATGAAGTGAAAAGACGCTCGCTTCTGATAAGTTTGACTTCAAACTATTTAGTTTATAAATTAGCCAAACTGCTGCTCAAAAATCCAGTTAATTAGCGCCAAGTTTTCATCAAATAACAAGGGGAGGAATGACTTTTTTCTCCCCCTTTTGAGTGCTGAGTGCAAATGAAGCAATTAGTCGAGTTCTTCGAAATATTCACAGTAATTGATACCAACAAAAAAAGTACTCATCGTCATTGTATTATCCTGGCAATTGCTGCATAAATGCGGCCAATAAATGCAATTTATTTGGCCATTGAAATCGCCGTTTTTGGCACATTGCTTATTGATTATTTTTTGCTAATTTATGTGCCAATAAAATTGTCAATTTGTATGCGTGCAAGGACGCTGGGCGAAGGATAAGGAAAAGGGCGTCGACCGGCAAAAGAGGGGCGTGTCTGACAGCACCATTAGACTTAAGTGTCGCTGGCTGCTTAAGTGTCTCCTGGCCGACTGTTCTGACTGTTCTGCGTGGTCCTGCTTTCAAGTCCTTTGGCTTCACACACAGAGGGCACAATGCCAACGGCGCTTACAAATTGACGCTGCAGGACATTTCTGGTAATGATAATACCTCCTCTTCCGCTCATCTCTCCGCTTCACTGTTTCTTGTTTCTGTCTTTGTCGCAGCTCGAAGTCAAGCCAGCGAAGCGTTGGCCATTGGCGATTGGCTTTGGCTTTGGCCTTAAAGTCTGTGCAGCTTATTCTACAGCATTAAAGCTTAAACGCAGCCTTAAGCAATTTTATTGCGATTTTAGTCAATTGGCTTCAGGCTGATTAACAAGCGATTTTGCACTGGCTTTACTTGATTTTCTAGCCGTTAATAAGCCTGTTCCAATATTTACTCTTGTGGCTTCTATAACAATTATTTATTAAGCTTTTAGTGAAGCATTTATTGTCGACTTTACATATTATATTTTATTTTAATACCATAAACTTTTTATTGCAAAAAAAAATTTTTATAAGTGAATATCGGACCTGAATATGTGTTGCGAAAAAACTTTAATGGCACATTTTAGTGAAATACAATATAATATATAACTTTGTGTAAAGAATTTCATTTTAAATTAAAAAGAAAAATTTTTTTCAACAAGACACTGTAATTTATTTATATTTTTTTTTTAAGCGATAACTTTTACTGACTTAAAATTTAAGGATTTTAATGGGACATTTAATAAATATAATTTTATAACACTTCATTTGAAAAATCTTAATAGTTTAAAATCATGAAAATCATCATCATGAATGAATTTATAGAAAAAAGTATTACCAAAAAAATCGAACAATTTATGAAGGAACAATTTCATTTAAAACTTATCTTTAAATATTAAACGTTAAAAAAAATCCGAGATTCGGACTTTAATCAATTATGATATAATAAAATTGAGAATTTGGACTGAGATTTTGATTTTTAAATCAAAATAAATGTTATTTCAAACAACGATTTATTTTTACATCTTTTTGCAATATCTTTATTTTCGACTTTTTAAAAGTAAGATATATTTTACTCTATTTTAAAGATCTTAATAGTCCCTTAACTTGTTGTAGCTTTGATAGTGGAGGTTTCAACTTTTTTTTTAAATATCTATCTAATGTTAAGAATTTTCGAAAATATATTTAAAAGCATTACAAGAATAGTTTGAGAGGGGCGAAAGTTTTCGAACTCTATTAAACTTTGAGTTCGCTTTAAACGGGCGAATGGTGAATGAACCAATTTTTGGCTAAAGCCAGCAAATCCTTGTTAACTCACTCACGATGGCAAGGCAACCCTAGCGAAAGTTTGTCGGCTGCTGGGGCAACCCTCGCATAAACAACATTTTAGCACAGTTTTGTACCCCGTGCCCTGCCCCTCTCCCCATCCCTTTTTAGCGCAAAGCACCCATTTCCACTTAGCAAACCTTTTGGCTACAGCAACAACGACAACAACACAAGGCTTTTACGCCATTTTGTATTGGGGCTAAAGATGAAGATGGCGATGAAGAGGAAGAGGAAGAGAGAGGGAGTTGGGAGGGGGAAACCGCTGTTAGCCAGCAGCCACTTGACGATGAAGACATTTTTCTTGCTAAAAAATTGTATTTACAACATCATTTGCGCTTAAATATGCGCCAGAGAGAGGAAGGAGGACGGGATGGTGTTGAAGGGGTGGAAGGGTGTGCCTGAAGAGCGGGGTAAAAGTGGCAGATATGGCCAAGATGGAGGCACCTTAAAACCCATTCAAAGTGCGGCCACTCAAGTGCCACTTCTCTTATAGAGCCAACCTTCCATAGAACACAAATTTTATGCCGCTTTATGGTTACTTTAGTGGTCAATGCAACAACCACAACAGCAACCATAACATCGACAACGGCAGCGAAATTCAAGTAGCAACATAAAAAAAAATGGCTGACTGACAGCATGACGAACGAACTCAACTGAACTGAACTGAAGTTCGCCTTCGCTTTTCTCTCCTCTTCTCTGCCTTTTCACTTTCCCTCATCTTGTTAAATTATGTAAAAATGTAATTTTCATAAAAAAAAACCGAAAGAAGAAATCGGTTGCCCAGGGAGGAGGGACGAGGGCGTCAGCCGGGAGCAGGAGGCGTGGCTGTAAATGCTTCAAGTGTTTGCCGCTGCCTTTTGATGTCGCTTGTAAATTGAATAATAATAAAAATTCCTTTACCTTGCGGAATTTACAGTAGGTCAATGCAAGCAATTTCTTGACCTTTTTCTTTTTCAGCTTGCGGTTTACAGTATAGCAAAGGTAGAAGAGAAGCACAGAGAGTGGGAGAGTGAGAAAAAGAAACTTGAGGAAAGAAACATTTGGCCGCAATCAAATCGATGCTGGGGCTTTAGTTGGGTATTAAAACAACTAGTTTTAGCAGATAAAATTGATTAACAAACTTGTTGGGAAAATTGAAGTATTCTGTGTACATCAGTTAGTATATGATACTAAATACTTTAAATTAACATATGCAACGTACTTAAATACTAAAAAAATTGTATTTTGTAGAAATGAAAAAGAGTCTAAATGATAATTATTTGGTATTATTGTTAGATAAAATATGAATTCAAATAAGATGATGTTACTTTTGACTAGAGGTTCAATTTATAATATCAAAATGCAAACTATTAAAAATAATGCTAAAACTTAATAGATTCGCGAAAATTTGTCGAAATATCGATAACACATAAAGATAATATCAATAATTATCGACATGTCGCGACAGTTCGCTACAATCATTTTTTTTAAGTTCTCTGAAGTTCTGCACACGGCGCTACATGCAAAAAATTCAAATAATTTACCTACTTTGTATTACATCAATAAAAACTCTGTTATAATCAAATTACAACAGATAGCACATATGGATATGGATTAGAATAAACAGACGTGCATATCGCAATATTAAGAATACTTATTGAAATTATAAATATATTCCTACTTTACAGTTTTTGTTCATTATTCCGCACTCATAAGTTAAAAGTCCAAAGAAAGCAATGCTGAATCTAATCAGAAAGCTTTTTAATGTAGATAAGTAAATAATTATCTAAATATAACACAAGGTTGTATGCTAACAATATGGTATGTATTGTTGGCTAAACGATTTTTTCAGCACTAACACACAAACTCCTTTTTTACTTTTAAGATAATTACTTGAATTGTCTTTATTTAAATTGTACATATGTATATAGCCAAGAGCAAGAGCGAGAGCTTAAAAAACTAGTTTAAACTTGAATTAAATATATTTGAAATTGTGATGATTAATACAAAACTAAGCAGAAATTGAAGTATGAATTGTATTGTTAATTTCAAACAACAGAAAAGATAATAATCGGAAATATCTTTGAATATTTTTAGAAAGAAAAGAATACCAAGTTTTTTGATACTGGCGATTCACCTGTCGATTTAACAAGAGGAAATTTAATAAGAGACCTCACTGTACCTTGTCTGCTGACCACTTGCAATTACCTTCTTTTTTGTTGTTGTCATTAATTTCCAGCTAATTGTAAGAGCTGCTGCTGCTGCCGCCGATGCTGCATGCGAAGCACACATCCAGTCACAAGCTCAAGCCTGTAAGTGGCCTGGTGATTGCGACAGTGCCATTAGCTTTTATTGGGCCACATGAACAGACGACACACACACACACACTCGTAAATAAAGTGTAGAGTAGCTTTGTCACAAAAATTGCCGATGTCGTGAATGTGTGTGTTTCGCATTTTGACCTTATTGCTTTTAGCCCAGCAGCAGAAGCCAGACTCGCAGCCTGCTGTTTGTTGTTTGTTTGTTTGACTGATTTGCCGTTGTTTATTTTGATTTCCGGTTCAAATACTCGACGAGAAGGAGGAGGAGCAGGAGGAGTACATGGAACACACACGGTACACGGCCTTCGCAAAAGTTCCCGCTGCTTTCGATTTCAGCATTGATTGTGTTGTCGCCACAGGAGGTCCTTGGCGTCGACTCCGTCTCCGTCTCCATCTCCATCTCCATCTCCGACTCTGACAACGACTACGCCTCGCCGCTTTCCATTTCTTTCTGTCAGCAAACTCTTGTGTGTTACGACCAGATTAGTATTGACAAACAGGAAAAGGACCAGAGGCCCAGTCGTCGACGTTGCAGCCTGGCGACAGTTAGGTAATCCAATAAACACCTATACACACCTATGCACACACAAAACACACACATACACACACATATTCGAACGTAAAGAGGAAGAACTAACCTGCGCTTCTGATCCTTTATTTGACCAACCAATTTCGCATTACGTATACGTCTTTTGTTTATGTTCAACAGCCAACTTCAAAAGGCATTAAGTTTTTTTTAGTGTTTTGTTTTGATCCTACTCTCCTGCTCTCTCTCTCTCTCTCTCTCTCTCTCTTCTTCTTCTCACTCTATCTATTCCCTCTTTTTGTCTCTGTCAATTGGCTATAATAAACAGTTGATAGCAGTTGTTTAATAGCTGCTTATAACACTCCAATTCAATTGAATTTCATTCAAATTTCACAGCATTATTATTTTGCATAAAAAATGCATTAATCGAGAATTTATGTTTTTGTTTTTTCCCCCCTTTTTTCGATGTCGTTAATGTTGTGTAAAGTCATAACTCTCGCTTTATGCATCTGCAATATTATTTGCTATTAAAAGCCAGCCCGCCTCATCGTGTTGACACGAAACAACTTTTAGCGATTTATGAAAATGCCTTTGTGCCATTAAAATTATGTACACTGAATTTAATTAACAATTTTGATAATTGAACTTGAATTGTGTAAAATAGAGAGATGCAAAATCTATAGAAAATACTATTTCAACCATACGAAAAATTTCTGTATAACAAAAATTATTTTATACATTGGAAATAAATAAAATCAAATTAATAAATTCTTTATGTATGAAATGTAAATTAAAGCTGCTATAAATATATTTCTTATTTCTCTATATTCTTTTGAAACTTCTTAGCTACATTTGGCTTAAATAAATTCAAACTAGAGAATAAATTAAAATACTCAGAATTAAAGCTTGCTATAAATATATTTATAATAAGTCGCTTTACTCTTGCTAGTGATTTAAAGTTCATTGTTCATTGAGTGGTTCTAAAATTTTCCAGTCTTAAATGACGTTTAGTTCGTGAACTTTGTTAAGTTGTCTTGCCCAAAACTTTTTTGCTTCAACTAAATGCAAAACTTTTGAATCGAACAACAATCATGACTTAATGACAATTTGCATGGCAAAGTTGAAGTCAAGTTGCAAGCGAAAATTATAAAGAAAAAATGTTGCAACTACTCGCAGCATATTTCCCTTGCCAGCTCTATTGTGACGGAGCAGAAAAAAAGTATAAAAATGAAATTTTAATCATTTTGCTAGAACGCCATTAAAATGTTAATTCAGCTCGAGAGCATATTGCAATCGATTTAAAGATGTGGAAAGAGAAAGGATATCAGCTGGATATGTATTAAATGTATGTATAATGAGTGGAGAACTGAAATGCAGCGAGTTGTGATTAAGGCAGCAAATGAAAACGCAATTAAAAGCAATTATAAAAACGTCTATTTCACACATGTCAAAAGCGACAAACAAACAAAACTATAAAAATTAAAGAAAAAATTGCAAAGAGAAAGGAAGAGCAAGAGGAAGTGGAAATGGAAGCGTATTGGGTGGAAAAGTTTTTGGCAGCCAAGTTCTGCAAGCAATTAAATATATTTGTCACTTCGAAACGCCTGACAAGCTGAACTTATCAAAAACCGCAACGGGGCAAGTGGCATGGGATGTGGCAACTGCAGTTGGCAGTGGGGACAACGCTGCATGGTTGCATGTTTTGCTTGTCAAACATTAAAACTGGTTGCTGTGGCATGTCTCAAATGTTTGGCTCGGCTTCTTTTTTGGCAAAAGCAAAAGTCTTTGCCAGCTCGCCACTTATTAAATGCAGGGAACCTTCCTTCCTTCCTTCCTTACTCTCCTCTCCTCTCCACTCTGCTTTGCTCGTCTTTCCACAACCTCAGAACCTCGTCAACTAACTTGGCCGAGAGAAGCGGGGTGGCTCAAGCGACAAGTTTTGAGCAAAAGTTTTGCCAAGCTGCCAGCGGAGCTGTAAAAAGCGTTGCCACTGTTTTTGAGCACTCGTTAACTGTGCTGGCGTTGAATCTGGCGCCAACTCTGGCTGGCGAATCCTTTGTCCTTTTGCCATTTATAAAGTTTTAATCATGTAAAGCATACCAATAGTTAAATATGTATATAAGTATCCGAGCACAGCTTATGCATTTTCTCTCTTTGCCCCCCTCCTAGCATCAGTAACTGTGTTCGCTCCAGCAGCTTTGAAAACGTCTCAAAGTTCTTTCTTTCCCATCGTCGCCCTTTCCATTCAACACAAAAGAGGGCGGACAAGTCGTTCTCAGTTGCTATGCAACATTTCATTCTGCATCATATACAGTGTCATCTAAATTTCAAATTAGAATACTACGCTAAAGACGGGTTTATATTGGATATATATGAATTTTATATTTTTATACCCGTTTCCTAAAATAAATAATGGTATTTGTGCATGTAACAGGCATAAATATTTATATATATTTTTTTTTTTGATCAGCGTCAATAACCGCGACGATATAGCCCTCCGTCCGTCTGTATAAACAACTAGATCTCAGAGACTAAGAGAGATCGATATACACAAAAAATATCGAATGTAAAAAAAGCGTATAACAAGCATATTTTGAAGCTAGACTCGGCTATGTAACATACATCAGCTATAGAATTTACGATTTCTAAACATTTGGTTGTTATTTGTTGTTGTTGTTGTTGTTGTTTTTTATTTATTTGAATGTGTTAACTTTAAATTGCCTAAATTTCATTTCCTTTCTTATGGCAATGTTATACAATATAATATATTTTTAAGAACTATATAGGAGTATTTCGGAAAGTAATGAAATATTAAAAACAATAGTCTTTAGGTTTTTAAGATCCCACTTTAATTACTTATTGAATTACTAAATTTTTGGTCCCCTCTTATAAAATATTTTGGAGAGGATTATCTTTTTTACAATTAGTGAAATTTATAAAAAAGTATTTATGAGAGTCCTTAAATATGATTTATTTTAACTGAATATCTTATTCTCAATCTGTTTTTCTTACAGTGTTTTAAAATGAATTTTAAATTTATAATGCTTGGATACTAGGTGTGTTAAAAATTGATTTATTTTCACACTTACTGTATTTGCTTTTAATTATTATAAACTGAAGAAATTAATATTCAAATTATAATTGCTTACTTCCTATCGATAGACAATACCTTATGTTCATTACATTTTTCTTGCAAAATCGAAATGTTTTTTAATAGTCGATAATTTGATGGGTAATTTTTTTCTCGCATTGCAAAATGGAATGCTATTTGCATTCATGAAAATAATTATGATAAATGACATAACTATGATAAATGGCATTATTTTAAAACCAAAATGAATGATTAACTGAAGCTTTAATTGCATAATCAACTATGTTTACATTTTCAATTGTCCTTCTTTTTTTTCCTGGCGCGTTGTGTGTGTAACCAGAGTTGTAGCAGAAAAATGCGGGAGGGTTGACCTTTTTATTTATTATTGAGTAATGTGAGTGAATTGATGAAATGACGTGGAAATAAATTCACATTTATTGAGAGTAAACACTTTTACCCTGCAATTTCAATCTGCAAAAATTAGGAGGTATACCTCATGCAATGCTTTAAATTTATTTAGGCAGATTTAATTGCAGCTGGAAAGTACTGACTGCTGAGAGTTGTAATAAGTTCAATTTTTGATTTAAAATGCTGCAGTTTAATATAATTTGTAGTTCACTGTCATGTAGAGAAATCATTAATTACCTTATTGGCAGGTAAACACGATATTTTATCTATAACTTGAATGCTAAAACTATCAAAGGCTTAATCGCTTGGTTGCTAATAATTTATTCGAATAAAAAATAAATTATCAATCAAGAATCAATTCAAAATGCTAAAGTTTGTTTTAATAACGATTTCTAATTAATTAGTAAACACTCAACTTTCGAAAATAAACTTTTGCACATATGATAAATATCATATTTTTTGGAACAATCTGAAATATTCGAAGTAAAAGTTTAACTCGAGGTGACAAACAGTAACACATAAATAAATTAAAAGTAATAGTTAATTATAATTCTTCTCTGCAGTTTTTAGAATATTATATTCAATATGCTTGAGAAATCATTAATAAACTTTTGTCAATAGGGTAAATATGATATTTCTTGGTGATATCTTGAACTCTGGTAGTAATTCTAGATGTGGCGAACGTGGCTTAACCGAAGCCGTCAGCAAAATGCCAACAAACAATTCAGTAGCATTTCCTACCTCAAAAACCAAGTAACAAACTCCGGCAAGCTGGCAAGGCACTGAATGAAGGGGGACAGAGCAGGGCAGGGCAGGGCAGGGCAGGACACTCTCAGAGGCTCTGCAGGGACACTCTGTGTATGCAGCCAAGTGGAATCAATTAATCTCTTTCCGTAAACATTTGCCAGGCAGCAGCAGCAATGGCAGCAGCCTGGCACAGCAATAACAAACATGAAAGGAGACGCTGAGGAGGTCTAAGCAGCCAAAAATATGAGACTTCAGCTGCGGATGAGAAGGAAGAGATGGGAGAAGCGAATTCTGATGTAGAGTCAAAAGAGTGCGAGAGCGGGAATGAATGAGAACTGGGGAGATTGGGTTACTTCAGCCAAGGAGCACCGCTTGCCGCGCTCGCTGAGTGAAATGTTTCAGAAAGTGCAGCTTGCAGCTATGAAAAATGATAAATTTCAGTGTGTAGCGACAGTCAACTCTCACCCCTCGAACACCACTCAACTCTCCCCTCCGCTGCCCACTTCACTTTGCTGGCGCTCTTTTATTATTTATCAAGCTTATTACGAAAGCAGCAGCTACGTCTAACAGGATAAAAGAGAGGGGTAAGAGGAAGGCCTGAGGAGCAGCTTTCAACTGCAACTGTGCAGGGTGTTCCTTTCTCTCCCCCTCCTCTTGCCCTTCTCAGCAGCGTTTGCAGTTTCAGTTTGCCGCCTGGTTTGATATTGAAAAATTATTGCTTTTTATGAAATAGTGTCATAAATTATTCGTAATACATTAACAATTATTTAGTAGTTGTTTTTGTAGCGTCTACTCAAATGCGTGATATATTGCCGGCCACTTACTCAAGCGTTTCCACACAGCAACCATTCCTCCAGTCAGCTGACGGAGACTCAGACGGAGACGGAGACTGCGACTGCGACTGAGACAGAGTCTCAGCCTCAGACACATAAATTAATTTCGTTTGACAATCAATTACCTAAAATGGAAAATACAGAATGAAAATTGGATTAGCCTTTCGCCAGAAATATGATTAGGAAATTGAATGAGTTGCTTCTTAGATTTCCAGCACGTTGAAGAAAAACCGAATGCCAAATAAAATTTATTAACTCGGCAGTAAACATCAATGTGTTTGTTATACCCTCTATCCGAATAACAAAAGTAACTACAATATTTATGATTGCCGAAATTTTGGTTGTGATCGGATAAAAATTGTCAAAGTTATTTAAGAAATACTCTTGTATGGCTAAAAACACATACTTACAACGTGTGTCTGTCAATCTGGTATATTTTGTTATCTATAATATAAAAATACTAAAATATACCGAAAGGCATTGTACTATTGGCGATACAATATCGATATACCAAAAATAGACTTTGGTATATTTTTGTATTTTTTTTTTTTTTGTATATTAACTCGGTATATTTTAAAATGGGTAAAGGGTATCTTATAGTCAGGCACACTATACAGAAGTTTTCTTACTTGTATAATTTAATTTTATGCTCAAATATGTGAAAGTTAATTATGATAAATGCGTTTGGATTTTCAAATTGAACTCTTGCTTGCTAAGAATTAAGTTTAAGCTCTAAAACATTCGATTGAATAAACAATTATGGATAAAAGAGTAAAGAGTGAAAAGCGAATTTAATACGTAGAAGTTAAGCAACATTAGAAATACAATTATAAAATTCTAATCAAGACAATAATGCATTTCTGAATAGAAAACGCTTAAAATAGATACATTTTTGTTTGTGTCCATAACACAATTATGGTATTAAAATGTAAACTTGTTAATTCTCCTTTGGGATTGTCAATTATTTCTTTATTTATTTTACAAGGTATAAATACAGAGTAATTTCATAAAATATAATTTTTTCTAATTTTGCTACTGCATTAGCCTGAAGAAAAGTAGAAAAAATAAAAAATCTTTTTATTGAATACGGTTTATTTCAATTCTTATTTAACTTTATTGCTTCGCACAATTATTTTTGGTTTTCTTGCACTGCTTTAAATCAAAAGTATTTATAAATTGACAGCCAGAATTATGGCATGAGTAAACACACGGCAAAGCTGAAAAAAAGCAATCGGGAGTCGAGTTATTTCTGCCGAGGACGCTTTATTGATTTATCGCTATTGGCGTGAGTTATAATTGGTTTATGAGGTAGCCCGACCATCAAGTGCAGAATCGTCGTGGTTCTTAAGGTGGATTTATGGCAAACAGCTTCTCTGGCATTTTTGGGAACATTTTGTGGAACGAGCTCTCAAAATTGGTGCTTAATTGTGTTAACTTTAATTATAATTTGCGCCCCATTTTGATGGCTTTTTCGCAGCGTAATGGTGTCAAGTGATTAATGCTCTAAGCCTTTGACATTGTCTGACGACTTGCCAAGTGTTTAAACTTATTAATTATGGCCAATTAAATTCTGTGTAGTATGGATTATAGTACGGTGTATGAGTGGCATGAAATTGTCTCTCGAGGGTCGGGTTTCAATTAAATTTCAAGCGAGGTCACTGGCCGAATAGTCTCCTATTATACTATATAAAATACATTGTAGTTTTGTGCATTGTTTGTGTTGGGAGGTTAAACGATGTGCAGGATACAGGATGGCAAAACAACCGGCGGACATTTGCAGGGAAATTATTTTTAATCATCTCGTTGCCACCTAAACAAACAAACTAACAGGGTTCACGTTGAGGTTAAACAACAAAAAAAGGGATTGCACTGTATATTTTAGGCGCTGTGATGTTTGCCATCAGTCTGGTTTTCTTTTTGGCCATGTGCGTTTTATCGTGTGGCAGTCATTTTGGTTTCGGTCAACAAATGATGGGACAGAAATGTAAACAAAACATTCAAAAATAACTAGAGGAAGGAATTGTGCTAACTGCGGCACGTGTTGTGAGGATATCAAAGTTTTCTATAGAGTTTTAGTCTTGGGATTAATCGTGTTGCTGTTTAACGTTATCGTGTGTTTCAATAAATCACAAATTTAAATTACTTTGCTGTTCATCGATCCAGTCCGCAAAATATGCCACATTGCTATATATAACCGGCTGCAGATTCTGAATCACCTTCGTGGACCACCAACCGCAGGTGACTAAGCCAACCAAAGCATATTGCTTGGGTTTGTGCTTGAAAGAACAAACAAGTGGCGAGCCGCTATCGACGCCGCATGATTCGATATTTGGTAGCTTTTTGCTGCACAGCAGATCGTCACGAATGAAATCACCAAACCACTGAATTTTCTGATCATATCTCTGAGTTTGATGCTTCGATTCGCAAGTTAAAGAATTTATCAAGGAGGTGTTAAACGATTGCAGAATATTCGATCGAGGGCCCCAAGCGCTGACAAAGCAATTAGTGCGATTTAAAGAATACGGGGAATTGTTCAAACAGATGGGGGAAATATGCGGCGCATTGCTGAAGGGTTTTTCCAACTGGATCATCGCAATGTTGTTGTATTTGTATTTGCCGCCCTTGTAGCCCTCGTGTGGCAGGATCTTTTTGACTAAACGATTTTGATGCGGATACAATTCATCAGTGCTCTTTTTGTCCCATTCACCAGCTCGCACACTGAGTTTATCCTGATCTTTTCTGTTTGTCAGATTAGCGGTGGTCAGCACAATGTTCGAGGCAATCAGAACACCACCAGATATAAAATCTCCTTTGGCATTGAGCACAGACACCATCCAGGGGAATTCTCCGAAACCAGCTCCATAAGTTTGATTTGTTGGTACTTTGCGTAATCCGCACATATTCTGCAAGGAAATTCAATTAGTGCTGTTAAAGGAATCAGTATTCTCGAGAGTTGCTACCATTTCCTCGCTACGGCAGCAGACTTTTCCTTTGGCACAATCACCAAGGGGCTTATCAGATTTGCAAAGCAAACTATCAACACATTCCGTGCCAGCTCCACATTTAATATATTTTGGACAATCGGGCATATTTTTGATAATCTCTTCCAATGTTTGATTGAGTGGACAACATATCTCATCTGCATTTTCACATTTGCCTGCGATCAAAGTCGTCGTCGGAGCCATGCATTGGGCACTCGGGATGCACACTGTACCGTTTGCACACTGTACCTCATCTGTATGGGGCTTAATTGTGGTATCTTCAGGGATTTCTGGTGGACAATCGGCTGCTCTCTTCACAATTCCGGAGAATGTGTCGTCGAGCAAGGCGTCTACGAGTTGCTGTTTTTGTCGGTTTTTTTGTATTGTAAAGATCTCCCAAATTTTTACACGTAGTATTGCTTTTTCATTTTGCAAGTTGATTTGCGCGATTGTTGCACTGCTTAAACTACACAGTATAAGACACCAGATCACACTTGACATCAAATTCATTTTATTGCGTGTAATTTAATAAGACCTGTTCAGTTGTCGAACTAATTCAACACTGAATGTTCTTAGTTGTAAGCTCTTAGAATCCACCGCATTCCGCAAGGTTAAAATTATTTGTATTTCAATTGAAATTAAACTTATCACACTTATTTTTAATACCCTTGAGATTTTTTACAAAAGTGTGAAATGGTCTAGTAAGTTTGTTGAAAGTGAAATGAACGCAGAAGGGAACTTTTATTATAAATTTTACATTTAACAGGCTGTTTAAAGAATTGTAACATGTCGCCGAACGTCTTACAAGTGAAATGCGCTTTTTTAATAATAAAATACAATATAAAAAAATAAATAAACAAAAAAAAAATATAATAATTTTATCATAAGATTTTTGTCTTAAAACTATAAGATTTTTCCTTGCATTAATAAGAACTTGGTTTTATATCAAATGTTAGAAATCAGAATGTTTTGTAATTGTATATTTAAACGCTATTCAAAATGAAAAAATACTTCTGCTTTAATATAAGCTTTCTTTGGACTCTTTTATGAATTCAACCCATCATATTCCAAAGGGTCTCTTGAAGTCAAATCTCGAGTGTAGTTTCTTTATCTGACTATAATTCCGCTTTGAGTAACTTTACGTTATTGTTCTCCATAATTCGCTCTCTCTCTCTCTTTCTGTCTCTCTCTTTCTCTCTCAGTATTTTGCAAACTCTTTTGAGCCGGATTATATAATATAAAAGAGTATACTTAGACTTGAATTTAACACAAATGATCTTGTGATTTCATTGCAAACTTACGATTATTAGTAATAATTATATAATTTCATTTTTTTTTCTTGACAATTGAATGATTTTCTGTTATTTCATACAAATTGCCATGCCTACAAGTTAAGTAATATTCAATTTCATTAACCTATTAATATACGCTTTGTTTTCTAATCAGAAATTTATAATGAATTTTATTGCTGGTGAAATATTTTTATCCCGCATGATTAAAATCCGCTTATGTTTATTTTTAACATTATGTAGAAATTTCATATTTTTGGGGGAATCTTGTTTTATAGCGTCGACAATTACATGCTTATCAGCACAGCTCTTTAAAAGCGTTTACACACACTCACATACACTTGGAAGTTGGGGTCTAGTTGCGTTTGTCTAGCTAAGCAAACAATAATAATCGACACACACACACACACACTTGTGCACATTTTAGCATACAGCAAGTTATGCGTAGATAGTCGAGTATGCGGAAGCACTTGAAATGATGCTGCAAGAAGTGAGAGGCAGCATCATGTAAAAGAAGGAAGAGAAAATAAAGAAGGCGAGAATGAGAGGGAGTAAAGACACCACGACACTCGGTTGCACATATGTTTATAATGGCTTTTATAACTGCCACCAACGATGCCCAGAACGATATTCGAGCACCCACAGCGCATGGAGCCAGAGGAAGAGGTGGAAAGAGAAGCATGGGAATGGGTGAGGGAGAGAGAGAGAAAGTGTCGCAAACTAGTTATTGTCCATGCGGTGGTGTTGTAGGGTATTGCGGGTCAAGCGGCAATGCGATTGCAGTTCACAAAAAAATACTTGTGTAGAAACCTTAAGATCATGAAGAAATAATTTCTGTGAAATTCCACAAAATAACTTAAGCTAAAATGACATAAAACTAAGAGAAAACTAGGAAACCATAATGAAATTTTTTAAACTGTTATCTTAGTATATTCTTAAACTTTGTTTTCATTTTTTCTAAACTACATTTTGAAAATGTATTTCTCCATTTTTATTTAAGCGTTTTAAAGATGAATTTTTAATTTAAATTAATTTTCTCTTCTCATAGTGAAACTAAATGAGAACTAAAAAAATGTTTAAAAATGTTTAATCTCAAATTTCATTTCAGTAATATTGGAAAACTTTATTTACTTTATTTTTCCAAACAAGATTTTTTATAAATATTTTATTTTTTTGTTTTCTTTAAACAATAATTTTTATATATTTTTTGTAAAACTTAATAAAAAATGTGGTGGAGACTGTTAAAATGATTTTTGGAAGTGTTTTCGATATAATGAAATTTACATTTACTAAAATGTTTTTAAGCGGTTTTTTATAGCGTATTCAGAAGTCGTGTAGACTTCATATTTTGAGTCCTATTTTAGCGATGATGTTGTTGTTTTTTTTTTTTTATTGCTTAGTCCCGTGTTTCGTGTACTTTAATTGTGACTTTACTGCAGCATTGTCAGCACACACACATGCCACACTCTCCATTCCCTCCCACTCTTTCACTTTCTCCTTTCTCCTGCAGAGCAGGAGTATCTAAGGCCATTTGGCGTTAGGGACAGGAAGTCAATGACTTTGTCGCTTTTGCCGTCGAGCCGTTTATATAAATAGAGCTGTTAGCACTAGTTTTAGTGGCCCAACATGACGGTCTTTGTTGTTGTAGGCGAAGTAGTTGTAGTAGTTGTTGCTGTTGCTGTTGCTGCTGCTGATATTGTTGTTGTTTTAATTATGCGACTTTTGCCACTTTGGGCGAATATAACACGCAAGCCTTAACGGAACCTGGACCGGGGCATTAAGTCATTAAGTTTTATTGGCAACATCGCTGAGCTGAAACTGGGCTGAGTTGCTTTCATGTGCTGACTGGCCTGCTTCCTTGTTAGGGTTAATCATTAGGGTTAATTGTTTAAATTAAAGCGCATTCGCTGTACGCCATTTAAATTACTGCAAAGGCAAAGGCAACAAACAAAAAACGAGAAGAAGGAGAAGGAGACGCAAACAACAGGCGGCATTCTGAATGCAGAACTGAACCGATACATAGCATAAATCATTGTTGGCATTTTTAAATTGGCTTTTGCGCCGACACATTTCGCTGGCCGGGATTAAGGGAGAGGGCACGGATGAAGAGGAGGAGCACGTAAACCCCACCAGCCAAAACAGAGTAAAAGAGCGAAGCGAAAAAGAGGAAAGTTGTGTGTTTGCTCCAGCAGCAAACTGGAGATTCATTCCGGGGCATAAATATATGGAGCCGAGACTGCAGGCCAGCAGGAAATTTAACAAAAATTGAGTCAATTTGAATAAGCCCAGGGCAGGGCGTGAGGTGGATAAGGAACACGACCAGAAGCAGCGGCAGCAACAGCAGCCAGGACTTATGGCCCTGGTGGTAGAAGCAGAAGACGCAGAAGATGCAACAGCATAATAACAATGAAAGAGAAAACCAAAGCAAAAGCAACAGCAACAGCAGAACGAATAAGGGAAATGCGCGTTCAGTTAAAGTGCAAAATATATGTATGTAATATAACAACAACACACACACACCTGCCGGATTGCTGCTCCCAGAGGCAAAAGCAGGAAGAGAAAAGGAAAAAAGCGGAGCACAATCGCAAATGGAAATTGGAAAAATGTGTGAAGCAAGAAGTAAATTATGGTGGATCATGAAAGACGCTCAAAATATGAATAAATGAAAGCCTTGGTTGCGGCCAATTTCAGAATTTAAGTTAAATAAACTAAGGTCAAATTATTTAAACAAGTATTTTTAAAATTCTCATTCATTATGAATCTTATTGTACACTTAATATATATTCAGATCTACAGGTATTATTGTATGCACCGCGAATCTGGCTTCAAGATTACGCTTGTTTTTTTGATTTGATATATTCAGTATACTGTTTTTTTTTTTCAATATAATTAATATTCCTTTAATTTCTTCCTACACTATTATTAGCTGTTGTAATTTTATTTCTACCAAGCACTATGTTTTACAAATGTCTCTTTAATAATAACCGAAAGTTGCCTTTTGTACTATAAATAGTTGACAGAGTTCAATTAATCGATTGCCATATTTCATGCTAACTGCAACTTTATTTCCGTTTGCGAAATATCGACTGAATTGTCGTTTGGCACGCAATGAAATCGAATTAATATAAAACTCAATCAACTGTACGAATGTCCAGCCGAATCCTTTGGGCAATCCTAAACACAATCCCCAGGCCAAAAAAGAAAACTTTCCATGTTGCCAATAAGTTTTGGGCAACCATTTCGATAACTTTGTCAAATACTTGAGCAAAGAGAGAAAGAGAGAGAGAGAGAGAGAGAGAGAGAGAGAGAGAGAAGAGGCAAGAACATGAAACCAAAACGCAATTGCTGTCAATTGTAGCTAGGAAATTCTTGTGCGCACAAAAGTATGCAACATGAAATTATGAGCGGTGCCTTAAGAAGGCTAAAGGCGAAAAACTTTTCATTGTACGACAACAGCAAAAGCAGAAGCAGAAGCAGAGGCAACAACAACGAGAACGACAAGATGAACAACAACTGTTGTCCGAAGCTTCATCTCGCTACCCACTCACAGCCAGCGCTGAGCTGAGCTGTCTAATGCATTGATTGATGAGCATGTCATGAACTTATGACATTGATAGTTATAAATTATTATTATTTCGACATTCTGCTTTTTGCTACAACAACGAAACGTTGAGAACTTGTTCAGACTTCCTATTCCACTTCGACTTCTTCTTTCGCCTGGCCAATGGCAAGTGCATAAAACATTTGACAACTAATTGACATTTAAAGTGCGCCCAGGGAGACGAAGCGATGTGAAAGAGACGTCGACGCAAACAAATGATAACTGAGGAAACGGTTTTTCCTTCGTTTGGAATTTCCTTCAGCCGATGACGAGTCTCGCTTCGTCATTCCACAAACAATGCCTGGCTAAAGTCCACAATGAAGCTAAGCCATTTGAATGGAAATGCTTTGTTGCCTTTTTTTTTTTATTGTTATCAATAAGCCAAATCGAGAGTGGGGAGACTACGAATAGATCTGTCTGCAAGTATTGAAGCAATTTTTCTCGCTTACAAAAGCCAACTCATTAAACAGACGTCGAGCAGGAGATTGCTGCTGCCGTTGATGATGATGATGTTGCTGAGGCGAAACAACAAGCCGTTAAATAATAGCAGACAGATGAAAATACATGTAAAGAAAAAAAGGTAGAGTCAAAACTTCGATAAAAGTATGCAGCTATTCAAGGCGCTTGTTTGATTAAAATATTTATAAAACAAAAAGAGAAACAAAGCTAGAGGCAAACAAGTTGGAAAAAAAGTTAATTAAACGCAAAAGTTGGCGACAGCAAATAAAATAGCTAAAAGCAAACGAACCGAATGAACGATCGAACTATTAATAAAGCGAAGTAGTTTTTCTGTCTTTTTAATGAAAATCTAAAATTGATTTTAAGTGAATACAGTATGTTTGAAACTCTAAATTAGTTTTCAAATTGATAAAAATAACTATTAATGGACAAAAAATTTTTTTTATAAATATATTATTGATATATATTATTATTGACGGCAATAAAATGAGCAAACGAGATTACAATTTTATTTATTTTTCAAGCGATTTTTTAATGGCTTTTAAGAGTTGCGTAATAACTCGCGTCTCATGTTTTTTATTTTGCAGTCTACCCTAAAAGTATGCTACAAAATATTTGCACCCAAATGGCAAGCATAAGCAAAACGACTCTCGACTGTTAAACGATATGCGTTTAGTGGGAAGTTCAATACGATAACAAGTTGTTTACCATGAATAATCAGCAGAATTTTATAGACACACACACACACAGAGCGGCGCCCGCAACTTACCACAAAATGACCAAACACATTTCCTATTTAGAATTTTGTTTGTTTTTCACTTTGTTTTTGTTGTTGGGGCATTTTCCAACGCTTCGTTCGTGGTCACTTTTGGGCCGCAGTTTGCTGTTTATCATTTTGGCATCTTCATTGCTGTCATTAAGCTCGCATTATGCTACTTCACCATCCCAACGGTTTTCCTTTTCCGCACCTGACGTTTTATAAATGTTTCAAAAATACAGAAACACACACACACACAGACTGAGAGACAGAGAGAGATAGAGCGAGAGAATTATAGACACAGTATTTGCTTGGCTGGCACAATATTTATAAAGAGAAATTTGATAAATGCTTCTTGGGGGCTTACTTAATGCGCGCCAAGTGCGTTCATTGTGCGAAATAATAAAAAGGAAATGAGTCCAAGCAGAAAAGCAAAGGAATGTAGCGGGAGTAGCAATTTCTTCTTGGCCCTTTTTTCTGCTGTTTCTACTGCCTGCTGTTTGGTTGAAAGTTGAAGCAAAAAAATGTAGCAACGACTTCATTTTTAAAGTGATTTTAATATAGCTTTGTGTTTGAGTTATTGGCAAAGTTTGCAATGTTTTGCATAGACAGAAACAAGCTAAAAAGAGAAACTCTTAAAGTAAGAACAGAGCTTAAAGGTAAAGATATATTGCAGCCCCAGGAAGCCCTTTTTTGATAAAAACTATTGCAGTTGCTCAGCTGTTGTGCTTGTTAATGCAAACTGTGCATGAAATAGGCAGGAAATATGTTTAATTTCAATCACAATTTCTCCTTTTAATTTCGTGTTTGCCAAAAACACCTAAATAATATACGGAATTAGCATTATTCAGAGCATTTGCCCAGCTATGAATACGCAATGGTCGCCAGGGAGGCGATGAGCATGACTTCTCTGTAAGCCACAAGTAACCGCAGCCGGCGCAGATACATCCATCAATTTACAAGCATATAAATACACAAACACACACGGACAGACAGACAGACAGACACATGTGCATATATAAATATTGTATATTAATTTCCATGCGTCACGTTTTCGGCCTGTTGATGATGATTATGATGGGTATATGATGATAATGCCGTATCCACAGACGCCGCCCTGGCGGCAAGCATCGCTTGATCCTGCTGCCACTGTTGCCGCTGCTGATGATGATGATGCTGATGACGTGAATCTGTTGCAGACGACTGAGAGACACGAGACACCCAAACCAGCAAAACTGACGCCAAACTCCGTTGGGTGCGTTTACTTCAGCAATCAAAAGTTTTTTTTTTGCCTCTCCTTTCCTTTTCCCCTTCCATCCCGCTTTTATCCTTTTTTCCGCCACGCCCACACATGCGCATGAAATAATTTTCAGCACATTTTCTGCATATTCATCAAAAATGGTTTGTGTTTATATAGTGTGCTTTATTTTTTTGTTGTTTCCTCAATCTCTTCAAGTGGATTTGAGATTTTTATCTCAGCTTTTGTTATTTGCTTATGTTTTTAATATTTTCATATAATAATTTTATTGCTTTATTTCCGAACGACGCATAACACTGAAGTTACCTAAACTCCAAAGACTTTTTATTGTATCAGAAATACTACTTAAAACTTTTCATTAGCGGTCAGTTATTTGGTATAAAAGTTGGAATATATTTATTATTACGACTTTGATTTTTATGACACACAATGGTTTTAATTCAATTTGATATGAAAAATGCAATTCAGCGTTTATTTTTGAAGTTTGCTATCTATCGAAGAAAAACAATTTTTAGCAGCTCAAGCAAATCCTTTGAGTAGAAAAGAAAATGTGAAAAATGTGTAGTGAAGAATTTTTGCTTAGCTGATGTGTAGTTTGGAATTTTGATTTAATTAAAAAATTCTTTACTTGCGAATTAGCACTTCATTCTTCTACTTAAGCATGGAATGCGGATTTAGTGAATGCATCTGAGCAATAATAAGGAAGAAATCTTTATAAGACATTTTCATGCTCGGATTATTTTGCTTAAGCTTTCTATGGAAAACATAAAAACTTCAGCTAGCTAAATGGGCGCAATGTTTTAAGGAAATAGAAAAGTGAACAACAAAGTGTTTGTTAACAAAACTCGCAAATAACACCAAGGGTTGCTGGTTGAGTGTGCATATAATGGACAACAACTAAAGCAAACCCAGTGAGTAATAATAATCACATCAACAACAACAACAGTAAAGAGCAGACTGAGCTCTTGTTTGTGTTCTTGGCCCATGCGAGTATTATAATTATTTTAAATTGCAAGCAAAAATATTTGCATGCATTCGTAATTGGCAGCAGGCTTTACTGAGTACGTAAACAACAAGAGTAATAACAACAACAAAAAGTACAAATAGCAGCAGCTGCAATTGTTGTTGGCGCAGTTTCGTTAAATCTTTTAGCTGTGCGCTGAAAAGTATGCAACGATTTTCACTCGCAGCCGTTGCGTCGTCGACGTCGACGCCATCGCTATTGTCTGGCCGCATTAGCACTTGCGCCAACGCACCGACAACAACAACTTCAACTGGAGCAAGAACAACAACGATAACTACAATAACTCGGACACAACAAAACATTTCACTTCCTGAGCCGGTGAGCGCTTGATGAAAAAAATAAACTGCAGCAGCTTGAAGGTAGAGCAAGAAAAAAACATTAGCAAAAGCAGAACGACAAAGAGGTCTGGGTCTTTCGTTAGGGGAATTGCCAGTGGGTATTTCTTGAGTACGCGGTGACGCATTCAACAGCTTGGAAGTAATAGACTCTTCTCCGTCCAAAGAACGCCCCCAAAGAATGACACAAGGCAAAGACTAGAATTATTGCAGACGGCCAAAAACTAAAATAAATATGTTCTCAGTGTGTGTGTGTGGGTGGGTGTTTGACTTTAAGCTGCGCGTGCTGAAGGCAGCTGACACTTAATTAAGAGCACTTCGTTTCGTGCTCTTCGCAACGCCTCAAGGCATCTGTATTTTAAATCAATTACCAGCCGAAGTTTGTAGCTCTCAATTTTTCAATCAATCATTGTGGCATTTTGCGATATATATAGATATATGTATATATAATATTGAATACCATCAATAACAATAATTTTCATAAATATGATAAGACATAAATCACAAAATAGCAGGCGCCGCAAAGTGCTCAAAGTTCTACTGCAGCCGGCCAGGACTCTGGCAGGACTCTTCGCTCAGGACACTTGGTCATGCGAGGCACGCGCGCGTCTGGGAATGATGCGGCTGAAGGGCACAGCAAGTGCCATGAGGCACGCTTTGCTAAGCAGCAGCTACAGCCACAGCCACAGCCAGAGTCACAGCAGCAGCTCGAACAGGACATAGAATGCCAGGATATATAGGACGTGGGATGTAGAGCGTAGGATGTCTGGTGACGCCGTCACGCGGCGCTGTCATAGCGCAATAAAAATAAAAATCTAATTAGTATGCCGTTGACAGTTTAATCGTGATTACGCTGGCAAAAATTCCAACCAGCCGGGCAACAACAACTGGGGGAAAAAAAAGGAAAATACAATAGCGGAGAGAGGAATGTAGAATGCGAAAAGAGATTCGGGAACATGCCAACAGTTGATTCCTGTTGTTCTCCATTTTGTTGCTGGCTTGTGCTTGGCATTTCCGGCAGCCGCCGACATTGCGTGCTTGCCACACCAAATACATATGCCAATGTGCGTGTGTGTGTGTGTGGATTGGTGTGTAAAAAGTTTAAAGCTCTGCGCTGGCAATCGTTGTGGCAAATGTCAGAGAACAAATATTTCTTAAAATAACAACTAACTCTGATGAAGCGAGAGTTGATCGTGTAGTAGACAAAAATTTAAGAAATTTGAAATCCAAATATATTTTAGTAAATGAAAATTAACTTACACATATACCTAAGGAAAATTCTATGGACTGCATTTTGGGTTATATAAAATGGATGTGACTCCATTTATTTCAATGTATTAAAAGCCATCTAACTCTAAGAGTTAGAATATAATATAATATAATATAATATAATATAATATAATATAATATAATATAATATAATATAATAAATCGACTTTTAGATATCCGCTAAGAATAAGAGCAAAACATTGCGCTATTATTTTTAAAATATACCAAATTAATATACCGCAAAAGTAGTGAAATATACTAAAGGCTATATATGGAATGTTGATATATTACAACATTTAAAATATAGCGTAGAATACAAAATATGCGAGATTGTCAGAGATTGTCAAAAATTTTTTCATAAATTTAATAAGCAGTAATAATTTTTCAGAATAATATCAAAATTCCTTAAGAGTCGATACACAGCGTTCTTTTATATAAGAAATAAGTTAAATAATTAAAGTTATTCAACGTAAATTTTATAATACAATTTTATAATTGAGTAACTTTACAGTTCTAGAAAATTTGCACATTATAGTATCTTATTAATAATATACATATATCTTCAAAATGAATTTCCACACCCGGGTTCATTACTTTAACAGGCTTCATTCATTTGGCCATTATTTTTAAGCCCAGCCATTGTTAAGTATTGATGTGGCAAATGCTTGCATTGTTATTCGTCCATTAGATTCTATAATAATAATTTAACAACAATAATTTAATTAGATATGCGTCTATTGCGTTAGACCAAAGCACGTCGAATATATCATCATGCTATTCAGACATTAGTTCCAATGTAGCTTAGCTGTCTAACAGTGTGTGTAGGTGCTTGTGTGTGTGTGTGTGAGGTACGTGCGACATGCACATGCCATGACACTCCACACTCCACTATCCATTCAATGCCCGCTCCTAGTTGGCTATTGAAATGCGTGTCTAGTGAAGGATACGCGCGACGTGATTGAAATTTTCGAACAGGCGTCGCTACTTCCCATTGCCATACTAGTGTGTGTGTGTGTATGTGTGTATATTTATATATATGTGTGTGTGGGCACCTTCAAAATATGACTAACTTGTCTGGCACGTCAGTTGGTCGCATGTCTGTCAAGAGTCAACACAGTAGTCAGAATCAAGCTGTTGTGTTGCTTTGGCCTAGACCGGAAACGGAAGTCGCTTTGATGAATTGCCTTAGACCCCGCCCCGCCGCCAACATAAACTTCAATCCTTACGACTAGTGTAACAACAAAGTTCACTTGTAGCTGCAACGCATTAAGCGACGACATTCAAGTTCAACGATTTTCTTTTTTTCACCAACATTTAAATATGAAATGCCAAAAGCAAAAGCTCGGATTTATGAAGGATACTAAATTGCAAGGGAATGATGACAAGGAAGGACTACAAAATCTCAAATCGTAGTTAGTAATTCGTCGGGAGGCTGCTCGTAAAAAAGGCAAGAGAAAAAACAGTGGTCGTCGAGCAGTTAAAACGGAAATATAAAACGTTATTAAAGCTACCGGAAATGCAGACAAAGCGGCAAGTCATTGCAGCCATTTTGCCTAAAGTGTCAGACGGCGGCGACGACAGCGGAGAAGGCGATGAGAACCCGAGAGATGAAAACTGAAAATGGAATCATTTTCGTATAGAAAACATGGAAAGCGAGAGGCAGGCGTGTCAGGCACGGATTCAAATTACAATGAGCAAGTGAAAATATTAAAAAACCAAGTGAAAAAATGCTGCAAATAATAATGAAAATTTCTTTATGAATGCGAATGCTATGACAGTTGAGGACAAAGGATTCGCAAGTGTTGTGAGTGCTAGAAAGTCATAAAAACATTGTGGGAGGGCATTGACAGCAAAAGGATCAAAATCGGTAAAGAGATAAAAGTCTGCGACTAATGCTAGCAAATGGCAAGCAAGAAAATTACCTGAGTATTACAACAAAGAGAAAAGGCCTTTGAAAGATTGTTAAATCGATCAGAAAAAGTGGAGACTTGTAATAATATTGAAGCTTTATTCAATATTGAACAACGAAAATATCTCTTGAAGTTGATAGAAGTGCATTTACTATCTTCTTTTAGTCAATTTATTATTTTTTATTATATTGATACCCATATAAAAACGTTTATAACAGCAATTATTTAAAAATACTTTTTGAACTAAATTAAAAAAATTTGATAAAAGAGCCAATTTAAAGTAAATTACAAAATATCTGTTGAAGTTAATAGAAGTTTTTTTGCTGTAAAGAATTTATGTGGTGTTTTTTTCTTTTTAATTAACTAGTTTTGCAATCGAATATTATGGTTTCGAAATTGATAAAGGTTATTTCTTGTTAGTAATAAGCTAAATCTGCTTACTAAATTGTTTTTATCTTTAAAATATAATTTGAATTTTAAAATAATTTAAAACTCTTTTCAGACAATCAAGAAGCCTAATATTGAATTGAAAATACTTGAGCCAGACTTACATTTTTAGTAATATAATATTTAAAAACAGTCTTTAAATCAATTAGGAGTACATTTGAGGAGGTTTCCATCTTTAACTTTTAATTTATTGGAGTTAAATTTTGTCGTTTGCATCTGGTTTATGCCTTCATGATGTCTCTAATGACATGACAATTGTAAAATGTCATTTGAGCTGGACGTTTGTCGTACTACAAAGCACTCACAATATTTGTGGCATTTAATATTGAAGTTCGTTATTTGCCAGGACCTTTTGCTGGACTGCTGGACACTAACTACAGTTTGAGGTTGTTTATTGCATTTGCTGTGGTTTTTCAATTTCCCAGTGAGTACATATATATGTGTGTGTGTGTTGTGTGTACAACATCCGGCTGAAAACAAATCGAGTGAATTGTGCCTTAACCGCAATATTTCTGAACCACATTCTAAGTGACCCGATGGAAATACCAGTAGCAGTATTCTCCGATTGAAATTGCGTGACAGAAGTTAATCAAGATAGCTGGCCACACTTAATATATTAACGGAAATGTCTGTTCACACTTACCTGGCAATGCTGTGAGGCAGGCGATAAAGATGATGAAAATCCTGCAGAATTCAATTCTGGGCAGCGCCATTTTCTGTTATTTTTATTGATTATTAATTGATCAACACAATTATTCGTTATTTATTTATCAGCTCTTAGTTTTTGCTGCTGTTTTCTTAACTTCACTACCGCTATTTGGCCACAATACTTTGCGTATGAGCAATATCCGTTAGTTGAAACCGCAGAAATCAATTTTTACATTTGCAATCTCGTGTTTTTTTTTCCTTTTTGGTTTCCTCTATCGTTTTTCCACAGCGTAATTTCCCTTTGTCCTCTTCTTTTTATTAAAATTATTATTTCCGTCTGTTGGTTTCTGTTGGTTTTCTATTTTGCGGTTGCACTTAATGCATATTTTCATATGAGTTTTGCCATCGCTTTTGTCCAACAACAGTTGCGCACAGCCACAATTAGCGATTGGCTGCACAGTGACTCACATATGTATTCGTATTAAGTTTCGCTTGCATTGACTGAATTGTGTAAACACGTTTCGTTTGGCTAGCAGATGATTTTTGCATTGAACTCGATTTGATATTTGCATTTTTCATATCCTCTTTCCCTTTTTTGCATATTCATTTCCTGTTTGCACTAACATCCACTTGCGGCTCTTTTTCGAAGGAAGTTCTCTTTTTGTGGTTCTTTTTTCTTATATTTAATGTTGTTGCACTTTGCTTGTACGTTTTTTTTATGCACTGTCACCTGCAAGCAATGGAAATTATTAATTTAAATTTAATAATTTATTTAATCTTTATATTTACATCAATAAAATATATCTTAAAATTAATTTAAACCATTTACACACAGAGAACAAATCTGTATTGAAAAGTAAAATACTAATCATAATTTACGAACTTTTCTATTTTGAAAAAGTCCTAACATTTGATTTCTAAGCTAATTAAAGAAATTTTCGTTTTTAAAAAATAAAATCTTGAAACACGATTTTTAGGTTGAACAACTTTTAGAAGACTTGATATTAAAATTTTCCTTTAAGATTCCATTCTTGATTTTACCACTTTTTGTTCTTTAAAGTCGTAAACATTATTTCTCTGACAAAATAATTATTTTCATTTATCAGTTTCTTAAAAATTCTTTAAATCCATATTAATGATTTTAATTTAAATTACACAATTTCAAGAAATTTAAATATTTTGAATAATTTTTCATCTGATTTAAAAAATTCTAATATTATTTGTCAATTGTTAACAAACTGATTCTGAAATCCAATCCCCAAAGGAGTAAGAAATCTGCCAACTCAGTAAACTGACTACAAGTCAACTCCTCAATCATTTGGCATTGATTTTAAGCTGTTCAGGATTTACATGACAGTTCAAACAGATAAATGAGAAACCGAAACAACAGAGAGCGAGAAGCAAAGACAGTGCACAGTGCACATTTTCCGACTGATTTGCAAAATCCAAATGTTTGCCATTAGCAAACCAAATACGCACAAACGAAAACTCGTATAACTTGGTGTCTATATACAACTTCAACTCCCAAGTCACGGCACATTGTCTTAAAGAAAAAACTGTCTCGCTCCTTTTGCGATTGGATTTTTCTGTTTTTTTCTTTTTTTGTTTCTGTTTGCGGGGGAAAAGCCAAGCCATGAAATTGTACAACACGATTCACACATATCGTACATGACACCATTTGGCCATGATACGGCGAAGGCGGCTTTTCGCATACATATGACGCCCCAGAGTATGCAACGTTGTGGCATCTGAACCTGCCTCACTCTCTCTCTCTCGCTCTCTCTCTTCCCATCAACTTCTCGCTGTGTCTCTCTGAATGAAATTCACTTATGGAAATCGAAGATACTCGCTGCGAGCTGAGCTGGCAGGCGACAGTTCGCGACCGAAAACTAAACTCATATGAAGTATCAACATTCAGTATTCAATGTAAATCCTTTAAGCTGAAAATGCGCTTGAGAGTGCGGCACCAAACACTCCCGGGGAGCGTAACTCACTCTGTGATTGGAAATGTGCGATGCGATGCGATGCGATGCCTGGGAAAAGTGAAAAGTGCCTGTGGAGGATTCGTTGGCTCAGACTTGAGACGATTCGCAACGTGGTGACATGCATCGCTTGGGGAATTCCATTTCCCCCATTTCTCTTATACATAAGTCTCAATTTCGCCCTTTACTGCCTTTTGCATGTGTCAAGCGATGCGACTGATTAGATTCGAATGTGAAACGCCAGTTAAAGTTATTATCCTTATTTGTGTACTAGACTCTTTATTCTTACGCAGTAAATGTTTATCTGAATCGTTGCTGACAGTTGAGATAGTTAAATCAGTCTAAAATCTGATTGTTCGAGTTGTTATTCACCAGCGAAATTCTTCTTCTATGAAATTTATTTTATTTTTTGAGATCAACTGTTATTATCAATTTAAACTTTATTATTATTAAGTCATATTTATATAATTCTTAGATTAGAGAAACAAGCAGTTTATGTATTAATATTATTATGAAAGATTGGGAGTAATCCATTTTAAAACATAATCGATTTGGTGTTTAGGAATAATTGTCAGTAAATCAAGACAAAAAATATAAATATATAATCATAATAACTTCAATATTCAAAAGTCAATGTGTTCAGCAGACAAACTTTAGGAGATATTATCTACAAATTATTTTATACTCAAATGCTGATTAAAAAAAATCTTTCATCTATTTCACTTTAAATTTAATGCGATGGCATTTTATCGACATTGAACACAACATTTTGATTTGACAACATTTTGATTTGTATACTTGTTTTAATTACCAATGCTATTATTTTTGTAATCGGGTTAGTTGTGTAACGGCGCCTACAGCAACGTGTATTGAATTCGGCCTAAAAGTTTACTAAGTTTAAGTCAAGGTTGATGTTGTTGCAAGTAGCTCCTAAAAGTATGCACTTGTTAGTCTGTCGAGTTGAGCTTAAAGCAGCGCTGTAAGCAGCTGATAAGCCGAGCAGTGCTGTAAAACTGCTGATAAGCTTGAAGTGCATCGGTTGCACTGGAAAGCTCAGCTTTGACATCTGCGCCAGCTGCATCAGCTTGAGCGCGGCCAACTTAGTGAAAGCCGGTTCCGGTTTGAGCATTTTTCTAATGACCGGCTGCGTACATAGACGCGTAATTATTGAAGATTTAAATCGGAAGGCATCGAGCGCTATTGGGAATTTTTTTTATTGTCTTTGCTATTATTTGGTAAGAGAAAAGTTTTATAGTGTCATAGGAGGACTCCGTGTAATTAAAATTTTGTTCGCAGGATTGGTTTTGCTGCCTTCAAGGCCTTGTTTCTGCTTCGCAGCATACCGCCAGTTTGCTTCGGCCAAGTGCCGCAGCTTATCCAGCGGAGCACCCCTGCAGGCCATTCTCGGCCAGCGGAGCACCCCTGTAGGCCATTCTCGGTCAGCGGAGCGCCCTGCGCCGGCATTCTCGGCCAGCGGAGCACCCTCTCCGGCCCTCACGGCCAGCGGAGCACCCCTGCACCGGCCCTCTCGGCCAGCGGAGCACCTCTCCGGCCCTCACGGCCAGCGGAGCACCCCTGCACCGGCCCTCTCGGCCAGCGGAGCACCTCTCCGGCCCTCACGGCCAGCGGAGCACCCCTGCACCGGCTCTCTCGGCCAGCGGAGCACCTCTCCGGCCCTCACGGCCAGCGGAGCACCCCTGCACCGGCCCTCTCGGCCAGCGGAGCGCCTCTACAGGCCACTGCCTGGCCAGCGAAGCGCCTTTAGGTGCCAACTTTAACTCTCTGACAGCATCATCTCATCTTTGCTTTCCTGAACATCAGCGACCAGATCGCTTACATATATAGTGTGTGTGTGTTAAAGTGAATTTATGAGAAATTAAAACCCAAATCTGAAAAGTTTAAAATGATGCGCTACATTGTATAAAACAAAAAAAATAGTGAAACAATATGATAGAGTAAAAGCTCAACAGTGTAGCGCCGCTCAGCACAAGTTAAAATGAAACATGTTGAGAAAAATTTAGTATTGCAAAAAGCGCAGAAATTGCACAGAAATATTAAAAATTAAAATAATTAAATTTAATTTAATTTAGTTAAAATTGTTTAAAAAATGAATACGATACAAAGTTAAAAGTTGAAATTATTTAAAAATTGAAAGTGCATTTGTTCACAAAATTAGTTAAAATTTCAAATTAATAGTAAAGCGCTACTGCAATTGCAGAATTTCAAAATTGCACAAAAAAGAAAATAAAAGTTAAAAGTTAAGTTCAAAAGTTAAAAGATAAAATGATTTAGAATCAAAAGGAATTAGCGCAGCTGTTTTGTTGATAAAAAAAATAAAAATAAAAAGTTAAAATTAGAACATGTATTGTGCCACATTCAATTAAAAATAAAAGCGCTAAAATATTGTAAAACAACAAATTAAAAAGTTGAAGCGCTACAAGAATTAAACAAAACAAATGTACAAATATAAAAGAAATAGTTGAAATTAAATAAGAAATTGTAGAGCCATGAGAATTGAGAATTTTAAAACAATTGTTGAATGTGAAGTGCACAAGTTACAAAAAAATTTAAAATATAAAACAAAACAGCTAAAAGCTTAGAAGGCAAAATGCCTAAACGAAAATTATTATATTAAATTAAATTAAACAAATAAGTTATGAAAATCAGTGCCAAGTTATGAAATATCAAAATTAAAACAAAAATTAAAACGTATGCAAATTATATTGAATAACTAGTACCAGTTTCGCGTAGGTACAATATGAAGTGTTTCGGTGAAAGTTGTATTTTTTTATTTTTAATTTAGCACTGTTCCAGCACACCTTCGTCGGAGATCGATCGCCGCCGCAGGAGTTCTGTTGGTGAGTTTTTTATTGTGAAACACACACTTTATACTTTCACCTCGATTTACATTGTACAAACACGAATTATAAATTTATAGAAAAGCATACGAAAAGAAATTAAAAAACTATTAAATATTATAAAAAAAAAATAGGTTTGAAGATAAATTATAAAATTAGATCAAAGTTTAAAATTTGGTACATGAAATAATACAAAGCACTGAAATTAAAATACATTATATATTTAAAAGAAACTTTAAAAGAAATATTGCAACTATCCTCTTGTAGTATTATTGATCATTTTGTACTATTTTTATTTATAATGTCATATTGTTTAATATCTATCACTAATTAAATATTGTATACCATGAAATAATTCACTTTTTATTTAGCCGAAACAAGCCAGCGACACCACTGTCGTAGGGTTAAAAGGGATCACCAGAGCCATGCTCTGATGCTGTGATCATAGGTTGGGAGGGGACTTCATCACTTAACAGCTGTGATGGCCTGCCTCAATTCTCGCTCTCTCTTTCTCTCTCTGTCTGTCTCTCTCTCTCTCTTGTTCTCTCTTTGTTTTTTTTCTATTTTTTTGAGACATTTTTGGATCTTCCTTCTCTTTCCGGCTAGTTTTCTAGCAATCCCTTCTTCGTCGCAGCACGCTCAATTTCTGATCTTAAATTAATAATAATGAGCAGCGAAGGAAGGGTTATTGGCGTAAGCAAGACCACCACCCCCAAAGCCGACGAGCTAGAGCCGGACTCTAAAGCGTGCCCCGCAAATGCCGATAGCCCTGTCGCCTTGTGCTTCTTCTCGTTGCACGTTACAGTTTTAATTAATTATTATTAATTAAGAAAAGTGGCGCCCAACGTGGGGCCATAGTGAGTACAGTAAATACTCATTAAGACTCTCGGTTAAATTCAAATATCGTACTCTAAAATCTTTTTATCTTCTTTTCATTCATTTTCTTTTTCATTCATTTCTTTTCAAAAATTCGACTTTATCTCAAATTTGTTATGGATTACAAGAAGGAATACACAATCAGTTCCTTTTGGCCAAAAAGAAAAAGTTGGATTGAATTTTCCCCTTTTAATTTTTTGTATTTGCCAATGATGAAGTATATATTTTTATGAGGAATACAAATAAATTCAACCACGGTTGGTTATTTGGCCCATTTAAATTGGTTTTCATCATTGGTGAAGCAGGCCGAAAAGGAAAAGTTGTGTAGGAATTTTCCCTTGTAATTCTTGTACTTGCCAATAATGGAGTATTTATTTTTATGAGGAAATACAAAATAATTCAACTACGGTAGATTATTTTGGCCCATTTAAATTAATTTTCAGTATTGGTGAAACAGCACAAATTTTGATGTTCTTCATGTCAGTCGAATGGAATGTGTAAATATTTTGTTTAGAAAATTTTGCAACCTCGAATGACTGAAGAATATCCAAAATTGAATTCTTCTTCTTTCGAATTTTCGTTTCTAATTATTGAATTTGCCAATAATGTGGAATTTATTTGTATGAGGAAATACAAATAAATTCAACTACGGTTGGTTATTTGGCCCGTTTAATTTATTCCTCATTATTGGTGAAACGGTTCAAATTTTAATGTTCTTTATGTCAGACGGCTTGGAATATGTAGACATTTTAATTGGAAAATGCTACAACCACGAATGACTGAGGAATACCTAAATTTGAAATTCTTCTCCTTAGGAATTAGGCTTCTCTGATTTTCTGGAATACAACAAAAGTATTGTAAACTGCTTTGTTGTCCGTAAATCAGGTCTAATCTTGATGGAAAATACATTTAATACACTATTTCTATTTCTTTTTTTTTGGGAATTTTGGTAGTGAATGAAATTACCCTACGATATGTGGTTGTCAGGCTTTGTTATCGGCTAAAAATATTTATGAATTATTTCTTTATATCTCTACGTTATTTTTGGTTCCTTTGAATAGTACCATTTTTGTATTTTTTTTAATTTTTATTATTTATTTATCTATTATTTTTTTGTTTATATACATTGTTCGTTGGTTAGTAAATTTTTGGTTTTTTCTTCTGTTGATAATTTTCGATTAAGATCGACTCTGGAAACATTTATTAGCTCTATAGTTTGTTTCGTTCCCTTTGAAAAATGAGTGTTGCTCGATCGCCGAACAAGGGAGCGATGGGCTTGCCTATCGCTTCATGTCCTTTATGCAAAAAGGAAATTAAGTCCGTTGCAGAGGCGTATAGAACCGCATGCAACCACGAGTTTCACAAAAAGTGCATAGAATTGCATTTTAAAACGAAGGACAAATGCCCAGTTTGTCAAGTGCAATCCAGGCCAGTTGAGCCACCGAATACTCAAGGGTTGCAAACTCGCTCACAGTCTAAAAGCCGTCAGGCAGAAGAGCGGAGTAGCGATTCAGTGACGGATGACGTTGCTAGCACATCGCAAACGAGATCGAACATACGCGTAAGTGATTCAGAGAATCCTGAATCCGTGAATGCTCTTTCCTTGCTCGCTATGGAGAGAAGATTGCTCACTACTCTCTCCGAGAGGATGGCCGAACTAATTCAGAGTTCGGTCGTAGATAGTGTGCAAAGGTTGATCGCGACTCCAGCAAATAGCGATGTTAGAACCAGCACACCTCCAACAGGGCAGAGAATGGAAAGTAGGCCTGAGTATGTCAGAGAGCAAAACTTCAATGCTGACTCTGCAAGGATCAATTCTGGCACTCCAATGTCGCATGTATCCGACCTATTAAATAGGCCAGACAAGGTAGTGCAAGTATTAAATAGTTGGAAAATGAAATTCTCTGGAACAGGAGTATCCGTTGACAATTTTATATATAGAGCAGAGGCACTCACACATCAGACCTTAGGCGGGAATTTTGTTGTTCTATGTAAGCATGCTAGCGTACTTTTCGAAGGCAAGGCCCTCGAATTCTATTGGCGTTACCACAAAAGCGTCTATGATGTGAAATGGGAAGAATTGTGCGCAGCCTTGCGATCACAGTTCAGAATCGCACGAAACGATTGTGACATAGAGGAGCTTATTAGGAACAGAAAACAGAAACCGAATGAGTCGTTTGACAGTTTTTACGAAGGCTTATCTGTGTTAATAGATCAGTTAGAAGTGCCGTGGTCTACTCTGAAGGTCGTTCGCGTCCTTAAAAACAATTTAAGGCCTGAAATACGGCATGAGCTGTTAAATGTAGACGTAAAAACTGTGTCAGATTTGAGGGAGATATGCCGTCGACGCGAAACCTTTTTGGACGATGTCCAAAAGTCTCACGGCTACGTAAAAGGACACCATTTAGACGTGAAGTCGCAGAGTTTGTAGATTGTCAAACTCAGAGTATTGAGTCAGAATGCGAAAGCGAGTTAGACATAGAAGCTCTATCCTTGGTATGTTGGAATTGCCGTAAGGAAGGACACCGATACCAGGATTGCGTATCAGACCGAAGAGTCTTTTGTTATGGCTGTGGAGCAGCTAACACGTACAAGCCGAGTTGTGGCAAGTGCTCAAAAAACTCCAAGCCCGGCACGTCGAAGTCAGCGTGCAAACCGAAGACTCCGAGTGCCTCACGAAGCCAAGCGACAATGACGGACGAGTGACGGAAGTCTCACAACTTCCACCATACACTTTACCAAATGTGAAAATTTTACCGGACTTACAAAGCGATGGCAGCTTATTGCTACATCAAAAAATACCAATATTGAAAGAGAAAACCGTTCTTACAAATGATTTTTCACCAGATTTTACGAAATCCAAAACTCGAAGCACAAAGCGCATTAAATCGTTTTGGCAGCAGGTCAAAAAGTGTGTGCTAGGGTTAGAACACATAGGCACACTCTCACCTGGATCTAGTGATCCTCGACCATTTTTGTCCGTTCGAATTCTCAATCGCACTGTGTACGGTCTGCTGGATTCAGGGGCTTCAATAAGTTGTTGCGGAGGAGCGCTAGCAAAAGAAATTATTGAGAATAAAATCGCATTTAAAGAAATTAAGAAAAGCGCAACCACTGCCGATGGAAGACTTCAGCAAGTTGTAGGGCGGATGAAAGTTAAGGTAGAGTACGCTAATCTTGAAAAACTCTTAGAAGTTTATATTGTTCCATCCCTGAAACAAGACCTGTATTTGGGTATTGATTTCTGGAAGCTTTACGATCTTCTTCCGAAAAATCTAGAAGTAGCCAGTGTCGAAGATTTTAACACCAAAGTTGAAG
The DNA here is from genome assembly GCF_023558535.2 of Drosophila nasuta. Lineage (NCBI taxonomy): Eukaryota > Metazoa > Arthropoda > Insecta > Diptera > Drosophilidae > Drosophila > Drosophila nasuta. Next base: position 10,989,923 of record NC_083455.1, on the reverse strand, counting down.
ATGAGGACCAACATGAATTATCGAACAGTGACAGGGCCAAGCTAGCTCTTGTGATAGAGTGTTTTCCTTCATTTGCTCGAAAGGGATTAGGGAAGACAAAGTTAATTTCGCATTCTATAGATGTGGGCGGCGCTAAGCCTATTAAGCAGCGACATTTCCCAGTCTCGCCTGCTGTAGAAAAGGCGATGTATGCTGAAATAGACAGGATGCTGGAACTGGGAGTGATAGAAGAGTCAGAAAGCGCCTGGTCTTCTCAATCGTTATGGTAACAAAACCAGGCAAAGTGCGAATCTGTTTAGACTGCCGTAAAGTTAACAGCTTCACGGAGAAAGATGCGTATCCACTTCCTCAAATTAACGGCATTTTGAGTAGACTACCTAAAGCTGAGTTCATCACCAGCTTAGATTTAAAGGATGCGTATTGGCAAGTGCCTCTCGAGGTGCAAGCCCGAGATAAAACGGCTTTCACTGTCCCTGGTAGGCCGTTATATCAATTTAAGGTTATGCCTTTTGGATTGTGTAACGCGACTAGCACTATGTCGCGATTGATGGACAAGGTAGTACCGGCCCATCTTAGAAATGAAGTATTTGTATATTTAGACGATTTGCTTATAGTCTCATCTAGCTTCAATGGCCATTTGGAGGTGTTGAGAGAGATAGCTCTCCACATTGAGCGTGCAGGTCTGACAATCAACATTGGCAAAAGTCATTTCTGCATGCGCCGTGTGCGCTATTTGGGCCACATAATCGGAGACGGTGGAATTAAGACTGACCCAGAGAAAGTCAGAGCCATAAAAGATTTTCCACTTCCGAAAACATTACGAGGTTTGCGAAGCTTCATGGGTTTGTGCGGTTGGTATCGCAAGTTCGTTCCGAATTTTGCCTCGTTAGCTTCACCTTTAACTGATTTAATGACCACTAAACGAAGATTTAGTATGACACCGGAAGCATGCACAGCATTCGACGTGTTGAAATCACGCCTTAGTGAAGCTCCCGTGTTATGCAGCCCTGATTTTACTAAGCCATTCGCAATACATTGCGATGCTAGTAAATCTGGCGTTGGGGCAGTGTTAGTTCAATTGAATGAGAACGGAGATGAACGTCCAGTGGCTTTCATTTCGAAAAAACTCAACAAAGCTCAACGCAATTACACTGTCACCGAGCAAGAGTGTTTAGCAGCGATTGTAGCACTGAAGAATTTTCGTGCTTACGTGGAAGGACACGAGTTCACCATTGTGACTGATCATGCTTCATTAAAATGGCTGATGTCCAACCATGATTTAAATTCACGTCTAGCTCGTTGGGCATTATCGTTACAAAGGTATCGTTTTAAAATAGAACATCGGAAAGGCTCGATGAATGTGGTACCAGATTCTCTGTCGAGAGTGAATGAAGATGGCGTGGCTGCCATAGACTTACGACAGGGTTTAATTGTGGATTTAGACTCGCCACATTTCAAGTCTCAAGAGTACTTGGAGTTGCTCGATAGCGTAAAAGCTAATAGTACAAATTTTCCGGATTTAAAAGTTGATAGTGGCTACGTGTATCGTAAGGCTGAGCATTTGACAGGAGAGCAGATACATGACGAGTATGCCTGGAAACTCTGGATACCAAAAGAATTGGTCCCTGAAATTCTTTTCCAGTCACATGACAGTCCTTTGTGCTCACATGGGGGTATCCACAAAACCATCGAAAGAGTGAGGAGATATTATTTCTGGCCTGGTCTCGTTTCTGATGTTAAAGCTTACATCAACGCTTGTGAAGTTTGTAAAACTACGAAAGCACCAAATCATGCTCTGAGACCTCCTTTGGGTAAAGCTCCTGAAAGTCAGCGGTTTTTCCAACGCCTTTTATTGACTTTCTTGGACCGTATCCCCGATCAAGGAGTGGAAATATTGGAATATTTATAGTACTCGACCATTTCTCAAAATATGTTTTCCTTAAGCCAGTAAAAAAAATAAACGCGGCTCTCGTAATTAAATATCTGGAAGGAGAATTATTCATGACTTTCGGCGTTCCAGAAACTATTGTCTCTGACAATGGATCGCAGTTTCGCTCTGAGGCGTTTCAAAAGCTCTTGAAACAGTATGGAGTAAATCAAATGTTCACCGCTGTTCATTCCCTCAAGCGAATGCATCTGAACGAGTTAATCGCTCGGTAATTTCGGGAATAAGAGCTTACTTGCGTCCAGATCAGAAGGATTGGGACGAAAGCTTAAGCAAAATATGCTGTGCTTTGAGATCGTCCGTGCATTCGAGCATCGGTACTTCTCCATATTACATGGCTTTCGGCCAGCACATGATTACGTCGGGGTCAACATATGCATTGCTTAGAAAGCTAAACATGCTGGATGATCGATCATTAGTATTTAATCGACAGGACTCTTTTGATTTGATCCGTAAGAATGCATGTAAGCTGATGCAACTTAAGCATGATGTGAACGAGAAACGTTACAATTTGCGGTCAAGAATAATAACTTTCGCGCCAGGACAAGAAGTGTTCCGTCGAAATTTCAAGCAAAGTTGCTTCCAGACTGGTTATAATGCAAAGTTTGGTCCCGCATTTCTAAAGGCGCGAGTTCGTAGAAAACTCGGCAATTCGAATTATGAGCTCGAAGATTTACAAGGCCATTTGCTAGGCAATTATCATGTCAAGGACATTCGACAATGATGTTGCTTCCGGCGGTATCAGTCTAGGGTATCTATTGAAAGGAAATACCCTAGTCTGATTGTAGCGGGGGGGTTTTGTAACGGCGCCTACAGCAACGTGTATTGAATTCGGCCTAAAAGTTTACTAAGTTTAAGTCAAGGTTGATGTTGTTGCAAGTAGCTCCTAAAAGTATGCACTTGTTAGTCTGTCGAGTTGAGCTTAAAGCAGCGCTGTAAGCAGCTGATAAGCCGAGCAGTGCTGTAAAACTGCTGATAAGCTTGAAGTGCATCGGTTGCACTGGAAAGCTCAGCTTTGACATCTGCGCCAGCTGCATCAGCTTGAGCGCGGCCAACTTAGTGAAAGCCGGTTCCGGTTTGAGCATTTTTCTAATGACCGGCTGCGTACATAGACGCGTAATTATTGAAGATTTAAATCGGAAGGCATCGAGCGCTATTGGGAATTTTTTTTATTGTCTTTGCTATTATTTGGTAAGAGAAAAGTTTTATAGTGTCATAGGAGGACTCCGTGTAATTAAAATTTTGTTCGCAGGATTGGTTTTGCTGCCTTCAAGGCCTTGTTTCTTGCTTCGCAGCATACCGCCAGTTTGCTTCGGCCAAGTGCCGCAGCTTATCCAGCGGAGCACCCCTGCAGGCCATTCTCGGCCAGCGGAGCACCCCTGTAGGCCATTCTCGGTCAGCGGAGCGCCCTGCGCCGGCATTCTCGGCCAGCGGAGCACCCTCTCCGGCCCTCACGGCCAGCGGAGCACCCCTGCACCGGCCCTCTCGGCCAGCGGAGCGCCTCTACAGGCCACTGCCTGGCCAGCGAAGCGCCTTTAGGTGCCAACTTTAACTCTCTGACAGCATCATCTCATCTTTGCTTTCCTGAACATCAGCGACCAGATCGCTTACATATATAGTGTGTGTGTGTTAAAGTGAATTTATGAGAAATTAAAACCCAAATCTGAAAAGTTTAAAATGATGCGCTACATTGTATAAAACAAAAAATAGTGAAACAATATGATAGAGTAAAAGCTCAACAGTGTAGCGCCGCTCAGCACAAGTTAAAATGAAACATGTTGAGAAAAATTTAGTATTGCAAAAAGCGCAGAAATTGCACAGAAATATTAAAAATTAAAATAATTAAATTTAATTTAATTTAGTTAAAATGGTTAAAAAAAATGAATACGATACAAAGTTAAAAGTTGAAATTATTTAAAAATTGAAAGTGCATTTGTTCACAAAATTAGTTAAAATTTCAAATTAATAGTAAAGCGCTACTGCAATTGCAGAATTTCAAAATTGCACAAAAAAGAAAATAAAAGTTAAAAGTTAAGTTCAAAAGTTAAAAGATAAAATGATTTAGAATTAAAAGGAATTAGCGCAGCTGTTTTGTTGATAAAAAAAAAAAAAATAAAAATAAAAAGTTAAAATTAGAACATGTATTGTGCCACATTCAATTAAAAATAACAGCGCTAAAATATTGTAAAACAACAAATTAAAAAGTTGAAGCGCTACAAGAATTAAACAAAACAAATGTACAAATATAAAAGAAATAGTTGAAATTAAATAAGAAATTGTAGAGCCATGAGAATTGAGAATTTAAAACAATTGTTGAATGTGAAGTGCACAAGTTACAAAAAAATTTAAAATATAAAACAAAACAGCTAAAAGCTTAGAAGGCAAAATGCCTAAACGAAAATTATTATATTAAATTAAATTAAACAAATAGGTTATGAAAATCAGTGCCAAGTTATGAAATATCAAAATTAAAACAAAAATTAAAACGTATGCAAATTATATTGAATAACTAGTACCAGTTTCGCGTAGGTACAATATGAAGTGTTTCGGTGAAAGTTGTATTTTTTTATTTTTAATTTAGCACTGTTCCAGCACACCTTCGTCGGAGATCGATCGCCGCCGCAGGAGTTCTGTTGGTGAGTTTTTTTATTGTGAAACACACACTTTATACTTTCACCTCGATTTACATTGTACAAACACGAATTATAAATTTATAGAAAAGCATACGAAAAGAAATTAAAACTATTAAATATTATAAAAAAATAGGTTTGAAGATAAATTATAAAATTAGATCAAAGTTTAAAATTTGGTACATGAAATAATACAAAGCACTGAAATTAAAATACATTATATATTTAAAAGAAACTTTAAAAGAAATATTGCAACTATCCTCTTGTAGTATTATTGATCATTTTGTACTATTTTTATTTATAATGTCATATTGTTTAATATCTATCACTAATTAAATATTGTATACCATGAAATAATTCACTTTTTATTTAGCCGAAACAAGCCAGCGACACCACTGTCGTAGGGTTAAAAGGATCACCAGAGCCATGCTCTGATGCTGTGATCATAGGTTGGGAGGGACTTCATCACTTAACAGCTGTGATGGCCTGCCTCAATTCTCGCTCTCTCTTTCTCTCTCTGTCTGTCTCTCTCTCTCTCTTGTTCTCTCTTTGTTTTTTCTATTTTTGAGACATTTTTGGATCTTCCTTCTCTTTCCGGCTAGTTTTCTAGCAATCCCTTCTTCGTCGCAGCACGCTCAATTTCTGATCTTAAATTAATAATAATGAGCAGCGAAGGAAGGGTTATTGGCGTAAGCAAGACCACCACCCCCAAAGCCGACGAGCTAGAGCCGGACTCTAAAGCGTGCCCCGCAAATGCCGATAGCCCTGTCGCCTTGTGCTTCTTCTCGTTGCACGTTACAGTTGCTGTGGGTGACAATCTGGTTTATTTTTTACTCTATAGTATATTTTAAATGTAGTACAATATTAATATACCAAATATATCCGTAAGTATATATAAGTATTTAGCGATATATTGTTGGTATAGTTGTAATATAGAATATGATCTTATTCAAATAGGTAGCGGGTACAATATTAATATACCAAATATAACCTCCAGTATAGTCGAGAGCACTCGACTGTAGTTTTCTTAATTGCTATTTTATTTCTAATTTTATTAATTTATATTTAGTTTTAATTTTATTTTTATTTTATTTTTCAGGTTGGTCGCCAAGTCAAAATTCACTTTTAATGAAATGTGCTCTTAAGCTTGCAAAATAACTTGGTTCCTTAACAAAAGTTCTGCCACAAATTATCCAAATTGATGTTAAGAACTACAAAATATGCATGAGTATGTGTTTGTTTCCATTTCGACTAGTCAAGTCCTAATGTAATGCTTTGCAACATCTTGTGCTCATCAGTCACAAAATGTACAAATTCCGCAACATAAAACATATTTTGTTAGCTGAATACAGTTTCTATTTATTCGCGTTGGCGCATGGAGGGAAGCAAAGTGCTTAAACTTTTTTTATGTCAAGGCAAAAATAAAAAATACAAAAAAAAAGCCAAAAAGGAGAAGCGAACGGAAACAAAAAAAATATTGCAGCTCAAATTTATTTGCGAACATTTATTATAGTTACTTTGTTTTATTTTCGCAGAGTACTTTTGCTTGTTCCAAGGCGACTATGAATGGAAGAAGAGAGGTGGTGGGGTGGTGGGAGCGAGGAGCGGGGAGCGGAGTTCCACTTTTTATGCTGCATTGTTTTATAGTCATTTCAAGTCGCTGTTGTCTGGGTAATGAAACGCACCGCAAAGTTGATAAAAAGACGACCGCAAAATGGGAGCAGAAGAAGCGAGAAGCGAGAGGAAAGAGCGATGTTTGGGGTGTGATTTACTTTCCCCGCTTTCCCTCATTTTGCCCGCTTCAGCTGTAACAAATTAGTTTAAAGATAAGCAGGTTACAAAATATGCCAAAGCATACTTTCTGGGGGCTATCAAACAAAGTGGCGCTCTTGATTAGCCCTGAGAGGCAACTTTTATGCAGCGCACGAGTTTGTGGCAGTGCATGGAAATAATGAGAAAGAAGGAGGGAGTGGTAGGCAGAGGGGGATGTGGGTGATGATAGCGACTCAGCAAGTAAACACAATCAAGCGGCAGACTTTACGTGAAAATGTTTAACAGCTGTCGATGGAAAATGCAGCGCAAATAGCGCAAAACAAACACAAGCAACATCGATGGGGAGGAGTGAATGAGATGGCAACTGTGTGCGGGAGAGAGAGAGAGAGCTGCGTGTGGTTGTAATGCGCCTTTGCCCGAGTGCACTGTAAATACCAAAGCAATTTCCACTGTAAAATTAACAAGCGCCGAACCGCAACAGACGAAAGCTGCACTAAGCAGTCAGCTGAAGACAGGAAAAGAGAAGCAAGGGAGTAAGGGGAAGGGGGAGGAGGTGTGCTTAGGTCTTGTTGAGGTATTGGCATCTTCAGAATGGATAACGTGTCTGTGTGTTGTCGAGTGTTGGTCTTACTTACAGTCATGGCAGCAACAGCCACACAGCAACACAGCAGCAGCAGCTGTAGCTGTAGCAACAGCCACTTGCCACTTGCTACTTGCCACCATTCGTTGCAAGGCGCAAAATACATAATGAATTTCTTCTTTAGTTCCCCTCTCAGAACTGCGCCCATCTGCTGCCACATTTCGCTTGTTTATTTGCCCTTTTTAGCCATTTTTGTGGTCCTCACTCGCACACACGAATGCAATTAAGCTGCCTTGGCTATTATGTAGCTGAACGAACAGTTTTGACGCCCAAAACACACACACACACACACACACACACACTCTGGATCACACTCGATGGCCAATGCATCCTGTGTGTGTGATTCTGTATGCCTGCAAATGGGCCAGGTCTTACACCATTTGCCCAGAATTTCAGCACTGTTTATGATCCAGCCAGTTGCCCCTAAGTCTGCCTGACTTTTGAGGTTATTATTTGGTCAATGACTGCAGCTGATGGAAAAATAGAGATAAAGCGAGTGAACGGGAGCGGGGGACAGCAAATATGACTCTGCAGTTCAAAACAGGTAAAATAAAGCAACATGTCCATTTCAAATATAATTGCTAGCATTTCTGAACTCTTTTTGAAAACTTATATTTTGTGAATTCACACGAATTTGTGCAAATAATCTAATATCAATTGAATTGTATGTAAATCAATATGTGATTTGAATAAAAACGCACTCAAATTTAATAATTTAGAGAGTAAAGCTGATTAGAAAATATAAAACAAAACTTTATCGCTGATAAGTTTCTTAGTAATCAAGCAATACATATGAGTGATATTTTGTATATTGTAAATGACTTTAATTTTAAGACAAATCAGCTCTTTATATAAGATAAATTTTCAAATGGAATTCAAATATAAATGCATACAAATGTAATATTAATTGATGAGAGAACTAAGACTTTTTTGTTTTTTATTTATTTATTTATGTTTTTCTTAAGTACCCACAACACATTCTAGGGAAAACTAATTAAGGACAAACCTCATACACACATTAGAAGTACGTATAAAGAGAGAGAGAGAGAGAATTAAGTAAAATTCAGTATTTGCTATTCAACTACAAGAAATCTATATGTATATCTATATCAATAGTTGACTGGCAATCTGAATTTTAACACATTGTGTGCAGAATTAGCTCAATATTTATAATACAAATTTTAAATAAATCGACCAACTGGTGTAAAATAAAAAAATAAAAGCAAAATAAACAAAAACAAAAAAAAAACATAAAAATCTAAAATAGGCACTCATAAAGCTTGTTCTGCAAATATTTATTCCAAGAGCAAATACATTGCAATATTAAAAAATCCCAATATAAAAGCACATATACATAGTTGTAGACAAATATTTTATAAATTAATATTGAGTTCATGTAAAGCAATATGTTGAATCAAAAAAAATTATAAAAGCAAATAAAATAACCCATTAGAATATTTTATATGTATTCGTAAAAATAAACCTAGAGTTGCTGTAAAATATATAAATTAGTTTTCATTTACGCATTCTGCAAACAACTTGTCAAACCGAGTTAAATTCTTTGACCAGCAACTGCACTTAAGCTCACAGATACTATATGCGTATTTTCTATATATTTTACAATGTGAGTAAAGCTCTGCGAATTGATACGCTTTCGGCTGGCAGAGTTAAAAGAGTTGTTGTGCTGAGTTTTGGGCATTTTCCGCTTCATAATAACTGTCGAATTTGGATTTTATTTAAACTTTTAAAATCCACTCGAAATTAAATATGGTTGAGTTGAACGAAATGAACTTGTCGAAGAGATATCGAGAGAATAGAGACAGACAGTAGGTTACATAAACAAAGCTTTTAACTGGCCATCAGGCACACATTGGACACAATTTCCATTACCCGAGTCCAATCAAATCAACTCCAATAAATTCGTAAAATAAAATGTGCCAATAAATTCGATGGCATGCGAGTGAATGTGAGACTCTCGTTCTCTCGTTCACACACTGAAAACTAAACTAAAGTCAAATTGAATTAAAATTCAAAGCGTTTAATGTGGACTGAGTGAGTGTGGAGTACTGAGAGAGAGAGAGAGAGAGAGAGAGAGAGAGAGAGTGAAAGGGAAGGAAACGCTGACAGCAGCCTTCAAGTTGTCGCATTTTTCAATAAACTAAACAATTTACGAAAATTGAAGTTTATCTCAATTGTGCAGCTGTTGTTGACAACATTTTGTCGTCAGCTAACAAAGCTTTGTGCCCTTCGTTGGTTCGTTCGTTCGCTCACTCAGAACTCAATTTGGCAATAAACTGACTGCCATATTCCCTTTCTATACGTCGACGTTTCCCTCTCTCTCCAGAGAGAGAGAAGGAGGAGAACTCGCCTCTCGAGTGGCGCACAAATGCGCTTAGTTGCTTTATTGGTCAAGCTGTTGTGCGTGGATAAAACCCTTTTAGTGCACAATTGCTATAAATTTGCTGCGACCATTACCATGGGGAGCAGCAGGATGGAGCGGGACATGGCTCCATTGTCATGTGTGCGACTGTGTTGCAAAAGGGGGGATAACCAAGTCGATTGACGAACAAGCTTATTTTAATCTCATTTGACAGCCCTGAAAAGGCAGAAACCCAACTATTTTTTGCTCTCTCTCCGGTCTCCCGTCTCCCTTAACAGCTGTTGTAGCTCTTTGAGTTTGACAAATGAACAACGTGAAAGGGTCTCTAAGCTATAACGAAACCCCTTTCCTCCCTCCCTCATACTCCTTTCTCTTTGTCATATAATTTCACCATGATTAAGTTTGAAATTTGCATTTGGTCCAGTTCTTGAGTTCTTGAGCTCAGCTCGTTTTGATGACCCCCAAAGAGCAACCATTTCGATTTGCTTTTGTGTATGTATCTTTAGTCCTTAGTCCTTAGTGTGACCAAAGTATTTCTCCTTGGTCAGTTTGGCAAAATGTGCGGGTTAATTTTGTAATTTTCGCACATGGCCTTTTTTGGGCCACAATAAAGATTATGGTCTTTGTGTTGCCCCCCTTTCTCCCTCTCCCCTGTGTTCAGTTTATACACTTGTCTTTAATTGAAATGGATTGTGTGCTGGGTCAATGAGCCAGGCAAGTTTCCCCAAAAGTTATCCACACTCTACAAAATTATGTTAAATTGCTTCTATGTAATTAACTAGTGTGTGGTTTTAGCCTTCATCTTCTTCTAGAAAATGTTCTTCAATTCCCAGTCGAGACATATTTTTGAGGAAAATTTCACTTGACGTCAACACACACAAAAGGGTTTCTGTGCGTTCTTCAACATTTAAATGATTATCATCATTTTTGAAGAGCATGATGATGGCAACTAATTAGTTAATTGATAACGAGTAGACAGACTAAAGAGCTACTATTTATAGCAAATGGCTTGGGCAAAAATCAATAATTTGTCTTGCCAGCAACTCATTGTTTATTTTACCGTGTTATTATAAGCTGTAATATTTGTTAAACATTTGCCGATTAAAGTTGAGCCTAAGCAGTAAAAATAATCACAATTTTAAATCAGCCAGTAGTCAATTTCATTATCGATTTAAATGTTCGAGATGTGTTCTGTAATTTCTATTTCTTTTTTATTTTAAAGTTGCACTTTCGTGGCTTTCCAAACCGTTGTCCTTAATGCTCCACTCAAAATATAACTCTGCTCTCTACTTGGCCCGTCTCTATTTCTTTTTTTGTGCATGAACATTTCCCAGGTGAATTGAAGGCTCTCTCGCATGTCGTTGATATTTTGCCTCAGCATGCACGATTTTCAATTCAAATGCTTTACTCGATATAACGTTTTTTGCTATTTCGACGGCGACCATAAAGAGTAAGGGGAAGATTGCGGGCGCTTTCGAGGCTTGCTGGTTGCTGGTTGAATTGGGATAGCGAAAAGTTTTCGCATAAAATAACACAAGATAAATTGTTAATGCGTCTGTGGGGAAGCGATTAGCGGTAAATGTGCCGAGTTTATTTCGAGTTTTTTGGCCTCAGCATCGACTGAGAGTATTTTGTGTTCGCTCTGTGCATGCATGTGGCCTATGCGGCGTATGCGCAATTTAAATAATATTCGCACAGTCAATAGCGTAGAAAACAAAAATTTCCGTTTGCGAGTTTGACCAGTAAACGGCAGAAATATATGCACATATAGCTCGGTGGCAGTGCATTTTTAAGGCTAAATAAAGTATACGATATGGGGTGCACAAATATGTGCATTTATATACCGCTTTACTGATGTCTGACTCCGCAAAAAAAAGTAAAAACATGTCTCAGTAACCAGGCAATGGTCGGACGAATGTCCCACTCAACTGCCATTGGCAATTTATTTTGCTTTATGTTGGCAGGGATACTGTGAAAGGCTCAAGCTGCGCTTCGAGCCAATTTGAATTGGCCAAGTGAAGCATACACGAAGCATGGCAGCTGCGAGTTCAGATGTGTTCAGGTGTGTCTGCAATTGACAAATGCAACTCCATATCTGAGGCATCTGCAGCTGCAACCTGCAGCATTTCATGATAAATCGTTATTTATAATTTTGTATTGTAATTGAAGGGCAAAGGACTTTTCTTTTACTTTGCTTTTTTCCTGCTCGTTTCTATAGTTGCATATATAAAGTATATAAGTTTTTTATGCTGAATGGAAATTTGCTGGTTTAGTGGCAATCACAACTTGCCTGACACAAATTGTTGCAATAACTGTTCAATTGCAACGTGTGTGCCTCAATGTATGTGAAATATGTGACTCTCTGAGTTCTTAGGAGCTTTGAAATTCATTTCATTGGCATAGAAAATATGTCCTTTTTGCTCCTAATTCGATTGAGCATCTTATTGGTATGAATGATGCTCTTAAGGCATTTACCAATAATGCTGCTGTACGGTAAAGTGGAACTTCAACTGAGCAATTTGCAGGCTTTATTAGTAGAACTTTTTCAGTACTTGAGGAATTATAATTCTATGGAATGTGAAGCGATGACTAATGCTACTTTTGCATAAATTATTTACGTTAATATAGACTTACTAATGTGAAGTGCATTTTACATTAGAGGAAATTGTGAACAACATAAGTAATAAGAATTTTTCAAGCGGCCCATTTTCTATTCAGAAGTTTTACATTGTAAATTGAATTCTTTATTGTATTAAGTATTAAGTCATATATTTTCTATTGTTAGGTTTAACTTTTTATACTCGCAATTTATAGGGTAGAAAAGTATTAGAACCTTGTGCCTGCAGAATATGTATCTGACAGGTAAAAGTAGTCATTATATAAGATATACTCTTGTATTACAAAAGATTTGGGTTGCTTTGGGTGACTATTTGGTATATTTTATACTCAATGATATATTTCGAATGTATTACTTTATCGATATATCAGTATATTGATGTGGTATATTTTTAGTATAAAGTTTAATTGAAAATGGGTATATTAAAGTCTTACTTTTTAAATTAAAAACAATGTTTAATATTTGATTCTTCAATTTATTTTCCTGACTATATTTAACTACACTATAAACAGCATAGTTACATATATTTCCATTACGCTACATATTCTTTATTTATCTGTCTGTCTGTCGTTGGTTGCCTCCTTCTATACCTCTCTTCCCTCAACCTAATTTTTATGTATCACTTTAAGCTATTTTCTCGTGGCCATAGTCCAATGCTTACTTAATTATAATAACCACAGCACCTACAACCAAACGCTGCTGGCTGGCAAAACCCTTTAGAATGCTGTTACAAAATTGTTGCCAAAAACCCACAAATTATGTTGGCAAAACTCGCAAACTCAAACTCAAACAAATTGCGTGTGTGTGTGTGTCGCTCCCTCTTCCTTTCTCTTCAGTTCTGTTCTCTTCTCTAGGCGGAGCTTTGTTTGTACCTGTTGGGCAAAAATATCTATCTATCCACAAATTACTGTAAATACCAAAACCGAAAAATAATTATTAGCAACGTAAATTTCAAAACCAAAAATGTACAAATTTGTTAACCCGCTGGGAAATGGAAATGAGGGAAAAGCTGTAAAGGGAATGGGAAAGGGGAAGGGGAAGGGAGGGAGACAGGCGTTAGCTGATGTTTTCGCGTGCTAACCTAATTTGAAGAGCAAACATAATTTATGGATAATTACATATTTTACTGCTCACACACATACACACACACACACAAACTTTTCGTAGAGAGATTTTCATTTTTGCATACAACTAGAGAATAAATTTTCATAGAGCGAATTTTTGCTGTGGCTGTTAATGAAAATTGTTTGCGCCAGCGTAGCCAAAAACAACAAGAAAAAAAAAATAAAAGAACCTGGCTTAAAGCAGCTTAAAGCGAGCGAGGAAGAGAAGTTTGCGGCAGGTCAGGAGTTGTGGCGTAAATAAATGCAACTGCTGCCACTGTCAGCAGCAGTAGCAGCAGTGGGGAAAATGCGAAAAGAACAGCTAGAAAATGCTAGTTGAAAAGCTGCTGGCTGGCCAACTGTCAGCGAGCAGTGCAAGTGACAAGTCAGGACTCAATGCCATGATGGGAGGGCAGCAGAGAGGAAACTAAATGAAAAAGAGAGAAAGCGAGAACCGGATGCATCTTGGCGGCAATGGAGGTCAACCCCTCTTCCTCCTCTTCCCCCTCTGAGTACTATTGTTAGTGTACGCCATTCTATTTAGCTCTTTAGTGGCTGCCCCTTCACTGCACTGCTTCTTGGCGAACATATTGTGCATGCCGCTGCCACAGACTGTTGCATACTTTTGTGCACTCGACTGCGCCTGAGTGACTGCCTCTCGTCCCTCTCCATCCCTACTCATCAGTTTACCTACTTGCTGCCACTTGCCACTGAGAAATTACCTAGCCAAAGTTGCGTGGCGAATCAGGCGTAAAGCAGACAAAGAAAACTAGCTCCAACTTAGCTGACAGATATTATTATTTATGCGGATCTCCTTACCCTTTTCTCTCTCTCTTACTCTCGCATACACTTCTCTTCTATCTCTGTCTTGCATGGCTGGCTGATTTTTTAAGTGCAGACTCGCGAAATGGAAACGCTCATTACTCATGCGAGCGCAACTTGGTCTAAAAGGCACAAAACTTTCTGAAGTTAACTAGTTTGTTTCTCACCTACTCACTCTTTCTCTCCCTCTCAGTTATTGGAGTGTTGGAAAAGTCGTAAAAGTGTAAGGTAGATAAATATATAATACTTATTTTATAAAATGTATAAAACTCACAAAGCAAAACAATGGGCACAACTAATTAGCATTTAATTCATTCATTCAATTTCTAAATTATGTAGCCGCTGAAATACATTAGTCTAAGTAAAATTCAAGCAGCTTAGTAAATAAATAATAGAGAAATCATGAAAGAATTCATAAATAATTCTATAACACAAAATGTTCATAAATATTATAATATTCCTTATGATTATTTTATAATAAATAACGTAAAGCCTTTAAAAATATTAAAATATATTCTATTTGTACTGTTAAGGCTTTAACTTATGCTTATATTGATTATTCACTTCATAGAATATAAATAAACTGAAAATATTACAGTTATTATTATTTAAAGGTTAGGAATAATTAAAATTAATACTAACATTATCGGTAAAGCAATGACAGCGAAGAAGCTGAAAATAATAAATCACAAACATTTTGAAATTAGGTTAGCTAAATTTTGCTTAGCAGAAAATATAAATTCTTAGTTTCAGAAATTTATTTTATTTTTGTTGAATAAGAACTTGACTAAAATCAATTGTCATATTTCAAATAACATAAAATTAACTGAAACTTTTTAAATTTCTAAAAATATGAAGACAATAACATAAAAACATAAAACAAAACTAAAGCATACATAGTTAAACTATTGACATTTTTAATTTATCTTCTCATAAATTTGCTTTAAATCAAGTTGAAGTCATAAAAGCAAACATCTCTATATCTTACGCAATGCAATTATTTAAAATGCGTTTTCAAGCTGTTTTAAATTGCGTCCAATATGGCTGTATGGGGATAACTTTGACGCGGAAAAACTATTCGAGTGCCTTTAGGCCGGGGTGAGAAGGGAGCCGTTAGAGGGGGCGTGTGGGGGGCAATCAAATAAATCACAAGCCCGCGTCTAATTAAACTTAAGCTGCGACCCTTAACACTTGAGCTTTTGGCATTGTTTTTGCCGGGAAGCCATGTTAAGCCGCGTGCCAGCGCACACATCAAGTCATTTGCATAAGGCGTTGCAAGTGCCGCAAACACACACACACACGCACACCCCGAAGCACATACGCCTACAATGCCACACCAGGCGGATAGCGAGGCCGGGCAAAAGATCAACTGGGGAGCCATTCGAGAGGAGTGAAACAAGTCCCAGTAACCAGCTTGCAAACATCTCTTTCTCTCTCTCTCTCTCTCTTCTATCTCTTTCTCTCGTTGAATGTGTCTATGCATATGAGCAAAAGTTTGTACCCAAAAACCCACTTCGACACTGACTCCTGTCGCTGCCCCTTGCCCCCTGACCCCGCCCCAGCCTCCGCCCACGCATTCGCATCTCCAGCTGCTGCTTTGAGTAGTGGCAACTGTGTCACGCGCGCCTTTGTGTCATGTGTGCCAATTAAAGTCGCGCCACGCCCCCAAAACACCAAGCGACAACAAATAATACAAATTTTAAACTACTCGAAGTCAGCATTCTCTGTGCTTGGGGCTAAACATTGCTAAGCGTTTTCAAAGACTGAAGAAACAATTGCGGATTCAATATATTTCTACTCAGAATTTGAGTGTATATAAATATTTAAAATTATTTTATTAAATAAAACTGATTTGGGCAGCATATTATGGACAAACAGTGAAAGCTTAAAGTTCAGATAAAGAAAACTCTTGTACGTAATAATAATATACGTATACGTAATATTATTGAATTATTATTTTGAAAAATATTAATAATTTTTGGTGATATCCAGAAATGATTGGTATTGAAATGAGAGTAAAAGATTTTTAAAACATATAAAATAAATATATTCAATCCTTATAAATATTGGGATAACGTTTCCGTAGAACTTTAATATTTTTTAAAAGATGTAAGATTTCTTTACATTTTCTTTTATTTGCTAAAGTGAATAAAACTAATTTTTACGTTTAGATATATTTTCGAAGTTGAAGAGCACTCCTGTAATAACATAATAGGTTTAAAGCTGTTGGTGACCAGTTTACGACACTGCTTAAATAATTTTTAAGAGGGTTTAGAAATCATAAATGTGTATCAAAAGTTTAAAATTTTAATTTTTATTGTCAAGATATGCCGAAAGTGTTTGCTTATATTTTTGAACAATTTGTGAGCTGCAGCAAATAATACAAGTTTCATATTTGTATTTTAATATTGCTCAAGGGCTAAGAGCAGCAATTAGAAATAGTTTCAAGAGTTCTTAGTCTGACTTTTTTTAATAGCGTCTGCAAATAAATTTAAATACGCTTAATACTTCTCGTATAATCCACAATATAATTAGTCTGAACTTTAGGCAATTTAAAATATGCCTTGCAAATTTTTAATCGTTTTTGCAATCAACAAAAACTTTATCTGCTTCTTATGTTAAGGATGTTGATATAGCTGAACTGTAGTCAGGCATACTCTAGTTGGCTGCTCAGTACATGGTATTCGAATACAAGTTGCTCGCCTGCTGTTTTTGCTACTTAGTATAGTCTAGTTGTACGCTGCCTTGTTGTGCGCATTATTAGCTGTCGTTTATTTTACACAAACAGCCAAGGAAGAGAAGCAAAACACAGACCAGCTGACAGAGCAAGAGAAAGAGAGAGAGAGAGAGTGAGGGAGTGAGAAAGCGAGAGCAACTCAAGCTGCTTGGAAAGTCCTTGTGCACAACAAATTTCTCTTGTTGTCGTTGGCTGCGTTGAAAAAGACTGCTGACTCTTTCTCCTCCTCCTCCTCCTTCTAACACCTTGCTCCTTGTCGTGTGTTAGATGTTGTTGTGCATATGGCAGGACAGCCACTTGGCTACCGCCCTGCCCCACATTCCCTCTCTCTCTCCCCCACATGCTGCTTGTTGCAGAGTCCTTGGCTTTGTTGTCGTTGCCGTTGTCGTTGCCATTTTAGCTGCCGTCACGCTACTTATCTTTATACATTTAAAGTCATTAGTTGCTGCCGTTGCAGCAGCAGCGGATCTTTAAGACGCTGCATCTGCAGCATTCCAATGGGGACCTCAAGGAGACGCGCCCAAAAATATCGCGGGAAACTTCACTCTGTTTCAGTCTGCAAACTAGAAATTAAAACGAAAATAACAGCAAACAAAATGAAAATAAAAATAAAAATAAAAAAAAGGCAAAAGCAACGGGAAAAAGTGAGAAAGAAAGTCGGAGCAAATTGCAAATATTTTTCTAATGTCTGCTCTCAGTTTTTAAGGGGTGAGTGCTTTCAACAGAATGCACAAGTCTAGCGGGAAAAACTGGAGAAAAACTGAAGGCAAAGTGCGCTAATGAACTATGAAAATGGTTAAAAGTTGCTCGAGGAAAATGTAACTGAGAACTGAAAGAAATTGATTGTATATTGCAATTATTATTTTATTGGAAATAAAAACAGAATATAAATTGAAAAGAAGAGTGATTAATGAAATTAATGAAATTAAAGATGAAAATACAATAAAAAAATTATTTTTGAAGGGAAAATGAATAAAAATATCCTATTTCATTTTACTTAACTTCTTTTATTTGGATTTATTTTTAGTATAGATCTTTTTATATTGTTTTATTTACACTAATTTTAGTATTAAATTATTTTTTAAAATATGGGTTTTCGTATATTTATTTACCATTTTCTTTCATTTTATTTAATTGCAAAGTAGCAACCACTGTGTTGTTGCTTAATTAATTGCGAAAACAAAAATGAGAAAAAGAGAGCAATAGCAAATGAATGGAGAGCAGAATAGAGAGTGAGTGGGTCGTTTTTCTTTTCGAGTTCGAGTTGCAGCCACGCTACTGTGGCACGTGGAGGGAACATGGACTGTGCGAAGCTGCTCTGTGCGTTGCAGTGAAATGAGACGAGTGGCAGCAGCTGTCACAGTTGCGATGTGGGGTCATGGTGGAAGATGGAAGAGGAACTGAGGCAGTGACAGGAAATGCTAATGCTAATGCAACGCGTGGCAGCAACAGCAGCAGCAGCAGTAGCGGTTGTGTGCTGCAAGTGGCAAGTGGCAGCTGCAATAGGTTGGTCAAGAAACTCGATTCTGCGGCGTGTTGCACATCGGACTATTTTGTAATTTATATGCGCATGTCGATGTAGCCGTTGCTCTTGCTCTATTGCTGTTGCTGTTGCTGTTGCTGTTGTCGTCGCCATGGTCCTTGGGGCAGGTTCCTTGTAATCGAGCAACCGCAACGAACAAAATCTGACAGGAAGCATTTTTGTGACAAGCGCACAAGTTTCACGCTTCAATGTGCAACCGAATGACAGATGGGGCAGGACTCCCACTAGAGGCAAAGCGGTGGGAGGAGGGGGCGCCACACAGTTGTTTCGAGGGGAAAGCGTCAACAGCAAATGAAAATGGCTGTCTGACCTGTAACTGAGAGGAGCATAGAAAGAGAAGGAGGGGTAGGGAGAGGGCGAAGAAAACCAAACTGTTAGAAAATGAAATGAAAAGCACAATATGTTGGGGATTTCTTTTTCATTTTTGTATTTCTATTTTTAAGCGGAATTGACATTGATAGACGCAAGGGTCACCTGCTAAAAATAGAAGGGAAGCGAAAGCGAGAGAGTTCGGGAATATAGTGGAATATAGTTGTAGACGGAAGTCAATGAGTTTGTGGTAAAGGAAGAAGAAGCATATATTAGTACGTTACACTATTTTGGTGGAAAGTGAAGACGGATTAAGAAGCACATTGAAGAAGTGCACAAAATAATGAGTAGAATATCGATCTAAGAAAGAACTGTAAGAAGAGACTAACAAAAGGCATTTAAGTACTTAACATAAATTGTATGGGAATAAAATTCTTAATAGTAAGGAAGGAAGCTGCGGTCGAGTGTGCTGGACTACTACCAATAATCATTTCGAATATAAGCAAAACAGTGCGGTATTATTTTTAAAATAGACTGTATTAATATACCACAAAATACTGAAATATACCACTGCCTATATTTGTTATATTATAAAACAATATTTAAAATATACCATATATTATATAATATACCAAAATATACAAGATTGTCAGCTTCTCTTTTTTAGAATCGCAGAACTTGTTTGATCTTTTTTGACATTGAAAGTGCTGTAAAATAGTCTCTGACAAACAGACGGACAGACAGACAGATGAACTCGTCTCGTCTGTAGACGCTGATCAAGAATGAGGAAGCGAGTATAAAAATATATTGGACTGTTGGACTGTTATATGGCATTTGGTACCATTGCATATTTATGATTTTGGAAATGGAAAGTAGAAGGTAGAAAATAAAAGGATTGTAAATAGTTTGAAATTTAATATTAAATTTAAGAGTAGGCAAATGAATTTTTATGAAAACACTAGGGTATTGATTTATTGATGAAGTTATAGTCAATTTCTTAATAGATATAAGTGCATTCGTAAATGGTAATTGATTAATGCAGTTGCAGTCAGCATTAAGTGTGTGATTTGCAAGCTTTCAACGAAAATCTTCACACTTCTTCATAAGACCAACAACAAGAGCGAAAAAAGAAGGCAAGCAAGTTGTCTTAATAAAATATGAAACATATGTTTGCTGTCGCGCCAAACGCCAAGGCAGACACCGCAAGCAAGCACCGCAATACAAAGAGCGATCCTTTCCGGAAGCTGAAGCTGAAGCAGAAGCAGGAGCAAAAATCCCGCCGCGAAAGAACATAAATATATTTACGGCCACACGGTGTTGGTGTTCATTGCAAAAGTTGTTTAAAGAGCTGAAGCCGCAAATGGATTTTTTACCTGAGGTAAAAGAAACTTTTAACCATTTAAACTGGCGACAGTTTTCTTTCGCTTTTCCATTTCCATTTCGCGTTCTCCCTTCCTCTTTTTTTTTTGCATTTACCATTGCAAGACTGGGATATGACGACGGCTGCTGCGGCGGCTGGTTCAACTCTTGTTATTATTATTCAGTTACGCGCTGTTTATACAGCCGAGATATTCATACATTCATGAATATATATATGTTTGTATATATCTATATATATTTGAAAGAATTGTGTGTGTCTGTGTGTGTGTGTGTGTGTAAGGCACGTATTCGTTCGTATCTCCTTTTGGCGCTGGCCCAACACACACGACGCAGGGCGAAAATTTGCATAAACACCAACAGCAACAAGAAGAAGGCGAAAAAGATTTGGAGAGGGGGAGAAAAGGAGGAAACTACGAAAGGCATACGCAGATAGCACAGCAAACGCGACTTGGTTTACTTTTAAATTTGTATTATATGCATTTCCCGTTGCTTCCCCGCACTTCCTACCGACACACATACACATTTTTTTGGTGTGTACATGTTTATAAAATTGTCTAAATTCCCACAAGTTGATTTAAACTTTCTGCTTTCTTCGCGCTGTGTAAGCGCCACACCAAAAGTTGAGCCTTTCCTTTGCTAGTTGCCAGCTGAACTAACTGACAAAGGGTATATTATATTTATATTGCAATTTATCAACAAATTTTTCAGACACAAAGAATTCAACGAAATTCCTTTTAGTAATAATAATTTTAATGAATTATATTTTGCATTTTTTAAACATTTCTTTATCAGTTATCATAGTGTATAGTTTATTCGTGCTTGTCGGTTTTCCACATCAGCTATTCCTAGTGCTGCTTACGCCTGTGGACTTCCATTCGTTTGGTGCCACGTCGCGTATACGTTATGCTTTTTACACAATTGTTATTGTTGCTGCTGCTGTTGCTGTTGCTGTTGCTGTTGCCACTAGAGGGCTTCGCTTGCTTCGAGACTGGTCTGTTCCCTCTCTGGTCTGGGAACTGTCTTTTTCGAGCATTGTCGGCATGCAGAGAAATGTTTTTTCTTTTACACACGAGTGCCATATATAGTACATACTATATCGTATAGAAGGGGATGCCACCAGGAAATGCTAAAAATGCACTCAGGTATTGAAATCTGTCTGTGTATAAGTGTTGTATGTGTGTGTAGCTCAGTGTTTGTGCCTTCCTTGTTTATTTATGCAACTGTGCCAGAACATTCGGATTTGCTTTTTGGGTAAGGCACACAGATAAGAGCCGGTTTTATGTAATGCTTGAGTATCAACATTTCATATGCATATACGAATACAACTACGAGTATACGAGTATAGGAAATTGAAAGCGAAAATACTCGTAAGATGAGCACAACAATTGAAGAATTGATAGTCACTGCACTGCATTGCACAATCGTTGCTGCTGCGAAATGAGGTGTGATCTATAAATATTAAATTGAGCGAGTAGCAAAAATCGTACAAAATTTAAACGAAACTTTGCCTAATGAACTGTAGCTATACTTAATATGAGCGACAGTTAAACAATTTACATTTTTTGACTACTTTTAATACACACATACACTTTTTGTTCAATTGTGGAAAGCTCACTATTTAATCTTTATATAAAATAAGTATTTCTTAAGTGTAAATTCAGAATGCGAATATTTTTAATAACAATGATAATAATTAATTAATGAGCATTATCAAGTTATAATATAAACAGTGAACAATTTAAATAATTGTCGGTTCGTTTTTGAAATTCGATTTATGTGCATTTACAAATGCGTATACTTAATATTTTGTTATAGGATTCATCTTTTTTATATATACTTAAGGCGTGAAGGGAAAATGACTGACCCAAGCCACCTAACAGCCACAATGTATGAATTGATAACAGCAATTATTTCACTGAATTTGTTAACAAGGAGTTTGGAATCGTGTGCGTATACTTAATATAATATATATTAAGTTAATAACAAGACAAGTCATGATGAAATGCATAAGTAGGAATGCAGTTTGGATATATTTATAAAGACAATCAGTGAATGAAAGTAATGAGTGGAATTTTAAATAGGAAAACCGATAATTACTGAATTAAATTTAAACCCTTAATTATTGCAATCTAATCTGCTTATGCTATTCCAACCATCGCTCTGAACCTGCACTGTTTCTATACTCAATTACTCAATATAATCATTACAAATCCACTTACATCTAATTCATATAACTGCTTTACATCTGCGAGTATTGTTTAGTGGTTATGCTGTTCGCCCTTCCCTGCACTTGACTGAACTTTCACTATGGCCACAACACGAACTAGCATTCACTTACACTCACACTCACATTCACATTCACACTCGCTGACTCACACTCATCGCTTTAACCAGTCAAGCACTTGGCTCAAGTGTTTGCTCACTTTGCGGCCTCTCACGCTCCCGCTAGTCACTTCATCCCTCCCTCTCTATCTCTCTCCTTCACCTATCTGACTATCTGCCTATCTCATTCCCTGACGCTTGCACATTCCACAACACAACCCATGTCTGGCATTTCTCTATCTCTGCTTAGTTACCGTTTTGGCCTCTGACTGAGCCTCCGTAGCCTCTAGTTTTTTTCATTTGTGTTTTTTTTTTCTCTCGTTCGTTGTGTCGCTTGGGCCTTGGCTAAGTCTTCTTGGCATATGTTTCCCACGCCTCTTTTGCTGTTTTTGTTTGTTGTTCTCAGCTTGTTTTTTTTTTCTTCTCCTTTCGCCTTTCTCCTTTGTCTGGCGGCTTTCACTCACTCACTTTATTTGTGCTCATGCATCATAAGGGTTTAATGGATTTGCTGTGGCCTGAAGAAGATCTCGACATCATTTCTTAGCTCTGCGCCACGCCCACAAATTTCACACGCCCTCTTCTTCTATTTCTGTGTTCTGTGCTTCAACTTTTGCTTTGTTTTGGTTTTGAGTTGCCCAACACACACACACACTCACATAGAATGATTATCATATTACGCACATTGCCTGGCCTCTGAATCTCTGTCCTCTTGACGTTGGCAGCGCCTGTGTCTCTGCTGTTTATGACTTTATTTTCGGCCACCACCTACACAACAGTTAATACATTTTTATAGACTTGCCAAACTACTCTCCGGCTCCACCAGAAGCACTTTACAGGTCTGTCATTCTATTAGCTTTTCGCGTGCTTTGTCATTGCCGTTAATAGACTTACTTTTCCTGCTTGCTTTTTTTTTTTGGTTGGCTCTTGCTTAGACAACTTTGTTGTTGTGGCGCCATTAAGACGTCGTCGTTGTTGTTCCTCTCGCTGTTGGTGTTGCTGTAATTGCTCAGCTGCGTGTGAAGCTCAGGTGTAAGTGGCGGCTATAAAAAGTGAGCAACATTGCGTATACGCAATGCGTAAATCACATTGAGCGACTAGTCGAAAGTCTATAAAAATGGCACAATTCCCGTAGTATAGTTAATGTATTCGAACAACTCAACAACGAATTAAATATACACTTTAAAACACAAATTTCACATTTAAAGTGACTGCATTTTGGTAATAATCTAAGAAAAATAATTTGCCAATCTAAATGCATTTATATTATGCATTAATCGATATATATATAAATAATTCCTATAATATTCAATTATATTATTAATTCATCACTAAATATTTATTCCTTTTTTTTAAGTCAGACCAATCAATATTTAAGGAAATACTTTTCATTAAATTTTTACATCAAATTCTGCAATTCTGCAATTTATAGATTTCGATTTAGAAATATAACCATGTATATTGAAATTCTGTTAATCTATTGCTATTTATCTTATGCCATCATCTGATTTTAATACTTAAATCACCCACTAAAACTGAATTTGTTTTTGTGCAAATTTCAAAATATTTTGCATTTTTGCTCAAGCACAATTTCAATAATTTGCTGTCAAAATGTTGAATTTCTACTCGAATTGCAGGCGCAATTTGTTAGTGCCAGAATTTCAAGTTTTTCATTTGCTTTAGCAGCAACAAGAAACAGACTTCATGAGAGAGAGAGAGAGAGAGAGAGAGAGAGAGAGAGAGAGAGAGAGAGAGAGAGAGAGACTTCAGCCTCGGGCTGAGCTTTACTGGGTTATTCCTCAGCCCGCTCGCAGTGACATTATGTCGAAGCATAACCAGATCCTGTATTCGTACTCTGGCAGTAGTCGCATATGCTATAGTTTGTAGCTGTCTTTAGCACACATCAAAAGCATTATTAACACGACGACGACAAGCACAGGGACAAACATGGTCTGGAATAACAGAAAAGATGCCTCCGAGCAGGCTCAGCAAACCAAAACATGTGTCCTTACTGCAAATTCTAGTGTGAGACTGTTCGAAAATGTGTGTGTATTGTATATATGAACTCACACATATACACTCTCTCATTGCCAGCAACATGAACTGCTTTTGGCGTGCATTAAGTGGCCTTAGCCTGCCACACAAGGACATGCTTTTTGTGGTCTTTAAAATATTTTGTTTTCATTCCCTCGTCTCTCTCCTCTATATTCCTCCTCAGTCTTCCCTTGACATTGCATTTAGGGTGTCTGCATTGCCTATAAAATTTATATTAGTTTTACTTTACTCCACTAGCCAAGTAGCAGAAACCAGATTAAAAAACAAAAATAAATGAAGACCAAAGAATATTTATTTAACAAACAATTTTCATTCTAGAGCCGCTCTTGTTTCGAAACTTCAAACTCCACACGCAAAATTTGGAAATACATTTTAATTTACAAAACTTAGTATATATATGCCTTGATAATCGTTAAGAATTTTGTGAATTTTGAGTTGAGAACAAATAATGCCAAAATCAAAAAAAAAGCCAAACAGCAGCGGCGTAATCAGCCGCAGATGCGGCTAGATTGTCTTCAACGTTGAGTGCAATCTACGACGATCACGATTTCTTCACCTTCTACATCATTCCAATTCAAGCATTTTCTAATAACCAAAAAGCTGGAATGCCGCTGATAAGCTCTAAATAAATAAATAAATAACAATATAAAATGAAAATGTGATGTAATCTTACAATTCCTTTTTTCCTCTTCGTATATTATTTACTCCATTTTAATTACTTCTTAAAAACCATGAAGCAGCAAAAATGCCACCAAGAACCACTAAATAAATAAATAATGTGTTATTCAAATGCGACAAATAAATAACAATCTTACGGATATTTAATTTCTCTTGTTCTTCTTGTTCTTTTTTTTTTAATTAATTTAATCTTATTTCAGTTAAGCCATAAGTTTCATTTCCTGCATTCGAAGCATAAAAAGCACATAATTAAATAGTTAAATGTGATAAGCAATTTACATACCATCCAGTGAAAATGTGTAATTCGGTAAAACCACAGCAATGCAATGTGAATCATAGTAATGTTTATCAATTTAATGTTATATATTTTGCTCATGATGTATATTATTATTACTATTATAAGAGTAATTATTATTATCATTATTATTATTAAACTGTATCTTTATTTGAAATGATTGCAACATTTTTAAAAAAAAATTTGGTAAAAACGTATAAAAGTAAAAAAAAATACACTTTAGACCTAAAACTATATATTTGTTTTTAATTTTTAGTTGTTTTCTGTTGCTATAGATGTCGATTTGTGATCAATTTTTATATTCTTCACCCCTAGCTCGTTTCTCAAACGAAAGCAAAGGCTACTTGATTAGAATTTTTTGAATTAAGAAAGTTATTATCTATGCTAGAAGTGATAAGAAAAGCAAAAGCCTAACCTATTGAACTTTATATTTGCGGTAAGAATCATTTGTGGCACACACACAGAACTCTCAATACTTGCTCTGTTACTCCTCGATTTCATGCTCTCTGTCCGACATTCAAATTTGAAGTGCAGCTTGTGGGAGAGTGAATGCGAAAGGCAAAGGCAAAGAAAAAACTAAAAAAGGAATCAGGTTAACGAAGTAGCATGTGAGGCCAGCCATGGAAGTGCGTTGCGTATGCAATTGAAATCAGCCAGTCATGAAATGTAGGTTATCCACACACGCACACACTCACACATACACTGAAGCACATTTCGGCTGCAGCTGAAAAGTATGCAACAATTTGCAAATCAAATGAAATTCTCACAATTAGAGCGATGTCTGAGGAATGCCGCGTTCTCTCTCTCTCTCTCTCTCTCTCTCTCTCTCTTTCTCTCTCCCTCTCTCTTTCTTTCTCGCTCTTTTTCTTTTTTGAACATAGGCTGTCAAACACCTTGGCAACAACTTTGCTGTTGTTAAATTGACTTGTTGTTTCAGTTGCTGTTGTTCTTGTTTTCGAGGCACTTGAAACTGTTGCAGATTCGTTAGTGTTGCTTTGACACTTTTGTTCTGATCCATAGTAGTTTTATTTCCCCCTCCGTTCTCTGCTTCAGTTTTGCCGGCGACTTTTCAAAGTTCGCAACGTCGCCAAGTTTTGTGTGAGTCAAACAAGTTGCTCAAGTAGATGTTGGTCTATGTGTAGGAAAGGAAAGCAAAGAATGGGCGGGCTGCATTCAAATTTAATAGCATTTTGATGAATATTGATTGATTGCTTTTGCCTTGAGGCAAATTAAAAGCAATTGCCGAGCTGGCAGATCGACAAAGTTTACCCAAAAAACTTTCGCCTTGTTAATGCTGATACATATACACAAGTTGCAACTGCATATTGTGGTGAAAATCTTGAAGAAATTCTTCAATTTATTAAGCAATAGTTTCGCTTCAAATATAATTCAATCGCCCAAAGAATTGTTGGTTAAATTAGTTGCTTATCAAATTGTTTGCTATTTACTGTAATTAAGTTTGATAATTAAACTCTTATATGTAATATTATTTAAATTCATTCGCTTAATAACTTAAATATATACTTGAAAAATATGTTAAGTTGTTCTTTTATAATCAAATTACTTTAATAACAAATCATTTTTAATAAAATAAGCAGTAATGGTATTATTGATTCAATTACAAAATGAAAAGTTACTTTATTCTTAAACACTTTCCAGGCTTTTGCATAATATTAACAAATATTTCAGAGCAACGCCCAAAGTCTGTGTGCATAAATTCCCCAAAAAAGAAGGACATTATGCAATGGCAAATGAGAGAGAGAGAAAGTGGTGCATAGTTGTTTGCCGGTCGCAGGACGTAATGCAAGTTGCAACCGGAAATGAGTAAACAAGCGTCAAATAGTAAAAAACACAAGAGTCCTGCCAAAGGGGAACACAATGCACTGCAATGCGATGCACCATCCAGACAGAGTGTTCTGCTACTGCTCCTGCTCCTGTTGCGAGTCCTTTTCGAAAATATAAATAAATGAAACATTAAACAAAACTGTGACTGCGACTGCGACGGCAACTGCGACGACAACAATGGACAATGCCTTGTGGAGTGTAAAGTACCGGGCAGTGGAGTGTTGAGTGTGGGCGCGTGCATAAGGACGAAAGATGGCGAAAAATGAGCGAAGACAACAACCGGATATCCGGCAACTTTATAAGGCAACCCAGTCGAGTATTCGCCACAAAGGACAACAAGCAAGAAGACAACAGGACACCCAGCGACGCCGCCGCTGCCGACAACGTAGTTTATTTTAACTTTTGATTTCCGTCCTCCATTTGTGCTATGCCGGCCGAGTATTTGCCACCTCCTCTCCACCCTCCACTCCCCCTTTTGGTAGTCACAGTTGGGCCCCTTCCCAGTCGACTGCATTGCAAATGCAACTCGTGCAGTGAGTCCAAAAGTTGCGACCCACGTCCTCGACAGCATCTTCAAGACGGAGACGACGATGCCCAGTGGCAGCATTAAAAATGAATTCAACTTGCGATGTTTTCTCGAGTCTGTTCTCTGCTCACACTTTACTCTACTCCTCTTTTTCCATTCTCAACTTTTCTCTGAGGAACTGCTGATGATATGCTAAAAGAATTTTGCCAGCCGGCGCGTAATTCAATTTACACAGGTTGAAAAACAATTCTTTTGTAGTGTGAAAATACAATAAGATATGATATTGACTGATTATTGGATTTCAATAGAGCATCAAATATGTTCAAGTGTTTTTATTTCATTGATTATTTAATATGTTATTGTTCTCGATTGTGAGATATGCGTACCCATTTTAAATACAACCAAAAGAATAGTTTCCTAAGATATACAAAATTCATAATCGAATAATATACCAAAGGCTATATTTATTACATTAATATATTAATATTACATTTAAATTAATCCATAAAGTGCTAAATGTACCAGATTTTTAAGCAAAATAACTAAGACCTGATTGCAACCACCATTTTTTGCCGTATAAAATATCATTTTAAACTGGCAAACATTTTAAATCTGATCTCAATCTTAATTACTGTTATTTTATATACATAAATCCGTGACTCTCAATTTAAAAGTACGGTTTCTATTTGATATTTTCCCATTTGCGGAGCAATATTATATTTTTAATTATAGATTTGTAAATATTTCGTGTTTATTATTGAAATACTTTTGTTGAATACATAAACAATTACAATAGGAATGGAATGTAATAAACTTGACAATCAGAATTATTTCAACTTTTAATCAATTAAAGTAGGCCAAGCCATCGTCTCAAAGTTAACTTGCTTTCTAGACATCACCGAATTCATCATTTTGAAAACAACTTTAGTGAGAAAACAATTTAAAAATGCAAAAAAAAAAATAAATATACTTTTAAGTGCAAAGTGAATTTATTTTTTACCAAACCTTTTATAATTTTATATATTGAGAAAAAAAAATCAAAAAGACGAAAAATTAAAAGTAATAGTACAACATAAATGTGAAATGCAAAACAAACATTGGATACAGAATATTATACCCTATAGGTAAAGACTACTTAGAATGAAAAGTAACACAATGCTTATTTCACAATATTTTTTTTTCCATATAAAGCGACAAGCGATTGCGAGATGTTCTTCTATGTGAGATGTAACATATATTAAATAAACTTGAGGTAAATGATTTTGAAGTAAATATACTTCATTTATTAATATTCTAATGAAATTCTTTTCCGCTTGCAGTAAAATTAACATAGTGCCATCGATAATAATAATAATAATAAAAATAATACACGACAATGATAATGATACACGACAATGAATATTTTAGACATTAATAAAAATTGTATTTGTACGCTGTATATCGTTTGGAGTTGAATATTTTGTAATAAAATATTTGCGAGAACTTAGGTGAGTGAATATTATATAAATAAGGTTTATTTTAATAATGTACCATTATCATTACAGTGCGGCAATCGCGTATTTTTGTTTATTGTAGAAGTGCATAGAGAAGCACGATCTCAATTCGAATCGTAAATTTTTTGGTTTTTTCCTAAATTGTATGCCGTTTATTGATTATTTGGAGTAAAGTTTAAAATTTGATGTGAAATATATTCTAAAATGTATTTATTTATTGCTTTTATATGGGAGCAATATGAAGTGATGTTGTCACAGAATATGGTCTGTGTTTTACAGAAGCAGGATGAGTTGATATCTTCTGCAGTTACTACTTTGACTCTTACTTCAAAAACAATCAGTTTGCCATTGACTTCTACAAAAGCATTATAACATTGAACATATAACATATTCATAACACTCGGAAAGCAACTCTTACACAGCACACAACAATTCTTAAATATACTCTGAAAAATATGTGGATGGATAAATTAGTTTCAATTCACTCAATACGCCAAGTTGGCCTTAGCAACTCTGACGCTGAAGAATATGTTGAAGGTGAACAGCATTGCGGCTTTGATTCACAGCGCGGCATTTTGAGGTGAGTCTTTTCAAACAACACAAAACAATAGCTCAACAATTTTGTTCGCCTCTTAGAACTCAACTTCTGCTGCTCGATTACAAGCAGTTCAAGGCTGCACGTCTTATACAGCGAATATTTCGAGGATGGCGTGTGCGTGATCTGCTAAAGAAGCAACATCGAGCTGCGGTTACCATACAAAGAATATGGCGGCATTATTGCAAAGAACGTCATAGAGTAGTCGAGATTCAGGAAGAAACACAGTCTTGTGTCCTGATCTCGCACCATTCGAGTTGCGTCAAGATTCAGGCTCTGTTTCGTGGTTGGTATTCACGCAAATATATCAACAATATGATGTATCTGAAAAACATACAATTGGCTGCTATGGAGGACATTTTGCACTCGATTATCTATAAGTTGCATTCGATGAAGCGCACAGATCAATTGCCAGGCATTCTCGCATTCCGCGAGGGAGAGTAAGTTGGGATATGTTAGGCACAATTTGCCATTTAATGTGTGTAAGGTTGTATCTTTCGATAATTTCATTTGTAAGTTTCTTTCCAGACTATTATTCCACTGAAGAAATTTAAAGATTTCATGTCAAGCCATTGTATTTAAAATTATAGAAATCTTAAAGTAGAATTTTTATAATTTATTGCCTTGCATTGGATTTATTTATATTACCATTCAATGATTACCAATTTAATTTAATTTAATTTTTGTTTTACCTGTTTCATTTTTAAAATCTGACATTTAATGATTTAACTTGACTTTTGAGTCGAATCTTTCTATAATTTCATTTATAAACTAATTATCAATCTCTTGTTTTGCGAAAAATCAATTGATTCTCAAATTCCACAATTATTTTAGTTTTCTGCAACCTTTGTCTAAATTTGGCATTCGCTTATTAAAGAAATTAAATTATGAAAAGAAACAGGTGAACTTACATTCTGTGCTCATTTCTATGGCGACAATATTTTATTGCAATTTGGTTGAAATATTTAATTGATTTTAAATACCATATCACAGGTTTTATAAATGCTTCACTAGAGAATGCCTCACATGCTGTCTTTTAATTGTTTTTAAGTTGATCATATTTCGCGATTTCGTTCATCTGAGAGCAGCTCTTAAATTTATAGAAACCGCATATTATAACTAAAATTGTGAATCCTCTTCTGCAATGCCATGAA
Source organism: Drosophila nasuta (assembly GCF_023558535.2). Taxonomy (NCBI): domain Eukaryota; kingdom Metazoa; phylum Arthropoda; class Insecta; order Diptera; family Drosophilidae; genus Drosophila; species Drosophila nasuta. The sequence goes on along the minus strand of NC_083455.1, from coordinate 10,959,084 downwards.
TCTGCTTTACTTGTCATTTAATCACCTAAAATTGATGGCTACTTCCGAGTTGCAACTCTTATTTTATCTGTTTTATCAGTTCGCTGAGTTTCATCAATCATCAATCGCTTAACAATTGCTTCAATTATAATACAAATTAATGATTTCGATGTTCCCATAATTTTGCCTCCTTTTCCCTCTTGTCAGAACGCTGGGCAAAGTGGAAGATTTCATGTCGACCATGACCTATCGTCTGTTCAATCGCTACGTGGGCAGAAAGTGGGCGATGAGCAAGACCATCCTTGAGTCGCAGCGTATGGACTTCAAGAAGGCTGTCGAGTACACTTGGGCACCGTATTTTGGCAATGATCACATCAATGTGTGCAATCCCCCGCCGCCTCCGCGACCTCCCAAGTCCTATGAGCGTCGTGAATACGATGTTTCACAGGCATTTATGGCATCTAAACGCGATGTTCAAGAGCAGAAAGCCATGAGTAAATCCATCTGTGAGTTCGAGTAAGTTTTGCAATGGATTTTTTATTAAACTCGTTTGCTTGCAGCTCGACGTACTCGTAATCACATTTTAAAAGCTCTGCCTTCGAATCAAAAGCGTTTTTGCCGCGATTTGATCCACAGCATGAAGCGTTGGACCATCGATGAGCACCAGAAACTCAATATACCCGATGACTTGAGGGTCGATAGCAACTTGAAGGGCTTCTTGGAGGAGCTACAAGGATATCTGACATCGCTGAATTACATTGAGAACTGCGATTGTTTGCGCGATTCGCCGCATCCACATAAATTAACTCCACGCTTCGATTAGGAATAATTTATACTCACATTCGCAATAAAATACACATATGTTTAAAATCCCATGCTTAACACGGTTAATCTGCGAAACCAAATCACTGCATTGTTCTTAAAGAATTTCTTTTTGTATTTAGCTATTATCAACGCCAGAAACGTCTGTCGATTGTCGTCGAATCAAAACACAAATAAGTTCAATCAATATTGGCAACAAATTAAATTTAATGATGTTTGTTGCTTGCAGCCAAAGTAAAGTAGCCCCAAGTATTAGAAGAAAGAAATGCCAGCGAAACGAGAGAAGAAATTGCTAACTCTGGTAAATATTTGCCAACTGACGCTAATGAACTTGGGCATACAAATAGGCAACACACCGATTCAGTTACTTCGAGGCAAGGCGATAGAGTCTGAGGGAAAACGAAATCATTTTCCCCACAGACTCAAGCAAAAGGAAAAGTCGAAGTCGCCGCTGCTCGATTGCCTTTGATTAAAGCGTTTTCCAGCACACAAAAATTTGCTCACTTATAGATTTTGCTCATGTGATTTTTTTTTTTGGCTTTTGCTTTTTGGAGAAACATGTTTACACAAAGAATTTTTTCTATTGATTGTGTGTGATTGCCACAATGTGTATGTGTTCGTTTTCACATGTGCTACAATGTTGCACAAGAAGCACGTTTGGGCTCCATTGTGGGCACACAAAAGTCAATAGCTCGACTGTGATTTTCCCATGCTCTCTTTTTCTCTCTCTCTCTCTTTCTGTACTTCTGTCGTTATTTGCAGAGGTTTCACTTGACAGAATGAAGCTACTTTTGGAGCAGGCTTTGTTTCGAGAATTACACAATATTCTGAAGAACTTAGCCATAATTTGTCAACTGCATTTTGAAACAAATATTGCCATTTAATAAATGTTTCTTGCATTTGCAAAGTCTACAAATATTTCATATAAATTCCAATATCACATCAACACATGACAAGTAACAGCACATTTTAATTAAGCAGACAGAAAAATGCCAGTCATATAAGCAGCATAAAATAGCAACAGAATTAACCCAAATATGCAAATAAATTGTTGGAAAAACAAGTCCTAGAGCCAAAGCTGCACATTAACTTCCGCAGCTCATTAAGTCACTGTCAGCCAGAAAGAGAGAGAGAGAGAGAGAGAGAGAGAGATAGAGCTAGAGCGTGAGAGAGGCAGAGATAGATAGAGATTGCCTAGTGAAAGCTAGCGGAAAATACTTGTATATAAAAATTTATGCGACGCCAACTGGACGACAGCCCCCTCACATCCACCCAACGTATTGGGCATCCTTCTCTCTTCCCTTTTCCTTTTCCTTTCCCTTCTCATTCTCTTCCCTTTTGCCAGACTGCCAGAAAGTTCGCTGTGTGCGAAAACAAAAATAAAACATTCGCCATGTAAATTATGAGGGCTCCAGCCCAGCATCATCAGCAGCAGCAGCTCCTCTGCTCACAAAAAGAATACGTAAATTAGCAAAATAAAATAAAAATATCAGCACTTGGGGCGCCAGAGGTCAGGCAAATTATATAAAAAAAGAGAATAAGAATTGTTGAATTTTACTCAACTCTCCACTTGGAAGAAAGGTTAAATGAAAATGTCGACGCATTAATTGAAAATACCAAAAAAAAAAAATGCGAAAAGTGTAAAAAAATGCCGCACATCCTTGGCCTGAAGTTTAATTAGGCCGTCTGCGTGTTGTGGCCTATATAAGAAATGCTTAAAATTTCGGTTAATGTTAATGTTGTTGGCCTTGCGCCGTCGAAGGTCAACGCGGTCTGGGCCGCTTGTTTTCTCTTGGTTCTGGGACGTTAAATGTTGAATACTGAATTGGGTGTTTGGACGTTGAACGTTCAACGTTCAACGTGGAGCCTTCAACATTGGGTGTGGCCAAACTAATTAGTGAGCATTTTGTGGGCGTTGCTGTTTAATGAAATTTTAATAGGAGTTTAATTGAAACTCGGTGTGGGCTCCACAAATTATTTGCAGCCAACTATTTGCGTCAAGAAATGTTGCGTAAAAGCAATTCATATTAATAATACGAGAGAATTATAAACAAAGTTTATATTCATATGTCTAGCATAATGCTTGTGGTATGTCAGAAATTTTGTATGTTGTGCATTAATAATGCTTCGCTTTGAAGTTAATGAATTGCAGAGCTTTCAAGTCAGTTGGTATTCTAGTAAAAGTTGCTATTGTTCATTGCATTTGCAGAGTTAGGCATAGATTGCATTTCTATACATATTTTGTAAGCAGTTTTGAACAGCAAATTAAGAAAATATTATAAATGCTATGCATGCAATGGCAAAGAGAAATAAATGAACAGAACTATTCGTAGACTTGAAACGTTGAATAAGTGCAGAAATTGCTCAAAGCTCTTTGCTAATTACTTGGAATTTCTTTCATTAAAATCAATGATTAAAATACTATGTTTCAATGCAATGTTTCCTCATGAATATTCTTACTTGGAGAATGCAAGCTTAAAGTGGAATATTTAATCTCTTAAAGTATATACGCACAACGTATTTCTGAATTCTGAAATACTAACAAAATAAATTGAAAGAAGTCTACTGCCACCAGTAATTATTATATTTCCCCGGAATTTCCGTTGCATAAAACACATTTCGCCCTTGTTAAATAATTTAATAAAAGTGCAAGAACTGTGGTTAAACAAGAGTCGAGTGCTTCACTTACTTGCTGAGGCGTGTGGCAACAGATTGATCAAGTTGTTGCTGCTGCAAATGCAGACTTTATACTTTCAACGGCTAATTGGTCAGGCACAAGGAAATTGTTTGTGGCACGCAAGCAACTGCAGACGCGGCAGGATTGTAATTGCTGGAATGCAATGCGAGCCACCGAAGTCCATTTGTGGGCATATGAAATATACACACACACACACATACACATACACACGTCCACAGTGAGTGCAATAATTAAACACACGCGCGGCAATAATGACAAAGCGAACCGACGAAATTTATAATAAATGCAGCCTTGACAGCAGTAGGAATATCACTCATACGCCTCATATGCCGCAGTATAAAATGCCTGGCATTTTTGCACAGTTTTGTTGTTGTCGTTGTTATGTTTGTTGTTCGTTGTTATTTGCGTTGATGACGCGGCGACAGCGACAGCGACGGCGACGGCGAGTTCGTTTCGATAACTTCTTAGGGTAGACCCAGTTCGTAGCGCGTTATCAATGAAACTGCTGAACTGCTGATTTTTCTCGTCATCGTCGCTAGCATCGCCCCAGAAAGCGTATTCTGTGCCAGCCTTCGTTGTCGTCGTGCGGCTCTCTCGTCGCTTCGGCTACACTTCGGCTCGCTGTCGTTTTGGGCGGGCGACTCAACTTAACGAAGGCAGCCGCAGCTGTTCTCTGAGCATGGTCAAAGGGAAATTGCTCAGAGAAATTCGCAAAGCGGGAGAGTAAGCAAAGGAGAGCAAGAATATTTGCAACTCTAAAGGGAAATTTACAACTGTTAACAGCGTCTGTTATATCTCAAAGGAATATTTTAAAAGGTTATTTCACTAAAGGTTGAAATGGTAATAAATATTGTATTCCTTCTGAATCATTTCCTTAACAAGAAGGTAATATACTTTTATATATAGTTTTATATTTATGCATTATTCATTTTATAAATTGTATTTTTAAATTGTATTTCAATTGGAGCATTAACAACAGTTGACAGGCTCTAAGAAAGTGAATAGTTTGTATTACGTTAAAATTCTAGTTGCTCTTTACCATTTATCTAACAGAATAATTATGCAATTAATTGTATAAATTCAAATTTTTATAACCAATTTAACAAATGATTTCCTAATTTATATTCTAATGCCTATTAATACTTTGTCCCAAAACAGAAAACTGGGATATTTTTATGGGAAATTTGTTGGGAATTTAAGGCTATTTTTTTTAAGTTTAAATAACTTTACATGAATTTAACGGAAAGAATTGTTGATAATTTCACAACTGCAAATTTTAATCATAAATATAAAATTGTTACAAATAATAGCTAAAATTTAAATTTTAAATTGTTTAAAAATATCTTATTCGAAAATAGTAAATTTAAAGGTTGATGATTGGCACAATAATTTTAAGAGGTTAAGCTTGTAGTATATAAAAGATGTTACAAATTAGACTGAATGTAAATATAAATTGTACATACGAAAAATTTTCAGAAAATAAACCAAATAGAGTTGTCTGCTGCCTTTTTTTAAAAAGTAAGTCTTAAAAGTATTTAATAACACCTAATAATAATTTATGAACTTTTTGCTACGTTTTTAATAAATATTTATATCAAAGCAATGACTTTAATTTATATTTTTATTATTCTTTAATTTTAATGAAGGAGATACTAAGCACCACTTCAACTTTTAATTCTCTCTCTTCACAATTATTTTAATATCTCTAGAACTTAAACATATACATAAGTCGTTCATTAATGGATATTAAATGGACAAATGATGCATTTAGCGTTTACTACTTAAGTCCTAATTACTTGCTTATAATGCGACATGCAGTTAAAACAATGCCTTGTTAACTGTGGCAATGTTTTCTCTATCTCTCCCATTCTATGTTTATCACTTCCCCCATTCATTTGACCATTTTCTGTCTAGCGTTGCCTTAGATAATCCGCAGCTCGTTAAAATGCTGCATTTTTTTTATAACGCATGTTTAGTTGAAAAGCAGCCGCTTTAATATGCTTAAAATGATTATGAGAGGCATCAGCAATGAAGGGAGCCAGAATGAGAGCAGGGGTAAGGATGTAAGGACACACAATCTCCATCCAACACTGGGCGTCTGCATACAAATTAAAGCATAATTTATAAGCGCGTATGTGTGGAAGATTTGACTCTGTTTTACCTGTTGGCTGTCATAAAAATTCGTTTTTATTGTCGACGCGGCGCCTAAGCCTCAAAATGAAATATGCATTTTGAATTGCCTTGTTTCCCCGCATCACTTTCTTTTTCGCTTTCTCTGTTGAGTATCTGCTGTCTAATGGAATTGCTTTTGCTGCTAGCAGCTAACACTGCGCTCTAAAATTAGTTTGCCAGTCAAACAGTGGTCGGCCTCCGCTTCAAACTTGGCCATGTTTATAAGTAGCAAATGAAATAGCAGCGAAAACTTCTCCCACGCATTATATTTTCCCGAAGTCAATTGAAATTTATTACAAACGAGAACAACACATGCAATCTTTCCCTCCAACCGTCGAATACCTTGTTTATCTGTCTATTGTTTTCTCTCTTTCGCACTCTGGGGTTCGAGTTTCTGTTCTTGTTGTTGTTGCTCTATAATAATTTACAAAACATTTTACGCTTCGCTTCTCCCGCCATCTGCATTAGTCGCAAAGTCGCTTTTTAAAGAGCTTCCAACTGACGGGGGAGTTGACTATAAGCATATAGTGTGCGTGGCGGGGGGTGAAATCGAGGGGGTAGAGGGGATGCATTATTTATATGTATGCAAAGAAAATCTTAAATAAGCAGCCTTGATCTATGGCCCGAAGTTGGCATGCTGGCTGACTAACTTGCTGCTGGCTGCTGGTTGCTGGTTGCTGGCTGATGGTTGTTGGCTCTGCCTGGCTTTGCATCCCACTGACTAATGGCCAATTATGATGGACAACCATTTTCTCTTGAGCTCTGGCAACCTGTCACGTTCTCTTCGCTGTATTTTATTTATAGAACAGCGTTTAAGCTAGCAAATTGCTCAGAAATATATTAAATAAAATTATGGTTTACAATTGCTAAATTAAATTGAGCACGGTTATTAAATTTCTTATTTGTATTTGAGACATTCATAACAATGAAACACTTGAAAATTTATGGATTTCGAAATTTACACTTTATTTATTGAATAGTCTTTGCATGTTTTAATTTTATTTATCTATAAAATGCATATGGATAGCAAGGAAATTTTATTAGCTAAATATATATAAAATTAAATTGATTATAACCAAAAGCCATTGCTGTTAGTATTTTGATAGTAATGTATTTAACCTAATAAAAAATAAATAAATATTTTATAATGATTTTCCATTAACTTAAACATTTTTTATATTTTTATTATAGCCTCATATTAAAAAAAAGAATTTGAGTTTGATGAAGAATTAAATTAGTGGTCAATAAATATCATGAACAACAATCTAATACAATAACATACAAATATATACATATATCCTGAAGGGACCTCTCCCGCATCTCATAAAATAATAATATTAATAATTAAAATAAATATATATTTATTATTTAATCAAATATTTTTAATTATATTCTATATATATAGTTTATTTCATATACACAATATTATTAACACCATTCTTTAAGTGGATTTCCTTAGATAAGAGTTGCCAATTTCAATTGAGAGTTTTTGGTGTACATTTTAGCAAATCTACTTCTCTGTGTTAATGCACTCTTCAGCTCAACCTCAATAACTCTTAAGGACTTACAGTTGTTGCTGCGAGCGTAATCCATTGGGCTAGAAATAAATACATTTGTGTGGCCAAAAAAAAAAAAAGGAAAACAATTTCCAAGTCATAAGCAAAAGCAATGCATCATTTTTATGCCGAAAACTTTACAACTGCCGCAGCGATGAGTGTGCCCAGAGGCAGCACACTCGCTCACACACACACTTACGTACACACACACACACACACACACACACGCACATTTGCGAGCTAAGCGAGCGCAGAGAGCACCCCAAAGGATATTAACAATAATCTAACCAAATTAACCCAAAGCACTAAAGTGTAAGTGACATTAAGTTAATTTTCGTGCGAGGACGAGCTCAAAGCGGATACAGCTGCAAAATAATCACAGTGAAGGGAAGCGGAGGCGGAGGCGGAGGAGTCGAAATAGCAACAACAACAACAACGACAGCTAAGGAGTAGAAAAGAAAAACGTTCGAGTTTTATTTAAGTTGAGTTTTCTTTTTGTTGCCACAAAGTTGCTGTAGTTGTTCTTGTTGTTGTTGGCTGCGTTGCAGCAACTGTGCAAAATTTCCCACGAGATCAATCAGCCACAGGCAGCAACAGCAAAAGCAGCAGCAGCTTGACTCTGCCTGTCATTGCTGTTGTTATTGTTGTTGCTTTTGCTGTTGCTGCTGCTGTTATTACTATCGTACTTTTTGCAACTTTTTTCTTTCCTTTTGTGAAACTTGAACGAGCGTCTGCTTTTGTTTTTGTATTGTCTATGAACAACAGCAACAGCAGCTTCTTCCTCAGCTTCAGCTGAACTTCTTTTTCTACTTTTTTTTTTTTTTTTGTTAAGGTTTTTCTTTCTATTTCGTTTCTTTTGTGTCGTTTTTTGTTTTACACCTTTTGGCATTGGCCTTTGCAGTGAGAGCAGCTAATGAAGCGACGTTGATGATGCAAGAGCAGAGCGGGGAAGTAGCTCAGTGGCGTCTATCCAAAAAGGGGGCTTAGTGAAAGCGAAGAGGAATGAAAGAGCACAAGATGATGGAGAGCGAGATATCAAATAGTACGCCAAGGGAATTCAGTCTGAAGGATGCACTGAAGAAAAGACACAAAACAGAGAAAAGTCTACAGAGTTTCAGAGAGAACTATTTCAAAGAAGAAACAGTAATAATCTGCTTGAGGTATAAGGAGAGCGAAAGACAACGATTCAATATTGATTGTCAGAACAAACGAAAAAAGTGTTAAACAAACAATAGAGAGAATGACTATAATAAATATTATTATTTTTAATTTATAGATTTTATATTGAAGTCGCCAACGCATAAGAAAAAGATGTATTGAAAGTTCGAAATAAATTATATAGTATTACTTAAATTGGTCAGTAATTTATACATGTTTCGAAAATAACTAAATTTCTATTTTATTAAGTGTTGGCGAACAATGTAATACAATACAATACATGAAAATTACTATTATTTGTTGCATCAAAAAGTTGTTAAGTTATTGACAAGGAACTAGTCATAATTATAATATTAAGTTTTGTGTAAAATATATAAATTAAATGTATGTTTATTCATTTTTGTGCAATACATATTAACTGAATGTATCTGTATGTAAATAATTTGTTAAGGATGTTGAAAAATTACTAACGAAGAGAGAATGTAGAGATATCAATGTAATCACTATTACTTTTTGCTTATCGTTATATGCATACTATATATCATTAATTTTTATTTATCTATAAAGATGTTTCAGAATTAAATTCATATAACTTTTACCTGTTGCATTAAGAAGAATTAATTTAATTTAGTTTTCTATATTGGTAACCATTAACAGAAACTTTAAGCTATCCATATAATAGCCCACTTCCCACTTTCACTTCTAAGCTCTCACTCCGCCTCTGTTCTAATCGAATTGTTGCAAACAAAAAATGCTAGAAAAAACTGTCATCAAAGCAATCGCAATCGCAAGAAGTGAAGCAAGAAACTTTTGGCGTTCATCTCATTAACGGGCCAACACTTCAAGGACAACTTAACGCTAATTGTCTTGGCTCTAGTCGTTGTTGTTTCTGTTACTGTTGCTGTTGTTGTGTGTGTAAGTTCAAGTCAGAGAAATATGCCGCCAAATGACAACGTTGAGGAAGAGAGAGAGAAAGTGAGGACAATGCCAGTTGATTGATTAATGGATGTCAACGTCAGCGAAGGTGACAAGTGGCCAGCAAGTCGAACAGGGATTCGTTGTGTGTGTCCTCTGGTAATCATCAAGAGCTGCCTACTAAATGATCTGCCAAATTGGATGTGGCTTCAGAGGGATGAGGCCAATGGAATGAAGAATACGAATGGGAAAGATTCTTGTGCCAAAAAGTATGCAATAAAATGTCAAAATGTCGCACGGCAAATGACAAGAAAATTGTTTGTATTTTCTTCGTGCGCTCCTCGTAACGAGCGAGATTTTCAGTTTTCTTCCCCTCGTATGCGGAAACATTTCATTTTGCGCCTCAATTGCTAAAAAGGGTTGCAGGACGAGGTGAGTAACTAAAAGGAGAGTTTCTTGCACAACTTGCACTTCCGTCTACTTTTGCATTTCCGCACCGCAACCAAAAAAGAAAAACCAAATTGCGCCTCGGACGCCATTTGCTGTTCATTGTCGTCCATTGGCGTCCATTGCGGATGTCCGTGTCGCAATTTTAATGCAATTTTTATGCGCTCGTTTTGACTTCCTATTATTATTATTCTTATTTACTTTCTGCACTTACATTATTTTTATTTTGTGTGTTTCTTTTTTGTATTATTTGTAGGTTTGCCAAGTTGGAGAATTTCCTCGGTAAGTAGAACTGCATTTCCTTTGCCATATACTCAGTGTCTTCCGTCATATCGAGCACAACTCGTACTTGTTGTATGCATATTGACTAGAAATTAGTTGCCTAATTCTTTTTTACACTGTGGGAGTGAAGAAAGTTTAGAATATGTTGAGCGTAAAACCATTTTACATGCTGCTAACCACAGGGCAATGTTTGGCAACTAAGCAAGCTCAGAGGCAGACCCCAACCCAGAAAACACTTGGCTGTTGTTGAGAACCAAGAGAATTCTATAAAAAGGCACAAAAGACGTCAGCAATGTCTACAACAGCAGCAACTAAAACAACAACTGCTATGTGAGTAGTATAACAACAAAGGCATCAATAAACAGTGTAAAAGACAGTCACCAGAGCCCAGGACAAGCAGACAAAGGACACGAAGACATGGGACACAGGCAACAGAGAACAGAGGAGAAAGAAGAAAGGAGACGGGAGGAGGAAGAACGGACTTGAGGCCGGCCATAAAGCTTCCGGCCACTGGCAGCTTTTGCTGGTCCTTCATATTTTTATCGGTTGCGCCATGAAGCAGAGCCGAGAGTGCCTTGAGGCAACGGGTTAAAAGGGCGTGGCAGCGGACAGTTGATAGTGTGGGGGCGAGACAGAGACAGAGAGGAACAGAGCATACGTCAAAGATGCTTTATTGAGTGAAACAAACAAAAGCATCGGCCTTCACTTCGTCTTCGCCTCGTCTCGCCTTCATCTGCCTAAGGAATTGGCAAACAATTTTAAAGTTGTGCGGTTACTTAAGCTCAGTATCCAGCAGCGGCTTCGCCTAACCGTTATTACCCCTAGCAGTACCCGCTCCCCACTCTCTTCCTCTCTCTACCCCCCCTTTGAGCATTCATACCACAGCCCAGTTCAATGGTTCTTCGCAGCAGCTGCCGCTGCACAAAAACAAAGCGCCCCGGGCGGGATTTTAAAAAGCACTTACCAAAGCTAGCACGGGAGGAGCTTTTGGCTAGGGTTGTCGTCGCATCGAAAGTACAGAGTTCAGAGAGGCAGTGGGAGGCGGAAGAGCGGGAGGAAACATACGCGTATGAACCGAGCAGCCTGCTGGCAAAATTTGCAAAATATTGACAGGCATTGGCAGCCTCAGCGTCAGCCACAGTTTCAACCTCAACCTCAGCCTCAGCGTGGATGCCGCTTGCTGGGCATAATTTAATAAATCAATATTTTATTAGCTGCAGCAGGGCTGACAGAGGGGTTGAGGATGAGGGGAGCAACAGTCTTGGCTGTCGGATCAAACAGGTCGCTTATCGCATTGGGAAGGTGACAAATTTAATAAACAGCTGCTATTAATGGTAACAGCTTGTGCTTGATTTTTTTTATTTCATTTTTAAATCAGCTGCAGTTGTGGCCAAGTTATCGGTAGACCAAACAATTTATCGATAAATGCAATTAACACAGTCTACGAACGGAAGTGAATTAACGCATAATTGCAGAAGGGTTGTCAACTGCATTTGGAGAGGGAAAAATGCTGGAAAATAACTGAAAAGTCACATTTATGATACAAAAATTTGCATTGCAAATATAGGGACTGAATAGGGCTTATTTCATTAACTTTTATGATATTATGGTATACAAAAGTATTTGTAAATAATTTCCAAATACAATCGAAACTTATTTTACTTACTGTTCATTTATATAAATGTAATTATTTGTATTTATTTATTATTGATTCTATCAATCAATAGAATATTTATGATTCTATTTTATTATATGCAAAGTTTACCTAAAAATAAAAAGTCAGCAAAAACGTATATAAAATTACTTATTATTTTATACTAAATTGTAGGCATTTATAATTTTGCTATTTATAACTTTTTAGTTGTTACGTTTCTAACTCTTATTGTGTCGATCCTTTTGTACACATACAAAGTCTGACTGAATAGTTTCATTCTTCTGCAGCCAATCAGCTGCGATTGCAGCTAATAATCTTGTTCTTTGGCATTTCTTTATTTTCTCGCTCGAGTCCATCTGCTGCAGATCAAAGCAAATGGAACACGTGTCCTGCTATCACTGCGGGCTAAACCGAGCACAAACACAAATAAGTAGACTGGGTCAGGACAGCAGAGGACAGGGGGCTGCTTTGCCAGGACATGGACTCGACTATATCCTTGTGTGAGCACTGAGAACTGCGTGCAATGCCTTCCAAATGCCTTTCAAGTGCGGCGCCTGCAGCAAACGCATAGAAAAGATATAGAAAGAAAATTGTAGCTATAGTTGACTAGTTGTTATTGTTGTTCGAAATGTTGGATTTATTATTGTTGTTGTTGTTGCTTCTGTCGCTTTACGCACTCAGCAGAAATGTTGAGCGAACGATGGCGCTGCTGCTTTCATTACTTATTTCTTTATGACGCTAATGTCCTTAATTCGTCAGTGTTAACCTAATTTCGAGTAGTCGAGCCGAGGCAGGCAACAAACTTCACTACGACAACGACAACGACTGACGACAGGACGCAGGATGCAGGAAAATAGAAAGAATTATGCCAAGAAAGTTTTCTATTTTGTCGCAGCAAAAGTTTTGCGGCCAATGCGACGACGACAACGACAACGAAGACGATTGTGCCACACATACAGCGATGTGGATATGAAGAGAGAAAAAGAGGGGGCCAGAGTGCCAGAAATTCTTTGCCTTCTGGTATCCTGGCCATGTCCTTTGTGTTTGTCTGCGCCTCAGAGTCTCAGAGTTGTGCGCATTCCCAAAGGCTATATAAATCATAATAATTTTGCAATGTAGCAATGGCAAAAGGAGCAGCAGCCTCGCTGTCGCATATCCTTGTGGCATGTCCTTTATTTGCTACGTGTTGATGTCCTTTTGATGGCACTTCTTTTGCACAACTTGCAAGCCAAGCCCAACCCAACCGAACCAAAACCAAACCAAGCCAAACCGAACCGAAACGAGCCTCCACAAAACAGCGAAAGCCTCGAGGGCAAATGACAGCCACAAACCGCCAGGCGACCCTCAGTTGGTCCATCGTCCTTTTGCCCCTGTCCTGCGTGTCCTTTTTCGTCCTCATCTCTTTTCGTAAGTCGTCTGCGTGCGTGCGTGCGAGCGTGCTTGCCGTGCCGTGCCTTGCCGTCTTGTATTTGTAATTCCTGGCAGCATGTCCAGCATAAAAATATACTTAAGTGATTTCTCTTGATTCACTTACATAGATTTGGGTTACATTTCTTTTCTATACCAGCTTCATCTTCGTCGTCGTCGTCGTCGTCGTCGTCATCGTTGTCGACTCTTTGTGCCACAACAACGTTACAAATAAATAATCTTTATGATAGAATATGCCATCCCATCGCCATCGTATCGTCATTGGCCCTTCATTTAATTTCGCTTAAAAGCGCCAAAAGTTAAGCTGTAATCATTTAAATGATTTATTCTCCTTGATTTTCATATCACGGATCGCCGCTTGTCATTCCCTTTGCGACTGAACCCACAAGGAGTGGAGAAGGTCATTTCCCATTCTCTTTCCCTCTTCTAACCTAACATCTCCCTTGGGTCATTCAAATTGGCATGAAACTAGGGGACATTCTCAATCATAATTTGTTGCTGTCACATTGATAATAGCAGATTTATATGCGAATATATGCGTATCTCTGTCTAAAAAGGTGAAATTTTATGTTGATTTTGCGATTTCGTTATTCACTTTTGCCATCGATTTAAGTTAAACACAAGCTCAAGAGTTCAAGAGGTTAACGAAAGGTTGCTCAGAGTTTTGTTTAACAACATGGAGACAACTGAGATTTATAGTCTATGTCTTGTGGCCGACCAACTATTATTAGTCTGGGTCTTTTTTCGCCCTGAAATGTTTCTAAAGTTTATGCATAATTTATTTGTAGGAGAGCGTATAGAAGAACATTATAAATTTATGCAGAAGTTGAACTGATAAACTCTATAAATTATTTGATGTTAATACCGTGGATCTAGTGCTTATATAATTATTACTTTAGATGTTTATTTGAATTATTTATGCTAGTATTTTTTAAAATTAAGTTGTTCATCTATTTTAAATAAAGTATATATTGCACTATCGATAAGTAACAAGCTTTTAGCTGCTTAATATTTTGTTCCCCTTATACCTATGTATGTATGTATTTATTTATGGAGCCTTTATAAATGTATTATTTGTTCTTTCACACTTTCACATGATTTTTTAAGTTAGCATGCATACATCACAAATTATTCAATATATTTTGTAGTTAAATAATTCATATCAATTTGTAATCTAACATTGCTTGTAAACACATTTGTTATATTTGTTTTATTCTTTGGTTGATTTGCGCTTTCTTCACTTTGCTGTGGCTCACCGGAATTGTAAATATTTATTTAATAAAAAGCAACCATAGCATATTTGCTTGGTCAATATGCAACAAATGTGTAATCAAAACGGCTAAAGGAAGAGTCAAAGCCTGCAAGCGAACGCAGCAATTTATCCTTGACCTCAGAGGCAACCGAAGTCATTAGAAGATTTTTGCGCTGCATTGTAAATTTTTAATTGTTATTTCCTTGTTGTTGTTACTACTTTTTCTTGTTGTTGTTGTTGTAGTTGTATTTGTTGTGGATGTTGCAACAAAAGCCCTGGAGCCAGCTGCAAGCAGCAGTGTTGAAAACAACGCTAATGACTAACTTTTGGCAAAAGCAAACAGCACAAAAAAATATATATTTTATAGCATACTTCTCAGGGCTGTTGCTGCTGCAGTTGCTATTGTTGTAGTTGTAGCAGCTATTGTTGTAGTTGCTGTTGTTGTAGTCGTCGAAAACACTCAAAACCCATTAGGCAACACTTTATGCTTAGTTTAAAGTTTGAGGGCACACCAAATACAAAAACAACAGAAAGAGAGAGACAACAGATATACTATATATACATATATATAGTATTTATCTAGTATAGCAGCAAACGAGGTAACTGCGGGCCAAGTGCATTTTGCATATTAGCGGAAAGTGTTGAGAGATGAAGAAGATGGAGATGGAGATGGAGAGGGGTAGAGACAATCCACTGTTTTTTGCAGTCTATAAAAACGTTGCTCAGTTGAACAAGTGCCGCACACTAACACACACACACACATACACACACAAACAAACACAAGCGGCATCTACTTAACAGTTAACAGCTAACAGTTGGCAATGGGCTGTGCCCGGAGGGGGCGTGGCAACTGCATTTAAAATGCAATTGCCGTACTCCCGTTCGTACACACACAATGCAAATGAACCGAGGCGACCACGCCCCCCAAACAGCCTATACTCCTTGCGCCCATAGTTATCTTGCAAGTTGTTAACTGCTCTACGGGGCGTCGTCACTTGGGGCAGCGAGAAGGGAAGCGAGGGGCCTGGGGCTATAGGCGTTGCGTTTACATTGAAAATTACCCCACTTTACTGTGTTGATGAGGTCGTCACAGTCGCAGCAGTCGCGGCACTTGATGTCCTGAAGATTAAGGTCTCAGGGATACAGACAATTCCGCACAGTGGGCAAACATTCCGGAATGGAAGTACTTCAAAGCATTAAATTGAAAGAGTTAAGAATTAAAAGTGAAACTGAAACTGTAAATTATTTAAAACAATTGTTAGTAAATCTAACAATTATTTTTTTTACAATTTACAGTTTTATTGTACTACCAAATTTTATAATTATTATATTAAATTATTATTATATATAGATTTTCTTTATTAAAGAATTATAATAGCAATAACTACATTTTTAAGATCTTTTTTCAATGTTCCCATAAAGTTAGGGAAATTTTTTCGATCAACCACTATCATATTAACAAAACAAATTAATAAATTAGAGTTTTATGAATATTTTCATCCCTTATTGGACTTTTTAGACAAAAAATGATAATTTTCTTGTTTATTAACTAAATTAAGTTTAACAAATTATATTCAAACATATTTTAGATTGTAAGAACAGCAACTATTGTAGCATTGTTAAGTTTTTTGGAAAATTCGAAAATATTCTAATTTGTTTCTTGCTGCAGTATGAAAGTAAACACCTCCATTTTATTTTATAACATTACTATCTCAAGTTGGTTACTGAAATTTAAAGATGGTTTTATTGATCTCTTTTAATTTGCGTTTAAATTTGCCTACACTGTCACACTGTGCGCGCTGTGGGCATTGCAGTGGGTTAAGTACTGCAACCGCATCGCTTTTGCGGTTGTCGCGTGGCACGCGTATATTAACATAAATCGAATGTGACGCAACGGAGACAGCAACAGGAGGAGAGGAGAGGCTGAGCTGAAGCCGATGGAAGTGAGGAGGCGATGAGCAGCTCAGCGAAGACTCCTTTGACACTCGCAAATCACTCAACGCAAATGATAGATGATGCGGCCTCCTCTTGTGCTTCCTCTTTACGTGTTGAGCCAGACGCACAAAGCGTTGCAGCCGCAGCTGCAGTTGCACAGAGAACGAGGGCGGGAGAGGAAGTGTGGGGAGAGGGGTAGCTGAAAAGGTCGGGACCCGCAGCGTCATTTAACGCAATAGCGCCAACTATAAATTTAAAATTAATTTTGAAGACTCGACGCCCTGCGACGAAGGCTGCACATCAACGAGCGACGACGTCTCATGCGAGACATTTCCGTTGACACAAGGCGAAAGGGAGAAGGGGAGCAGAGGACAAGGGAAAACAACAACAAGAACACGCACATGACACGCATTTTATTGCCGCATCCCAACTGACAGCAAACCCCCGACTTCAAGGGAATGGGATACTAGTCGAGTTCGGTTTTTTGGGTTCGAGTTCGGGTTTCGAGTTTGGGATCAGGCAACGTCGGTAGCTGTTCTTTAACGCTTTGTTGTCTGTCATTAGAAGTGCATAAATTATTGTAACCACATTTGCTGGCGTCAGTGCCGGTTGACGATGAGGACGACGACAACGATTTCGACTCTGACTGCGAGGACTGACGAGACAGTCAGACAGACAGACAGACGGAGTATCATCCGCATGGCGACGGCCACTGCAACAGTTGCCGCTGATGACATGACAAAATATTTTCCCAAGCGACTGTATTCGAGACTCGCTTTCCTCGTCTCCAACTCCGCCCAACATTGTTGCCACTGTCACCTTGCAGAGCTCCAAAAGTTGCTTTTGACTTTGATGCCAACACACATGCGAACTCACACACACATACCCACATTCATAGACATGCAGCAAAGCCATGTCACGCCCACTTTAGTCATGTTGCCTTATGACCTTTATGCAATTGCATTCTGCGGCAATGTGTCGTCGATGTCAGCAGCCACATCACATTTCCCCCTTCCCTTCCCTTTCCCTTCCCCCACAACCAATCTCTTTTTGGCTGTCTCATGATGTGAGTTGTTCGTTTGGCTTTGTTTTTCTACTTCTCGTTCTTCCTTCGCATCTCTTTTTTTTTTTTTGTTTTGTGCATTTCATTGTGGATTCTATCATTTTCTACTCGCATGCTTCAGCGATTTTTGGAATTTTCAATTTGTTCAGAAATTTTTGGACGCACCCAACGAAAAGAAAGTGCAGCAGCAGCCAGAAGGAGCAGCCAGCGAATAGACAGCGATAGTGAAAAAGTCAGCGATAGAGTGCCAGAATGAGAAAGAAGAAGCAAATGTAGCACTTGCTGCATTGAAGGAATAGAAAAAACTCTGCATGGAATTTTATTTCTGTTTACAGTTTTTACAGTTGAAATCGTTTGTAATTACAGCTTACTTCATAACGACAAAATTTCTTAATTTCTACTTATGTCATTTTTCCTGATGATGGATTTTAATTAATTTATTAAAAGTAATTTTTCAGATTCAATTTAAGAGCTCACAAAACTTTTCGTTTAATATTTAGCTCATTTTGTTTTGTGACAGAATTAACAAATTATTAATTAAATAATTATTTTCTGTTGTTGGTCGCTTCAAAAAATGAGAAAAGCTTAATATATATTACTGTGTTCCCAATAAAGACCTGAGTTCGCTGATCTCTTAAATTATTTTTGACCTTATAACACATCTAAGACCCGTAGTATTTTAGCGTTTTTCCCATAAAAAAAAAAGAATTTTTTAAATAACTTTTACAATTTTAATTTAATTGAAGCCAATCAGGAATCATAAAAGTAAATATCGCTTGTTAAAGATTTTAGACAATTTTTGGGTCAACGAACTTAATAAACAGTTAGAAAATAATTAAATCAAATTATGTTCTTCAATAAATAGTTTTATTTTAATAAACATTTAGAAATAAATCTTCAATAAATAGTTTTATTTTAAATATAGCATTGTGTTACTTTATTTCAAATTAAGATTACAACCAGGTTTATTTGAGAAAATAGAAATATAAAGCCAAATAATGGAATTTCATATTGTATTTTTGTGTGTTTAATTATAAATATTGTTTGCAATGCTTTTATTTTATTCAAAATTTCTCGAAATTAAAATTAAAGTGTATTATGAGTTTGCCTAATCGGATTCATCAGTGACTATTAATAACTATATGCTATATAAAACTTTATGCATATTTAATGCCTTTTTATTATATCGTAAAAGTATCTTAATTGACTATCAATCTATCTCTTAACTCCATCCAGTTGCAAAAGCTTTCGAAACTCAATTTCAATATGCCAAAATAAAACAAAAAAATATTTAACTTATTAGGCACAAGTTTGGCTTAAATTTATGGCTGACCGCAGCATTATATAAATACAAATTTGCCATTTTTATTTTAAGCCAAAACTTTTGACATCCAATAGGGAGAGCGTGGGAGGCAAAATTGAGAGATAAACAGCAGACCAAAAGAGAAAAGGCGAGAGGAAGAGAGATGACCGCTGACCTCTGTCAATAATAAAACGCTTGATAAATGCTTAGAAAATGTACGAAATATTTTACATGCGAATTAACGCAATAAATTTGATGCCAGAGATTCGACCACAATAAAAACAACAACAATCTTAGCAACTAGAACAAAGAAATCCCAAGAAGAAGAAGAAGAAGAAGAAGAACAATAAGCAAACAGAGAAACTTTGATTGCGGAACACATTTGTGATTTATTTGAGCGCACATTTAACAAATTGCCACCCCTACAAAAGAATGTTGTACGAATGTGTGTGTGAGTGTGAGTGGAGTATATGCTAGATTGGTATTTATTTATGCGACTGGCTACTTAAGCCATTAAGCAAACGCTCTCGCTCCAACCCAACCCAAACAACAAAAATAACCCCTCTTCTGCCCTCAAGATGTTCTGCGCAAATAACTTGATTAAAAAACCGCAAAAACCTATCGAGGGCTCAATGCGTTGACCACACTCGCACACACACAAACATGCCAGTGCGGAGAGGGGTTGAAGGGGGGTGAACAAGGAGGCTGAAGGGTTTGTTGCTGCAGCACACTGAGGGCCAAATGTTATGGCCACCGCAATCCGATTCAATGTGTAATTTAACACGAAATGGGAAACGATTGCTGTGTGTGTGTTTGAGACTGGGTCTCTGTGTGTATGAGTGTGTGGGTTTGTGTTTGTGTGTGCAGATCTCTCTTGACCAGATGAAGGCCATGCTTGACCAGTGCCTGAACCACACCTGTGGGCGTTTGTGCTGCTCTTCATGTAACCAGTGGGCGTGGCCCGTCTCTATTTGGGCTCGTCTCTTTTTGCTAGCTGCTATACACTGCAGGGCGCTGTGGTGCGGTGTGTAATGCGGTGTTGCGGCTGAACACTTTCAGCTGAGTTTATTGACGCTGTTGGAATTAATGTGGTACAATGCTATAATCTACTGGGATTTGCCTTAGCGTAGCAACATTTAAGAATCAAGCATCAGCTGTCGAAATCTTGTTTGACCAACCTTCTTTTTGCTTTCATTTGATTACAACTTGATTTGCGATCCATCATTAGTTATTTTTTAGTGTAAAGAATACTATTTTTAATTGAAATAACATTTTAATTTTAATTTACTTAGAGAACGGTTAGATTTGTTTTTGAAAATGTTCAGATAAATACAATATTTAGTTGTTGATATCCGTTTACAAATAAACAAGCAAGAAAGCTACATATGGACGAGTGTGCTCGACTGTGAGATATCCGCTACCCATTTTGAATATGAGCAAAACAATGCGGTAATATTCTTAAAATATTAAAATACCGCAGAAATACTCAAATATACCAATATAGCATATAGCACTGTACTTAAAATGGACTATAGAGTACAAAACATACCAGATTGTCAGCCAAAGCAACAGACTGAAGGACATGGCTATATCGTCTTGTCTGTTGACGCTATATATATATATATATATATATATATATATATATATATATATATCACTTTCTACTATTCACTAAATTTTTTAGAATAAGCATTTACATATATAAGATTTATGAGGGTAAATACATTCAAATGACTACGATAAACTCAACGTCATTTAGATTCCATTATTACAATGAGAGGAAAGAAATATTTTGCATATAACTTTATAGTTTTATACTTTTGCCCAATTAGGTGTATATTTCAAATTCAACAATCTCAGAAGAAGCTTTGAAAAGAACATTACTATAGTTTAGATGAATGCTTACTTATCAAAATCTCATGCACATCTCTTGTTGATGTTTGATTATTAATTTTGATTATTTCATCCTACAGTTTCTTGGTTGCTGTTGCTTTTGGCTCGCGTTTTAATTACTTTTTTGTAAAATAGTCGTAGGATTGATTTATTATCCTCTCAACAGCCGTGTGTATCAATGTGTTGTGGCCACTCTCGCAGCTTTCTCCATGTGAAGCACGAGTTGTATTAACAATCAACTGAAAACCCTGTGGAAATCTGAGCAAAAAAGATGGCACATTTTCAGCAGACCTTTTCGATTAAAATGCGTTGCATACTTTGCAGCGCAGATTCGCACATTTGCATGACAGAAGCGGGAAGGAGAGGGAGGAAAAGAACTCTGACAGACCTACATACATACATACGTATAACCAAGCCGAGGAGCACACAAATAATTAAGTTTTTTCTCTAACTTTTTTCGAGAGTGTGTGTGCTGTGTGTATGTGTGTCTGCACCCTCGCCCTGTCACGTAACTTTACAATGGTAAAAACTTTTGCATTTTATGCTCTGTGCTCATGCTTCCACTCTTCCACCATACTATGTCTGCCTCTCTTCCCCTCCCTACCCCCATTTCTCTGGATGATTGTCTCTGAGCGGTGCATAAAATGTTTGTAAGTGACGTTGAAATTGAGACACTTGTCGCTTAATTGTTTTTCGAGTTCTGTTCTACCCCCCAAAAAAAATAAGAGAGAAAAACTAAAATAAAATACATTAAGTGAATATGTTGGTTGGCCTGGCTTCCATTTCAACAGTGCCCAGAGTTTTGGGGGTACTTGATAGTTGTACTTCCCCCTCTCTTTCTCTCCAACTCTCTCTTCTCTCTTTACCTCTCTTTGTCTGTTTTTGTTGCCAGTTGAGAAATTGCACTTGGCTAACGTTCTACGCGTGCTTGGGATTTGCCTTTGCATGCTTTTGGCCTGGTTCTGTTCTTGGTTCCTCTTTCTGTTTTTTTGTATTTTTGCTTCTTTCAGTTGTTACCACTTTTGCATGCCAGACCGCCCAATTGTTTGCTCCCGATGGGCGTGGCCCAACACCAAATGCGTCCTGTGGCTGTAGATTATTTTAAGTAATTATCAAGCGATTTGCGCTGCGTCTTAAGTGCTATTAACTTCAGTTGAGGGGGGATTTGCGGCACGTTCTGCATTAATTAAACATGGAAATTTAACTGTTAAGTGGCAAGTTAGCAAGTGACTTTCATAATGCGAAATATCATTAAAAAGAATGCAGTTTTCTTTTTCGCAGCATTTATTAATTTCAACAGACAAGTCGGATACGTTTCTAGCAGAAAGTTTATGTGTTTCGGTAATGTCCTATTTCATTCGAATTGTAATTATACCCGCTACCGATAGGGTAGAAGGGTATTATAACTTTGTGACGGCAGGAAATGTATGTAACAGGTAGAAGGAGGAATCTCCGACCCTATAAAGTTTATATATTCTTGATCAGCGTCAACAGCAGAGACGATATAGCCATGTCCGTCTGTCCGTCTGTGTGTCTGTCGGTCTGTCCGTCTGTCCGTATGAACACCTAGATCTCAGAGACTATAAGAGATAGAGCTATAATTTCTATAATTTTCGACAGCATTTGTTATGTTTGCACGCAGATCAAGTTTGTTTCAAATTTTTGCCACGCCCACATCCGCCACGGAAAATCAAAAAAACCGAGTAACAAGCTTATTTTTAAAGCTAGAGTTAATTTAATTTAATTTTGATTTAGTTAATTAATTTTGGTATACACAATAATTACTATAGTAGTTAGCGGTTACTTTTGAAAACAAAATTCTTCTCTACAAAGCCATTTGAAGCCTGTTTGGACATACGCTATTCAGCTCTGGGGAACAACTAGCAATTCAAATATTGAAATACTTCAGCGCTACCAATCAAAAACATTGCGACAAATTGTTAACGCTCCGTTTTATGTAACCAATGCAAATATTCACAGAGATTTAAATATTCCAACTATAAAAGAAGAGATTAAGAAATATAGTAAGAAATACACAGACAGACTTCACAATCATGAAAATAATTTAGCCCTAGCTCTTTTAGACAATAGCTCAACTGTTAGAAGTCTCAAAAGATTTCACATTCTTGATCTCCCTGATAGGTAAATTTTAAGTAAACAAGAAGTTATATTTAATAGCAGGAAATCTGGAAATCTGCTATTCCTGTTATGTAAATATTAGTCATAAAATTTTCTTATTGTCTTAAGACAGATTGTAAATAAAAATTAAACGAAAAATAAAAAAAAAAAATTGCCACGCCCACTTCCGTTCCGCAAATCAAAAAAATCGAATAACAAGCGTAATTTAAAAGCTTGAGAGTTTTGGTATATACAATAATTAACATACTGTAGTAGTTATGATTCCTGAAAATTTGGTTGCGATCAGATGAAAGTTGTGGAAGTTATTAAAGAAATACTTTTGTATGGGCAAAAACGCCTACTTACTAGGGGTCTTAGTTGCTTTGGCTGACAATCTGGTATATTGTGCCGTCTAAGATATATTTTGAATGGTGTACTATATCGATGTACCAAATATACCATTTGGTATGTTTTTAGTATTTTGCAGTATATTCGGTATATTTTAAAAATGATACCGCAATATTTTGCTTTTATTAAAAATGGGTAGCGGGTATCCCACAGTCGAGCACCCTCGACTGTAACTTTCTTACTTGTTTTAAATTTGAATTAGTAAATGAAAAAAGAGTTGATACTCAAAATATTGAATTTCTTCCACAAAAATTTTAGATTCCAAATAAAAGATTAAAAAAGAATATATTGAAAATCGTATTTGAATTTAGTTTAGTTGATTATTGGATATTAATCTCAAAATATACCAAAATAATTTACTGAACAAATACTATAAGAGCATATTTCGTACAATAACTTTCAAAATATACCATACAGTAAAAAAATATACCAGATTTTATTGAAAATAATATTTGAATCGTTGGTAGATTATTTGAGGATTAGTGTTCTCTGAAATTATAAATATCAAATAATTGATTTTTTAATATATTGAATTTAGTTTGACAATTATTGGAAGAAAAACTAAAATTTCAAAAACCTTAAAATTTATTATGTTATTAAAGATATTTGATAAAGGCTCAACAGTGAGATACTCTAATTTTCAATAAAAGCAAAACAAATGAGGTATTATTTTAAAAATATATCAAATAAATCTACTGAAAGAATACTAAATTACATTGAGGGCTATATATACCATAAAATATAACAGATTATCAAGCAAAGCAACTTAAACTCGACTGCAGTAACCGTTTTTTGCCAAATACTTTTATTTCTTATAAACGTCTACAATTATTTTCTGTTCGCAATCAAATTAATCCGTTTAATAGAGTCAGATAATAAAATACGCAATTCTTATAAATTGAGTTTTAAAAACTTCATTCATTAGCTGGGAAATATCGAAAAATCTTCAGCTTCGTTGCGATGCAGACAACAAGCTCAATGTGCCAATTAATCAAAGTGCAGCGTGTGTCAAGTATGCAAAGCTATCTCATCCATTTGATGCCATTAACTGCACCACCAGAAGTTGAGTGGATGAAGGTGGAAGTGGGAGGGGCCAGCTTCGAGTTGAATGCCCCGTTGAGTACATCTGCAATATGTGACCCAAATGTAACTTGGACTAATTTCATTATGACAGAGAAATGAAGAAGACTCGTGCGTTGCAAGTAAGCAAGCTAGCAAGCACACGTTGCAGTTGGCGGCAATGCATTAAGGGACAAGGAAATGCCATTGGCATTGACTGCTTGCATGTGTTTGTAAGAGTGTGTGTGTGTGTGTCCTGTGCCAGGACGACAACTTTCTGAAATGTGAAATTTGCGGCCTTTTGCAAACATTTTATAATTTGCCGCACGGCGCAGCACATAAGTCAGCCAGTTGTGGGGCATGTGGCATGTGGCAGGTGGGGGGCAACCACTTTGAGTTGCCATGTGAGCGAGTCCTGCAACATGACAAGGACATGGGACAACAGTCAGCGTCAGCCGATGCTGTCACTCAACAGGCAAACCTCTTCGCTCTACCCCTCTCTCTTTCTCTCTTTCGCTATCTCTCTCTATCTGCGCTTCTCAATCACCATAACTATCCTGCTCACTCTTACTGTGTGCCTCTCTTTCTTTCATTCGTGGTATCCCTAACATTCGGACAAACCACAAATGATTTTGCAGCTGACAGTTGTCTGTTGCCATTTGGGGAATTTAGTGTTAATTATGGTTGTAATAAGTTATACAACATGGCCACACACACACACTCTTATACAGCTACACTCACATATGTGAGCGGCCATTTCGTATTTTCAAACTTCAATTTGGAAAACTGTCGTCGCATTGAAATTAAATTTTTCGTGCTCATTTCCGTTCCGTTCTTTCGTAAGAGTTCATTATATAAAACTATAAATTGCCTACGTTATACAAAAAAACATTCTAGCATTTTAGATGACAATCGTTCAACTCAATCTAGCCTAAAACTTATATTCTTTTTAAAATATTTGCTTGCAGCTATTCTTTTAATAGTTCTCCAACAATTCAGAAACTAGGTTTGAAATTTGGGAATATATTAAATATTGAATATTATTTATGGAACTCCAACAATTGATTTATATTTTACTTCTATTTAATTTTTTGTTTCCAATATTAAAATATATTTTTAACAATACAGCATGACAATTATCTCAATCATTTTTATATCATATCGAAAATTTAAAACTCATATTTATATACATATTCAATAATACCTATCATCCGTAAATAAAAATAATACAACTTTTACTTAATCTTTTAAATTTTTAAATACATACGTATTCAACAATATCCATCAGCTTACATAATTATATTATATATACATAGTAACTGTGGTCTACAGTAAAACACAAGAACGTATTCAATATAAAATAAAAGAAAAAAATAATATCGATAAATTAGTTCAGAATACTGCATGCTTATTAAATTTGAATCACGAGTACTCTAGGCTAATTTAAGCTTGCTCAGATTATATTCTATTTTAATAAGTATTTTCAATCCCTACATTAAGCGTAACCAAATGCCTTAATAACATAAATCACAACATTATTATGGTTGCAAAGATCCGCATTAAATAAACCAGAGCCGAAAATTCTTCATAGTCATCGTGAGCAACAATCCATATTGATAAATGTCTGAGTGTGGACTGTTGACTGTGGACAATGGGCAAATATTGTGCATGATAATTATCAATTTGAGTGCAGTCATCGTAGCTTTTGTTTGCAGCAATCATAAACGTCAGACAGTTTGTCAATTTCTAGCCCAACTTCTCGGACTGTTGTCTGCTCCTCTGATTGCTCCTTCGCCTTCTCATGCTGCTGCTTCTACTTCTTCTTCTGCTCCTTCTTCTGCTCCAGTCTTGTTGCAGTTGCATTTGCAATTGCAATTCCTGTTCCACTTCCTAGTCGAGTCGTTTGCAACTTGATGACTTGCTCAGATTATATTCTATTTTAATAAGTATTTTCAATCCCTACATTAAGCGTAACCAAATGCCTTAATAACATAAATCACAACATTATTATGGTTGCAAAGATCCGCATTAAATAAACCAGAGCCGAAAATTCTTCATAGTCATCGTGAGCAACAATCCATATTGATAAATGTCTGAGTGTGGACTGTTGACTGTGGACAATGGGCAAATATTGTGCATGATAATTATCAATTTGAGTGCAGTCATCGTAGCTTTTGTTTGCAGCAATCATAAACGTCAGACAGTTTGTCAATTTCTAGCCCAACTTCTCGGACTGTTGTCTGCTCCTCTGATTGCTCCTTCGCCTTCTCATGCTGCTGCTTCTACTTCTTCTTCTGCTCCTTCTTCTGCTCCAGTCTTGTTGCAGTTGCATTTGCAATTGCAATTCCTGTTCCACTTCCTAGTCGAGTCGTTTGCAACTTGATGACTCAACCGGTTGCTGCTGTCTATTTGCGGTTATGTAACTCAAACTCAATTGCTGTTGATATGTGAGCCATTATGCATATGTGTTTGTCTGTGTTTGAGTGTGTGTGTGTGTTGAAGTGTGTGAGTGTGTGGCTATCTGCTTGGCTTGCCCATGAATTTAGTCATAGTATACTATTACCTTGCCCCCACTCTAGTTATTCCTAAACTCACGCAATATAGTCAATTGCAAGCTTATTGATTTTGGAAAACGTGAGTTGTCTGTCTGTGTTGCTTGTCTAAGACTACAACACGAAGTTGTGCAATGCAGATAGAGATCTGTCTTTAATTAGAACCAAGTCCTGTTTACAACTCGCAATTAAAACATCTCCGAGTATGTCTCCAATATGGCTTCAAAATGAACTGCAGAAATTCTTGAGTAATGAATTGCCGTGCAATGAAGTGCAAGCAAATACGAAATATTTCCAATATTATACATTTTGAATTTTAGTTTTAGTTTAAATTTAAGTAGAATTTATTAAAATATTAAATTTTGTTTAATTTTATATCTATAAAAAGCAAGTGGTTTTATATCATTTGAATAATTGAAATACCACATATATTTTCAATATTTAAAATTTGAAAATAAATATCAATAACTTGAAATTATTATTAATGAAAGTATTCAAATTTCAGAAAAAATATAAATATAATATTTAAACGATATATCAATTGAATTTGTTGTTGGCCAATAGTTCAATACATCGCATAAGTGTTGGTAGTTTTCATTAAATATATTTAAGATGCATTTATCAATAAAAAATAATATAAGTTCTCTACATTTTATCAATGTAATTATTAAATTTATTCTTCCCAACTATTTTACGCAGTGTTATCAGTATTCAATAAATTTCTATAAGCGCGCCTAATTCTGAAAAAAATATTTATATATATATATATATATTTATTCTTCTCAACTACTTTAAGATATCACACCTCTTTGAATGAAATGCTCAATGTTAATCTCTTGCTCTTCATTGTCAACATCGCAGACTTTATAAATTGTTGTTCTCAGCCAGACTACCTTGAAAGTAGCAAGCAGCCATAATCTTCTCCAAACACACAAACATACATACTCATAAGGGTAAAGCATGTTTCAGAGTCGTTATCAGATGCTCTCCCAGGTTGTTTACTTAATGTAAAGTTTTCAATATGCAAGCGTTTCTCTCCTTCTTGCCGGCTCACTCAAAGTTTTCTTCCCCTCCCTCTCTCACTCTCTCTCTCTCTGTCTCTCTCCTGTTCATTTTTCAGTGATTTTTTGTAGTCTTTGCTTTGGCCAGGTGTTTTATGGGGAAAAATATTTTCATACATAAAAGTTTTACGACAACGCCAACGACAACAACATGATGAAGAACAACATCGCTACAATGTCGAGGCGAGGCGGTAGAATTTTTGTGACTTATGGGTTAGTTGCTTCAAGTAAAAGTATGCTCAATGTTGCACCCAGTAAACTGTATAAATGACAACAAATGGGACAAACGGATGGACAAAGAGACGGGCAGACGGGCAGACAGATGGCTGCAATAGATAGATCAGAGACTTTTCAACTCTTCATAATTTTCTGCATTTTTGCCACACATTTGAGCTTTGAATGAATTTAGATTGAGTGTCTATGAAATATGTGTGAAATAGTTTTATGTTATTAACTTGTACAAAGTTAGTAGCTCAGCTTTGAAATCGCAATAATAATGGCAGAATCTTTAGAATATATTTTTAAATAAAATTTTATTTAGCAAATATAAAGGCTTGAAACGAGATTATTTAAGTGTTGTCATCAAAGCTAACATTCTATAAATAATAATTAAAACATTTAATAAAATGATGTCATGCAAGAATAATACAGATAATTGTCTTGAATTAAACAGTTGAAGCCAGCTATCAATTCGATAATTTTTGAAAACAAAGTTCATTTAACACCGAAAACTTTATATATATATATATATATGTATGAATATATAGAAAAAAAATAAAGGCAGATTCTCTAGCATATTTATATTGTAATAAAAGAGCATATCTTTGTGTAATACATTAAACCGGAACGATTCCAAATTTGTTATTTAAATGTTTATGTATGTCAAATAATTTGATTGTATTAACTTGTTAAAAATTAGACGGACTTACTATATTTCTTTATTTGAAGCACTTCACTTTGCCTTATATCTATTTTTGCATACCAACTATAAATATACCAACTATAACCTTAGGCATATTTTAGATTTTTTGATATATTGATTTGGTATATTTTAAGAAAATTACTGAACTGTTATACCTTATTTCAAGTCGAGTAGCGGGTATCTCACAGTCGAGCACACTCGACTGTAGTCCTCTTACTTGTTTTTATTTGAAGCACTTTGCTTTGCCTCTTATTTAAGTTTTTTAATAGGTGTAAAGATTTAACCAATTTTAATAAAATGGTTTT
The DNA here is from genome assembly GCF_023558535.2 of Drosophila nasuta. NCBI lineage: Eukaryota > Metazoa > Arthropoda > Insecta > Diptera > Drosophilidae > Drosophila > Drosophila nasuta. The sequence continues at coordinate 10,930,102 of NC_083455.1, read as the reverse complement.
TTATATAAATAATTGAAATTGAATATTTTTGTTTTATATAATGCTTTAAAATAAAAAACGAGCACTTGAAACACTTTAACATGGTCTTAATTTTGCTATAAATACAAAGACCGACTTGGCGAGTTTATTTAATTGTTAATAGTGGAGCTGGCCGCCCCTTTAATTTAATGGCTATTCATTTAACAAATTGCACACTAAAAAGATGACATTGCTGCAGTTTCCGCCCCGCGAATCCACCCACTCCATCCTCGCTCCCCACCACTCAACCACCACCCCGTTCGTTTTTCTGGCTGTGTCGCCTCTCGCTTGTTAACTGAAACTAAACAGTACAAACACGGCTGTCAACAACTGTAACGTTTACCGCATGTTACCGCTGCGCAACGTCCTGTGCTGCATGACAGGACATGTTGTGGCTTCTCGGGCTACCACACACACACACACACATAGACACACATACATTGAAACACCCGCACAGCAATAGAAAGAGAGAGAGAGAGAGGGAGAACTCATGCTCGGTTTCGTATGTTTGTTCCATGTGAGTG